>NW_026294618.1:39568175-40263175 GCF_026119805.1 Tympanuchus pallidicinctus | reverse complement strand
AAGTATGAAGTATTGTGCAGGTTTGGAAAGAGCGTAACTCCATAAAAAATTATTAGATTCTCTTATAAGAAGGTCCATCTTACAAGAACTCCACCTGCCTAACAGAAGTTCATCAGGCTGTATAAGTTCTGCTCCCCAACCTTCTGTTAACACATCCTCTGCTCCAGACCCTGACCATATTGGTGACCCCCGTTCAAGTTTATTCATGCATTATAAGGCCTACAGCTGATAATAGAATTTACATATGATCTAAAGAACGCTATTATGGAATAACCACTTTTGTTGATTAACTGACTATGCTCTTACTAATGTAAATGAACAACATTCTAGCTCAATCAAGAATAAAAGCTTAAAAAAGCAGTTCAGTACCCAGTTGAAATTTTGAAAATTGATTTCCCTCATAGTTCATAACAGGCACTCACTCTTCTCATTTTCTGATCTCTATTGGCATTTATCCTAAAATTTCTGATATGACCTCTTTACTCATCTCTAATATTTTCAGCCTACACGGTTCTGGAATGTTCAATACAACACAAATTTGTCCAAGACCTATGAATCAAAATCTATATTGACAGTATCAAAAAAGAAGTCTGTCCTCAAGCTCAAAGTCCTCAGTTGTCTACACTGAATATACCTATGTTTAAGCTCAACAGGAGCATATCTTATGCCAGTTTGGACATAGCATACACTGTAGCCTACTAGTAGCCTTTCAGCCTCCCTTTTAATTTAAGAGCTTAATTTTGCACACTCAAAATGCTCAGAAAGTCCTCTTTCCATGACTGGACATGATTCTGTTCCTTAATTTTTGATCTGCAAGCACTCATTCCTCTCCTACAGTTTCAGAGGAACTGTAGTGAGAGATAAATGACTAATTCTTAATAACCTAGAGCAGTTTCTACAGCTCTGGTTGGTAAAGATACACTGATAGACAGCCACAGGGCTCAGTCTAGACAACTTTAAATGAAATTGTAGATAAATGATTTTGTGCTCATGAACACACTCAGTGCCATAAATTCTGTCACACAGTGCTTTTCGTTTCTTTCTTAAAAGATGTGATCTAGCACACTCTGTAAAAATTGACTCAATTTAAACCTGCTGAGAATACATGTTTAAAAACACATCTTCCACTATTTTAAGTAGCTCTCAATTCAAAAACCTGTTAGTTTCTCTCTCGTAGTATTTTGCTTTAAAAATAAATTAATACACATATTTAGTAAAGACTTGAACATCAAGAGTTCAAGGCAATTTTAATTTAAGCTCTACTTTCTAGAAAGCAATGCAATTTATTACAAAATAAAAGAAAGCAGAAAAGTTGCAGTTTAGAAGAAAAAATGGGCTAGAGGGATGATATTTGAAGTTGTTTTTTCATTGTACCTAAGCATCTATCTAGTAGTATTAAACAGAATTGAATTTATAGCCTTTGGGATCATATAGTGAGTCTTGACCGGTCCATCTAGCTTACTATGTTATTTTCAGGTATTTTTTTCATAATCACATCCAGCACGATAACTGTTAAATTCCTACAGATAACTTTAAGTACATAAAACAATTTCTTTTTTAGGGCAGGGAGGGTGAGACATTACTTTTTGTTTTTCCATGCAATCACCAAATCTAAAACCAGGATCTTTCAATCACAAGACTAAGTATTTAACTAAAAATATTTAGTTGAATAATATTATTTAAATAAAATTATTAAACAAAATTATTAAATAAAATTATCGCACATTATTATAGAACAAGGAGTTTAATTCTTGCTTAAAAATGCATACTGCCTTATAACTTTTCATCACTCATTCATAATACTGCTTTCCTTTCTTTCCTAAATAGGAGTCACATAATGGTCACATAAAAGCTAAGAAAATTCTATATTCTTCTTCTATACACTTCAAAATTACAAAACAAAAATGAAATGAAGGAGAATGAATTTTTGGTTTGATGCAGGCAGACAGAATATATCCCTTTGTTCATGGAATTCTTTTTAAGTAGGGGAATCAGAAGAAATACTGATCATCAAGAGGTACAGTGCAGGTATGACTTAAAGGACCCGTAAGATTACTTACTGGTAACTGTGCTTAATTTAAATTGCATTTGTATTTCACCCATATTACAATCAGACAACAGTACTAACACATTTCTGAAAGTGAACATCTAAACGAATCAGTGCTACAAAAATATTAGCTATAACATGATGTATAACCCAATATATCTGGCACAATTGAACAGGATATGGCAAAGACATAGACAGCACGAAACTACAGCCTGTATACTGTTTTACCATTATCTCAAGCCTACTAAATTAGACCAGGTCCTTTTCCTTCACTCTCTTACTTTTTTATAAGGAATAGGAAGTAATGTAAAGGAAAGATGATTGCCTATTATATTCATGAATACATCTCTCTTGCACATTCAGAATAAGAACAAGGCAGGCAGCAGTTTTCACTGGAGAAATTTTAGCATAAAGATTTCACAAGCTGGAAGGATTCCTCCAATTACCAAATTTGAGAAGCAAGAATAATCTTAACCATCTACTTTAAGAACTGCCGAGCATACTGATTCAATATTGGATGGTACTGAGCACAACAAATATCAAATTGTTCACCTGAGACACCCTTAGCTGCAGAAAATCACATTCTCCCATTCACTAGAGCAAAGAGGAGAAATGATTCTCCAGACAGTGTTTTCCAGGACTTCTGTACAGGACCACAGCCAATAAAAAAAAAAAAAAAGTTTTTGGACTGACCAGTTCTCAAATATCTCAAGTAAAGTATAATAGAGGAGTTGTCCAAAGCGTTGCTCCATGAGTAGTTTTAAACCTATTTTAATGAAAATTTTATTAACAATCTAGAAGAAGATATAAGTAGTTAAAATACAGAGGCTATGACTTTGGAAGATGTTATGAATAATAAAGAGGGCTAAAGACTCTACAGAACTTACAGAGCTAGAACTAGTAAATCAATAGTCCAATAGAACAGAAAGAGAACTGCACAGTGTTATCCAGCAGTAGAAAATAAGGAGCAGTATTATTCTAGGAAATCAGCATAGAAAACAATGCAAAATGCACAATAGTAAAAAAATAAAAATGATACAGGAAAAGCCCTGGGAATGTGTAGAACCATCTTGAAAGCTGTTTACAGATTGCCTGCAAGATAGACCAAGATAGCCCATCAGAAATAAAGACTTTCCCAGTGAAGATTTACTGAATGGAAAATAAATCTGATTCAGTCAGCCTAGCTAATTTCTAGACCAGCCTTGGTAAAGGGAGGAATATTTTCAAGGAGATGATCCATGCATGTTGTGTTCTGACAATCCCAGAGCAGCAGGTGTTCCTTAGAAACAACTAGCAGCTTGTGCTGCTTGGCTGTTGTAAACTCTACCAAAACAAGAGAGTCAGCAGAGTTATTTAACACTGATTTGAAACAGTCATAACTCGTCTTGACAACTGTATAGGAAGTTCAACTCAGAGGAACAGAATATTTGTTGTTTGAAAACATTTTGCCACCTTTATATTGACATGAGTAAACTGACAAACTCAATTTGATTTTCCCCTTTCTATGACTTACTCGTTAGTGTTCTTAACATACTTGAGAATCTTTAAGTCTTCTCCTGTATTCCTTTTAATTCCTATATCTAGAAAGCGATATATACTCGGGGTGCTACTTCAAAAAATGAGTTATTTTCAAGATCTACCATGGCTTTTCTTTGCAGTTTTTTTCTAAATAGCCTAAAGTAAGTTGCTTTATATAACATTCTTACTACTTTCCAGAGAGCATAGAGCATTACAATAATTTACGCAAATGTGGGTTTTCCTGAGTATACTGAAAAAACAGGATAAATAGAAAACTAACTACATAAAGCAGATTTCTCATCTTCATAGAAAGACTCTTGAATATTGTGGCAATCAAAATATTATTTTCTCAGCCTGCATTTAAAAATCAAATTGAGGATTCAAAACAATTTAAAATATGATCAATTTCTACAAAACAAACTGATTCAAAGTAGTAATTATTCCACTGCCATTTGAAAATAAAGATGAGGCTGAAAGGCAGGAAAAGGAAAATGGTTGAAGCCAAAGGTACCTCAGCAGGAAAAGAGGAGATATAGAGTAAAAATTAATCTCACATTTAAGACATTCCTGAATCTCCTTTGATATCCCTATATTTCGTGAGCCAGAACTGGAAAGCAAAACTAGAGATATTGCAAAAGCTTCACTGGCCACTAGGCTGTTACTCCATGACTTCTTCTAAATGGCTGCTCACTCTTCCTATGTCTTTCTCCTTTTCTCTTTGTTCTATATTTGTGTTTTATATCTGGTGCCAATGGGAATAGCATATTGGAAGAAACAAGGTTCAAGCTTTCTAAGCCAAGATGGATTTTCAGCATCTGTGGCTATATAGTATGGTCAAAGAAAAACAGCCAAAGGGCATTCAAAAATCATATTACTGTCTACCATCCTATGCCTTTTTAACTGCTAAAATCCCTGGCCCTGTATCTAACCTAAACAATTACTTCTGGCAAATTACCTTATTCTGCCTGCAGGAGCACAATGGACTTGCACATGCTTTTCTCACAATTTCCAAACTCATCTTGAAGGTGCACTGTCCCAAGCTCACAACAGAACAGAAAACATTTAGCACCAGGTGCTGGAGCTTCCTCAGCAGTTGCCTAAGCCAGGGATGGCATATGGCTTCTGATCCACAGTGTTGAACCTCCTACTAAGTCTTGCACCTAGTGAATGAGAAAACCATTTTCAAACTCAAATGACTAAAACACTAATCTAGTTAGAAGACTTTTAGATTCCAGGCCTCCCTGGGCTTTAACAGTTTTAATCTAGTATTTCTAATGCTCAGCAGACCCTTCTTTCACAGATGGATGGAAGTCTGTCTACTAAACTTAATGTATACAAATATCATTCGTTCTATACTTTTAAATACACCAGATAATTTGTTTGTGGCCCAAGACAATTCCTTTTTACCTAGTGCAGCCCAGGAAAGCCAAAATGTTGGGCACACCTGGTTTAAATGTTTACTGACATAATTGTTCTGGAATAATCCAGCAGATGTTTGGATAGCCAGGCTAAAATCATCTTACAAATGTTTTGTGACTGTTTGAATGTCACAATAAAATGGACAAAAGAGACAGTAAACAAATTTAGACCATTATTTTGTATATTGAATGACTACATTCATCACCTCTTCCACTTGTCTAAATGTCATACTAATTTCTTCCTCTTTTCCTTCCTCTGCCTCTCCAGCTACTTTTAAAAAACTTACAGAAGCTTTAGAAATGTTATATACAAATGAAATACTGATACTATCAAGATATGCATGAAATGAACCTATGTAACCATGTAATCTCCTTAGTGTGACCCTCTTCTCCCATCCTCCTCCGTTACTTGGTGTGCTCACTTGTTCTGTCATGTCTAAAATTAAACTGTACACTTCTCCAAGCAGGAACCATGTCTGATTTGTTCTATAAGGCCTGTTGCATACTTTAAACTGTGTTGTTTAGTCCTGGGTGAGAAATATCTTCCTCAGTCCATGATATATTTCAGATTTGCAGAGAAATCTTAATCTGTATGAGAAAATCTATATTTAAAGTCAAGAGCCACAATCTGTTGTGTTTACGAGTCTACTCAAGGGAAGTATTGCTGTAGAACTCTATATTTTTTAAACTCTTCTGTTGACATCTACTCCTGCCCACAGATATAAAAATACGTCTACATTTAAAGTCAAGAGCCACAAACTGTTGTCACCAAGAAAGATGTTAAATAGCATCAGTACCAAAACCGACCCTTGAAAAATAGCACTCATCACTTGTCTCCACTTGGACACTGAGCCACTGATCACAGCTCGAGTAAAACCATCCAGCCAATTCCTTATGCACTGAGTGATCCATCCATCAAATCAATTTCTCTCCAATTTACAGAGAATGATGTTGTGCAGAACAAAAATGTCAAATGTTTAGCACTAGTCCAGGCAGGTTACTTTTCACTTGTTCTCTGCTTCCCTCTCAGAACATTCATAGCTCTTCAGATCCCAGAATGGGATGTTTTTGTTTGTGTGTTCACTCTAAATTCACTTGCTTCAGAGCTTAATTCAGGGATCTAAATTTCACTGTTGTCAAAGTGCCTGAAAACGCCCTTAATATTTCATATCTTTGTTGTACTTGAAGTAATAGTATTTCAACTTCACATTAATAGTTAGGGAACTGTGAGTTTATATATGAATAATTGCTGTCTGCATTATCCACAACAAAACATAATCATAAACTAGATGTTACACCATTCCTTGCATTTCTCACATTACAATATACTGTGAAAAACTATTTAAAGATCACTGTTTCTACAGAACTCTGATTTATTATTTGCCTAAAAGACAGGAGATATTCTCCAATATCACAGTGTGTCCTTATTTATCAATATCAACTCTAAACAAAAATATTAATAGTCACCCTAAATTATGCTTGCAGTGCTTGAACTTTCCTTAAATCTCTTTCTACCTACCACCTAGCATGTGTGATTTCTTGTGATTTAAATATCTTTGATAGATTCACAGATCCAACAGTATTTTATGCAACTAAATAATTTCCAATTCACCGAAGATTCCTATTTGACAGCTGAGTGACTTGATTATCTTTAGATCTCATAAAGTAATGGTATACATTTCATAGTATCAGTGTCTCCTGGTCTCTGTAGCACTATGTTACTACAGTTTTCAATACATTAAGTAATCTCTGGAACACTTTAAAACAGCATTTGCCAGAAAGAAAAAAAGCCTTTATGGCATTGCACAGTAGCTCTTGTTTAACCATGAAGACCAAATTTAAATTTATGGAAGGTGAATTTAAAGAAAGTGTAGTAATAATTTCATCTTTCACTAAGATAATGATCTAGTTACAAACCTGATCTCAGGAGAACTTAAGGGGATAATGCTGTGCAACTACAGACATATTCTGCACTGTGCTTAAAAATATGCACCAAATGATGTGTTGCTAATGCCAGAGTTAATACATCTTTCTGTAATAAATCTATACCAATTTATACATAGAATCATAGAATTGCTTAGGTTGGAAAAGACCTTAAAGATCATCAAGTCCAACCACAACCTAACCACACTACCTTAACAACTCTCCACTAAATTATGCCCCTGAGCACCACATCCAAACAGTTTTGTGTTGCAATTTAGGTTCTACAGATAGTCATCAGTGAAGACGAATAAAAAATAAAATCTTTTTTTTCCCTTTTAGTTCTTGGTGGTTAGACATTATATCTACTTCAGAACTTGATACTTAAAGAATGATCACTGTTAAATATATTCCTGAGAATGAATTAATCAAAGCAGTAATTACTAAAACTGCAGAAAAATGTCAAGAATAAAACACAGTACACATTTTTCCATCATTCCCATTTGTAAGAAAATGGAAAAAAATGAGAATAATCTAACTGTTCAAAACTTGATTCTAAATTATTTTCCTGAAGAATCAGTGTCTCTTTCAATCACATCTAGATACTTAATTTATGAAAGAAAAGGAAAAGCCGCTTTCTTTCTGGTGTAAGGAATATACCATTTCCTATGCACTACGGATAAATTCCTGGGATGCTGTGACGTAGTGATCTAAAATCATATTATTATAATTACTTTAGTTTAAATAGGGAGCAGCCATAAAACTCATCCTCTGTGCTACAATTTTACTCCAATATTGCAGTTTGTCAACACTGTTTTAATCTTATGACACTTAATTATTTCAGTGCCTCTTTTACAGATTAATTTTACAATTTTCAAATGAATTTTCTGATCATTTATCAGATGTCAAATAGCAATAGAAGCTGCACTTGCAAAAAGGTCTTCATATTTTAATATCTTATTTTAAAGTTGATGAATTTCTTCCATGGATTCTCTCTAGAAAATGACATTAATAACTCTTTTTTGCTGCCTAGGTGCAGGAAAAAAAAGTAAAAACAATGTAAAAATATTATTTCTTTCTTTCAAACTGTGCAAAGAATTTATAGATAACTGTAAGAAACAATCATTCAATCATAATGACTGATTTTTTTTGTTGTTTTTGTTTTGTTTATGAGATACTTGGTGATTCTGTCCAAAGGCAAATGCTTAGTTTACAGACAGTATTGTCATTCTTAAAATCCATCAACCAAATTCTCCAGCTGATACTTTTCTACAAAATCTGAATCAGTCACATCAAAACTGTAAGTATCATCTCTTTCCTTTAGTTTGTTTTTTGAAAAGCATTCTCATCTTTAATACAATTATTAATGTTTTTAAGATCATGAGGAAAAAAATAACAAAAACATACGATAGTGTTTAAAAATGGAAAAGCGCTATTAGTCCACCCCAAGTCAACACTAGTAGTTCTTTACTGCTTACTTATTTGCCCATCTCGCAAATAAAAAATAAGTATTTGATTACCTTGGATTCCGTTTATATGCTGACTGCTGCTGAAATACATGAAGTTTGGATGGTCTTAACTAATAAACTCATAATAATTAAAATAGCAACGTAGTCAATTGTGGAAAAAATTGAAGTTTACACATATAAAAATTCTGAGTTGAATCTTGGCAAGATAATATGTCTTTAGTGATAATTTAAAAATACTGACAATCCTTTTGCACTTGCAAAGAAGAAAGTGCAGGGATTTGGAAGAAAATTTCCACTAATTATTTCTTCAGTAATGATGTCACAGACTACCAAAAAAAAGAAAGAAAACAAACAAACAAACAAACAAACAACAACAAAAAAAATGGGATGTTGTATTTTTGTCCATAGTTTTGTTGCTTCTGGTTATAGTCTACCTCAACAAATAATTTACTGGTCTGCAATCCAATCATTAGAGCATAAATGAACATTACTTTTTAGGATCTTGTAAAACAAGAAAATGGTTGAAAATTTTTTCATTCTCAGTATCATATCTCATGGAAATATGAAACAAATAATTAGCCTTCTGAAAATGAAAATAAGCATTTGAAATCAGAAATTCTGAATACAGTTGAAAATCAATCAGGACTACAGTTTAATAAAGTCTCACTAATGAGGATAGCTATGATAGTTAGCAGATTTTAGTCCACTCTGAATATGTAAAGAACTTAAACAGGAAAGAAAAAATCCTGGAAGCCAATGTCTCCAGATATTTTCAGTCTTAAAAGCATGTTCTGGATTATTATTGGCTGTAAAGATAAGTCTGTAATTTTGCTTTAGGTTACAGAAATTTACACAAGGATGCTGCTTTACACCAGCATTAAGAAATAAACACATTTTTTAAACAAAGGATCTGGAAAAGAAAAGGAATGGGCAAGAAAAACAAAAATTTCCAGTATAAACTATGGTGATGGCTGTTAGCAGAGACAGGAAAAACAGTTCTCAGAGAGTCCTTAACTAATTCATCTGTGTCTTTAACTAATTCATCTGAAACAAGATTTGATTAAAGGAGGTGAAGAGTATAATTTGAATAAATAGTGTCTTCATTCTATCTTAAAAATTAAAACCTGATAGTGACCATTCTTATATCTGATTCACTTTGTATTGACTTAAAAAATACCTTTTTATTGTCATAGTAAAAAAAAAACCTATGCCAAAGTCAGAATAAGGTAAGATTACCAGTTTTCAAGTGGCTGAACCAGTCAGGAGAAGGCAGAAAAAGTAGAAGAAATTAACTGTTCAGGACCGTATTCTGATTGTTTGCAATTCTTGCAAGTCAATCAATCAATCAATCAATAATTACAATGTATACATCTTACATATCAAAGTTTGATTGCAGTATAGTTAATTCATTTAACAGGTGAACGTACTAAGGAATGTGTGAAAGGATATGCCACAGACCTGAAGTCCATAGAGCAGAGCTCTATGTGCTTCCTGTCCCACTGGGATTCCAAGATTCAAACACAGGGAGCAATAGATATATCTGATGAAGAGAAAATAACTTAATAAATGTTTACAGAAGTGCAGTAATAGTACTTTTTGTATTGCTGCTACTGTCTCTGTATAAAAAGCACATGTTGTCTCTTAAGTTTTTACAAGTTAATGTTTTCAGTAGGAATAACCACTTCTAGAAACCCATTCTTAACTTCTAGAGAAGACTGAAGTGCAGCTGTGATTTGTACTTAATCTAGGTTCACTTTTATAAAAATGCATTGTTTAAATACTCTTTCTAGTCTGGTATACATCAGTGTAAGAATTAATCCTTGTACAGTCCTGGAAGTGTTCTGTAAATATGAAAAGCTAAACTCAGTAGTGTGCTGAAAATATTAATAGACGTGTCTGTCTCAATTTTATCAAATGTAAGAACACCATCTCTCTCCTTTAGAAAAATGTTGCAATTTTTAGTGTTGACTGTTACAAACTTTCAGGGTGATACTTGGCTGACAGAAAAGAGTATGTTTATAGCAGTAGGTATTTGAGGATAATGCCATTCAATACTGACTTGGTTTGAAACCCTCAAAAATTGATATTTTCTACTGTCCAGTTCTGAATTTTATTTTAGTGAATAGATGAAAGAAGTTTGTACAGACAGACCTCTTCATCAGATCATGTGCATCAAAGGAAGCCCTTGATGACTAGAAAAGAAAAATATCACACATGTCTTCAAAAAAAAGGGAGTGAGGGAATTACAGACCAACTCAATCTCTGGAAATATTGTGGGGAAAACCCTCCTGGAAGCCATAAACAGGAATGAAAAGATAAGGTTTTAAGAATAAGCAGAGGAAATTTACCAAAGACAAATTGTACCTAACCAACTTAGCTCTTTTCAGTAATAATAACATTAGTTCTTTAGATGAGAAGACAGCAGCAGCTGTTAATTTTCATGACTGTTGAATAGACTAGAGTGTCTGTCCTATGGCATCCATATTGCCAAACTGGAAAGATAACAGCTGGATATAAGTTGGAGAAAAAAAATTGGCTGGACTTGAGACAAGCAGTCAAGAATTTCAGATTTAGCTGACAGTTAATAAGCAGTATTTCTCAAGGGCTGGTACAAGAGCCAATGTTATTCAGTAACTTCATCAGCAATCTGGAGAGTGGAATATACATCAGCAGATTTGTGGGTAATGTCAAACTGAAAGGTGAGCTTGATGTACTAGAGGGTGTAACTGCTATTTTGAGGGAATTTAGCAAAATGGAGGAGCATTTAATTAAAACTTCATGAGATTCAACACAGGCTGATAAAAAATTGTGCAGTTTGGATGCAGAGATACTGTGCATAGTACAGTTAGATACTGACAGGTTGCAAAGCAGTTTTGGAAAAAAAAAAAAGAAAAAAAAAAAAGCCACCAAACTGGTCTCTGTGTCCTAGTGGACACGCTAAAGATGAGTGCCTTTAAAGTAAATGCACAGTGGTCTGCACTAAGAAAAAACTATACTCAGAAGTTCAAGATAAGTGATCATGGTTGCCTAATTAGCAATAATCACACTACTTTTGCAGTACTGTGTTCAGTTTTAGGCCACCAGTAAAGATGGGCATACTGGAGTCCAGATGACATCAGCAGGATGGTTAGAAGGCTAGAGTACTTGATGTAGAAGATGAATATCAGAGATCTGGGTTTCAGCCTGCAAAAATAGACTGGAAGATCTAGTAGCTGTTTTAAGTTACCAGAGAAGTGCTTATAGAGTCTGACTCTTCCTAGAGATGCAAAGAGAAAGGACAAAAGACAGGAAGGGAAATTGTGTCTAGACATAAGTTTTTCATTTTGAAAGTGGTTAATGCTAGAACAGACAGTAGAAAGGTTGTGCAGTGTCCATCACTGGAGATGTCCAAACCTTGTCTTGGACATAATTCTGAGAAAACTTCAAAGTTCTTTCTACTTTCTGATTTGCAACCAGACCTTTCTTCCAATCTTGTTTATTCTATAATTCTATCAAATTTTCTAGGAGATATATATGAGAGGAAAAGACTGAAATGGTAAGCAGCCTGTGTTAGCATTGCTCAAGTTGGGCTTAAGAATGATATTTTACCTTCCTCAAGGAGTAAATACAAATAGTGCCTTTGTGGAGAAGGATGTGGGAAATACTTCTTTGGCTACAAGTATGAGCTTCAAATGTGGGCTGTGCAATAAAACAGGCATAGTCAGGGGAACTAGAGAAACCTGACTGCCCTGATTTATTTGACCCATAATGTATTAAAAGTCAGAGATCTCATTTTCTAGGTCTGATAAGAGACATTTTGTAAGGATCAGGCAACATTTTGGAGTTTTCTTTTATGAGCTGGCTATATATCTTAAGATAGGCTTCAGGAACATGAAATTACTGATTATTTAATAGGAAAATATATTATTTAGTATATTAAAAATAGGAAGATGTTGATTTAGTATATAGAAAATATTATAACACATAATATTTGTAAATTTATACATTGGAAGCTTGTTTGTGTTAGAAGAAAAAATACAGTTTATTGTTCATGCAGTCAAACAATTACTGCTACTACTTAGTCAAATAGAAAATAATCTCTCAGGAGCTCTATTCTGCTCTTAATAAAAACAGGTCACATGGGAGATTAATAATATATTTATCACAGAAGAACTCCTAAATCTGTAATATCTAGTATAGCAGTATTAGCAAAATACGATCACAGTAGTAAGATGTAGGCTCGTGCACAGAATGTCCAGTAAACCAGCTATGTATCTGTTGGTAAATATCAAAGAAGTGCTTTCTTCATCCGTAGACCAGTTGAAGGCATTTCCAGCAGCAACACTGAACATCCTCTAATTGCATAGTCCAAAACAAAAGTTATTTTATACCTATAACTGTTTCTTCTTTTTTAAAAAAAATTTTAGATTATTTTCACTATTCTCTTCTGGAATACTCTAAAATATTAAAGAAAAATCTAGGAAGGGAAGTAGAGAAATACATGTGCCAAGATTTCCTAAAATATTCTATCAACTAAGCTTACATGGGCAAGCTGACACCTAGTGCAAAAAGGGATCACACTACAGATGGTGGTGCTATTACTTTTTAAAACCGAAACTGACAATAATTACACTGCTGTAGAAAGAGATACTTAACTTGTAAGAGAACAGAAAGGCCAGAAATGTGTCTTACAATATCCTTTCTTGTTCTTAAAAACTCAGAGCTGCAGATATTCAGTGTCAATTATGGTATCATTTTGATCTGTTCTAACAGATCAAAAATTCAAGTTTCGTTTCTATGTAATCTGATAGATTTTCTTCTAGTAATAACTTTTTTTTACTACAAATTTTGAAGTCTGATAATGATTCTGTTGAAGGCAAGCAAACATTCAAGTACAACCTGTAAAACTATTAACGCAGCACAAATATGCTCAGTTGCAGTTCTTACACAGCCAAAACACAATGCATTACAAGGCCAGCAATTGCCAAAGCTTCTGATAGGTTCCTTGCTCTTTTGAACAAAAGACTCTGTGAAAAACAAGATGCTATGCATGAGATTATTAAGAATACTGGCCCACACTCAACTATGATTAAGTAATCATTTCTTAATTTCAGGCAGGTCACAGTAATCTCTGTATTCTCCTTTTGTCTGTCCTATTGATTGTAAGGTCAAACTCATTAGTTTAAGCCACCTTCACTGAATTGAAGCTAACATTTTACTTTGCCACAAGGATAAACAAAGAATTTTCATTGTTACATTACTGGTTGCAGAAAAGTAATTTAAGTAAAACAAACAAACAAACAAAAACCTATATACCCTTATTCTTACTATGGTCTAAAATGCATGATGTGAATCTTGCCACTGATATCAGATTCTTTGTATTTTCAGTAGGCTAAATTTTCAGGCCTTTAATAGTTTTGATATTTGATAAATAGTTGACCTTTACAGTTTAGGAGAATGACTATTCTCATACATGTTACTCTGTGCCTGAAATGAACAAGAAAAGAATTTTCATGTAGAATGAAATACACAGGCTTGCTGGCACAGTTCACATATGCATCAATCATTAAAGATATTACATAAAAACATTTTTTTGGAACTGAATTTAATCAAAGTATGTCTTGGTAGGAAACATGTAAGGGTTCTCTTAATCCTGCAAAGACTTTAAGAGAAACTGTGAAGGACAGATACCCTTCTTTCTTCTGTATACTTTCTTTTGCTACTCTCCATAGGGATAAGGTTTTGTTTGCTTTGTTCAATCTATTGCATTAAAAAAAAAATAGTAAAAACTCGAAACATTTTCATTTTGTAGTTAGAACAGCCTAAATTCAAGTTTATCAGCTGTCTCAAACAACAATTTAAACAAATTAACTTTCTTATTTTGGCTGATTTAGTTTTCTATCTGTATTACTCTCTAAAATAAAACACTTCAAATGAGAAGGAATTTGCTGGTGACCAGATAAGCAACAGCCAACTGCTTTACCTCAGGAAATATTTTTTTGTACTTGCTTGCAAATAGTTCCTGCTGGGCTCCAGGCTATAGCATGCTGTAAACTAATTACAACATGCAAAGAGATTTTTCCTGTCATATACAGCTGCAGGAAAACATCTTATTATTCACTGCTCTAGTAAGGGGAAAAGAGAAGACTACTAGTGATGCATAATATGTCTTATTTGTCCAAAAGACTGTTGCTGGTTTTTTTGTTTGTTTGTGGTTTTGTTTTTTTGTGGTTTTTTTTTGATCGACACTATGATGTTCTAAAGCTAGTGGTATATCTTTGCTTTTAAATTACGTGTATTGATTTTTTAAAAAATATAATATATACACAACAATCCTGAGAAACTCAAAACAAATCAAAGTATTCTCATAAATAATGAAGAAATAATCTTACAAATTTATGGTTGACATTTTATATCAATTATCTCTCCTACACTGCTTGAGCATTATTTCATTCTTTTCATATTGCTATAATATAGAAGTAACAGCAGTTATGATCAATTGCTACACTAAATATACTGATATAAACATAGTCCACTGAGATCTACTTGCAAATCAGATGATCTTGTTTCTATAGTTTCAAACTTGCTAATATGGTAAGTTATTATTTTATATTTCTAATGCTTAAGGAACCCCTTTAAAAGTTCCAGTTGTTTAAGAGACAGGCCCAGCTGAGAGATAAATGACATGACTGCAGTGTACATTATTATTTTATTTTAGCAGACTTATTTTGGGCAGAGAATTTATCTGCAACAAGAATGTTCATCAATTCTTTTAAGAAAAAGCCAGCCATTCTATGTTATTGCATATTAGTTTATAGTCCTATATTAAATGCAAATAATCTAATTCTTTAAAAAACAAATTATTAAAAGTTATTATTTTTTATTATTATTTAAATTTCCATTAATAGGAATCACTGATAATAATTACTGTGGAGGTTCAATGCACTTTATGCCCTGAAAAGTACTAGCTGAACAGAATGACAGCACTAGTTTCTCATCAGACTTTACAAAAGATACTGCTTAAGTATTTAAAGTACCTCTTCATATGGAAACATAACAATGGATTTTGAGGGTAATATACGAAACACTTGAAGGCTGATAGGAGATACTGTGTTCAGTAAACCTACTGTAATTTGAATGATATGTTAAAAAAAAATGTTGCTCCAAGTACTGAGCAAATGATTTTAAGAGATGACAGTAAAGAACTGCTCAAAATGAATATATCATAACAACTGTTAGGAAAAGCATTGTTAACAAGAAGTGGATGGCTCTGAAATACTGTAAAAACAAGCAGAAACCTCTTGCCTATATGAAAAATTGTATAGCTAAGAGGTTTATGTGCTATAAATACACCTTAACAGGAAGAAAAAAAAAATCCCTCTTATTGATTAAAAATGGGCACCTGGACATAGGAAGAGAAATCTGTTTTATTTACACACTTATAGGTGCATTCCAAAGCAGTTCCAGAAGTATGTAAACTACTTTTTTATGCAGAAATAGTAGATCCCACTCTGGGAGTCTATTTACCAGACACTTCAAGGTCAATGGAAGATAGCTGTGGTTTCTCACACTGGGCCTTAAATCAGTCTCTGTAAGCTTCTTACCCTGTAACATTAACAATGGCCATTCCGTGATGGTAAATGATCGCAGAGAATCTTCTCAGTTCAGGAATGGCACCAAGGATGTTGAAACTGGACCCTAGAAATGGCTGTGACCCTAGATCTCCAATCTGCCTCCCTTGCTCTGTCTTTTAGATTACAAACGCAAAGAGTATCTAGTCTTATTTACCCTAAAGCTATGGGAAAATCTACAAGACTTGAAGTTCCAAGCAAAAGGCAAGATCACCACTGAGATGGGAAAAAAAAGCCAGCTGGGAGTAAGATTTGTAAAAGTAACACATTATTTAAATAAGATCAAACTTAGAGCTATCATTCATGCATATGCACATGTACATAGGCAAATGTATATATATACACATACATATATAAATAGAAACACATATGCATGTAAAAGTACTGTATTTGAACAAACTTATTAAGAGAAGTAAACTTACGCTGGAGTTAGATTCTAGCTGCTCCCTGGGTAAGTGTGTTGCCTAAATTATTCACAGAATCACAGAATAACAGAATGGCCAGGGTTGGAAGGGACCTCAAGGATCATGAATCTCCAACCCTTCTGCCAAAGGCAAACTCCACATTTTATACTAGACCAGGCTGCACAGGGCCCCATCCAGTTTGGCCTTGAACACCTCCAGGGACGGAGCATCCACAACCTCTCTGGGCAGCCTGTTCCAGCACCTCACCACTGTCTCTGTAAATAATTTCCCCCTGACATCCAACCGAAATCTTCCCTCCCTCAACTTAAAGCCATTTGCCCTTGTCCTGCATTTATCAACCCTCTCAAAGAGTTGATTCCCCTCCTGTTTGTAGGCTCCCTTAAGGTACTGAAAGGCTGCAATGAGGTCACCTTGTAGCCTTCTTTTCTCCACTCTGAACAAGTCCAGCTCCCTCAGCCTGTCATTGTAGAAGAGATGCACCAGTCCCCTGATCATCTTTGTATTACTTCAGGTTGACTGTTCATTAAACATTAAATAAACATTTCTAATGCCATCTACGGCAAAGACAATACATACTGCCTCAGCCCAATACAATTTCTCAGCCCATATATTTTCAGATGATAGTCCATTTTTCTAGGATATGATACGGAGATATTAAAATCTATATTCAAAATTGAGCAGGGAAAACAATTAGTATAAAAAATCCACATTATAATTAAATAAAGAATAGTTAACTTGAAGTAAGCAGGAAGAAAACCTGAATTTGTCTTTAAACAAACCAGAAAAAGAAAGATGCTTCAAGGAAAGTAATTTATCCCAAGCAGAAGAATACAGAGCTGCATATTAAATGAAAGGAAGTGTTTTGTATAAGTATTTTGCCATAAAGATTGGGTCTGTTTATGAAAGAGTGAAAGATTTTTTAAAGAAAATCTTTTTGAAGATTTTTTACTTAGAAAAAGTGCATTTGTAATTATTGTTATTCTTGACGGTATTACTAAGCTATTATTTCATAATGCATATCCCATTTTTCTGGGGGAAAAAATGAGAAAGGTGACATAGTACATATGGAATGTAGTGCATATGGCATAAAAAGTTATAGATGTGTGTAGATATTTTCGCATATGGTATCAGCCTGAGAATATTACAGCTTTAACATTTAGTCGGATTAAACAGTGTTTTAATTCAGCTGCCTAGTATGTCTTTCAGAACAATTTGATTCAGCCTATGATTACCTAAAGGTTTTTTAATGTCCTGTGGCAAGTTAGTTTCATCATATCTTTTCATACATATATATTCCCTAGAGGTACATAAGAAGAAAAAATATCACCTGTTTAGTTTCTGACAGTTTCTATCTTACACTTCCATCAGTTAAGAAAATACTGAATTCTGATGAATTAATCTGTAAGAGTTTTGGGGAACTTACAGATCTGAAATATTTTTCAGTTAATAGCAATGTAAGCCACAACACAATGGAGAAATGCAGAAAAGCACTCAACTTCATATTCTGTCACTTTAATGAATACATATTCATAAATTCCTATTCAGAAATTACCCATTTGGAAGCAATCTTTAAGAATTATGTGTAAAAATGACACTTGAGCAATTTATTAAATAGTTTAGTGAGGCTATCATTGTCAAAGCTCTTTGTTAACTGATTATTTTATTCTGACTAGGCTAAAATCTAATCTCTCCATTAGCGTTCAACAAGAAAGATGAGAAGTACTAGGTAGCTGTAAACAAATAATTAAAATGCATAGATGCCTTACATGGTAGACTAAATGGATGCAATTATCACAGGATTATACAAAGATGAGACATTCAAAATTGCCACCTGTCCATTTGCTCCAGAAAAATAAATGGGTGCTCTGTAAGTGGAAAAATGTGGTCTGTCCTACAGTGGATATTTCTAACAACATCTGGGATTCAGTTTTAAGGCCTTTTGTATGACGGTAGCCTTGTTAAATTAACAAATTTTCTTATGGAAAAATAATGTAATTTCATATTCCATAAGTAATTTTAGTGTATACAGATTTATTTGGTAATTAACTATATAATATCTGTTATCCACAGAGACTAACAAATGCTAATAAAAATAACAAAAAAAAAAAAAAAAAAAAACATACTAAAAAAATAAAAACAAAAAACACACCCCACAACAAAATGTTTTATGTAAAAATCACTGAAGGTATAAATCCAATAGAATACTATCTACATCGTAGATGTAGAACAGTCCCATAGAAAATTCCTACAGGAAAGCATAGTTCTTGCAGTTGGCAAAGGATAAGTTGTGGAAGGGAGAGAGAGATTTTTGTTTGTTTGTTTCTGGAGCAGATTCTCTGTATTGCCTGGGCATCTGCATTTTCCTGAAAGTAAGTTTTTTTGATTGTGACACTTTTCAGGCTTCTGCTGGACATTCTTTATTACAGACTTTATCTGTAGCCTACAGATCTAATATTAGTTCTGTTGTAGAAAGAAGGAAATACCAGGAGGAATGCACTGAAACACAGTAGTTATTGCTCTAGGTTCTCTGTGGCTGACTCAATAGTACCTGAGTATGACTTTCAAGTAAATTTCCTACAAAGTTTGATAAGGCAAGGATTGAATATGAATAGAGTCTAAAGATTCAAGTTTTACACCATTAGAATTGTTGGCATTCACAGAATAACAGAAAAGCCAGTGTTGTAAGTGGCCTCAAGGATCATGAATCTCCAACCCCCCTGCAACATGCAGGGCCACCAACTCCACATTTCATACTAGACCAGGCTGCACAGGGCCCCATCCAATCTGGCCTTAAACACCTCCAGGGACAGGGTATCCACAACCTCTCTGGGCAGCCTGTTCCAGCACCTCACCACTGTCTCTGTAAATAATTTCCCCCTGACATCCAACCGAAATCTTCCCTCCTTCAACTTAAAACCATTTCTCTTTGTCCTGCAGTTATCTACCCTCTCAAAGAGTTGATTCCCCTCCTGTTTGTAGGCTCCCTTAAGGTACTGAAAGTCTGTAATGAGGTCACCTTTTAGCCTTGTTTTCTCCAGCCTGAATAAACTCATACAGGAGGTGCTCCAGTCCCCTGATCATCTTTGTGGCCCTCCTCTGGACCCTCTCCAACAACTTCCTGTCTTGTACTGAAACTGTGATTAGTAACAAATATTATTATGACATCAAATTCTAGTCTGATCATCATGTTCACAATGAAAAATACAGCAAAACTGCAGCACAGTTCATGTTGTTGTTCCCAGCTGAGAACACATACAATAGCTTAGTCCTGTCCCAGCTAACATTTATTCAACTGGCCTACTGCAACTGGAAATGGTTCTTCCCAGTTTTGTGGAGAAGAATGAAACTGAAAAGGGCCATAATTAAGTCAAGCAATCATTATTAGTAATGCATGATCACTAGATCTCTGTAAAGAAAAAAGAAAAACTCAAAAAATAAATTGCTTCTACTTCATGTTCTTAAAAATACTTCCTAATAGTATCTTAAGGCTCACTGAATTATGAATTTCCAAACGGCTTTTGGAAAAAGTAAAATAGTTTTCTCACTGCATATTGAATTTAACTTTGCTTGAGCTATTACTAGCTACTCACATGAAAGAGAACTAGTTTTTCGTTTTTCAGAAACAAGAGAGAGCTGGAAATTAGAGAAACACATACTTTCACTAAAAACTGTTTTAAAACTTCAAGCAAAACATTTTCTATTCACTACAAACATGGAAGAGCTGCTTAGGAATATAGAAAGGACTGCAATAATATCAGAACTATTTATCAATATGTTCAATCTGATTTTTACTCTTTGAACTTAGATTAGCAATAAAAATGAAAACAGGCACTGAGATAAAGGCTTAAGAGATTGATTATATCTCTTCTTCATTTTCAGATACAAAGTATTTCTGATTCAGTATCAAAATACTTTACTTTGACCAAAAGTCAAAATGCCAACAGCAAAAGTTGCTGGTTTTCTTTGAAGGAATTACTTAAGAGCAGATCTGTCTGAACAAACATAATATAATACACTTGCAACTTAGCATACTTTCAGCCAAGTTTTGCTGCAATAATTTAATTTTTAAGTCATGCTCTCCCTGAAGAAATACAGATATTTTTGTTCACTCTTCAATAAACATAACAGCACACCAAAACTTAAAAACCAGTAACACAAATACAATCAAACAAAAACTTTATCTAAGTACCATACCAAAAATAAAATTATCACGTAAAGAGAAACTATACCTGTTTTATCTATAACTCTTAAATTAATAGCTGACAGAAAGGACCCAAGTCTTATTGTAGTTCACTACAACTTATCCGTCTAACTGCTTTATATTATTAATGAATTACTATGCTCTGCTAAAAAACAAGTTCTTATTTACATGTTCTTGATGGCAGAGTGGCTTTAAATTTGAGAATGAAGCACGAAAAGTTCATGCAAAAGAACAGTATTGTTTTCTGTAAATGAAGAATTCATAACATTAGACAATGCAGCCAAAATATTTTCACCTGACCACAAACTATATTTTCTTGATGTTCTTCAAAATAAGAACAAACAAACAGAAAAAAAAAAAAAAATAGTGGTTAAACAATTGTACTGATCTTTCTGACCTGAAAAAAAAAAAAAAGATATTTAAATTTTAATAAAATGAATGGAAGTCTTAAAAAATGCAAATAAATAAACATTACAATGGATTTTCTCAGATCAGTGGGTGAAAATGCAAGCAGTATTACTGTAAGCATCAAGCAAGTAAGTCATATGTTGATTTTATGAAGCATCCTCAATCAAAGTAAAGAATGTCACTAACAATTTAACTAAACATATTTGCTTTTATGCCATCATTCAGTATAATGTAAGACTGCAAGACATAGAGAATTCATATTTGGATTTCCCCTAGCAATATTTTAGATTTATAGGCTCTAACTTTTACTGCATTTATGGAGTCAAAGATAATATATGATAAATATATGCTTAATTTACACAAAATAACTAGTTATCATATAAAATATATCTTATCACATTGCATTTTATGATTAGTTATGTGCACCAATTATTTCATGTGCATTTTTATGGCATTTTAAAACGAAGTGTCAAAATTACATACAATAAATGAAAGTTGAATACTATTTCTTTTTGTGTTTTGTAATAATGACAGCACAGTAAACAGGTAGAGAGATGCTTTTAAAGTTATCTATGCACAAAGCTTTTTTGAGATTCTGACATTAAAATAGTGAAATTAATTATAGTAGATAAAACTACTTGAATATCAGCAGTTATTTAGCACATTTTAAAGAAACTAACAAAAAAACCCAACTTGACTACAATTGGAAGATATATGTATCTTATTATGAACATTTTGATTTTCTCTTGGTTTTTCTTTTCATGTAGGTGTCTAAATGAAAAAAGCATTAGCAAAAGCATTTTGTTCATGATTTTTTGAAACTTGTGAAATCTGTTTTTCAAGAGTAAAAGTCTACCTGCTTACCACTCTGTCAGTATTTAGAAATTATTTTAATCAACAACAGTTTTCAGTCTCATCACATGCCATTTAACCTAGTTGAACTGCTAGACATACGTTTGCGAATTAGGAATTATTAACAGGGAATCAGGGAAAAACTTACCTAATTGTCACTTACTACAATCAAATATTTATTCAGGTGCATATTCTGAACCAACTTAGATGACAGTTGCAGCTTTTGTTTCATAATGGTCATTATGCCAGTAACATTCATAAAGGCCCAAATTTAAGGCCATATTTTTCACCATTGCTTCAAATACTAACTCAGTATAAGGGTTTACCCTATATGCCTTCACCTCATTATTTTTTCTTCTAATTAGCTGTTGCTCTTATTGTTTTTTGCTGTAAAAGACACTCAGAAGGACCTAAGGCATTGTCTACAGAAGTTGATGGGAACAATTTTCACAACATTTGGTGGACACTCAACAGACCCACAGTCATCAGTGTAATCTCCCAAATCTATAAAATGAACTGCGGATTTTAAACAGACAGTGTAAACAGGTTAATGAAATGAATAGAACATGAAACAAAGCAACATTATACATCACTATCTAAGAGTACATTTATTATGTGACTAAAATGCTCATAATTGGTACAAATGTTACTTTTAATGGAGCATTCTGAACATTAACGTGAGAAGTTTCTGATGCTTATTGTTTTCCATATAAACAAATGATCTTTTTTTCTCTACTACTACTACACTCTCAACTAGGAAAAAAAATAAAGAAAATTTCTATTAAAGAAAAAAATGTGTTTCTGACTAGTATAGCGTTTCTTACAAAGCTGCAAAAAATGAAAAGTTGAAAGCTACAACAAAATAGAAAATATTGCCCATGCACTATAGGGAAATGATAAATAGTTGCTTTAAACATGAAGCATTTCCTTAGATGCATTTGTAATAATTATAACTTTTCTATAGTGCATTCATTTTTTTTCCATGATGAATTCCAGAGGTTAATTATATATTTCTTAAAGAAATCTTTTAATTCTTTTAAAACTGTTAGTTTCATTTTCTTTCTTTTTTTTTTTGTTTTTGTTTTTATATTCTGAAAAAGGTTATATAGAAAAGTATTATTTATCTTCTCCACATAATTCTCACTTCCTTACATTTTCAACATCTTGTCATATGATCACATACTCTAATCTGAAATATTATATTACTTGAATTTTTGGAGAAAGCAAAACTTGCATTATTTCAGCTGAACCTTTGAATTGCAATAACTGAGCCTTTTAATTGTAATAAAATGCAGTCATGTGAACTACGTTACCAACTCTTGTCATATGGAAACCAAAAATAATATTATAAATTAGAAGAGTATCATGCTTCAGGAAAACATTCTTATATTTTAAAGAGGAAATAAGAAAAATACTAATCAACACTTTCACTTCATTTTGTTCACAGAGTAGTTGTGTTTGTAAATGTCTAAGAACTATTACTGTCATGTACTTCTCTGGGATTTGTAGTTCCTCAAATGAATCAAGGATGGTGGACTGAGTCCCCTGAAACTAAATTGCCAAAATACTAATCAAGATGATATGTATTCAAAGATTATGTTTATCAAGTCTTCCTACTTCTTGTAATCTCAATATCTAATGTAGAAGACAGGAGCTAAACAGGCTTTATACTAATCTGTCATTTACTTGTTTAATAAAAACACATTCCAATCACTGTACCTGTAAGATTCCTTTAAAGTGAAAATATTTCTTGCATATGTCTATATCCAAATGTGTGTTATAAGAAAATGTTATCAGCAAGTGTTTATCTTGGTTTAATACAACTGTGCAACACCTCATTAACCCTTGCAAAGTAGTTTACACTGTTTATTGTTGTCACAGATCAAAAAGACTAGCATGCTTGCAATACTAAGGGACTCATATGCACTTCTGATATAAAGATTGTGTTTGCATGGGCAAAAGAAAAAAACAAAAAACAAAAAACAAAAAAAACAAAAACAAACAAACAAACAAAAAAAACAATTGAGATTCTATATCTATGGATTACACAATAAAAAAATAATATCGAACAGTGATACTCCCATTCTCCCAATCTATTTTAACTGAGCTAACTAGTATTTCTCTTTACAAAAATAAAAAGCACTATAAAAAGGGTACATGAGAAAATCAAATGCTTCTCTTTTAAAAAGAGAAGCGCTTAATTGGCTTCCTCAATACATTCAAAAGTTTGCAGGAAGAAGTAGACCATTGTAAAGTACCTCCTAATAGCATAAAATGAAGTATAAAATCATATTTTGTAATGCAATAATATGCTAAAATCCTTTAAAAAAATCGAGTGAGTTCATTATAAGGCCGTACAAAAAACCCTGGCATTTCATTTCAACATTGCTACAGCTTTCTTGACAGCAGATGCAGATGCTTAGTTTAACACTAAGCATCACAGCAAAACTTATTTAGTTTATGCTGTGTAATAATTCATTGTTGCCCTTGACTGTACACTGAATGTCACCCATCACAATGAGAAGAATATAAAAATACATATGATTACACACTAGTGTCTCTATCTAATAGGATATGTTAATACTGGCTCATTGAATGTGATTTTCACATACAGAATAAACAAATTAAAAATTTCCAAGAGGGACACAGGGTTTCTTTTCATATTTAAAATTGTGCAAATAGAACATCCTCTGAATAAAACAAGTGGTTTATACAATACTGTAATATGAGATCTTATTTTTTGGTGTATTTTTTCCACTTACATGGCACTCAGACACTGAAAAGTCATGTCATCACAAACTAAGACCTATACGTGGATTTGTTCAAAAATGAAAACAACCAAATCCTTTTCTTTTCATGGCATTTTAAGGATGTTGACAAAATCTTCAGAAATCAAATGGAATTCTACTCTAACACATTCTACTCCACACATACAAGAGTATGTGAGTAACTCTCTGCAAATAAACATGGTTAAAAAAATATTTAATTTTGGAACTATTACTATCGTCATCAATTCAAATAGAGCAAGCACATGCTTAAAATTTAAGACAGTTTGGTAAAGCTAAGAGATCTTGCTCTGAGATTTTCCATCTGGTGTAAAATAATTTAATAGATGCACTAACTTAATGAAAATGCTCATAGTTGGATTTATAAGGCACACAAGGTTGTTTTCATGCAATTCTGTAACTCCTACTGGCTTGCTGAAGGAATTTAATAGCTTTCAAATTTGGAGCTGATCAAAAACTTTACAAAAATTCACCTGAAACTAAACTAGTTCTCTGTAAAGGAATTATAAATTCATTACTTGTGAATGTTTATATTACAGAGAAAAAATATAGTTCTATATTTGTAGTACTTTACTAACATTTCATATAAAAATTATAAAAAATAAAAAAGAAAATTCTGTGAACTTCTGTGGTTTCATCTATGTAGATAAACTAAGGGAAGGACTCAATTTTCAGCAGTGGTATGCAGTCATTCATACAGCTTAGTCATTAGCACATTCCTGTTCCCAGTTTTGGCCTGTACTAACTTCACTCAGATAAAATCCAGATGCGGTTCAGAGGAAAGTGTCAGTATGCTCTATGGGCAGAATTGCTGAGGTGATGGAGCATTCAGTCATATGAAACACGAGGCCTGCCATGTCACTTGTCCTCTGGGATAGAAAGTAGTAAGCCCTGGACCCTAGCCTTTGGGAAGTATATACAGAGTCATTGAGAATTGTCATGCTACTATCAGAACCAGTGGGAGATCATTTCACAGTGATTTCTATAGAAACATGATAGGACAGTCCTGTCCTGTCTTATTTAAGTTGATACTTGATTTTAAAAAATGCTTCATCATCTTCTATTTTTCTGTTGGAGTTTTCAACAGTACCTATAATTACAAATTCTTCACCTACTTCTTATGGGACACACAGACTTTAGGAAGAATCATGGTTAAAGGAACTCAAATGCATTACTCATATCAAGTTTCCAAGCAACGTCACTGGAACCAAAAGGGTCTACTTGAGTACTTTGTGCTCTACTGGAGTGCAGGGATTCTGAATTGCAGCTCCACATCCTGACTGTAGAGAAGCAGTTGAGACACTATGGAGGTTTCAATAGTCTAGAATCCTTTCTCCTACTCTCAACCAAAAAAACAAAGCCCGAATATGAACTAGCTATAAAACAATTAGCTATATACTGACAAGATACCAGTCCTTCTTTTGTTGATAGCACCTACAGTGAGGATCTCCCACCCTCACCAATCACATCTCTCACAGCCCTGTTGATTTGCTGGAATTGACACCTTAGCCCTTACAGTTTGATAAAACCTTATCAAGGTACTGAGAATATCAGAGTGTGGCTCAGTTCAGGATTCCTTGCAGACCATATTTTCAAGAAATAATGCCTTAAGGACGAAATCTATACCTGTCTTTCAAAAACTTCTTCAACATTCACTTGCTTTGTAATATAAACAGTAAACTGAATTCTGATTCCTGCACACATAATTTATGAACTATTACTGCTGAACATGACAACTTAAAAAATTTGCTAATCCTATTTTTTAATTTGTCTCTCAATTTTTTTTAGTACTTATCATTCTATTTAACTGTTTAAATTATTTATTTATGCCACCTGTACTGTGAACTCTACAAAGGAAGCAGTTGATATTTATTATGTAAAAAGAAGACAAAGTCTGTTTGGCAGTACATAATTGTCTAGGTTACAAGAAACCCCAGTTAATTTTTCAGTACTACCCAGAAATTTCCACTGCCTTCACCTGCAGAATAATTCACATTCATGTAAAGGTAGAGGTGTAAGATCATTCTCCTTCTTGTTTATTCTATTTTATTTTTGTTGTTTGTTTTTCATAGGTACAAAAGGCTGTACAGAATAAAAGGATAGTGAGGAAGGTGTTCTGAACACAGACAATCCCCACTGACATTTTAATTGGGGGCAGAATTAGGCTTCTTACAGTAGAACTGAGAGCTACAAGGAGTCTTTGGTATCCATCTACCTAGCAATTTTATCTAATTAGTTACATTTGAAGCAAGGTGAAAATTCCTTTCATTCCAATAAATGAAGGGCACGCTGACCAGGATTTTGACATGATTAACTACTCACTCTGCTCTAATATGCCTATTTTGAGTAAGGAGAGAGCAAGAGAGACCAAGTAAAAAGAGAAGTGTGTGGAGGATAAATATGACTAATTAAAATCCTTTTTCAGATATTTTTCCAACTTGACTTTATATTTGCCCTGGTCCATGCTTGCAACGAAGCAATGCAATGCACAGAATTCTGCCAGCTGCTTCCATTTTTCTTCTGGACAGGGTGACTGGTTACATTGTGTTAGCCATACAAACATAATTTTCTAAGCAGTGGAATTCTTCCAAAGGGGCATCTTCTGGATTCACATCACACTATAAGGTTTCCAAATTTCGTTCCAAAATATCTACTAAGAATATGATGTAAATAGTGTAGTATTTGCTATTTGCAAACTTTCTTACATCACTGTTGATGGCACTGTGGAATTTAAACACTCTCTGTTTCAAAAATTAAGTAAGTACATATCAAATGAACATCCCATTCTGTAATACTAAAGCTGTTTCTCATGGAAAGGACAAGAACGTCTCTAATGACCTAGGTGCACACAAAACATAGCACAGAGAAGGGAAAACAATTGTACATCCTTTTGCTATCTACAGTTTCACTGCTAACTCCATGACTAGTCTTCCACTCAGCACTCCTGCTTGATACAGTTAAGGAAGGAAACTGGAATGGAAGGAGGTAGTGGTTCTGAGTAGGTCACTATTTCTTAACTGATTTTTTATAAATTACCTTAAATAGATGAAGTAACATTGCATTCATAGTTCTTATGGTTAGAGATTAACTCGTGTAAATCCTTAGTCAAATCTTAGCTAACTGGTGAGTATACGGGCTAGACAATTCTAATGGCCATGCAAAACAAAATAAAAACAAGTATCATGAAAGTGAATACTTGCTAGAGGATTTAAACAGACCTATTTAATAAAAGTAGCCATCATTATATTTCTCTCTGAAGTTCTGAAAAGCTGGTTCATAGGAAAAAATGTAATATTTTAAAGATTTGTTATAAACATTATTAAAATAATCAACTATTCTCATTAACTGATGAATTGGCTTTTTTTTTTTTTTTTTTTAATTATGATAGAAGAAAATTTCCATGTGGTATAATTTTTTCCCTGTAAGTATGATACATTTGTTGCTGAAGACATAACTCCTGAAAATACTCTATTAGAACAGGAAAGAAAAAGAAGCTCACCTTGGTTCTTATTCCTGAAAATGCACAATTAACTTTATCCCTAAGCAATCTCATCACCATTAGAATTAACAGAATTAACATGAGGTGACTTGCATGTATATAACAGAAACTTTTGAGGATGCACTACTGGTCTATTTTCTCCAGCAAAAACAATTACCATACTTCTTTTCTCAAACTTAATTCTAGTCAGGTCTTGGTGGTTAAATGACTGCTACTGTAATGACTTACAAACTGGAGGCCTGAATAAACTGAATAAACTTTTGGCTAACAACTAAATATGAAGTACAAGCAGGTGATAAATAATTCTCATGTTTCTGCCTATAGACATTTTAGACAACAAGCTTACTTAATTCCAGGCATTGAATCATAGAATCATAGAATCACAAGGTTGGAAACGACCTGTAAGATCATCTAGTCCAACCGTCTTCTCATCACCACTGCCACCACTAGCACTAAACCACATCACGCACGTCATCCAGATGCCTCTTGAACACTGCCAGGGTCCACCACCTCTCTGGGCAGGCCATTCCAGTGCCTGACCACTCTCTGAGAGAAAAAATTCTTCCTTATGTCTAATCTAAACCTCCTCTGATACAACTTGCAGTCATTACCCCATGTCCTGCTCGTTGCCTGGGAGAAGAGGCCAAATCCCTCTTCACCACAACCTCCCTTAAGGAGGTTGTAGAGTGCAGGGAAGTCTCCCTTGAGCCTCCTCTTCTCCAAACTGAACAATCCCAGCTCCCTCAGACACTCCTCATAAGACTTGTGCTCCAGACCCCTCACCAGTTTTGTTGCCCTTCTCTGGACATGCTCCAGGACCTCAACATCTTTCCTGCAGTGAGGAGCCCAAAAGTGAAGACAGTACTTGAGGTGTGGCCTCACCAGTGCTGAGTAGAGGGGGATGATCACCTCCCTGCTCCTGCTGGCCACTCTATTTCTAATGCAGGCCAGGATACCGTTGGCCCTCTTGTCTACTTGAGCACACTGTCGGCTCATGTTCAGCCAAGCATCAACCAACATCCCCAGGTCCTTCTCTTCTTCACATTCATCCAGCCACTCATCCCCAAGCCTATAACGCTGCATGGGGTTGTTGTGGCCAAAGTGCAGGACCTGACACTTGGCCTTGTTGAACCTCATCCCATTTACCTCAGCTCAGTGATCCAGCTTATGAAGATCCATCCAAAGGGCCTCCCTACCATTGGGCAGATCAACACCACCACCCAACTTGGTATAATCTGCATATCATTTACAGTCAGTAAATATTCCCTAAATATTTCCCCCTTTTTTAACATAAGTTTCTGTTTAAACATCATCCAAGTCTAATATTTTCCTACAGGAAAAAAGGAAAAACCTCACATAAAACATTTGAAAAGCATAAGGTAAGGTTCTAGACAGTTACTTTTGGTTTTGTTTGTTTTTTCTTTCAAGTTAGCTCTATTTGCGTACTTTCAGAATACAGTAGATAATGATGATTCAGAGTCAGAGAAATTAGGGGAATCTTGTTTTAGAGTGGCTTAGCGGGGTGGAAGCATAACTTAAATATTTCCAGTTCTGAAACTGGAAACAGATTTTTTAAAAACATGCATATTCTAACATATAATTAATACCTCTTCAAATAATTGAATAGTTTGACTATTCAGTTACAAATATTTAAAATAGTCTAGGATTGCAACTGTATTATTAATATTATCCAATAACAGAAGGACTGTTTCACAGAAAGAATAGTAAGATTTTCAAAATCTTTTCATTACCCAGGTTTTCCCATTCCTCAATTAATGCTTAAACCAGAATACTCAAAGGAGAATTTTGAAATACTCTCCTACTAGTCTACATCCAAAGATCTTTAGATATTCCTCGAAGTTAATAACCACCATATTATATCAGCTTAATTTCCAACACTTTATGTCTCCCTCTGTATTTAGATTATATAAAAAGCTCAATTGATGGTCAAATCCGTTTACTGACTCACCTACTGGATTTGATCCAGTAATCTTTAAATTCAGCCAGTATGATAATGGAAAAGGAGTCAATCAGTTTATTTGCACACTTTCAAATTACTGCTTGAATCACATTATTAACTGTATCTTTTGACTATCATACTTTCTTTGATCCTTATTGACTTTATTCCTGTTCCACTTGTTCTTCTGTTGTTTTTTTTTAATTCAGGTTATAGGACTACATTGTTTTGCAAATTGCATAAGAAAACAATTACTATGCATTATGGCAAGAATAACAATTTCCTTCTCCACAATAATACTGTATGACAGAGTAAACACAAGCAAAACAAAACAAATAAGCAAAAAAATTCCATGAAACCACCACCAACAAAAACAAAACAAATCAATTCTTATTCCAAACATAAGAGTCTCTGACCTTTCTTAAAAGCATAATTTTAGCTTGAAAACACTTGGACTGGTCTATAGTGGAACCATTCTCTTTAGGCATATTTAACAATATTCCATTCAACAATTTGCTGACTAAACACAGAAAACACCTACTCAAGATCTCTCTATCGAGACTACCTCTATACAGTTTTCACTTCACACAGGAGACTGAAATATTCTTTTCTTGTGCTGTATGCGCTGGTAATTACAAAGGGCATTTAAAATTAAGTCAAACCGTTGCATATGCTACTTTGAAAACTAAATGAAGATATTCCTCAGATTGTTTTGTACCTTTCTCAGTGAGGAGTATGAGATTACTTGCTAATGAATGGCAGCAGAAAACTTAGAGACTAACAAAATATTGTCTACACAAGACACGTAACATTATTTTGTGTGCTGCTATAGAGCTCTTTACAAAGTAGTCTTCAAATACTGACTCATCTACCCACAGATTGTTTACCCAACGTATTCAAAGAAAAGAAAAGAAATAGCTGTCTTGATTGTAGTTAAGCTCAATCACATACAGAAAGACACAACATTTTTATAAGAAATGTCAATTTTGACTGCTGATATATTTCCAAAACAATCTCCATTGTATGTTTATATTTTTACTTGTTCAGTGTGCAAATAGTAACAGGAAACTGGACATGTAAACTCAAATACGAATATATGTACTAGGATTCATGTGTGTGGAAAGAAATGATACATGTAGAATAACACCTTCCAGCATCTCCCAGCATGTTCTAGAGATGAAGTGAATGTGAATGCAACTACTGAACAGTCACAGTCTGTATGCAGCAATGATTTAGACCAGTGAATGGTATTCAGGCAGATGTCAAACTCTGAACTGAATGAAGCAGAACGAATCAAACAGAACAATTCTGGTCAGTCAAAACTCAACACAGAAGCAGTCTTGGAAGAAAATATTATTTCAAAGCCTTTCAGCAAAGAATATTTAGATGATTTATTGGTTAAAAGATTCTCTGTTAAATCCCTTGAATTGTTTACTAGAGATCTTTCTAGTGCAGCGTACACTTAAGATTCTAATGGATATATATGAACCTGAAAAGAGGCAGTGAAATAGTCTGTACCAACATGTAAATGTGAAAGTGAAAACAAGAGAAACCATGGTAGAAAATGAAGTTCAATGTGGCTTTTGATACAAATTTCCACGAGCACCTCTCAGACTGTATTAAATTTTGAGTTATAATTTTCCATCAAAATTGAGGAAGTATAGGTTTATAAATGTGTAACACTTGCATGTAACAAGGCTAAAAAGTAAAGTCAGGATGAATATGGACAGAATGAGTCATCCATCATATTCCTGTTCTTGAACAAAGATGCTTAAGAATGAAAAAAATATTTCTTGATTTGATATTATGAGAGATACATTTCTTGTATGAGATGAATGGTGTGATTCTGTTTATCCATTCAAAACATCTGGGTTCTTTGATAATTAGTGATGTATTGAAGAACTTCAGGATGGCTTTCAGAAAAATGAGGGAAAGTTAACAGAAAATATGGAAAGGGAGTTTCTAGGTCATCTTTAACTTTATACAATGTTAATACTGTGTAGTACTGTACTCTCAATCAAGATAGATAGATAGGTAGATGGATGGAACAAAGTACTAGAAACACATGTGTATCACAGTTTATTATGTTAGAAATCACCAGACATACTTTTTTGCCTCCTACCCCACTCATATAAGTAACTGTGGAAGACAAAGATCAGATAGATTTCCACAAAACAAAAAAATAAATAAATAAAAGAAAATGGATTTCTTGACAGAGGAATTCAGAAACAATGAGATATGTTGAAAAAATCACCTTCAAATGAAATATGGAGATTTAGCTAATAAGAGATAACTACACCCTCTAGTAGACTGCTAAAACAGGTTAGTAATGACTTCCTCAGCTATTTTTAGTTAAAACAGTCACATAATTTCTGTCACAATGCTGACAGCAGCTTATCCTTACTTTTGATGCATAGTAAGTAGTGTCTAGTATGTCAGACTGATCTATCAGTAGTATAGCAAGTCTTTGAAGCATTGTTTTGCTTTCTTTCTCTTCTAAAATCTAGAGAGGTTATTGATGTTAAGGAGGGAAATACAAGTTTTATTCTCTAACTAAACCTGTAACAATATTCTAATAGAAGCCATTATGTAGACTGTGAGAACTCTTGATACTTGTGTCTTCTTGAACAAATTAAGGAGACTGAGAGTAGTCAAACTTGATTCAAGAGAATCCTAAGGAGTTAGGAAGTGGAGTCCATACTGAGTGGTGTATGTACTTATTAACTATTCAATAAACTGGCAGTGAACCCAGACAAATCTCTTGCAGTAGACTTTAAAGGGATTGCATTTTCTTTCTCAGACGCAAAGCATGTTGCTACACGTCTTTCTTTCAATCATATTTCATCATTCACAACATTTAATCCTATACCATCAATTTCAATCTGCGTCATAACTTCCCAAAATAATTATATAAAACAAGTTAGACGTAACCATAAGCATTATAATTTCAATACATTTTGCATTTTGATACAAAATAAAAGATATGTGCTGACCACAAAAAATTAACATTAATACTGTTACAGTTTATGTATGCTTATGGTGACACTAATGGCACACAGCACACTGAACTTTACTTGATCAATTTAAAGTTGTCATCCACATACTGTGAAAAGTCATATGCAGAAATAACTGACCATATTTGGAATGTCATATGCAAGTCTTGCTTACATTTTCTAAGTGAAAAACGTGTACTTAATAATTTCCTCATGAGTGCAAAAAATTAAGATGTAACTGAGATGTCCTCTTTACTTTAAGGTCAGTTACTGGAATTCTATTTAAATTACAGAAATCTGAAATTAAAATTTTCATAGTCTGAAGTAAAGGAGAAGAAATTTAGTTTTCAGAAAATTTCAGAAAACAAGAAGTGTTTTAGAACCTCAAGAAATAATATTAGGATTTGTTTTTGTTTTTATTTTTGCATAGCTACACAAACATGTTAGTTAATAAGAAGCTTTAAAACCCTCAAGAAAAAAAAAGAAAGAAAGAAAGAAAGAAAAGAAAAATAAGAAAAAAATTTCTCATGCAGTTTCTATCTGTTTCACTTGACAAAAAATTAGTGTTCTTGAGGCCGGCATACTTGCTCTCTGCTTAAAATAAAGGTGCTTTTTAGCATTAACAAGGATGTGCTTTTCAACTGGAGAAATTGTGTGAAAAAAGCAGACTATACCAAATATTTGGGAAGCATTAAAATAAGGACATAACTGCAGTTTAGCTTAACAAAATTAAAATATTTAAAATGATTCTATGGAACAGTTTTGAGGAATGTGTACTTTTTTTGCATGCATTTATGTTTGCCTACACATAATTTTATAGACTAGTTGGCGATATCCCCATTACAATTGAGGCAAAACTGAATTCTGTAAGATAGTAAAAGAAACAAATTTCAGGGTTGCCATCTGGACTACCCACTTGGACGATGTATCCATTCCTGAAAACACTTCATAATATACGATGTAGATCTTTAGAGAGGCCTCAGGAGATAAAATTCTCATAGGAATAATGGTTGTAAAAAATAAAGGGCAAATATGCTGAGTTCCTCCTTGAATAAATATCGACATAGTAATTTAGTAACCAGATTTCCATAGTAAAAAGGAGTTCCCTCTCATTCTACCATTAATTTCTTTCTACCAAGATAGTTTTAAAAGAATACTTTGAAAATTAATCCGACCAGCTCAAGGACAGAAATCAGCTAGCCAAAAAATATGAAATAAAAATGAAGACTGATGAGATGTAAAAGGTTATGTACGCACTCTAGAGAGACATAATGCTCAGGCATCTGCTCTAGTCTGAAGAAGCATGGAATTCCTATGCTTCTGCACAAAGAAAATATTAAGATAAATGTGTGGAGATATTTTTAAAGCTCTTGTCATTTATTATTATGTTTTACTTCAGCAAATAAGAGAAAAATTTGGTGATGAGGTAATGTTCACTGTGCTTTTATCACTGCTTAAAAGAAAATGAAAAAATATTTTATAATAAATGTTTTGACAGCTGAAACTAACAGAAAGTAGAATAGCATAATTATCCTGAAAGGAGGAAAAAGCAGGAAGTCCACCAGAATGAACGTGAGACTGACAAGTGAATCGAGCCCTTTAAAATGATAACGCATGATTCCATATTAGCAATTAAGGTTGTGAACACAGTTTAAGAATATTTACACAATAGATTCACTTCAGAGAGCTTGGTACATAAAATCTCATTTAGTGGAGCATTTTATCCAGGGTAGTTTATTTGTTTCATAGCTAATCCATAAGGGTGAAACATAATGTGTCTGTCTTCCAGGAATTAATTCCTGGAATTAATGTCTGTGATCTGTCAGGACATACAGACATGATCACAGCAAAAAGACCTGACAAAATAGAGGAATATTTAGATGTTCAGGGAATAATTGGAAAATCAGGTAGAAAATGATTGGCTACAAATATTTAGCCAGAATGTCATTCAGTCAGGGTTTTCAGAAAAGATTCAAAAGACATAGATGTGTAAAATCATAAATAATTGACTCCAAAAATCAGAGTACAACATATGCCAACTGAAGATTATTTGTTTGACTTTGGAAGTCATTGTTTGGAAGACCAAATAATTAAATCAAACATATATAGTTTTTTTTAAATATATGAAACCTGTTTTCTTCATCATATCTATGCAGAATGGGCAGTACATCAGACTTTGCAAAGGCCAGCAATAGGAAACAACTGCTTAGTATATACTGGCTAGTAGAAAAAAAAAGAAAAAGAAAAAGAAAAAAGAAAAAAAAGCATACAGTATATATATGTCTATGAAGTTGTCATCTAGTTTTGATGAAATAAGCTCATTTCTTGTGAAATGGAACAACTCATTGCACCATCAGACAAATATGAATAGGAAATACTAATCAACATTTTTCATTATACAGATCAGAAGATGTTGTGTACTTGACAGAAGTCCAAAAAGGACTTAGAGCGCTTTACCCTAGCCCTAGTTTTCCTTCTAATCATACACTAACTGTGACTTTAATTGGGATCTCGAATCAAAGAAATGAAAAGCAAACGTAGAGGCAAAAAAAAGATATTGGAATAGAAATTCAACGAGAAGTCAGATGATGCAAGGCACTGCTACAAGTGACACAAAGACATTGCTATCTAGCATCAGAAACAGATCTGTTAATGTTGCCACAAGAAAGATAATGCCACTTGACTTTTGTAATTCCCAGAAAAGTAATGAACGTAGTGCCAGGGAGACCAGGTTTATCAGTCACCAGACTGTATCACAAACAGAAGAACTTTTAGAGACTAACCAGCATAATTACTTACACTCAGTAATCACAACACAAAATGAAGAAATTTTCATATATGTGGAGCAATCATAGCCATAATGCCCAATTGGGAATGACAATTAAACACCATATACTACATAGTTAATCCCATTCAGAATGCAAGATCCGTAATTTCCACATAGATGACTGAGAGAAGCCTCCTAGCTAACAAACATATCTCTCTCCTTGCTCTTTGTTTCAGTGAATATGTAACAATTTCAGCTTTTTACATTCAGTTCTCAAAGTGAAAGGAAAAAGCAATGCTCTTCCAGATAAAGGAAAAGACTAATATAGAGGTATATTAATTTTTTTTTTTCTTTTACACCTACACTTACTTGATGAAAGCCTTTCAGCAATTCTCTCTCAAATATTCTTGAACCTCTTAATAATTTTCATCTTTCCATAAATAGACTCATACCACTAACTATTAGGTGATCTCCAAGTACCAAAACAGAATCGTGCTCTCTACTTTCAATGTACCAAGCTCTTACATTCTGGAACTGCTTGAAAGATATAATAAAATAATAAAACCATGGTGTGCTCACAAAACATTTGACACAAAAAAGAGGGATGTAAGTCTAACAGTAAGTGTTCTATACTGAATACTCTGATGAAATGTAATTACAGAACATCATGCCACAAAAGACATACTAAATGTCCAAACATAGATAAAACTTATTAAGAAACATATAATAATTATTATGAAACACTGGTAGTTAAACACTCATTATGACAGGATTGTTATGAAGTAAAAATGTTCTTAATAAGACCATCTAGATGAAATCTATTAATTTAGTTGCATACAGTCCAACAGTTCCACAAAATCAGGACTGAAAAGTACACCAATGTGTAACACTAAAATTATAGTCTATACTGAAAATACATACACAGAACTAAGCTGCAAAATCCTCTTCAATATCACACTTCAGGTAACATTGTTTCTCTTCACATGACAGACACATTTTGAAAATCGAATCACCGGCAGGTTCTTTAACTTTTGAATTCTTCTTTTTCTGTCTTTATTATTCAACAAGAGATTAAATTCGTAACTCATTTTTTTCCCCCTATTTTAACTATGGTAAACTATGGTATTAGAAAATGCTATTCCATATTAGAAGTTGCTCTTAACTACAAAAAAAAAAAAAAAAAACCTGTAAGAGGTCTTACAAAATCCAAAATTCAAAATCTTTTATTTCTAAATATGTGCTATGACTATTTGAACATGCAGCATAAGTTATTGAAAATCTGAGGGCTGATATAAAAAGATTTTTATACAATTTTATACAAAAATAGACTCCTCTGCTCAGTATAAAATCTATTTGGTAAGGCTTTACAATAAAAACAATGATTCCAAGTATGCAAGGATTCTATATTGCTGGTCACAAAAACAGATATGTGTAAAAAAGTTCAACAGTAATGTTATACTATGTGGTGTTTCTGCATGAAAATAAGCATTCTTTCCAATTGCATTAGTGAGATCAGATGACTGAATGCCTTAATTAAAAAAGGTTTCAATAAAAGTGCATCCTTCTTATAGAATGTAACAAGATATTTTTTTTTAGCATGAGCAAGAACTTAGCCATAAAACTTACTGAGAGCTGCATGACAAAAACACTGTGCATCATGCTGAAAATGTTCTGTAGTGATAACAGTAGGGTTAAAACTTTTGGACATACTCATCAATATTTTGCACGAGATGTTTCACGGCACAATATTTGTGATTTATGGTCAACAGTAAATTCTCTGCTTTCAGATGTATGTGTATTACAGAAACACCTCAGAAATGAGTTTACAGTTTGGTTATACAGTCCACTAATATATATTGTTCTTTCAAAGGACTTTCAATGTATACCTGGCTCATTAAAGCAGACTTCTAAGGAAAGTACAGAAAGCTAATCATTACAGAATGTGTTTCAGTGTTATCTATGTTGCTGCAATATCTCATGCACTTCATATACAAGTGATCTTGCTAAATTACTGATAAAATGACTCCTAGAAATATTACATTTTTTACTACAGAAACAATACAACCTATCTGGAATGAAGCATACAGCATCAAGGAAAGATGGAGAACCCTTACATCAACCACAACAGAGAGAGGAAAATATGAAGGGAAATATTGTGTATCAAACAATGAAATCTTGAGGTTGAAGTAAAATTACACTATTCGCAACATTTGCTCCTAAAAATCATTGGTACAGAAAAAAAAAAGAAAAAAGAAAAAAGAAAAAAGAAATCTCTTATTAAAGGTAAGTTTGGGATAAAAGCCAGCATAGTTTATATTTATTTGATTAAAAAAACTATTTAAAAGTGACTTCTGGGAGGAATCTGCAAAAAAATATTACTTTCACACCCCCAGGAACTGGTGATTGATTGTTGTTTTTTTCTGTCACAGTAAGACTCAAAGTTATGACATACAAGTTTACGTTTCTGTGAGCATCTTAAGTCAGTTTCAAAGAAAATGTAAATATAATGAGAATTTATGACAATGAGAGATATCTTCCTGCTTATATATATTGAAGAAAAACAGATAAAAAGTAGTTAAAAGGCAAGAAAGTCCAGTATTGCTTTTTAAAAATAACTTTATAATTTAGCAATTGTAAATTGTATTGAGGTCCTTAACTCTGGAAACTTGCTTCCGAACATATTCCAATCTAGGACTCTAAATCATATGTAATGTTTATCTAGCTTACAGTTAAAAACTAATTCTGCTACTCTACTTCTAAGACACTAATCTATACCGTTAATTTATTTGGTTTTTTAACGTGTGGTGGCCTAATTTGGACATCAAGGACTGACATGGGCAGCTAAGTACTGAATTTGAGATTAAACAAGACAGCAACAAACAAAATTATACTAACAAAATAAAATGTGTTGGTTCCTTTCTTTCTAAACACAGCACAAATGAGAAAAGACATTACATAAACTTGCTAATGTCTTTGAATTTGTAAATAAAAGATACAACCTAACTATCACCCTCAATATTCGGTGGCATAACAAACTGGACACTTAGAATGGCAGTGCAGAAAATTAATAGTGAGAACCCTCATCATTAATTATTTTTCTGTACATCACAAACTTAAAATATAAGAGTATGAAAGTAAGAAAGTTTTGTGACTTTTGACAATTATTAGTAAGAAAAAGATTATAACAATTGCCAAAAAAATCACAAAAGTTGACATGTTACCTGGCTATGACAAAGAGCACACAACTGACACCCAAGTAAGCCAGCAGAATATACATCCAGATATCAGGGGAGAGAGGATTCAGGAAGGAGAAGACGCCCGGGTTTGTACCATTGGGCTTGCGGTACAAAATACTTATTCCAAGAGTCATAAACGGCTTGGAAAAGTCGATGACTTTCTCACGAACATAGGTAATTGCCAACGGTGCAACTGCAAGATCAGCTTTCTGTTGACAGAAATACAAAAAGAGAAACAGGACACAAGTCAGAAGAAACAGGTTGAAGTAGAAATTCAGATTGCAGAAAGTTCATCAAAGAAGATGTTTGCTCTTGCACTAGTAAGGCTGAAATTTTAAACACTACTATACCTATTACTAGGAATGCAGATTTATTCTACATCTTTTTCAACTTCTCAAAATGTACGTATCAAGATTTGTCTTTATCACTCTTTTGAAACTGATGTAATTGAGACAGAGTTGTGAATATGCTTGTGCAAATGGAGGACAAGGAAGATTTGTTTCGTTTATTTTAATGCAAAAATAACAGTACAAATGAAGATTATTTTAAAGTGAGCTCTACAACTGAAAAGTTTTTACATGTATGTAGTGTAAATTCATCATTAGTACTTTTTTTTTGTTGTTCACCTGGTATTGTATATGCTATTTAACACTCTCAATTCCACATATTAGGGTATTTCAATGTTGCCTTTTGTTATTGCCTAGTTCAGTGTCCTAATGAGCACCTACCACATCATTAGATCTACTCTAGTAATGCACTACTGTATGAAAATGTGGAACTGTTGGCTCTATTCATTTAATTTAGTCAGGTTTCAGTGGTCAAAAACACCACATGCACTTCATTTTCATTGGTATTCAGAACTTGCAGGTACAAAGCAGACTTGCAAGGCTTCATTTCACAGCAGCTAAATTTTTATGGCTTGCATATTACTGATGATATTCCAGATGACACAGAAAGAAAACAGAAAGGAAAGTGCAAACATAAAACTAATTTTGATTAAAAGTTATAGAGCAACACAAAGAAGTTTGAGAAACACAAATAAAATTATTAGACTGACAGAAAAGTATCAGAGTCTGAAGCCAAGTCACCAGAGATTGTTAGAAGATATAGGTACCCAAAGAGAGAAAATACTGCTATTTGCAGTTCTGAATTTCAGTCATAGAACATGAACTGAGCCTTTACAAATAATAAATACTTTCTTTTAGGAAATGCTGCTGGAAATTCAACCCATGGCTATCAAAGCTGTATCAAAGCTGTGTAAATGTAAGTTGTTGCAAGTCTCTCCAGTGGAAAAAAAGCTCTAAGGAAACTGCAGACACCAAAAGAAATATAGCATTAGAATAAACAATGTATTTTTTATAAGACGGAACAAAACAATCAGATAATCCAATCTAGGAGGCATAGATCCAAAATACAGATCCCTGCTATCTTAGAATTATCTTCAGAATTCAGAATGATCAATGCAATAGCGACAGATGTGGGAGTGGGGAGACCTTTCTACCAGATCATATGTCCAGATATTTGTCTGTGATTATAACCTTTTTTTTTTTAATATGCTCAGTCATCCTACCATCATTTCACACAGTTCTATATTGTCTTAACAATTCCACAATCTGAGAAAAATTGTGAGGAACCACGTAACACTGCTTTTGCCTGGCACTATAGTACACTCTATGGTATGAAGAAAATATTTGTATATATCAGTTATCTGGTTAAACTCTAACTCCTTAAATTAATTGTAAATATTAGCTAAGAGTAATTCCTAAGTTTTGGTTAAGAAGGTACAGTATGAACACAGCATATGACAAGCTATTTTCAGATAATGACAGAGTAATTTATGTTGGAACAGACATTTGGAGTTCACCTAATCCAACTTCCTGTTCAGAGCAAGACCAATTTAGAAGCTCACACAACTGACATAATTTTCTGATACTGCAGAAAACACCATGTAAGAGTGATTCCCTGAAACTTATACTTACTGAAATTGGTACAAATAAAAAGCATTAGATGGGGGCAATATATTCAATGTCAAAAGGAGCATAAGGAAATGGAAATAATGCTCTTTCTTTCAAATTATCTACATAATTGTGATATCTATGAAGACAGAATTCATAATTTCAGATAAAATACAAACAAAATGTTAAAAAAAAACAGAAGAAAATGCATTAATCCTTATACTAATCCACACACAGCAACTTAAGTTCAAAGAATGATCTGTAAATTCAAGATAAAAATCATTTTCATTATGGCAACTATCTATGTCAGTCTGACTTCTGCTTAGAACTTGTAACTTCACAGTTCTAATAACACCACTTCCACTGTCCAAATGGATAACAATGTTGTATGCTTTCTAAAGTCAAACAGATGGTAAAAACATGGTAACAAGTAGATTTATTTTGCAAAATATGTGTATTGCTTCATACCTAGTGTTAGCATTTTTTTGGATTTAGTTTACTAGTGACTGTAAATGGCATATCTTTTCCTGACTCATGACAAAACTGAAGCTACGTAAACATTACCCAAAATGCAAAATACAGCAAGAATGACTGACATAAAAAGTATAATATTGCAAAATTTAATCATTTTGCTTATTAGACATATTTTACCTCCAAAATACTCAATTATCTTGGCATATATTTCAATCATAAGTGAATGTAAGAGAAATAAGAAGTATGGTTTCTAGAAGAGCATTATGAGGATCTCCTACAGTCTTTTACAATAGAGATATACAAATAAGAGAATTATATGAGTTAATTTCTCAGGTAGAATTGGGGATGAATGATGTGGCCCTCGTTTGGATCCACTTCAACAGTTCCAAATCTTTCTTGTACTTCAGAACCCAGTCCCCCAGGTGAAATCTAATGAGGGAAGAGCAAAGGGAGGTAATCACCTCCCTCATTCTGTTGTGCTCATACTTCTTTTAATGCAGCCAACGATTTGGTTGGCTTTCTGGGCTGCAAGTATGTCTTGCTAGGTCATGCAGAACTCTTGATCCGTCACCCAGTTTGTACTGATGTGTGGAATTGCTCTAGACAAGATTCAGGATTTACACTTGGCCTTGCTGAACATCACAAAGTTTTCCATGGGCCCACCTCTCAAGTCTGTCAAAATCTGTCTGGATGGCATCCTTTTCCTCCAGAGTACCAACTGCACCTCTTAGCTTGGTGTCATCTGCAGACTTGTTGAGGGTGTGTTCAATTCCAATGTCTACGTTGAGGATACTAGTATAAACTTATTAACAATCAGCTTTAATAAGAATGAAGTGATGGGTTTTCTCACACCACACTATGCAGATCCTGTCTGAAGGAATAAAGAGCTCCTGACAAATCTTACATACAAGAAAGAAGAATACCATATATGAAAGCAGGGACAAGTGTATCAGGAGTAATATAGCAACACTATCTAAACATACAGGCAGGACTAGGATAGTCAAAGCACATCTGGAGTTAAATGTGGTGAGAAATGTCTGGAGCAAGAAGTGGCCTGTAAGTACATAATCAGCCACAGGAACACAAAAGAAGATATGGAACTGGTGCCAAATGAGGGAGGGGATTTGATGACAAGGGACATGAAGAAGGTCAAGTTGTTCAGTTTATGCTTCACCTCAACCTTTACTTGTAAGAAGACTTGTCTTCAGGAATCCCAGCTTCCTGAGATTTGTGGGCAAGTATGAACCAAGGAAAACTTACTCCTGAGTGGAGGAGGAACAAGTGAACAAACATGGAAACAAACTGCACACGCAGAATTCTGTGGGACACCTCATGAAATATATTCACAAGTATTGAAGGAGCTGAGGATGTTTGCCATCCTCAACTATCTACAAAAGTATGTGGGGGTGAAGCTCCTAAGAACTGAAAGAAAACCAACATCACTCTTCAAAAAAAGAGGGTCTTGGGAAATAACGGCTGGTCAGCACTGACTTTATTCCTGGGAAAGTAACAGAGTAAATCTTGAAAGTCATACTAAGAAAAAAATAATAGTAAATAGACAATGAGAAAGAATGAAAAATGTCTGAGCTGTTGGACTGATTGAAGATATGAAGTTCAGCTGTAGCAAAGTTACCAGCATTATATCCCAGGGTTCAATAGTAGCACCAATACTGTTTAGTATTTGCAATAATTAGCTGGATGAGAAGACAAAATGGACCTTTAGTATGTCTGCAGATAATACTGCCAGGATTAGTTGATAGATGAGTGGATTATGCTGCTATTCAGAAGGACCTCAATAGGCTGCAAAAGTGAGCTGACAGGAACTTTGTAATGTTCAGATAAGGAAAGCATGAAATTCTGTATCCACTCAGGAACCAGTATATCTTCTGTAAGGCTAATCAGCTATGCCTCATTAGACAGAACATGGCCTATATTTCAGGGAGGCCATCCTTGCTAAGTACTTGGCATTGGCAAGGCACTGGCATGATTGGTTGAGATCCAGACTCCCTAGAGAGAGACAGGGTATACTAGATTGAGACCAACATAAGGCTACAGAGATGAATAACAGACTGGAACACTTGCCATACAAGGAAAGATTGAGAGCTAAGACAGTTTAGCCTGGAGAAGAAATGGCTTAGGGGACGCTGATAAATGAATATAAAAGTTTGGTGGGGTAGAGGGAACAAAGAAAAAAAGAGACAGATCCTCTCAGTGGTATCCAGTGAAAGGAGAAAAGGCAGTGGGCAAAACTAAAATGCTGGATATTACATTTAAACATAAGAAAAAACTAAGAATGGTCAAACACTAGAGCAGACTGGCCAGAGAGTAGTCTCCACCCTTAAGGAAAGTCACACCGGATGTGGTCTTCAATAATCTCTCAGATATTACAATAATATTAAGATATGGCATTTATTGCAATTATTTTATTTCTATATTATTATTTTACATTGGGGAATTAAATGGAAAGAGAAAATGTAAAACTACACTGCAAGACAATTTTCTTACAGATATCTCTACCTGATAAATTTTAGTAATTTGATAAAGAAAATAACTGAAGAGATGTTCTGGAAAAAAAACACTTTATCAAGTTACACACAGGATGTGTAAGCTCAGAATTAAAAAGTGTTATTTCTTGGTTCCCTGGAATATGGTGGATAGAACTGCACTTCCTGCTGGTGCCCAGTTCCAGTCTATTCCGGCACATTTGAGTGACATTTGAAATCATGCTGCCACTGTAATCTGAGCTTCTTTGTCAGCAAAACTCCAAACTTCATGCAGATTTAAAAAACAACTATCAGGGTTAGTCCAAGAGAACAGCAATGATACTGCTTCAGTGATAGCTCTTCATAACTGACCCATTTTTTCCTTATTATTATGCTGTAAAAATAATAGAAGTGTAAATCTTACAATAGCTTTCTCTTTATATTTCAGAATTATTAAATCAGTAGTTCTCTTGAGGGTTGGAAAGATCATTTTCAAAGTAACTTTAAAGTCTTCAGACATGGTACTGACAGGTTCTGAATGCTGCTCTTAAGATTTTGAAAGAAATTCATTATTTTTCTGACCTGGCGAACTATCAAATATCTAGTAAAGATCACCAGTTACGAGTTTTAAGAATACATTGAAATTTGTATATTGTAAGATTTTTAATATTTCAGATTTTTAATAATAATATTTAATAATTTTAATAATTTCAGAATAACAGTGTAGAATATTTTAAAATACTAGTCCACTTAATTAAAAATAAATAAATTTATAAATAAATTCAACAAAATACATATAAATGAGCCTTCTACTTTTAACATAGAAGAAATCATACCTCAGACACAAAATGATTTTTATAATTGAGAACATATTTTTGGTATTAAACAACTTGTCTTTCATACTGCAAGTATAATAGATCAGAGTTAACACCTCTCAATTCCTCAAATGTTGTGCATGATATTGTATTCTGGACACTATTCCCAGGGACACATCTCCCAACATATCTTGAAACTCTGTGATGAAAATGCTACTTTATTGAAAGCTGGTGTTCTCCGGAATACCATCATCACAAATTCTATCTACCCTATCTGAAAAGTTCAGTTCAAGATGTTTAGAAATTCTTTGAAAATGAAGAAAAGATAAACATATGAATATTTTATTTATTTTCAGCCTTCATTATCAGAAACAATATAAGAAGTTAATTTTATTGTACTTTCTCCATGAATCTATGTATCTGATTTACATAGATCCCCTAAAAATCTTTCAAAGTCCTTCTGTTTCCACTTCCATATGAAGGAAACCAAAGCAGTAGCAACAGTGTGTTCACAAGAGCTATGAGCAGAATTTGAATCCCTGATCTACCAAGCCTGTAAACATTGCCCTTAACCGTTAATTTAGAACAAGATTTGAGCAGGCAAGGAAGAGTAGGGAAGAGTGGGAAATGCAGTATCAATCAAGTTTCCCAGTACAGGTGATCTTTATTCGGATATTTTCTGTACATGCAAGTACAAATCGTAGAAGCAGCCCCAAGAATAAATAACCTGAATGAATATGATAAGCTTTAAAAATCACCTTTGTAATGAAAAATTCTCACTAGAGAAAAAATACATATCTGAATAGAGAACTTGTTCCATCAGTTTTCTCCAGGTAATTTAGTTTTCACTAAATGGGGCCAAACCCAATGACCAACCTTTCTTGAACAGGAGAAAGAGAACAAAAATATGCACACACAAAATTATCCAATAACATGGACAATTCAGTGGAAATTAACTTTGCTAATGGGGAATTCTAACTTTCACTTATATTTCACTTCAGCAGACATATACATACAAACAATAATCTTCATGTTATTTTCTAGCACTTTTCCCTGACTTTTTAGCAACAAACCTCTTTCTTCAATGTTAATAAGGAATTCATACACACATTTCTCTGCTCTTCATTGAATTAACATTTGACTACACTGCTTTTGGCTTAGGATTTCTTTCTTTGACATTTTAGATTACTTTCTTACATTTTATATTTTATATTATTTTCTTTCTTTGGCATTTTTGCATAGATTTCTGCAGTGCTTTCTACAACTCTCTATCTTAAGCTTGCACTTCTTTTCTGCCTAATATTCACTCTGTGTTAGAATCTGTTTGTACATTTTCACATAAGAATATAATTTAAAGCCTTTAGGAGAGAGTGAAAAGCCTGCAAATTATGTGCTATCCTGTGAGCGTAGCAACTAATTATTATTCTCAGTGGTTCCGTGATCATGCAGACCAATTTTTTTATGTTTCAACATTAAAAAGAGAAAAAAAACAATCATATAAAAATTAAATAGTAGGTGTTAAGCAATGTGGTGTGCTTGACTGAGCTACACTAATGAATTCAAACACTCAAGATGAGAACTTGCAAACAGGTTCTGTAAGACTATGGATATATTCAGCTGGTTTTAAGTGAAAAACAGAAGAGCAAGTAACGAGAGAGAAACTGTTAGTTGCTTGTTGGGGATACACTTGCTTGCTGTTCACTCAACTTTGGTTAAAAGGCACTGTAAATAAAAGGCACTTAAAATTGTGTATTAGACTGAAAGTCAGAAAAAGAACAAGCAATATTTTCTGGCATATTATTTATAATAAATTATACAATAGACTTCCAGACAAGATTTCACAAAGAAATGAAATGCAGTTTTAATGAGGAAAAGAAAGCATGGAAACAATAAGTATTGGAAGATATATATACTTAGAACAATAGGTATATGACAGGCTGAGGGATCTGGACTTATTCAGCCTGGAGAAAAGAAGGCTGCGGGGTGACCTCATTGCAGCCTTTCAATACCTAAAGGGAGACTACAAAGAGGAGGGGAATCAACTCTTTGAAAGGGTTGATAACTGCAGGACAAGGGGAAATGGCTTTAAGTTGAGGGAGGAGAGATTTAGGGGGAAATTCTTTACAGAGAGAGAGGTGAGGTGGTGGAACAGGCTGCCCAGAGAGGTTGTGGATGCCCAATCTCTGAAGGTGTTCAAGGCCAGATTGGATGGGGCCCAAGGCATCCTGGTCTAGTATTGAATGTGGAGGTTGGTGGCTCTGCATGTGATGGGGGGTTGGAGATTTATGATCCTTGAGGTCCCTTCCAACCCTGGCCATTCTGTATGATTCTGTACACATGTGCAGAAATACATTAAGGGCACTGAACAATTATAGAATTATAGAAGGCAGATAGCTTGGGACTTATTTTTGCTTCTATTTGAAGTGAACTAGAACTTGCAACATGCTATAAGATATTCTTCTGCCTATAGCTGCTGCTCTGTCACAGGTCTTAGACATGACAGTACTATGTGGATGTCCTAGACAACTAAAGGAAGCTCAGGTGGCACAGAAATTTAAGTGTCAGCTGTAAAGGAGAAATTCAAATTGTAATTACTCATCAGTGGTAATTCTTGGCCACTGAACAACTTGGCACTGAGGGCAAGAACAGGTTAAATTGGCTGGAAGTAGAAATAGAGGCAGAACACTTTATGCAAGTGAGTAAAATTTCCCTTGTTGGTGAGATAAGAAGGACAAAAACTGTCTTGTAAGAAACCTGGAATGTGAATGCTCAGGGACCACACCAGGGAAGAGAATTGGCACTGGACAGGGGCCAAACACTGTGTTGAGGCACTTGATACCAACACTCCTATGGCTGGTGCTGGCATACTTCTATTGTACCTTTGCAGTCTCCTATAAGATCCACTTACAGCATTAAAACACCATCCAGTGCATCTGTCTTTAAATAGTTTAATATTTAATCAAAAAATTGTTTTTAATTCTCCTCAAGTACTACAATAAAAATTCCTCAAAAGTTACTGCTCAATCCATAGAAGTTTAAACTCCCACTGCAGCTAGTGGAGGTCTAATCAATAAAGATGATACAGTCTAAAGAGCAGTTCAGCTAACCAAGGTCTACGAAAACTGTTTTGTGTCTACTGCCTGAGATACCTTGCATATCCAATTTGCTGTCAAATGTACTGCTCTAGAATATGATTAATATTCTGTTCCACATATGCTGCCCTACATAGATATGCTTGGGATCACGGAACGTATCGTGTCATGAATCGATTAAAAAATGCCTGCCGAGAAATTTCTAATGAAAAAAAAGGATTTCGATCTAAAGAGTTATAGTTAATAAGTTGTCCTTTTCTATTTTAACCTGGGAAACAAAAACAAAACCACATTTTTTTCTTGACTGGGGGTTAAATTCTCTGATGAAATGTGAAAAATTTTTAATAATGACTTCTGCATAATCTGCAAAACGCACACAAAAAAAATGAAGGAGGTCTAATTATGGCCTCATGATTCAAAAGGGAATAAGTAATAGGAAGCACTTGCAACAGCACTTAATATAGTTAGACAAAAGCTTCATGAAATGAATGAAGCTTTGAATTGTTATGAAATATGAAATGTTATGCTTAAGCCAGAGAAGACCATAAGAGTTCAAGAAATAGATTAGTATGCTCTAGGAAAGAGAAACAGGGTAGCTGCTAAATTCAAATATATAAAAGAAAGATGTTAGTGCTGTATGCGTATGAGAAAAAAAAAAAAAGTTTTTTCAAGTTTTACAGAAGATATGTCAAGATCTGAATGCATTTTCTATGGAGAAGCTAAAAAAAAAAAGAGGAAAACACCTAAAACGTCTCCCAGTTTTCAAGATTTAGCAGAATGTTGATGTTCAGAGCAAGTTACAGTCCCAAGTAGCCAACACAAAAGAAGAGACCTAAACAATTGTGCACAGACCTGAATTTTCCAACATCAGGTAGTTTAGGCAAAACCACTTTTCAAAGTCACTGCTCATATCCTACCTCTGCAGTAATAACTAGATTGTCTTGTGAAATATTCTCATTATTTGAACAAGATGATGAAAGCTAGCAGAACATTATCTAGAGAAAATCCAGGGCATATTGTGGAAAAAGTAACTAAATTGTTCGAAGAAATGCAGGAAGGAAGAAGTAATGTAGCATTTCATTTGACAAAAATAACATAAAATAATTGAATGAAGACATTTAATCCAGTGATCCTCTGTGGGGAAATATTTTGAAAATGGTTTAATAAAAGCATTCAATAAGTAGGAGCATATGCTTAAGTGTCCGTACATTAATTAGGAGAATCATTCATAAAAAAAATTGAAGATAATTCACAGAGCAGGGATTAAGTGTTAGAGATAGCTTTGGAAATGCCTCAAGGTACGGTATGTTCATTGATAAAATGATGAAGCTGAAAAGTAGGTACGGTGTACTAAGAGCACTAGCAGTAAATCAGGCTTTATTTTCCAGAACATACAGTGTTGGTGTAAAAAGGCAAAATGCTCAGTCTTTCTTTCTCCTGCAACCTCTTAATATATTGTCAAAACTTAAGAGATTTTCATGAATGAAGGAAGATAAATGACTAAACCATCATGCATTGTACTGAAAGTCTGCTAGATCTTTTGCATGAAAATTATAAGGAGGAAGACTGCATCTATCATTAGGAAGAAGAGGCAACAGAACTCCTTAATCGTTCCCAACAAAGCTCTATTAGGCAGAGATTGTTGTGAACGTGAAGAGAAGTAGTATGCTCCAATGTGATGAAATTGAATTATGGAAGGGAAGGAAGAAAAGAAATGGAAGAAACTTAAATTCCTTGACTCACATAGATTTTTCTTCATCTTAAAAAGATGAAAATCGACCAAAAAAATCAGTATAGTTGTGTATTTGAAGCTCTTATTAACTTTCATATAGTAATAAAAAGGGTTTGGATCTATCCTTCAAAAACATAAGTACTTGAAATCAGATGGAAAAAGTAGCAAAATAAAAAGCTATTGTCAGAAGATGTCTCCAGGAGTATTTTAAACCTGTTACATAAATATCAGAAAGTATTTTGTTATTGAGAAAACAGAAGGCCACTAGTGTGTTTGTCACTGCTACTAATTTTATAATTGTAACCATTTCACATGTAAACATTTATTACTATGTAAGGTACTGATTTTAAAAAATACAAATGATACTGAAGTTCAAGTCTATGTCTGAAGCTAATTCAAATTAAGTAGTGCTTTGCCCAACTGCATAAATCTTACCTTCTTCCATGCTGAAAATTCTACTCTTCTATGAAATGAAAGGAAGTTCCCATTAAATTCTTACATATAATAAAACAGTAGTCATTCTTTAAAAGCTGGACCTTTTATGTAACTATTTATGAATCAAAAAAGATCTGCAAGCCTTAAAGACAATTTGCAATGCAAAAGCTTTGCACTGTAGAAGAACCATTCTAACAGTCATGGAAAAAAGAAAGATTATTTTCAGTGGTGTTATAGTAACATTTTACTTCCCAGCGGATTTTAACTTTCATTTATATCTCTTAGAAAGTATAACATAGCAGTTATTTATTTGTTTTAGAACCCAATTATAAGAATGTTTTGAAATAATTCTGGATTTATAAAACAGACTGTATAATAGAAGTAAAATTACATACTTTTACTCTAGCAGTATCTGCTGTCTACAGTAAAAAATAGTTTACACATACTATCTCATGTAATATGATACACCTCATAACAATTTTTCAGCACCACAGACAAACTTAAAATCTCCAGAATTCATAACCTCCAATCCAAAAGTAATTCAAGAAGTCTATTCTAATTTGAATGCAAATAAGGACAAAGACATCAAGTCACTACAAAGAATACTTCTTTATGAAGTATGCATCCATAAAGGATGGAGATACCTGGATTTTAGTTTTCCCCACCCATTTGCCCTGAATATCTCAAATCTTCATATTAAATTAACCAGATGAAAATATGGAGGGGGGGGAAAAAAAAAAAAAAAAAAAAAAAAAGAGTAAGAATCCTCATTGTGGCAAATAGATTAGGCACCCTAATTGGAGAAATTCCATTTAAAATGAAAAATCTCATCTTGTTATTGTAGTTGGTATTTCTTTACCATTTGCAGCTATAGATACCACTGTCTTTTCCAGAAAGAATTCATTTTCCTTCAATTGTCAAAGGGAACACATCAGTGATTACTGAACTCATTTTTCACTTTCAAAATATTTACCATTTATTCAGAAATAAACTAGTCATTGTTTGGAAACTAATATCAGAATGATGTCATTTGAAAACAACATATGTAGCAGCAAAAGAAAGAAGAAATGGAGTAAAACATAGGGAAATGGATTGAAAACATAAAAAGCCAAATGCTTCCTTCATTTCTCTGTTCACGCTACATAATTTCAAGCCTAAGACTTACATGATATGCTGAGCTCAGTTCATTTCACTTAAATTTTTGAGTACACATAGATTATTTTTGGTACTGTTTATCTAATAAATTTTGAATCTTCCTTCCTACACACATAATTTTTTTTCTTGAGTTACAAATTTTACAAACTACCTTTGTAAATATATTTACTATGGCATGCTATCCATTCTTTCTAATATTAACTGACTGACGGTTCAAATATAACAAATAGGTAAAAAATAAATTCTAAACATATTTTGTAAATGCACGTAGACGCTGCAACTTTGATAACTGCATCTTTACTTTCTCGTCTTTTTATTTAATTAGACAGGTTAAAAAATGTATGTTGAATCATTTTAATGAAATATGATAAGTATTTAAACTAATCAAAATTAAATAAAAATCAGTTCATTATCTCACTTTGTATAAAAGAATGCTTTTGACACTTCATTAAATATTCTGTACAGGAATAGAAAATGAAAACTAAGCTGATGTGCAAAGGACTCAAAAAAATTGAATCATAAAATGTGGTAACTGTCTATCTAGAATACTCTAAATTCTTATCTATCAGTACTCAGGTTAGAGGTGTTGTTTACTAATAAAACATATCAATAATATGCAATGATGAGCAGAAATGATAGAAATGTATGAGTAATATAATGCATGTATTTCAAATAAATTGCAGGATAAGAACAAATAAAAATATATAAAATTTAGAAGGAATATTCTAACTATTGGGAAATCAAGAAACTATTGGAAGTCCAGTCTAGAGACATACTAGTAAAAATATTTAAAATTATTAAACTGATTTTTTCTTAATTAAAAAAAAAAAAAGTTAAAATTTTTAGTTAAAAATGTAAGAAAATTTGCAATATAATACCTATTCACCCAAAGACCAAAAAAAGTTAGAAATTGAAGAGTTTTTTGTTCAGCATAGCGTGGGAGTGTAATACATAGTATGTCTCAACACCCTAATCTTGGTATGATACAGGAGGTTAAACTATATCTTCCAAAATGCACTTAGTATTTTATCTAAACTGTTTTTATTCATACGTAAGCAGCATTTGAAAGGGCAAAATACACTTTAATCAAAGTTTAATTTTATGCAAGGAGAAAGATGAACACATTCCATTCTATGCTATCAAGAGGAAAGGACTGGAAAAGCTGTTCTGCAGCTCTCACTCTTGCAACATCCTTAAAAGTGCTTCATTTTCAGATTACCTTCACAAAAGTTTAGGAGGCTCCGCCAGTGCTTGTTGAAGAAAGCTTTAGGGATGAATAATAACTCACTACAAAATAAGTTTTTTTCTGAGCCTCTAAAGAATTACGTAAGAAATATTTTTTCTAATCACTAGAAAATTATTTCGGATGATAATATCTAACAGCCACCAAATCTAACAACTATGTATGCCTATGCATTGTGCATGTGTGAATTTGTGCATTTATAGAGATGGAAAGAGTCAAGCAAAATATCTGTTTATATGCATGTACATGAGGTACAGTACATACACATATTTAAAGATAATATAATATTCTCACACACTTATATTAAAAGTTAGAAACTAGACATAATCAACATCTGCTGCAACAGAATTACCAGATCATTATTTACTAGAAAAGTAAAGTAGAAAGATGAAAGCCCTCTTAGTAAACAGAATATTTTGATTAGCACACGTTCTGCTCATACGCTGAAATCTTAAGTAAACGATTAGTGAAAATTAATCTTCAAGTTATCCATGCACTTTCTGCCATCATTAGGAAGTTTCACTTGAATTAGCAATAAAATAATCTCCCATTTTACCTATTTAGAGTGACACTGATGTGCAGAACATGTATTATCTTAAATTCTTTGATCAAATGTCTCTCTATTAAGTAATTCACTCAGATAAATGCTAAAAGGCAAAACAGCATAATTCTCAAAAAATTTACAATCTAAAATGAGTCTAAAAAGCTGAATTCAACTGGCATGACCAACATTGAAAGGACACAAACTAATGTCTGATATAAGTAATTGTAGTGGCACCTGTTTTAAAACACATTTCACTACTTTACTGCATCAGTATATGTTGCTATCTTACTGTTTGCACTTAATTGCCGAAGTTTCAAGAAATATGCTCTTCTGTGTTTATCAAATAATTTATGTGTCTCAGATCCACTATCAGAGATCTGACTACTATGGATTAATGAAAATATATATTATGTCACTAATAAAAAACAAATAAAAATAACAGATATTTGTTCACCAAAAGGAGTTCTGACTACTATTTGGAAATATGCCATGGAAGAGCAAAACTCACTTGGCAGAAATAAAACACTGTTGATAAAATAAAGATGTAGAACAGTCTTGGTTTAACAAACAGAATTTGGAGGAGAAAAATCATGGATCTACTTGCATTAATCTTTTAAACTTTCTCCAAGGCACTACTATTCAAATGGTCCTACTGTACAATGTTTTATAATTTGCACAGATAATATTGAAATCTAAATGGATAGTGGAAAGCCTAAAAAATTAACTTACATGATCAATTAATTCACGAACCATTCCATTCCACTGTCCACTGGCATCCTCCTGGGCTCCATATTTTCCATCCTCCACCAGTCTAATCTCATAGGAAAATCCAAGGATAGTAGACAGCTCCCTGAGAAGGTCAATGCAATAACCTTCAAACCGATCATTTCCATACAAAGGTTTATCTGACTTCTTGAACATTACATATGGCTCTTCCTGTAAAATTTGAAAAGACAGAACAAATATTGAATGCCCCCCCATATCTTCCTTTTTTATTCTTTCTTATCTAAATTATTATACTATAATGATTACCCTCCCTGTAAAATAATATACTATAATGATTACCCTCCATATAAATGAAAAGTAGAATTCTCTTAACTTTTGCCTATAAGTCTCATTAACAAGTTACATAATGCATTAATAATAAATGCATTGTTTGAACGAATACAGTAAGCCTCTCATAACACAATAAAAATGTGATTTAACAACTGAACAAGAATAAAACTTTAATTCAAATCCCAAATCAATCAAATGCTTTAAGAATCAGTTTTTACATTTCTCTTGATATGAGCTCTTAACTGTTTTCTCAGTGGTTTCATAGATGAAGCATAGAAAACACACAAAGAGAGAAAAAAAAGTCTGCCCTACTGCTTCAGCTTATATGCTTCCATTTTTAATACTGTGGCAAAAACAGACAAAAAGTTAACTCAGAAAGTCAATTATATGGCATATGTTCCATGAAAACTGAATTTAATTTCTTTAAAAGTTTATTTTCATATATGTTTATAATTTAGACTATGATATGACTTCTCCTCATAAAGTGATGTGGAAATAGGGCAGTAAATAACTTAAAATAATCATCAGAATATTCATAATTATAGGAAGAAATATTTAGGAAAATGCAAGGCTTTAACATCTCCTTATTTAGGGTAATCTTATTTAGGGTAATCTCAAATACAAAGCTGAAGGAAAATATAAACCAAATAAATGGTTGGGTTTACTACAAATCTTCAAGTTGTATGTGAAAGGTTCAATATATTACTTAGTCTGTACTTGTGCATTAGAAAGGTTTTTCTCATTTTAAACAAAAATAAAAAATAAGAACAAAGAAAGGTAGGAAAAATGGCAGTAGATGCAATTACTGCACCAAATACAAGTTTCAGATGAACTCTCCAGAATAACTTAATAGAGCCCTAAATCTCCACATCAGCATTCAGTGGGGTTAAAGGCACTTCATTCCACAGGCATGTGACAGCTTTACTAAGGATCTGTCAGCATTTCCAATGTAAACCTGTATCTTGAAGTGACCCATGATTTAAGCTTTTTTGTCTATATAAAACCAGAATGCTGGTATGCAGGATTTTACTCAGAATGCAAAGAAAGCAAGGAGACCGTTTACTGTCAGAAGAAATTTCTTCAGAAGATGTTTGTTTCTGTTGAATTTTTCGCTCCTCTTAAGGAATATTGGATTCATTGGGGAGTAATCAAAGTATTCAACACATACAAAGTGGTTGCAAACTGGAATATGAGAAGTTATTTTCTGTAGATGGAACAATTGCTAATGGCCTTAAATCTTAACAAGAGAAATTCAGGTCAGATATAAGGAGGAACTTCATAATGATGGGCATAATTAAGTGCCACAGTAGATTATCTAAGAGCTTGGACTGTGTTGCTAAAAGAAAAAGATAACCTTAATTACACACAGATATAAAGAAGGCAAAGAAAACAGCTACCTGGGGAACTCTGCTATAGAAAGAACATTCATCATCTAATAAATTAAATTCTGACAATTAAAATTTGTCTACATCAACTGTTCAGTTCAGTGGTTTTGAAGTTCTCAAAACGTCTGGAATTCCTTCAAACATATTATCCAATATTAAATTGAAATATTGAATACAATTATTTACGCAAACTTTAAATTCAAACATTTATACCTGAAGATGTAAAAAATCTCAGATATGTCCGCCTCAAACAGAACAATATTAAGTTCCTAGATAGCTTGGAATGTTCATATACAGAGACCCTAGACGTCTGTTCTCTGAATTGCTCAGATATTTACAGTCACACGTCCCATAGTCTATTTGAAATCAATCTACTAAACAGAAGTTTTGCTTCTATCTCTCATTCCATGCAACACTGTATTGCACGAAGAATTTAAATGTGTATGATATCAGAGAAGTAGTATAATCATCAGTGCATGCTGTTATGTCTTCTTTATCCTGTAAGGACAGACAGATTTCCTTCACTGAGACACGCAGCTCATCCATACATTCTTGCATATTTTCCTAGAACATCATTACAACAAACCCTGATTTCTGTATTTTTACACTTCATTAAATACATATATATGTATTGCAACAATTAAGGGTTCCAATCTCGTCTTCTTTTATTATTCTTTCTCTGACGTCATTGGATGAGGACTACAATAGTCCTTATGATACTATTTTACTATTAAATAATTACAATATTTTGTTATGGAAAAACTTTTGATGAGAAGTTTCACCAATGATTTACCACAATACCCGCCTAATATTGTTGGAATTCTTATGTTATGCCCTCAATTAGTGGCTCTCGATGTTCCTTTTAGAGTCTTACACTGCCCAGAAAAAAATATATATATTTGTCTTCATAGATTTTACTTGCAATTTAATACAGTTCCTCACTTAGCTTTGATAGGATTCAGTGTTCATTTCTTGTCAGAAGCACCACATGTGATAGCTCTTTTATATATTACCCCAAAGTTTCCTCAGGTCCATCTCTGCAATGTTTAATGTACATTTTAAATACTGAACATAATTGTTTCTTTGTTTTTTTGTTTTATCTGAACATTTCCACATAAAAATACGCTTTATTTCTTCAAGGTTGAATTTACATAAAGACAAATATTGTAAAATTGATTGTCAGGTATACCCAGGAAAACATAAAGCACTAAACATACGATCATCATAGCTTTCTGTCAAATTATCACTTCTACCAAAATCTTTCATAAGGACAATTATAAACCATTAAAAATAAAATATTTAAGCCAAGTGATTTGCAAAGACAAGCAACTATTTTATACTAATTTAGTCTTGTTCTAAATTTAATGTTATCCTTTGTTCCTGAAAACATGACTCCCCGAAATTTACTACACCATAAAGTGAGTTGGTTAGAATTGTTTGCATAATGTTTAAAAATATCCTTTAAAATCTAAGCAATTGCAACTTAGATTTATGAATAAACATACTCTTTCAAGTGGACAGGCTTCAATTAATTAAAAAAACCACCAATAACAAATAAACAAAAATCACCTTCCCCATAACACCATTATTACTGCTTGAAATGCTTGAAGTAAAAGCCATTGAATAAGTACTGTCAAATGCACACATTTTCTCCAAGAAAGATTCTTAAATAAATCCTCATGCAGAGACACTTGTTAAAGAAAATGTGTCTACTCTGAATTCATTTAGGCTATAAGAAAGGGATTCTATCATGACTTTCTATCAAGGATGATTGTCCTGAAATGAGAGCAATCAAAGTGAGAGTAAATAACTGCATTTTAAAAACATTTATTGTCATCCAAATTATTCTTACCTCTAGTTTAAATTATTTTTGATGTGTGAAATTGAACATGGAAAATAACATTCAAGAATATCAACACAAAAATAATTGAAAGGAAAAAATAGAAAAGTCTGAGGGATTGTTCTCTAACGAAATGAAATAAAATATTAATGATTTGAAATGTCTGTAAATGCACTTGTAATGAAGAATTCATTATCTTCTTCATAAAAGACAAGGGAAAGGGGGAAAAAAGAAAAAAGCACTCTAGAAACATTCAAAATAAATTTGGCCACAGTTGGATACCATGTGATTTATTTCACAATGCGTACTAAGAAATAGTTTTGCTGTAATTTGAAATAGAATATATATATATGTGTATATATATATACATATATATGTATATATATGTGTGTGTGTGTTCTTGGACTACTAAGCAACAGAGCTTCCATAAATACAATACAGTGTTTTTCCACTTGTAAAAGGTGCACTCAAGTACTTCCCAGCACTGGGAATTCTTTTTGATCACCATTTTATTATAAAGACACAAAATATTATTATTCTTTTATGTAAATAAGGGCTCTAAAATCTAGGAAAATCTAAAGAAAAATACTGTAAAAGTGGTGTAACTCAAGTTATACATAAAAAAATACATTAAAAAGAAAAAGATAACACTGGTTGTAACAAGAGCAATGAAAGAGTTATAATCAAATAAAGTCTTGTTACCATTATCATTAGTTGAAACTGGGAGGCTAGTTAAACTAGAATTTTGTCACAAGATTTAAATCACAGATATTTATAATCCTTAAGCAAGAAAAAATGGAATCTAAATAACATATACTCAAAGGTTCACATATATATTCATACTTCTGTTTCACACATGATCTCCTTAATAGTGTTTACTATAATTTTTTTTTTTCTAAGAAAAGCAAGAAATGGAAAGGGTGCTATTTTACTGTCAACAAGCAACACTATTCCTTTGTCAGAAATATGCAATATACTGCTTCAGCTTTCAATATATATCCCTATCATCAACTATCAGGTTTAATTAGAAAATTCAACAGTAGTTTTGTTTTAACTGGTTATATTCCATTTTGATTTCCATTTTCTCTGCAAGGAAAGGCTTTAAAAAACTACTTCATTTAAAAATAAGACATTTGAGAAAAATAACTAAAGGAAACCACTAGAAAATTGATTCTTCACAAGAGGTAAGTTGTCAAAATCTCTAGCATTCAGATAACACTCTCTAGTGCTTATTACACATTTGCAAATGTATTATATTTAGTGCTAAGTATCCACATAGCACTTGAAAGAAGCAGTCCTATGAACTGAAATGCTCAGTTTTACTAATTCCATATACATAAGCTTCAGTTACCAGGAGAATGCAAACATCTTTTGTGCACAGGTTGCCATACACATTCAGTCAGTATAACACAGATGAACAATTAGGAAAAAATCAGCCCAACGGAAAACATTCAGCGTTGCACAGAAATTTTTTATCTAGCTTCTTCTAATTTATACTGAGTGTATTTGTGACAAATCACCGCAAACCAAGAATAGATACCATGTGTTATCAAAATACTGTTTTAGAAACCATTAGTTTTTTGTTATAATAATGCTATTTTAAAAGGATGGTTAAAAAAAAAAAAAAAACAACACAAAAAAAAACACTGGGAAATTAGCTAGCTTCTCCATGTAAAGGAGAACTTGATCATTCTACTGAGGCTACCCATGTCTTCTAACAGATTAACTTAACTGCAATATCCTGTAGAAGCCTTACAGATCGCAGACAATGGTGGTACAGAATTCTTTTCTGAGATCATTATAGTCCAATGAAAGAACACAAGTAAAAGTAAATTCAGCTGAATCGAGTGATATAATACAAAGTGGTCTTGTTTCATGAAAAGCTGTTTGTGCCCAGCTGAAAAAAACATCTGGATTATGTGGCCTTTATCTCAATGCAAAGAAAATCAATTATCTGTGAAAACATCTGATCAGAACCTAGTCCAATGGAAAAGAAAGAAATGAGTAGATGTTCAACAACACAATAAAAAGGAAATTAATCAAGTCTATAAAGGATATAAAGTAGAAAAAACATGTTATTAAAATATTAGTAAATATAAATTCCAAGATAAGACATGTGGAAGATTAAAATGTTAGAAAAAAATGGGATCAAGATCATAGACCTAGCAGGAAGCTATGCTTTCCCAGAACATTACATCCATTTTCAACCATTAAGAGAAGACCACCATTAACCAAATACTTTTATTTATTGTTCATACATTATATGTAGGTCGTTCTGATAGTAATGCCTCCTATTTGAGTCCATGGAAACTACAACTGATACTGAGAGTACAATAGCACTATCAGAAAAAATTCTCAGCTCTGTAGCTCATTACACAGTAGCCACTACCATTAGCTATGCATTTTCACTAGCAGTAGACAAGAGTCTGCATTCTGCACCTGTAAAAATTTGCACCAGCAGAAGAGACCCGCTGTTTCACAACATATATGACTGCATTGTTCCTAGGAAAATGTCACGCACTTCATCTTTCAACAGCCTGAACATCTGGAATTCAAAAAATGCCTAAAATGACTATACAGGTGATGTGGTGGGACAGTCCAGCCAAGACTAGTAATATGCGTCATGATCTTCCAAATGGTAGGGAACGTGGCACTATTGTGTTGCAAGAGGAAGGTTGTCTTATTCTCTGGCCTGACTCAGGAAGTTTGAACATTCAGCTTAGTCAGCATCGCAATATAGTAGTCAGAGTTGATGGCCTATTCAGTTTCCAAGAAATCCATAAGGATCACCTACTTCCTATTCCAAAAGACAGTGCACATCACCTTACCTACTGAGGGCAGCATCTTGAACTTTTTTTCAATAGGAAATACACATCACCACTCCATGGACTCACATTTTGAAGACAGGCTGAGGGAGTTGGGCTTGTTCAGCCTGGAGAAAAGAAGGCTGTGGGGTGACCTCATTGCAGCCTTTCAATATCTAAAGGGAGCCTACAAACAGGAGGGGAATCAACTCTTTGAAAGGGTAGATAACTGCAGGACAAGGGTAAAAGGTTTTCAATTGAGGGAGGGGAGATTTAGGTTGGATGTCAGGGGGAAATTCTTTACAGAGAGTGTGGTGAGGTGCTGGAAAAGGCTGCCCAGAGAGGCTGTGGATCCCCTGTCCTTGGAGGTGTTCAAGGCCAGATTGGATGGGGCCTTGGGCAGCCTGGTCTAGTATTAAATGTGGAGGTTTGATGGCCCTGCATGTTGCAGGGGGGTTGGAGATTCATGATCCTTGAGGTCCCTTCCAACCCTGACCATTCTGTGATTTTGACTTTGGCTGGCAGTGATGACATCACATCTCGTTACCAGTAATGATGTGATCCATGCAACTGTCACCTTCAATCTTTATTGGTTCAATAGCAAGTGTTCCTTCTATTTCTGCATGAGGATTTTTAGAAATCACCTAGTGTAAACTTTGTTACCGTTTTTTCCAGTGCTGAAGCCAATGTTCATCTCTGTACACGCTTCTCTGGATGTAATCCATCCATTCATATGGATGAACTGATAGACATGCTCTTCATTTCATGGTCTGACAACTGCTTAAGACCATCTGGAACATGATTGTATTTCACACTGCTGTCTCCTCTGTTGAAACACAATACCCGCCATCTCACTGTGCTAAATTTTTTTCACATGGAGAAATTCAACTACACACCTTTGCATCATATGCACTTCAGACCATTTTGTCAGATTGCCCCTCTGCTGCCATCTGTTGCACAAAATGTAACAGAATAAAAGTGGAAAGGTTCAATCTTAGCTAATACCCTAACATCCACTTCTGATGTCAAGGGCCAACACAATAAAATAGGAGGCATTACTTTCAGATCTGCTCTCATATTAATTGAATATGCCAGTGTTGTAAAGGAAGAAATTAGAGGATGGGACATCACCAATAAATACATGTCACAAGTGGTACTACACGTCCAAGAGAAAGCAAAAACAGAATTTTGTATTTGGAATGGACACTAATCTGAGTGAAATAAAAACAGGCTAACACAATCCATACTAAAATGCTCCAAAACAAACAATTAAAAGAAAGAATGTATCCTAATGCATAAATACTCAAGGCACTGTTCATATGAGACTGAACTTAGATAAGTAATTAATTACAGAATCAAGAACTGTTGTACTTTAAATCCAGTAGTCATAAGTTCATTATTTACTTCACATACAACCTGAAAGAAGGCCAAACCACCCTTGAAATAAATATTAGTAAAACAACAAAACAATCTGACACCGAGCAGAAATTAATCTTGTGTCTTTCTTATTTACTGAGTTGATGGTTGACTACAAAGCCTAAGCTTTTTCTATTTTGTTTTTTTTATATAAATTTTTTTCTACTTCTTTCTATATATAATTTTGCAGTTGTTGCAGCTAGAAGATTTTATCATGCAACACTCTTCCCTTCCCTAAGAAGAAAACTGGGAGGGAAGAAAGAGGAAAAAAATGTGACTGAGATAGGAGAAACTAATTCATTAAAAGGATTGTGAGATAGTACAGACTAATTAAGAGCAATAAATCAAAACAAAGCAAAAATAAAAATGGAGGAGAGAAAGAAGGTCCTTCCAAATCATTATTGGCAGGCCCTCCACTACTTCCCTCCTGGGAAAGACCAGAGAACACTTCCCCTATTACTTGGAATCAGAAAGCATGTAGAGGCTGACTCCTGGGAAATGCAGTACATCCTAGAATATCTTCCTTTTTAAGTCTCATGTGAGACTGCTAGTGATAAACAGGAAACATAGCTCCATAGTGCACAATGTCTCTGCACCCAACAGCCTATTGCATGAAGTTATGAAATGGAATACTGATAAAACCAGACAGCGAAATTTACACGCAATTAAATCCATTAAAACACGACTGGACAAAAGTTAATTGTAAACAAGCAATCCTTACAAACCTTTCTAGATAACACCATGTACAAATAATTGATATATTCTGATATAAACTGATTCTGAAAAGAATCAGTGCTCCATAAAGTGCACTTTTTTCCTTATTTCCTTTTTCTTTTTTTTTTTTTTAATGATAAATATTAGGTGAACAGTAAGTAAGAAGAACAAGATGTCACACAGACACAAAGACTGAAAGATGGACTGAAAGATATAGTGTGTATTGTAATTGTTTTCCTTTAAACTTTCAGAAATTATTATGGAAATCATAATTTTAAGAAAAAAGAAAAAAAGAAACAAAAAAAATAAAAAAGCTTGAGAATCCCTACTGTGAGTACTTCTTTAATTTTATCAAATTGTGAATACATATTTAATTTTATCATATTGTGAGTACATATTTAATTTTATAATGGGTCAACTTGTTGGATAATCTTAAGATCAAAGTCATCATTCAGTGAATGACAAGACTAAAATATTGTAATGGAAAGCTAATAAAAAAAAACTACTCCATCTCTCAAGAAAATTAAGTACTAAATTTGAGGATGCAGATACAGGCAATAAATACCCTTCTAAGAAAATTTACTTGAAAGTACACTAATAATAACTGTTGCAAATAAAGATCTGATCACAAGACAAAGAAAAATAGCAGGTAGATTAGAAATTATATTTTCAAAGAAATGATAAATCCTTGAAAAATATTTATTAAATAATAAAAGAGAAGCTACAAAATTTGTTCAAGAATAATATGACTCTCTGATAACTGTTGTTTTCATGCTAGCTTTACATTTACATGTACTGCTTATGCATAAATAGTCTGTGGAGGCTCCCATCTTGGTGAACTTCAAAAGCCACCTGGACGTGTTCCTGGGCAATCTGCTCTAGGCAAATCTGCTTAAGAGGGAGTAGGACCAGGTGACCTCCAGAGGTGCCTTTCAACCTCAAACATTTTGCAGTTTTGTGATATTTTGCTGTACCAGGAGGTGTAGTTCTCCTGGCTGCATGGTCAATTTTAGCCACAGTGTTAATTGTCAGTGGCACAAAAGTGGGGATAATCAGTACAAGGTCAGACATTTGTCATATACCATGATCTGAGGGGAAGAGTTAAAAGTCAAAGTATGCTGGGATTACTTGATATAAATTGTCTTCTCATGTCCAAACACCAAGATAAAAACTGGACAAATTTGAGAAAGAAATGATAAAAGGAATTTTCAATTGTATCCAAGGCCAAATTGCTTGACCAAACTATTCCCATGCCACTTCCATAAACAAAAATAATTGGTTTTCTCATAACTATCTGCATTGTATGATTTCTGATATTCTGCAAGAACACTATGTTCAAAGAGCTTTTTTCCCCCCATCGCTACTATCAACATTACAGTTTCATCATTACATATTTTCATGTTCTTCTTGCAAAACTTAATAAGCCTTACAGGCTACTTTCACTATTCAAAATGTGCAACTGACACTTAAATGGAATTCGCCTTATTCTATCCAGATGTCAAAGTAGGAAAAATGTACTGCAACTTATGTGTATATATATGTAAATTTTATATACATATATATATATATATATGATTGTTTTGCTCTCCATAATCTCCTTGCAAACAGATTTGGACAAGAAATGCTTATTTGAATTGTTTCAACAGATTGTATTTATTATATTTTGATTTTTAAGATATTATTAATGACAAAAATAAATTCAACATTTGAAATTATTTTAAGGATAATCAAATTATGATTTTTCTCTAATACTTTCAAAACAAATATGTATTTTTTTTTAAAGAATTCGGAGGTTTTTTTTGTAATAATATTAATACAGAAAAACATAACACAACAAAAAGTGTTGGTGAAAAGAGGAAAAGCATCTTCAAAATCTGCCACTATTAGAACAGAGAATTTTAATCATTAGCTTCTATTCACAAGGGATACTGGAGTTAAAAGGCTGTCATATCTAATTAACATTTAGTTAGGAATACGGAAGGAATACACAATGGGCTTTCATAGCTGGCAGTCAAAATCCAGCTGGGAGAGGTGAAGCAATCCACTACTTAGAGGCAATCAAAACACTGTAATATATGACTAAGACATCTCACTAGTCATTTGTGCCAGCATGCCCTAATTGAAGGAAAGATCTACAGGAAACAGCAAATTAACCTTCTTCCATAATGCTATCCATAATAGAAATTCATTATATTTTATTATATATATTATATATAAAAGATATCATACGTCATATCTTTTAGGATACTTCCTAGATCTCTAGTGTGACCTTGTGAGACATGAAACATACAATCATAAACTACTGCCTGAAGAACTGAAGCCATAGCTGTCATTTTATGCAGTTTCACTCCTTTTGTCAGGCAAAGAAATATTAATAGTTTGGGGTTTTTTTTTTTCCAATTTCACTTTGTCCAGACTTTAATTCAGCTACAACCCAAAAAATTTTACAAAGCTGTTTATTTTGATATATGTAAACTTGACATGCATATAAACCACTACAAAACAAAATTATCCTCTAGTAGAAAGGACATCCTTGGCTACAGAAAGCATACACCATCATAAATCTTAGGGGCCTATTTTGAGCTTTACTTTTTCAAAATCAATGCTTATTAATAGTGCAGTTACTTACATTATCTTACCCTTTATTTGAGATCACTATTTCAAATAAAATCATAGAAGTTTAAGTATCACTATGCAAAATAAATCCAATACATACACTACACGGACTTACACCCCACCAAGAGACAGATGTTAAAATATAATTAAATATTGAATAAATAAATTTAATTGAAACATGCTATGTTATTGAATATGTTTCTTACGGATGGATCTTTGTCACTGTATTATTATAAATAAAAAAAAATGAACCCTGCAATCCCTGCCACTCCTGCAGCCCACTACTACAAAAAGTTTGCAACATAGTATATCTGCTAATATGCAATGGTGGTGGCAGCAGACACACACAGCAGATGTACTGCTGGTAAATTTTCCATTTCTTGCAATTAAAATTAATATTTCAAAACTACAGTTTGGAAATTTCTGAATTTTTTTTTTACATAATATATGTAATTGCAAGAAATTTCAAAACAATTCATTCACCGCCAAGAATTTGTCAACAATGGCAATGAAAAAGAAGATAGCTCAAGTAAATTCGATTAAAATTTTTAACTTAAAAATTAAATAACTACTTTAATGAGAATGAAAGATAAATGCTTCCTATTTTTCTTAAAAGTGATATGATGGTATTAAATAGTATATAAAAGCAATAAATCTGGATGGCCAGACTACTTTGTTTGAAACAAATACCTTTTGCCTTCTCATAGGGTGCTGAACTAAACTGCTCTGTCAGTGATCCAAACTTTAGTCAATAATAAGGAAACAGAAGTTACCAATCAACTAACACAACCTTAAAAGTGGGATAATTTACTTACATTTTAGGTGGGAGTAAATATCCAGTACCAACTTACCAAGCAGAGTTCATTTGTGACAGAGTAATTACTAAGTAACTGTAATATTGTACAGATTGCTACCACTGTATTTAGTGTACCAAACTCTATCAGCTTTCTTCTACAACTATATTTTTGGAATTACAAACATAGATGCTTACCAAGATGGTGGTAACTATTAAAGAACGATTGGACAGAGAATCCGTGATGTTAGCTGGTTTTCCTTTCTGATTCTCTGTCATGTTAAGGCCACTCAGTGGATCCCAAGTTCCAACCTATAAAAACAGTATATTACTATGTAAATTGTCCATGAGTTACATTTCATCATCTAGGAAATAACATGCTAACGAAAAACAAAACAAAACAAACAAAAAAAACATTTCTGAAAAAACAAACAAACAAACACTTGCGAGTACTTATTATTCAACCCTATTCCATTATCTGTTGTCATTACATTTCTAAAATACGATTCATGATAATTCAGACTGTGTTTCTTAAAGTGTGACATTAAGGGGAAAAATGATGCACAGAATATCTACAGCCACTCTGAATACTTAATTTTCCACTTAACTTTCATACTTCAAGATAAACCATATTTGAAAATAACTCAATAGTTTGGTGGAAATTGTGCAGAGCAGTGAGCATTGTCTCTACAGAATGATTTATCCTTTGCGCTCATCAAAGAGAACAGAGGGACAAAAAGATATCATGGCAAAAATGTCACAGGGAAGGATGAAAGGAGATTAGGTGCTATAATTTAACTCTTTTCCATATAAATGTTCAGTGTACAGATATTTTGACATTTTCTACCCTGAATTTCTTATTCAAGTAAAGCCAATAGGATTTTTATTTAAGTTAGGACCCAGGATGATGTTTTAAGGTACAGGTCAAGGACAGTTTCACTTACTAGTCAGTAAGTCTTACATTCACATTATTCATCTCCAATTTCATCACTATAAAACTAAAGCAGACAATAAATTTTAGACATCAAAACTTTTGTATCACTCCCATCTAGAAAAGGAAAATTGACTTTTTCGTCTTTGAAAACATTTTGTCTGTCATTTAAAATACTGAGCAGTATCTACAACACAATGTAAATAAACTTTAAAACTGAATTCAACAATTCTGTAATTCAACATTTCCATAAAAGTTTTGGTTGTAAATATATATATGCATATATATACACACATACACATATGCACACATATATATGTGTTTATTTGTATATATATAAAGATACACAGGAATATACTTATTAAATCTTTCAAACTGATTCCTCAGCAACCATATTACAGCATACAGTCTGTCAAGTTCAGGATGTGATTCAGCATGGGTTGAATAGAGTTTCATCTCTTAAAACTGAGAACACAACAGAGCATGAATCAGCAGAAGCAGTAACAAAGAAAAGCTAAGTTTGCTTTCATTTTTACCACTTCCAGTTGCTCAGGAATATTTATCTTTCTTCCCTGCATAACTCTCGTATTTGAGGCAAGACACCATTCCTTTGAGTGACTGTGATTCTAGAATTTTTGCCATTCATTACCTCTTATGTTGAAAAAAAGAACTATGAAGGGAATGCAGGGGAACAAATGAGTCCAAATACAATTGCAATATAACAAAACAAGGCATCTTCTCAAATCATTGAAACATAAGGTTACAATTAACAAACTTTTTCTTCATGTACTATTTTAGAATAATTTCATTTTGTGATTTGAAATGTTTATAGGAAAACCAAAATATGCAGCTCTGAATTTTGGCCACAATTAAAAAATAGTAAAAGGATTGAAAACCTTCTGTTTTTCTGCAATATTTTTTTAATTATGACAATCATAATTCAACTTTACCTCAGAAAAGCAAATATTATTAGTTAAAATATTTCCTTCCCTACTTTTATATACAAACAAATAATTATAAACTTTTAGTATTTGTGTTTTTATCTAACCCTAACTACACCCGTGTAGTTGAATAAGAACAATCAACTGCACAGTTTCAAAGAGGAGTTTATGTCTTGTTAAATTATTGCATTGTTTTTCTAAATGAGTTTAAATGCAATTGCTTTACACGTGTTTGTTTTTGTTTTGTTTTGTTTTTTTGTTTTTTTTTTTTGTAAATTAAAAATGTAAGAAATGGAACAAAAGTACAATTTTCTCTAGAGTACATCCTTCTTTTATTCTTAATGAACTCAGCAACTATGTCAGAGACTCTGGAATATGACTGATATTTATACCTGCCTAATTACACAAATATCTCCTAAAAGCTTCTCCTATAGAAAACAGTGCATAAGAAGTGCAATTAATTCATTTTTTCTTCTATTTGCTTAAACACAGTGTTTGAATTGTAAAGTATCTTTTTGAACAGAAAGAAGAGTTAATGCGCTTTCACTAGAAAACTGAGAGTACTTTAAATGCCAAAAAATGTTGAAAAAGCAAATCAAGGTACTTTGTTACATGCAATTTCAATTAAAAAAACTTGCAGTTTACTTCTACTGCCTTACCAGTACTTCTAACAAATTTTTAAGTTCTCCTAAAATGTGAAAGAAACTGATAAACTTATATACAGTTTAGAGAGAACATTCACACCGTAAATACAGACACAGTGCTTTAGTTTCCCCTTTTATTTTTCAATATGGCAGAGCTAGAAAACTATTTTAAATGTTATTAAAAAAAATGAAAAAGTGAGAAGCCTGTATTCCCAGTTATGGCTAGACTATTTTGGAGTGAGTTTGTCAACTTGAAACTGCAAGATACATGTTATCCACAGCATGAACATGGGAACTTTTTTCCCTCTTTATGTATTATAAAAACTTGGACAGAAATTTCCAGAATTGTGTTGTTGGCACTATTCTTGGTGTTTGGGTTTTTTTGTTTGTTTGCGTGGGTTTTTTTTAGCTTGATGTTTATTTTTAATATTACAGTTTCCAGGAAAAAAAAAATCCTCAAGAAATTTGAAGTCTATCAAAAAAGTTGCATCATCTGACCTAAGACAATGGTAGCAAGATAACATAGCTACTTTCTATAACTGAATGAAACAAGTCCTAAATTTGTAGCCCCAGTGAAAAATACATATTTGTATACTATAATACTACATCTTATTAATAGTAAATTAAAAGTAAATCAGCTTTCATTTCCTCTCATTTCTTTCATTTTCTTATGATGAAGCTTCAGCTTTAACACTGTTTTCCCATAACATCCAAAAGTATAGCATCTTCATGATAATGTGGAAGCAGATATTGAGATAGACTAAGATAGTCATTACCATAAGTAAATAACATGGAAGAAATAAGAAATACATACTTCAAATCTGAATGTAGTGTCTTTTATATATATAGATATTAGATATATATATATTATATTATATTTGCTTATTATATATATATAATATTATCTGTTTCTACCTGTTACTACAAAGACACTATCCTTTTATACTGCAATAAGCAGATTGTCTGGGAATATTATAGAGGAATACTGCACTACGCTTGCCACTTTTTATATAATTCTCTATTCTCTGCAGCTGCTCACTGCAGATACAGAATATTAAACTAGATAAGCTCAGAGATTTTTTTTATCATGCTCCACAAGAAAAGGATGTAATGTACTTTTTTGAGTATATCTCAGGTTTCCAAGTGGTCAGTCAATTGTATACCACTTTTAAAAATCTCTTAAACAACCTTCACAATGTTTAAATAATAGTTCAGAAGTACAAACAATGTCAGAACTAAATCTAAAAAAAAAATTAATCAAGTGTTTCAAGATAGTAACTATCCAAGGAAAAATTCAGCAAGTAATGAAAAGAAGTCTGGCTAATATTCCCACAACTTTAATTATCTTCTATGTGTATGTATTCAAGTATTTTGTACACTGCCTCAAAGAACAATAAAAAAATGAAGTTAATAAAATTTTACTTATTTCCACAAATATTTAATACTAAAATATAATTGACATTATTTGTACAGGAATACAAAAAAATGAAAATAGTAGGCCTGATAAAACAGACCGAATAGTCATTCAAGTCCTGACTACTGAATGCTGCAACAGTTAATTTGTACAATAAAATTTTAATAGATTCATATAGTGGAATAATTAACGATAATTATGATGCATTCTTGAACATTAGAAGGAAGAGTGCTGAATACAGTAATTTTTCACTTAAAATTTGTACAGTCTGCTTAGCAACACGGCAGGAATTTGAAAAGAAATTTTGGACTATATTGGATTTCAACTCAAACTTTCTAGTCTCTACTGGAAATAATAATTGGAATTTTGTTAGGTTTATCTATCAGAACAACAACATAAACTTTGTCAATCTTCTTCAAATTTCTCACCTTTTCAAGGTTATTGGTCATTTACATTATACTTTTTCAAGTTCATTTCTAAGAGAAAGCATACATGCAATTTAAAAGGCATATTCAGAGTCGAGTTTTTACAGTATCTAGTGTGAATGCAGCTAAGTTCCTGAATTACACTTCCGTACAAATAAAAATCTCGCAAGTGATTACTTAGATAGTTAGGTAAGGTTAACAGTATTTTTAAAAGTGGTAGCTTCCTTTTATCTGAGTAACTTTCACAGATACTTCATGATGCTAGTTTATATTCTATAGTATTTTTAAATAAAAATGAAATTTGCCATTCAGTAAAAAAAGCCTTTCCTAATTATACCAATCATAATTCAACAAGTTATTTATGAAAAATATGAAATTTTTTATTCTTTCAATTGCAATGTGAGGAATAGACTTCTTTAGTAAAGCTCAGACTTTCTTCAAAGCTACTATCCTTACCAAGACTAATGCAATGTAATTCACCACAATAACAAATAAGAAGCACTGTACGCTCCTGAAATTTAAATTCTTTGAGTTTACATATTCTCCAGACTAGCTTAATGAATATCATAGAATCATAGAATGGTTTGAGTTGGAAGAGAACTTTAAGATCATCTAGTTCCAACCTCCCTTCTACAGGTAGGGACACCTCTCACTAGATCAGGTTGCTCCAAGCCCCATCCAGCCTGGCCTTGAATGCCTCCACTGTGGGGGCATTCAAAACCTCTGTGGGCAACCTGTTCCAGTGTCCCACCACTCTCACAGTAAAGAATATCTTACTAACATCTAGCCTAACCCTAACCCTCTTCCAGTTTAAAGCCATTTCTCTTCATCCTGTTTTTACATGACCTTACAGAAAGCCCCTCCCCAGCTTTTCTGTAGGCCCCCGTCAGGTACTGGAAAGCCACTATAAGGTCTCCTTGGAGCCTTCTCTTCTTCAGGCTGAAAAGCCCCAGTTCTTTCAGCCTGTCCTCATGGGGTATAGGAGGCAATGCTACAATGAGTTGGTGGTCCAGTCTTCTGATAATCTGCATGGTCCTCTTCTGGACCCAGTTCAACAGCTCAATGTCCTTCTTGTGTTGGAAGCGCCAGATCTGGGTGCAGTACTCCAGGTGGAGTCTCACAAGAGCAAAATACAGGGGCAGAATCATCTGCTGGTTACACTTCTCCCGACACAACCTAGGATACAGTTGGCCTCTGGGGTTGAAAGCATACACTGCCAGCTCACATTGAGACTTTTATCAGCTGATACTCTCAAATCCTTCTCAGGGCTGCTCTCAAGCCATTCTCCAAACAGTTTGTATTTGTGCTTGGGATTGCCGTGATCCAGGTGCAGGACCTTGCTCTTGGCCTGGTTGAACTTAATGAGTTTGATATGGGCCCACCTCTCAAGCAGGTTTAGGTTCCTCTTAATGGCATCCCTTCCCTCTACATGTCAACTGCACCACTCAGCTTGGTGTCTTCTGCAAACTTACTGAGGTACACTCAATCCTGCTGTCCATGTCACCTACAAAGCTGTTAAATAGCATTAGATCAAGCACTGAATCCTGAGGAATGTCAATAATCACCAGTCTCCACTTTGACACTGAGATGTTGACTGCAACTTTCTGAGTGTAACTGTCCAGCCAATCTCTTTTCCAGAGAGTGGTCCATCCATCAGATCCATTTTTTTCCAATTTTACAACTGGCATGTCGTGCTGGGTGGAGTCAAACATTTTGCACAATTCCAGGTAGATGACGTCAGTTGCTGTTCCTTTATCTGCTGACATTCTAACTCCATCATGAAAGGCCATCAAGTTTATCAGGCATTACTTGCACTTGGTAAAGCCATGTTAGTTACTACCAATTACCTCATCTTTATTTTCCATGTGCCTTACCAGGGTCTTCAGGAGGATCTACTCATGACTTTGACAGGCATTGGTCAAAATTTGATGGTCTGTAGTTTCCTGGATCTCTTTTTCTTTTCTTGAGAAAGGTGCTATGTTTCCCTTTTTCCAGTCAGTGGGAGCCACACCAGACTGCCACGACCTTCCAAATATGATGGATTATGGCTTGGCAACTTAATCTGCCAGTTCCCTCAAAACCCATTGATGGATCTTGTCAGGTCCCATGGACTAATCTTAAAATTAAATGCATTAATTAAATTAGATTGTCTGAAGTATGATAGTTTTACAGTATAGAATAATTTTCTTCACAATGCAGCTTCAGTGTAAATACTAATTACAATTGCAAATATATATAACTGATATTTGATTATCGCCCCTCATTTAAGAGTTTCATGAGAACAGGTATCTCATGTACAAATTAAATTCACACAAGCCATTTATTTAATGTGAGGAGTGAATTTTCTATTATCACTGACTTCAGAATGAGTAGTTTTTACACTTAACGTACATGATTTAGATAATTTGTCATGTGTCTGGCTCCAATTTATAGGAGGGAGAGGAGGTTCTTTGATATACGTATACCCAGCATGAGATTAAGAAGCAACAGTTCATATGTTGTTCCAACCAGTTTATTACAAATCTTGATCAGAGAGATGGGGAAGGGGAGAACAGTGACTATTATGAATTAGGGTGACGGGGAAAGGAAGGCGGGAGATAGAAATATAGGAAAGAAGCAAGAATTGTATAAACCAGGAATAATCACCACCAGTCTCGTTGCATGCCATCCCAATGGTCCAAGGCAAAACCACAGGGGGAGAGCAGCAGCAGTGTGGCCAGCCTTCAGCAGCAAGCAGGTAGCAGGAAGAAGCCTCAGGGTAAGTCCAGGAGGAAGCAGCAGGTCTCAGGTAGCAGGCCCAGGAGAGTCGGTCAGCATGCAGGCATCAGCTCATGAAGCTTCTGATATCAGACACCTCTTCTTCTTCAGCATGCAGGCCTCAGGTCATGAGAAATCTGTTGTCAGAAAACCTAACCTCATGGTTGTTTTGTTGGTCCCTTTTTTTTATCCTTCTTCTGCCAATGTGGCATTCCTGGGAGATTAAGAGTCATCTGCAGCACCCCTTGAGGTGGCCATCTTCCTCGAGATAAGCCCACACAAAAGACAGCTTCCCGGCCATTAGTCTGCGGCTTATCTCTCTCTCATTGCCCCTGGCCTTGTCCATCTGTGTGATTTCTCAATTCTTGCCCAGGATTTGCTTGGACTTGTTCATCTATGTCCTCGGTAAGTTTTGAGACAATGATGTAAAAGAATAGTCTCTTACACCATGGCAGGAAGGAGGGGAAAGGGGAGAGGGAGAGGAGACTGGAGAAGGGGAAAAAGACGGAAAGTTAAGAGATAAAGGGAGGAAAAGAGAGAGAAGGAGGCAGGGAGAGAAGGAATCAGTAGGAGAACAGAAAGTTATGCATATGATGGAGAGAGATAGAATGCACAAAGTGAAGTGAAGGATGGAGGGGAGGGAGGGGTGGAAGAGCAGGAAGTAAGGAAGATTCAGCTTAGCTTTACCTGGAAGACAATATAGGAAACAAAAACAAAGAACTCATTCAAAATGAAAGGACTTGAAAAAATATATTCTCTCTCCTTGGAAGTGTCATATTCTGGGGTTTAAAGACTCCACCTGGAACCAAGGAAAATAGAGTTCCTGCTCTTTTAGAATAAACAGTATTCCTTCAAAGACATTTTTTTAGTTCAACATTGTTTTCTCTTTCTCAGTGAAATAAATTACAGAACCCAGATGTAAATTGTTCAAGGTAACAGACATATAACTTAATTTTCCTAATCACTTCTCTCTACACAAACTGTCTTCTTTTCGTTCATATGTTTTGTCGGATGAGTAGCATTCTTCAATGTTCTTTGGTAACAGTTTCCCAGCTCCCAAACTTTTCTAATGCATGGTGACTAATCCTTACTGTTTGTTCTAAATATTCTGTTGAAGAATACTATCACATCCCTTTAAAGACAAAATGCACAGTGAAGGCACCAAAAGTATCTTCCAATACTCTGGATTTCTATACATACTGTTGAAGGACACACTGGCTGTTTTAAAACATCCATATCCTTTTACAGCTATTTCTGTTATTGTCTCTCACATATCGTTCATTATTATTGTTTCCCAGTTTCTCTTTTTTTCTTTTCTGTTCTAGAATACAGCATTTTCTGTTGAATTTTATTTTCTTCACATACTTCTAATCTCTAGATTTTTCTGTTTTATTTCAGTATTTTTCAGTTGTGTACATATCTTATAATATACTGTCAGCTGAGAATTAAATCAACATGTTTTTATGTTTCTGCCTTCATATTAGTATTAAAGGTGAAATATCAACAGGCATTACACAGACCCAGAAGGAAGATACCGTTGCTTTAGCCCACTACACATCCATTATGCATTACTTTACACCGGTGTTCTCTCAGGAAATTTCCAGTCTGCGTACTTTATAACAAAAACTTGTTAACACAGACAACCCTTTGTTTTTAAAAAGGTTGTGAAGCAATATCAGATACGTAACTGAAATGCAAATATATTAATTTTCCACTTATTTAATTTGTTTTGTATTTGTACCAGAAAAGAAATTGAACACACTATGAAGAAAACCCATGGTGCTGGATGGTTCCCAAATGATCTTTAATGTCCTTATAGCCATCTTACTTTTCTTCCTTTTCTTATTCTGATTTTCTACTTACAGGCAGACTCTCTGGCCACTACTGCCGTATTTAGCTATTCCCATGACATCAATTCTTTTATTTTTGTTTCCAGGAAAAAAGACAGTTTGCACTGTACCTATGGTACTGCTATACAAAGCAAACTTGCTTTGCAAATTTAGTGACAACTATACCTTGAGAGCTCCCTTAATGGAGTATATGATGGTAAGGCTATTCACTATCCTGGTACTGCTTCATATTTTAAAATATAAATTAGTCCTTTAACCATAGGTATGCCACTGGACCTTTTTGAAAATCCTCATGTCTATTTAATAGTTCCAAAGCAAGTTAATAGCTTATAAACTTCTTTGAAATATTCCTAGTCAGAGAACATTAATATCTCAAAGCTGACATTGGAGAAAAAAGGTTCTGGAAAAATATGTTCTCCATTCAGCTATTTACAGAAAGTAAGTAAGCAAACAAATAAATAAAAAAAAAAAAGAAAAAATAAAGTAAATAAACTCTGCAGCAGGATGAGTTCCCTCAATTCCTCTTTTTACTTTTCAAGACAATATTACCTTGGAGCAATACCAAATAAAACTTCATCTGAAGATGAGGGAAAACAATGTTAACAAAACACAGTAGCTAATAGCTAAACACTGACTATATACTAAATACAAACATTGCCCTGCAGATGTAAGCTGCAAAATACTTGTTCGATTTTGTTTTCTTCTACTCACTTGGACACCTGTTTTGTAAGAATGATATAACTAACATGCACTTCAATGCTAAGATGAAAACTCAAACATTTGTCATTTTAATAGTACTGAAACCCAGCAAATAAAACATTACATAAAAAAAAAATCCAAACAGATCTCACAAAAATACTTAACTTGTCAGAACTAAAGTTTCAGCTGTACTGTCTTCTTCTAAGGAAAATAAAACCATACATATATAAAGTCTTGTGCCAAGGCTATTTTTGAAATACACTTTCAAAACCACATATATTTTATTCCCATAAAAAAATTCATTTTGCTGTAGATGTTTTGCTTTTTATTCAGGGGGAAAAAAAAAAAGTTACTTTTGTGATTTTTTTTTCTGGGGGGAAGTAGGTTTTTGCTTCATGTGTTATATCACTTCAGAGATAGACATCTTACACACCTTTTCAAGACCTTCTTCCTTGAGGCTTATAACATCTAAATCAAAATCTGTCCTTAAGCCATTGGATTTGTTGAAAGTTATCCTTCCTGTGAGGCCTTCCCAGTGAGCCTATAGAGAAAGAAAAAAATAAAAATAAAAAAGATGATTTCTATAAATAAATATCTCTTTCTTTATTTTCCCAAAAAGAAAAATCTTACTTCTAACAAAGTGAGAATATTATTTATTCTATCTCAGTATTTCAACTTGTTTTTTTTTTTTTCTTAATATTTTATATTCCCTTTTTGCTAACTAAGATTTCTTTAATCTTCAGAAATATTTTTTAAACCACTTTCCATGTTATCCAATAAACTTTATACTAAAAGTAATAACAAGCTTGTTCTTTTCATTTTTCCAATATTCATATTTCCAATTTTCACTTCTTTTTCCCATCCCAACGCTTTCCATAAACTCTGGATTTTATTATTCTATTAGGACATTTCCTTCAAACAAGGGCTTACTTTTACAAGATGCTGAGTCCTCTGAGACCACACTGAGACAGTAAAAACTGACGTCTCCCAGAGCCAATTCCTTATTTTAAATGAAATGGAATATCCTATTTTTTAATTATTTAAAGTTAGCCTGATTCTTAAACTATGTTAAATGAGGATATGCAAATGATAAAGCTTTCATCTTAAAACCAATTTAGGTTAAAAAGATGATTATATTCCATTGCACATATTTATCTTTATCATAGTATTTTGTATATGAAGAATGAGAAACAAGCAATTATTTATAGCACAAGATGTTACAAATATTAGTTCATTACAACAAAAGAAGTAAAAATTAAAACAAGGTAGTAAACTTCCTTCTTAGTCCTTTGTATTTACGCCAGTGTTTAGCCGCTGAATTTTTAATTGCTAGTCAAAAGCTGAGGGTCACAGGGGGTATTTTTCTAATGCCACAGAAATGTGCTAAAAATACCCTAGTATGTAGAAGCAGTCATTTCACTCTTTTTTGTTTCTCCTCATTGTATGCTTTGCTGCACATAAAAGCTCAGGAAAACCTGTTTGCAAATGAAGATGCTTGTCTTGCCAATTTATTTATGTATACATGTAACAGGCTTAGAAGAGCCTCATCCACTCAGGGAAAAAAAAACAAAAAAACAAAAAAAACCCACCATCACTACCACCACCAACAGAAAAAGTAGAATTCCAGTGGGATTAAAACAAAAAGAAATGGAGATTGGAAGAAAGGAAAGTAAGGAAGCAGGATATATCTTATTAGTGACTCACCTCCTTAATGAGACTCATAAAGCGGGTCCCAAAGCGCCATGGTTTGTGGCGATTACACTGTAGTGAACTGACAGTCATCTGTGGGAACTGCTGGACAGCCACTGACACCACATGAACTGCATCATACATTAGAGCTGCATCCGTCTGAAATTAGAATGAAATCAGTACCATGAACTTAAATTGAAAACAACTGATGTCCCCGTGGTGAGAGAAGTGGCAAAAAAATTTAGTACTTCTCCTTACACTATAGGGAGAAAATAATCTGATTGCTTGTGTAGCACTGTGTAACACAGCCTTGCTGCCAAGTCCACCGATGCATCTGGACCTTTAATTTCAGCTTTTCTCTTTTTAATATTCAAATATCAAGTTTTTAGGATCACAGTATGACACCATTACCATTGATGACTCACATGATCTTTAAAAAAGCAGTGCTTTAGGGGCCTATAAATGCATGTTTGGCTCAAGACAGTTATTTCTTTGAGTGAGAAGAAAGAAAAGCAGATAAGCAAAGTAGCAAAAGCCTGATTATGAGAGAAAATTCCAAGGCCTAAGGAAATAATGTTTTTCTAATTGGAATTACAGACTAAATACTGTCCCAAAGGCATTCAGCTGATTCATTTGTAACTGTTTATAGGCATTGTTTCAAATCCCTAGAGTGGACCTAATCAATATCTCCTAAAAAAACAGTGGCAAATTAGAACTGCATTAAATTGCACATTCATTTAATTGTTTTCATGTCCCATGATAAATAAATGGACTGTTTAGATGTAGCATGTACTAACTGCTGTTGTATTACAGAACGATAGAGACAACCTCCCAGTACATACTGTCTGTAAAGAAACTGACTTCTCTTTTCTTCTTCTGTTTGATAAACAGAGACAAGCCTTGGAACCAAAAGAGAAGACCTTAGATTCACTAGTAGAAATGAATGCTCTGCCATCTGCTCAACATACCTTAGAGAAAAGGGACTTATTTCCCCTTCTCATTCACATAATTAGCGAGCTGTGAAATGAGTTCTTTAATGGACAGGAAACCTGAGGATTACTGCACTTGTCACAATAGAATACAATGCAAAACAAAATGAGCTTATATAGTGCCTTTCATGGAAATGCATCCCAAGGCTCTTTACAATAAAATTAAACATAAAAATGCAAAAATGCTCTACCATTATAGCTCATAAGGCTACTGTTAAAGGGGAAAATATGCGTTTACATGTAAATGGCTCTGCCACGAAGAGATCTCAAAATTCAAATAGAAATAAATCCTTATTTTAAATAGCTAATATAATAGGTTTCAATGATCTGAGACACCAAACAGCTGATGTAGACACTCCAAATCAGTCCGAAAATATTTTTTTCTGCCAAATTGTTCATCATCTTTAAGACAATAAAGTGTTTTTAAGGCAAGCTAATATCTGACAAGGAGACAGTGAAACTCCCAAAAGCAAGAATGACGTGCTGACTAAGCATCATACAAAGTTCAATATTCTAGCACTTTGCAGAAGTTGGAGTCTTGACAAAAGATTTTAAGATAAACTATAAAAGTTCAACACATTAATCTGGCTCAGAAATGCAAGCAGTATGTTTGGAGCTTGTTTCATTATTATGGTTTTATCAGTTTTAATTCTAAACGTGTAGAACTTGCACCAATGAAGGGAAATTGAAATTGCTGTGAAAATTTTGCAGAAGCAGCCTATTAAGAAGCAACCAGAAGTTCAAAAAAAGCATTACCTGATGGCTTTTTGTCAAATTCTGTAAGCCACTGAGCTTGAAGTCTGAAGGACAGTCAAATCCAGTGGAAACAATAAAAAAGCCATTGAAATTATGAAAGTAATTTGAATTCTCTTAATATTCTTTATACTCAACTGATAAGTATTATTCAGTGAAAATAAATCTAAATCAGAATGCACTCTTTTAGATGCATACAACGTAAAATAATCCTGGTTAGAAGTTGAGTGTTCAATTTGATTTTTAAATGCCACAAGATAAATTCATTGTTTACACAGGCTGAGATTCCTCAGTCCACTTTGTATAGGTAACATTAATGTTAAATGGGGATTTTAATGTTTTTATTGCATGAAGATAGATTCATATGCTGGAAACTATTGGTTTAGTGATTCAATATCATGCTCACCTCTCTGAGTGCAATAACTGATTTTACTGAATGAGAAATAAACACTACAGGGCTCAGAAAAAGATATGAAATATATGCCTGAATTTTCAAGTTGAACTATTCTTTTTTAGGTCACTTTATCTTTCATCTGAGACAAAAGGAATTGGTAGCAATTAGTCTAGCTCTCCAATTTCATTTGTTAGGCCCGCTAAGCTTTTTTTGCCTCTCATTGCCATTTGTCCATGAATCTTTATTTGTCTTCATTGCACTACTGAAAGGATGTTTTGTGGTTCAGAAAGCACTGCAGGTTTCAGCAAGAAACTTGTCCAGAATTTGAGAGAAAATGTACCCAGTTACTTTTTTAGCATTCTTTATCTTATCCAAACACTGATTGAGAGTCTGGAAGAAGAAGAGGAAATAAAGTTCATGAGAAGGAATGGTTCTTGAACTTCAGATAAGACCCTACAACATTTCCATTCACTGAAGCAGTGAATTCATAATAGAAGATAATCTTACTGAAAGGTAAGATGAGTACTTTTCAGTTAACTTGTATAAACTTTTTAAAGATTATGTTGTATTGCACAAACATATCTTGGTTCAGTTTTTTAAAATGTGTTTGTTTTCTTTGTTGTTGTTGTTGTTTTAAAACTTCACAGTATGTATTACTAATGGCTTATTTAAATATAAATAATGCATTAAAAATACTTCTCATGACACTTTCACTTGCATGTCTACAACTACAAAAGAAAAAATCCAAAGTACAGATGGTACAAATATCTATCAAATTGAAATAGTATGAGATAAAGCTGATAAAATTTAAAATGACTTGAAGTCTTTCAGTTGAGTCAATGAAGTAACAAAAAAGCTGTTAGCACTCAGAGACATCAGCTTAATTAGAGAAGTGAGCTCAGTCGGAGTACCTCAAATAGAGAGAAAGTACCAACACCTGTGTTTAATTTTTTATCCCAAACTCAGCTGTATACTACACATTCCTTCTCTATGTTCTGTCATTCTTTTACAGCCTTACTGCAGGTGTTGTGTTTGTCTGTACTATTTACTTGCAAGTCCTACTTGCTAAATATTGTCTAATCTCACTATGGAAGAGCTCTGGTGGGGACAAGACACTACTATTTCTCCCCATGCCTTCTCAGATTAAAAGGTAGAATCCCAATCAAAGATGCCATGGGCACTTTCTAAACTCCAGTAGATTAATGCAGAAACATTGCACATAATCCTAGACAACATCTTTGTCTCTAAATTGAAGAAAGATGGCTGTGATGGATGGACCATTAATAAACTGAATAACTAAACTTTGAAACTCCTCTTAGAACAAAATTTAGATACAACTGTTCTATAAAACAACTGAAACTCTAGACAGTCTAAGACTGGATTTTCCACACAAACAATTTGAAATGATTAAGAAGGTATGTCAAACAATATTTTTTCATCAAAGAAAAAAAATAAGAAAACGTATATTAAATATATACGTATACATATATTCTATAGCTCTGTTGACAGGTCCTGTCCTGTCACAAAATAGAGATCTTAATCTGTATTTATCAGCAACCAGTTACAAATGTAGTACCAAGTCACAAATGCATCATAGATTAAATAAATCAAGTTTCTATGCGAAGACAAATAAGAAAATGTTCTTTTCAAAACAAATCTGAAATTAAAAGAATATTTGGAATATATTCTGAATTTACTCTTTGGTCAGTTTTATTTTCAACTAAATCAACTCAGTAAAAATGGCAGTATGTGTACTTGTACACCTCACTTGAAATAGTGTATCACTTAAGCCCAGCTTTTTCAACTGATTAGTGATATATGCATATGCTATTTGCATGTTATCTTTACCTGCCATTATCTAATTAAAGACTACTACAATAAGCTTGATATCTTGTTCATACTGACTGTGATCACTGGTTTAACAAAGTGTTAATATGCTTATTTCGTAGTGCGGCAAGATTCTCTCACTGATCTTGTATTTATGGCACTTACACTTGCCAAGCTTTAGAATATGAGAATGTCGCATCTTCATTTGGCAAGGGGAATGTAAATATCCAAAGGTAGGTTCCTGGAGGATTGATTTTTGCATTGTCCCTTATAAACAGTGCTTTCTTACGCAACAACAATGCCTTGGATAAAGCACTATGTGCAAGGTCACGTTTTGTTTTTCAACTCCCAGTGTGTATCAAGACTATTTGTAGTTGACTTTTTGAGTGACAGAGATTAGGATGGTAAGAACAGCTTTGGTCTAAATAGTCTTAGAATTGAACGTATAATGGAGACAGAACAGCATATCTTCCCTCTCTGGTCTGGCCTTTTTGTAAAAGATAATATTATTTCAGACGCACTGCGCAATAAGGATTCGCAATGGCATACTTATTCATTTCAGTGCACACACAAAAATCCGACAATTAACCTCTGTATCTTGCTAAGTAATCCTCATTTTGTAATTACTTCTCTCAGCTGTCCTTGCTGTCCAGTAATTTAACAAATACAAAATTATTCATTAGAAAATTTAGAATAAATGATTGAGCAGAAAACAAACAAAATGTCCTTTTTTTGCTTAGTGTATTGAATCCACCACCCACCTTCTTTTTTCCCATATAAGTCCTATTTTCTAGATTATTTGATTATGATAAGGGTGAACAGAAATAAGCCTCTAGTAATTTTTTTCTTATTTCACAAAGTAACCCACAATGATAAACATCTTTTTAAAAAGTCAGAAAGAAATTTTTATATAATTATATACTACATGTATAGAATATACATATAATCAAAAATACCAGAAAAATCTGCTTGCTGAGTTTTTTTGGAAACAAAACAGTGGGCATGAGAACAGTGAGGCAGTGAGAGATATATTTCAGCAGGGGTGATAGTGGGTCATCTCCACTGACGCAGACATTTACCAGTGGAACTTGCAGTCTCTTGTTCATTGCTGGTGAAAATGCACAGCTTATGGAGGTGAATACATTGCAAAAGAGTGTTTTGTAGCAGAGAATTTGCTCTATCGAATAAAGTTATTGTGCCCTTGTATCAGTTGTAGCTTTCATGGAAATAAATAGGAGGCATTACTTTCAGAGCAATTTACATCTACAGGTCTGGGACAATAGATGAAAACTGAAGAAACTAATCTCTTTAACTTTTTCAGATCCTTCGTCATGCGAAAATTGTTGTATAAGAAGATAAAGAGAAAGCTATTCATGCCCTGTGCAATGTAATTTCAATCACTGTAAAATTAAGCATTTTCCCAATTCCAAAATGATTTATCAGAAAGCATACTAAAAGAATAACAAAAGTCTATGAACCTTTCTATGAACCTTTCATTTGTGGCAATTAGCATTTATGGTTAATGGGAGATATATATATTCTACTGCCTCCAGTTTATGCTTCAACAGTGTTTGAAATGCAGTTCCTAACGCTTTATATTATGTTTTATGCTTCATACATACAGATATGAGAGAGATGTTTTTAATATATATGAGACATTTACCTGAGATAGTTTTCTGCCACATATTGCTATAACAAAAACTGAGAAGACTGGCCGTGTTTAGGCCACTCTATGTATATGCATAACAGGAAAGAACAGGTGTAACTTACCACAAGGATGAAACAAAGCCGGAAGTTTTGATTCAACAGAAACAAGCACCAGTGTTTAATCATATAGTAGAATATACACCAAGGCAAATTAAACCAAAAGAACAGTCCACAGGAAATACTTATATCATAAAAGTGTGATGGACTACTTGGAGCCACATAGATTTGTAAGCACAAGGAACACCTGATTACATCTTTCTCTGCATACATAGATTACAAAAAAAAAGATCAAATTAAATATAGATCTGAATTTATTCTTTACTTCTGTATGCACTTGAAGATGTAACTAAGCTTTTCTAATACTTCTGCATTACAGTAAAATCTTACTGTATGCTTGAAAGAAAGAAAGAAGGATGAATCATACCATACTCATTTTGTAACCACAAAGTGATCATCACATTTGTGCTCACTCAAAAGTAATTATGTCACCCTTAATTTTTATTCTATAAAGTAATGAAGTCACTTTATATAGTCACTTCATATAGTATTCTAGATTCAGCAAGGACTTTCAGGATATCTAGTAAAAGTCAGCTGAAAGATTAGCTCTAAAAGTTAAATTCCAACATGTCAATGTCCATAAAGAAAAGATTAATGATTCCAGCTGGAGATATAAAGTATATAGAAATCCCAGGTAGGTGCAAGTAGAAAGTCTACATCCAGCAAATAAAGCAAATCTGCCAGGCAGAAAAACACCTCTCCAAGTTAAATTAGTGTTATTAGATCAGGTGTGATTTAACTATCAAGTAAGGATGGAAATGTTTAAGAATTGCATAAAAACAAGCATATTTTTATTTTATCTTGACCTGCCTCATGTTAAGAGTGATCTCAAGGCAATTACATAGCAGCAATAACAAACAGCGTTTACCAACACAGAGTAGTTGTAGTTTCAAACTCACCAACATATACTCCCCAAGTATCCCACACATGTACAGGATATGCATCCCATAGGAATACACTAACAGTCTGAAAACAGCCTGGGCATCAATGGAAGAGTAACTCACAGTGATGGTTACATTTGTGTACCATTAAGTGTCATAGTTGTGTGCACACTTGGAACTCACAGCAATGCTTTCAACTGTTTTTCATACAAGGCTACAGGAATAGAAGCATCAAAACAAATTCACTTTTTAATAATCTATCATTTCTTTTTTTTTTTTTTTTTTTTGAGGGGGAGATAGTTGAACGATATATTAACATATACACAGGACGGAAGCAGGTCATATAGGTATGACTGTATACTGGTTACCAGGGACATAACAACTGTAAGAACATAGCAGAATTAGGAACCCTCTAACTGATGGATACATTCTGCAACATATCAAAACAAACCTTGAGGGGAAGAGAAAACAGAGAAGAAAGGAAAGCTAAAGAGCATAGAAGAACCGAAATGGACGCAAAAATGACAAAACAATAAAAAATAACAGGAGTCATTTTATCTTACAAACAGATGTTTAAGATTTACTAGACTTAACAAAAAAAAAAAAAAAAAAATCACTAAATGAACCACTGCACAAGACCACCTACATAAGAAACTTGAGTTAGATGAAGCCTGACAAATGTAGTATAATGCACATGCATTCCAGAGACCCAACATATTTCTTCTGCTCACAGAAAGCTCTCCTACTGAAAGCAATTATAATTAGTGAATGAAATTAAGAAGAAATGGCTTACAAAACTTGTTCTTTCCCTCCTCAGGTAATAAAGTCTACTGCCCCTGAAATAATTTCACTTAATTCTCACTTGCTAACACATCCCACAAAACCATTTTGCTGAGTGAGATTTAATAAATCTCTCAGTCCGGGATTAAATTTTACTGTTTTATGAACTGTTAAATTGCATTGTATGCTTATTAAAGCTGGTGTTTTCCTCTTTCTTGACACATTCCCAACTCCACTCTGGAGTACAATTAAGCAAACAGTAAAGATTTTGCTTTCACCCCCAAATGTGCATCCCAACTGGGAACAAACTGAGAGCACCAGAAAGCTATAAACATTGTGGATTTAAATTTTGTAAATATCAACAAAACTTTAGCATAAAAAAAATTAAATAGGCTAATATTTCAGATGAATAATCATTAGACTATGGCATAGCTGTTTAGATTATTGTTAACAGTTTTCTTGTGAATTTTAAACAGGAGAGGCGTATGCAGTTTCACTTACAGAATATATTATGAACAATAAGCCTGATGAAAATTATTTTTCTCCATCATCATCATAATACTTTTTTTAACATCAGAGCAAAGCTTTTTTTTTCTTAAACTACTGAAAAAGCTTTAAAATAAACAAAGGAAATCTATAAAAAATAGGTCATGACAGGTAATTTTTAGAAAAAAATGTAATTTTGTCTTCACAAAGAGAGATATATTTTCCTCTTTTGCCTCAGCGTCTCATAGTTTGATCTCTAATTTTTAGAGAAATGCCAAATCGAACATGAAACATTAACAAACACTGAGAAAATGCAAAACACTAATACTGATGCTATTGCCAAGTATCTTATCATTATACTGTCATTAGGTAGGAAAGAATACACATTTTACATAGACAGTATAAAAACACATTTCCCAGTAAAAATGTTTGAAGTGCTTTAACTTCTTACATTTCTCAAAATAATCTTCAATCATTGTGAAATTTGGTATTTACTGGAATAAGAACCATAAGTACCCAAAAATGAGTTATGCTGGTAGCCAACTTTTTACATCTTGATTTTAACTTGTAGAAGGTGATGTTTTCAGACAATTTGAAATTTTACCACCAATTAACACATGAGATGCTTTTAACAAAGTCCTTTTCTGAAATAAGAACAGCAGCAATGTTTCTCTTTTCTGCTTGATCTTTGATGCAGGATCTGAATTTCACTTTAAGAAGTAAAATTCTGAAGATTTATAATACACTCAAGAAGCATATCAGAAAACTGAATAGTTTTCTAATAAGAACACTTTATCATTAGCTATGAATCAAAAGCTTAAGACTTCAGTATGAGAGACAGTGTAATTTCCGTTAAGAAAATAAATATGCTGGGTCTGAGAATATTTAGAATTTCATCCTTTGCAGTTTTTCAAAATCTGGGTTCAAAGCTAGTCTTTCTATACAGGGCTTGCTATTCTGATGTAAGGTTAAAATGTGATCAATTTTCTCAACTTTTTGATTGACCTCTCATTCCCACATTTTAAATAAACCATTTATTGGACATGTTAGATGTCAAATATTTTGAGGTGGTTTGCTTGTTTCCAGTTATAGAAAGGAGTGAATTCACCCTATATGGTCACCGACATTATACTTGACTGTTGACAACACATCAAATAGTTTAGTACCTAGTTTTGTGCTGAATTCCTACTTTTGTAATCAAACATTGATATTAATTTTGAAATTTTTGTTTTTGTAATATTGTGTGGGCAACTAATACAATAAGAATAGTTTTGAATCTTTCTGTTTATCAGGAGGCTATTTTTCAGATAAGCATTGTAAGTAACTTGTGCCCACTTCAGCATTCTTTTTTTTCTTTTAAGTTACTATTATTGTAAAATATTTTTACTAAAAATCCAAATTTTCACTTGATCTTAGTCCATTGATTTTAGGGGATATCTTGATTCAGGATTTACTTTCTCATACTCAGGGAGAACACGTTAATTCCTCACTGTAAAATCATACATTTCTAGAACGGTTATCTGGAATAAATACTGCTAACTGTGACAAATAAGTGAAGTAATTCTATAACGGTATCTTTTAGAAACTTATTTTTTCTTATTTTCTATTTTCTGTCTAACTGAAAGAAATTGCCAAGACAAGATAAAAAGCTATTTCGAAAGACCCCATAAATGTTCCATCATAACACAAATTTTGTTAATTGAGGAAAAAATGACTTGTAGCATACTGTTGTAGTAAAAAAATCTACACAAGCATTTGAAAAACTATTTTTATAATATGCAACTGAGAACAATTTGTCATGATGTTAGGTTTCTGCACATTTTTAAAAGCAGACATAAAATATTCAGGTTAAAGTTAATCTGAAGTACTTTCTCATCCTCTCATCTAACCTTTGGAAATTATGATATTGACTGTAATATTTTTTGCCATTAAAAAGTACCATCATGCTTTTTAATGTACCTTAAGTACAGATAGCAAAAACCTAATTATCAAGAACAATGGGTCATTATGTGGTCTCATAGTCTATTTCCTTTCATCTGTTCACTTGCTGAAAAATCAATGATTTTGACCACTGCAACTCCAACAATCACATCCACTATAAAGAGCTGCCTGCTACTATCACATTAGTTTTACACACTCCATGAAAAGTCCCTCTATATGAGCAATTCATAATTACAGAAAGAGCTTACTCAGCATATGCCCTGAATATGTTTGTACTCGTGTGCAGCAAGAAAGTACACCTGATCTCATCTAAAGAAAGGCATATGTTTAGAATAATCCAGAAATAAAAATATTTCATTAAAAATGAGGAAAAAATCAAAAGAATCAGTTTTTGCTTACTCTACTTTTATATTCTATGAAAGTTTCACACCACTTAAGGATTTCACAATTTTCATACTTTTTATTTTTTCAATAAAATTTTCAAAATAAATGCATATTGATGACTTTGAAATGCAGAGACTGTTCTGAGCTTTCTAAATAAACTGTCATTCCATGCTTTCACCAAACTCCATTTACATTTTTCTCCAGTTCGAACTAATTAAGAACTAATAAAACGAACAGATTTTAATATCTTCAGCAAAAAAACATGATTACCTATGCAGCCTTGCAAAGTTCATATTTGCAGGAAAAACAAATTATCAAGCAGTGTAAAACAACTATTCTATATAAGTGTTTATGTGCATTGCAAAACAGAATTTTTCTTTACATCAGTCTTCTGTAATGCCTTTTGTTAAGTTTATCCTAAAGCTCTGTTTTAAGCAAGAAAGTGTTTGCTTCTGGATTAAAACTTCATTCAAATCAGTAATGCACAAAGAAAAAAATTATATTAAGAGAAAACTCAAGTCTGTGATTTAGAAAAAACTAGATTTATAAAATAGACATTTTAGTTTAATTTCAGTTTAGTTAAGAATTGGAAGCATACTCAGTTTTATATCCTTTATTGTCTTTTGTCATTTTAACTGCACAGTCTTTATCCAAATTCTGTGTTACATGGATATGTACTATGGATATTTGCTTTCCAAAAAATATTTTCATCATGTTATACTGCTAACTCTAATAATCAGATCCTTACACATTGTTAACTCCATCTTCACTATCATAGCAGACATGGGATTCAGACATACTCACATTAGAGGGAACTTGTTTTGATTAAAAAAAAAAAAAACAACAAACTTCAACACAAATCTATCCAGAGCTTAATAAGTTGTCTTTTGATTTGCAGCACTAACTTTCCAGGCTACCTTCAAAAATGCTCTAAGAAAAACAACCATCTTAAACTATTAATTTATTAATTATTATACAAAATTAATTATTATACAAAAATATGCTTACTTTAAGCACAGCTTGAGATAGTAATGGTTCAGAGAAAGCTGACTCATTTTAACATGAACCTTAGAGGGTTAAACCAGGGCAGTAATGCAGTAATTATGAGACTACTTTGATGATGAAAGTTAACTAAACTTTTAAGTACTTTGAAACCCTTGCCACACCAAAGCTTGAAATATAAAGAAAGCAAGGATACACAATAATAGATATACAAAATTTGAATAAAGAAAAATGATAAAGAAAAATAACTTAGAAGTCAATTGCAATACTTTATGCTAGAAGAAACAGAGCCTCACTAGTAAGAACAACTCAAAAACAAATGTGGTGTCTGTTTAAACATTGCTTCTGCTTTGGACAGCATAACTACCAACAAATATTCAAACTGATACAATTTTATTGGATGTATCTTTGAATCTGAGAATATCCAATGGAATTTGTAATAAAATATACAAGCTCTAAATTCACCCAATGATCCTTTCTGGAATTTTCAACTCTTTCTAAACATAGTTCATACTCAAAAGGATATTTATATCAAAAAGCCAAATGGTAGTATATAATTATCACAATTACTAAACCAAAAATAGGAACTGAAAACAGAATGTAATTCAGGCTTTTCAATGCTTTATCAGGGCTTCATCCATCAGAGTAACAGTTAAATTCTGCAATATATCTAAATCTAAATTTAAAATACAAATTATGTACAAGATGTTGCAGAATTGTTTTTTTTTTTTTTTTGCATATCTCTGATTAAATTCCTCTGAGGAGGAATTTTTTTTCTTGAAGTGTACAAATACCTCTTTTAATTCCTCTTTGGCAAGATTTTAAAACATAATTTTCATAGCATTCATCTTAATTTCAGTAATGTTAATTCCTAATATTTCAGAAAACTCTCCAGACCTGAAATGTTAGACTATGTAGGAAACAAAGGAGCAGGAGAGGAAGAAAAAAAGACGACATATGCAAGAATGTTCTGTTTCAAACCCAACACCACATGAATTTATACTTTTCTCATTCATACACACGTAGAAGGCAGGTGGTTTTTGACAGACAAACTAAAAGGAAAAATAAATAGGCACCAACATAATAGGTGACTCATCAACTATTTCAGGTTTTTAAACTTCCTTTCACACTTCCATATAGTTTTTAAGAATTGTAAGAGAGAATACCAAGAGGATCACCTTTATTATGAGTAAATTTCAAAGAATTCTATCCCTTCTTGCATCTTTGGAGAACGTATGAGCAAAAACTAATGTTAATAGTTAAAAATGTAGGCCTTTTCAGTTAGTTGCTGTTGCTTTGCTCATTATATGCATTCTGATCCTGAAAGCGTTTCTCAATTTTGTGGTTTAAATTGGCAGGCACCTCAGCACCACATATTTACTCACTCATTCTCTCCAGGTAGGATGGAGAAGAGAATCAAAAAGGTAAAAGTGCAAGAACTCATGGATTGAGATAGACAATTTACTTGTAAAGAGAAAGCCTCGTGCACAAGCAAATCAAAATAAGGAACTTATTCACTACTTCCCATCAATTGGCAGATATTCAACCATTTCCAGAAAATCAGGAACTAAGAAGATAGCTTGGGAAGTGAGTGATGACAAATGTCACTACTGTAAACATTCCTTCTTCTTCCTCCTTCTTTCCCTAAGCTTTCCTTGACAAACAAGAAGCCATATGGTATGGGATATACATTTGGTCATTCTGGGTCAGCAGATCTGATTTATCTCCTCCCAGCACCTTGCACACCTCCAGCTCCTCACTGTTCTCTATGAAGAAAATTAATTCTATTCCACTCAAAACTATGATAGTCTCTTAAGATATCTTGGTGCTACACAAAGCATTATCCTTTAAAGACATCTTCTTAACTTGTAAACAAATTTTATACATCCCCATTTGTCTAAATTAGTCCAAAAAAGCACTATATTAATCAGATTGTACTGATGTGGCAGAGTGTGGCTTTACTAGCTTTCAGAGCAATATCACATTTCTTTACAAGGTATCAGGCATCCTGTTATTTTTATCTCTTGGCTTCTCTTTCCAAAGACTGCAATGTAATGCAATGTTTTATGAGATAGGAATTTTATATAGAGACAAATTAAAGATCACAAGTAAAACCTAATTATTAGCTAAATATGGATTTTGTTTACTTTTTATGTAGACTTTCTTATAATTTATGCTGTTTTTAAAGAAATTATTTTCATAAGGTGTTGTATGCAACCAGTGCTTCGGATAGTTATAAAGAAAAAAATTTGTTCTGTTGTATCCCTAAATATCATAAATGTGCACAATGGATCATGCAGTCATTTCTACAGAAAAAAAATCTTTAATAAAAATAAAACTGTGCTCTACATGTTTTTCTTGTAATGTATGTTCATAAATGAAAAAAAAAAAGAAAAATCTTTACACAGTCAGTATACACCACGTAGAAAATAATTTTAATTTAAAAGATTATAAGTGAGATAAATTTTACATTCTGATATAATCAGACTGCATTTTCCACAGTATCCCATAGATGTACATCTACAGCACAGTGCTGATAGGAGAGATGAAGATCTTTGTCCATGAGGACACAAATGTACATGGGTATAAGATGTGGTGAGAAGCTTCTGACCAGTGGCAGCAACATAAAACTAATTGCCACAAAATACCAATCTACTCTAAAAAATATTTTTAGTGTTGGAAACATAAAATCTCTGCCCTACATTCTGTACCCAGAACTGACTAATCTGATTTAGCTGATATTTTCTTAAAATACTTATCCTGTTAAACTTATCTGTTCAAAAGCTATACAGCCTCGTGTTTAGAGTGTGTCAAAATTGTAAGTACTTTAAAGGCAGTATATTTTGAAGTATCTTAGTATAAGACAATATAGAAGCCTTGTCTCTAGTTCTAAATGAAAGAGGTTATTGATCAAGTGTGGAAAAATAAAGGTTAAAATATTATTTTTTTAATGCTCCCACAAAATATAGTGAAGTTAAATTTAATGTGCCATATTTTACATTGGTATTTATTGTTATGTTCTTACTGAAACTGTTTATTTGGCAAAGAACCCTGAATAGAACATCATTCAGTATTTGTTATTTCCTAGACAAAATTTCACAGACACCAGAATAATACATATTCATAGGCTGAAGGTTGTTTCTCTTGAAGTAGCTGATCTGTGATGTTAACTTTTACCCTTAACACAGATATCACAGCATGCAGAAAATATTATGGCTGAGGTTTAAGGAAACCTTTCCTGATTGTCCATAAAATGATTCAAGACAGCAAGTAGCATACAAATGAGACAAACAGGACAGAAGTTTCTTCATTTAAACATGATCATATATTTTGTACTATATTTTACCAAAACAGGTCTGAGGAATCTGAAACTCACAGCTTCAATCCCTTAAATTCTTCACAAATTTTTATCTAAAGTGTAACTAAAAAGAAAAAAAAAAAAAAAAAAAAGAACATTTTAAAATCACAAGAAGCCTGTAAGTTACAAAAGGTATCACTACTTGCAGAATCATCAGAATGAAAGAAATGGAAAAAAATTATTCTGCAGACAGCTTGCTTACTGCCAGTTCTTTATCTTGAAATCTCTGAAAAGAAACAGACTAGTAACTGAAGTTTCAAACCAAGGAGCTCTTGCTTGCTGCAGGCAGTGACATGAGAAGAATGTTTGAAGCTTGAGCCATTAACAGGACCAGACTGCCAAAGCATTTGTTAAGTTATATGAACTTCTTACAACTTACTTTTCAGATGATGCCTATTTTCACCTTGTGTTTCCATGAATAAATTAATACGTATCATAAAAGCCTGCTGTAATGAACATGTAGATAAATTAACATGATTCAGAGGCAAATGTTTTCAACAAATATGCCTTGATATTTTATACCATTTACTTATCCCTCTATCTGTAGCATTTTCAAAGTCCATTTTTGGTTTACTCTGTTACAGAAACAAAAACAACACTTGTCTGCATCTTTTTCTTTCATTAAGATTTGTTCTCACAATAACGTTGTTAGATTTTATTTTCAAACAGCAGCAAGCTTTTGATGCAATTCTTCTGATTGTTCCCATGTATCAATGTTTAGATTCACAGCAAAGATCAGCCCCACAGTGCATGAATTGGACCTTAAAAACTAACTGAAAGATGTGATCTAGGAGTATGCTTTATATGTTAATCTGTTCATAATGTGTTCATCTTTTAATTGGCTGCTCCCACTGAGCCTCTTCATTTGGTACTGTAACTACATTGCAGGTAAATTCCAATCACCACTTGAGAAAATCTGGTGCTTTCTTCAAGTGCATTCCATTTCATTATTACTCTGAAAACCCTGATCTTGTATTCATGCAGTCTCTAATTCCAGGGTGCAATTCCTGACCTTGTTTACTCAAAGAAAAAATGCATTGATGACTTTAAATGAAAACAAATAGTGCTTCTGCTCTCCAAAAGATGATAACTACTACGTCAGAAGTTAAAAGAAATGCAAAATTTTAAATGGAGCATTTTAAAATACATAGATATGAAGAAAAGGGAAGAAGCAGCATGTTTAGGCCACTTATTCATGGTAGATAATAGTTTTTTATAGCGGTCAATAGAAGGTTGGGTTGAAAGCCATCTGTCAGACTGCACACATGCACAAAAACTGGAGATGGGAACAGTTGCCTTTGGCTCTGACTGTTAAAGAACAGTTATCAATCTTCATCTAAGTCTTCAAGGAGCTGCTCTTGGTGAGTAATCGATATTGCATTTGCCACAATAGCTCATTTAATTATTTTCACCCTAAATATCCTGTCAGCAGGGGGAATGTCTTCCTGATTTTAATTAATTTTGAGATCATTGATTCTTTGACTTTTCCTTTCCTGTGGTTACACATGCAGACACAAAAGCACAGACATACACTTTAGCCTGCAGGCCATGTAAGATGTATGAGTAGTCCTTGGTGAAAACCTTGCATGTTATTGAAGTATACCTAGAAGAAATTCAGTTCTATTTTAAAATCTTTAACCATCAAGTGCTGCAAATGAGCCCCTGGCACCTAAAACTTAGTTGGGCAAAACAGTTAATTGAAAACAGTGTTTGCTGAATGGTTTTCAATTAAAGAGTTCTTAAATCAATAGGCAGTAAGATATCACAGCCTCAAGCATGCTATCAGTTACCAGAGAAACACAGAAATGGATAATGGAAGTCAGAAAACCATAAAATAGTAGTGAAAATCATAAATGTATATTACGTTGTAAGAATAAATACAGATCTTGGATTGATGGAAAATATTAATAGCAAAAAAAAAAAAAAAAAAAAGGAAAGGAGGGGAGAGGGAAAGGGAGAGCAAAAAGGAAAAAGGAAAAAGGAAAAAAGAAAAAAGAAAAAACGTATTAGACCCTAGAGTTAAATCATTTTTCCTCTACGGTAAATACAAAAAGAAATGAGTCAAAATGCAAATCCTTCAATGAAGTCTTCAAGTTTTTAAAGAGAGAAGCTCTTAATAGAAGTGTGAAAGAAACTCTGGATACCTGTGATTCTGTGATTCTGTGATACCTTAGGAGAATGACATCTCATATAAAAAAAAAACTCATTTCCCATTTAGGGAGAGAATTGTTAATACTTTTCATGCTTACATTGTAAATTGGTGAGTCAGCTGCTCTCAGGATCCCCAGCAAAAGTTTGGAAATCAAGAAATTGAACTTACACAGATGAAAGTCCTGTATTTCTCTTTGAAGAATATTTGTATTTTTATCTAAAATGAGGTGAAAGTGACATAAAAAAAAAATATTACCTTGAATAAAAGAAAAATTGGAAGTGATACTTGTTCTGTGCATACAGTCATTTAGATTAGAGATACTTACGTATAAAGAAAGTGGTCCTTTAAGAAAGAGGAAGCTTCCATTAAACAATAACAACAAATACAAGAGACACAGTAAAATAAATCTGGATAACTGCAAAACTGTATAAGTGCTTGGAAGATGGATTAATTTCAGTGATATGGACAGCCTTGTCATGTGATTCCTGCCACTTCAACATTTTCAGAAAAAGAAAATGAATAAAAGAACCAATCTGTAGAACATAGGACGCTCAGAAAGTAAAGCCTCCTAATTATTTCCATGGAGACTACAACAGATACAAAGAGCAATACAGTAACAAAGTCAATACAGTAACTCTCAGCTACAAAATGCTATTTTGTAACACAGTCACCACCACCAACTATCCATTTTTGCCTGTGATGAACAAGACTCTGCATGCTGCGCTCATAAAAATCTTCACCAGCAGATGTGATCCACTGTCTACTCTGTTGAAACACATAATCCACAACCTCACTGTGCCCACATCCATTGCTTGGTCTCTACAAACATTTATCAAATATCAGTGAATGTCAACGGGTGCAATTTTTTCCTCAAAGAAGACTTAAATTACACACCTTTGCTCTACACACACTTCCACGTCAGACGCGTTTTTTTCAGACTTCCACTCTGCTGCCATCTGTTACATGGCAACAAAATGTTATGGAATATTGATGGGAAGGTTTAGCCTCTACTGACATGCTACCAACATCTGCATCTGACATCACTGGTCAACATGATGAAGTAGGAGACATTAGTTTTGGAGAAGTCTTCATAAATAAAACAAACATTCTAATGAAGCTTGATCTATGCATATCCTATATAATATGAAAATATATTCCCTTACAGCCCTACTGCTGGAGATGGTACTTTCCTTGTAACCAATAAAGCAACAATATACGACCATTTTCCTCTAACATGGCATGGAATAATCATTAATATTCTTAGTTTTATAAGGAAATGCAAATCTGCACAATGCCAGTGCATTAGAAGCAAGGCAGAGTACATGCTTGATTTTAATGCTACTGTGTAAGAAAGAACATTTGCTCCATCAGCCTAGGTCAGCTAAGACATGTTATTGCTGAGGAAAATTTAGGCTAGTGTTAAAAAGACACAGAAATTCTCCAATTGGCCTATTTCTGATTTCAAGGCAACTGCTAAAAATAAAGTCTGCTTTAAACTAGTCAGTTTTCTATATTCTCCACCAACAATTTCATGGTTTAGAACTTCGATAACACATGAAAGTGTTGTTTTTCACTAAAATTCTTTTGTCCACTGTCTTTCCCTATAACTAGTAACATTTGCCTCCAGAAAGAATTTACTAACTGTTTTATGTAGCCAACAGTAATTTAAATATATTTAGTTTAACTTTCAGAAATAAGTACAGCAATTACATTTGATTTATATAACTTATATAACTTATATATATATAACTTTGTAATAAATATATATATATAGGCACTTAACATTATTCAGCTTGTAAAAGTTTGAACAAAATTATCGGATTGAACTATCATAACTATTAGAACAAAAATAACATCACTGGATTCTCCTCAGATGGACTACAGCTGCCTAACTAGCAATATTAAAATTCCGAGAAAGCAATAATCTCTGCCACAATCCACTAAGCAGTATACAGTAGTAACACAACAGAAAAAAACTTAGAAAGTAAACTTCTGCTGCAAAAAATAAGGAGTAGGAAAAATAAATCAAGAAAATAGTTTTCTACTCCAGACACAAGCAGAGTACCACTCACAGATATTCCTCAGGGAAATAAACACCACCGGCAAGGCCAAGCCAAGAAATCTCTCTGAGATGTAAAGTCAGAATGTAAAGCTCTCTAGCACATGCTCAAATTCCTCTGAGTACTGTTATCCTGCTCATACAAATCCCCCTCATAAAAATGACAGTTGTGCATCTGTTTCAGAGTGTTGGAAAAAAGAAAAAAAAAAAAAAAAAAAAAGCAGTCTCAAAGAACCTTTAGAAGTAGACTTCATTTACCCAGCTTCAGCCATCTAGAAACTATTGGGAGAGCCATGAATATGCAAGGTGATTCATTTGGTTATAATAAGTACAGAGGGAGTGTGTACATTTAACTTAGATGGCATAAACAACTTTGAGGCAGCTCATGTCATTTAAAATATTTCCAAGGCCTAGTAACAAGACTTGCCCAAAAAAACAAGAGCATGCAAGCTCCTAATGATCAGTGGTGAAAATATATAGCTAGTGGTGGTGACTATGCCACAAAAGAGTGTTTAGAAGCAGAAAAATTGCTTTATCAAATAGTGCTATTGTGCTCTTTGCATACTCTGTGTTTCCATGGAGGCTCTACTTTTGGAGAAATCTTCATATTTCATTTTCAAGACCCAATCTGTTCTGGAACCAAGAGTTCAGAATGTCCCATTCCTGTCCTATAGTTCAAAAACATTCAGTTATTTTCAGATTCAAATTATTTTCAGATCTTATACCAATATTTGAATATAGGTAACTTTAGGGCTTGTTTCCTTTGACATTCTTTCTCATGCTTATTTAAACACACGTCTATCACCTTTTTCAAAAGGAACTGCTGCTAGGATCACACAGAAACATAAATGTGACAGTCAATTTACTCATTGAAGGAACACTGAAGTAATTCAGACACAGTAGCCATCTGTGGAGATTTACATAGGCAGATTACAAGAGAAAAGTCTGTTTTCATTTTGGGGGGAACAGGAAGAAAGAGTCCATTACTTCTCTGCTTACAAAGACATGCCTGTATTTCCAAATATATATATATATAAAAGTATGTAGTTCATAGTTTACAATGAAGGAAGACAAAAAACTCCACCAGAGTCCCCTGATCACATTTGCTAGCTAAATCAAAACACTACATACACTGTTAACCACTAAGAATCAGAAAAAAAATTAAGAGTGGTAAGTAAAACATATAAAAGAGAAGGGAAATCAATAAAGAATGCACTTTTTAACTGGGTCCCAATTTTGTTAAGAAAAATGGCTGCTGCATCCACATACTCAAATAGGAAATATGTAAACCACAAAGCTCAAGGACATGAGAAACGACTTAAGGACATTATCTTACACTGAAAAGATTTCTCATATATTATGTTGAAAGAAAGTAGAAAGTACCAGAAGCATTAGGTTAATCTTATTACCTGTAGTTAGTTCTCGGGATGAAGTCCATAGATACGCTTATAAGCTTGTTTTAGCTACTGATTCAAATGAAGTGGAAGAAGAAATGGTTTTCATACTAAGGAAAAGTCAAACTAGATATTCTACTAGACGTTCAGTGCTTGTGAAACACCACTGTATACAATGTGCTAATATCTAGCTTACCAAGTTTGCAGATGTACAGCACAGATATTAAGCAGTGCAAATAATAATAATAATAATAATAACAATAGTAATAAAAAATTAAGCCATACAAGTTCTTCCAAAACAGACTGCACAGGAGGAATTTTGTAAATCCAGATTACAAAGGAAAAAAAAGCTTGCACTTTTCTAATTAAATGCATAATCATGGATGCAGATCCATGTTAGCAGTGCTAAACGGTTTCTGTTTTAATGAGCCATTTTAAATGAAATGGTTGCCTGCAATTAGACATCTGCAATCCAGGACAGCAAGCCAACTACATATTCTATCTGCCAGAATTACAGTTGCATTCCTCCGCTGGACAATGACGAGAATGGATAATTGTAATTATAACATATACATCCCTTAGTTTTCTGTGGCTGAAAGAGAGTGAACAACAAGGACTCTTAATACATTTAATTGCTGGCTGCTAATAAAGGGTTGTCAAAAGAGAAACTCTTTTTAAAATGCATTCTAATTCCATTAAACATTATAAACTAATGCTACTAACTATCCACCTAGGCACTAATCAGGAAACTGCTTCTTACCAACAGATAATCTAGTAAGACAAGTTTGGCGTTCAAAAAGTTGCAAGATGCTATGAAAGCAAGTTGAAGAAACTGGAAATGGAAACATTGCTATTCCAGAGAGTTTATCACATAACTTCTTGCTCGCATCCACTCTGTAAAACCTCTGTGCAAGTTTTTCCACTGAAAACCACCTAGACTTTAGAATGGAACTCAAGCGTTGTAATGCAAGGTGGATTTTGGAACACCATTCTCAGACAGCATTCCAATTCAGCTTGCCAGTAGCTACTGCTCAAAATAAAATAAAATCCTGCTCTTTTTTAAGATTTCAATATCTGAGGAAGGATAGAACCCTCATAATGCAGGCGTCCAAAGCCTGGAACCCTTTCCTCGTCAGAAGACCTCAGCTTCCCATTTGAAGAGAGATAACTCCTTATTGACAATATTTTCTCTATTAAATCAGTACACAGAGAAAAACCTCTTTTAGCTCTCAGATGCCAGTAAGAAGAAATATAAGAGAGTCTGTCAAATATTGCTAGACGTCTAAGTGTCGATGAACAAATTAAGCAATTAGACTTTAGTGTCCTTTAGTGTCAAAATTAATTTCCAAGTACCGTCTAAGAATTTCCAAGATACAGTCATTTCACTTGTTTGAGAACAAGAGCATTCATTTTAAATTAACATGAATAGTATCTGAAGCAATGTAAGAGGAATATTATTAGCATTAGAAGATTCTAGACAACTACTAATATTTTTCGTATCTTGTAATTTCCACTTCACCCTCCATCGGTTGAGGAAAGAAAATACGAGGAGGACATCTACAGCTTTGTAGGTCAAAAGCTAAATAGTCTTAAAAATGCCAAAAATAAAACACTTATGCTGGGCATAAAAGACTAAAAATACTGAATATTTGCATAATTATATGTTGTCTTTTTAAGCTTACTGTTCAAAAATGCCAAAATTATTTCTGCATATTGACTGTTTATTACCTTCAGCATTCTTGTTAATTTTCACAAGTTAAAAATCTTGTCTTTATTTGACGGAGCTTCTTCAGCCATCAGAGGTTGCCTGCAACTCTCCTACTGTCTAAATAAGCAATTACAGATGTTTACACTCTTTGCTGTCATACTTCATTTCTTCTTTGTAAGTTAATATGAACTGTGTGTTTATTATCAAAATGCAGGTCCAACCAGTTCAAGAGAACATGGTGTGGTTAGTTCGTTTAAAGCATAAAAAAATAAAGCATCACTTACAGAAGCTATCCCTTTTCCTTGTCATCTATTAACTGCTGAATTATCACTGACATGCTGCTATGAAGCAACAGACAGTGTATCTCACATAGTTGCTTTTTATTTCCTATTAAAAGTGTAGAGCAGCCAAGCAGAACTATATTTAATGAGGACTGGATGTCTTTGTATATCGTTTTCAGAAGGGATTATTCACCATGCAACAGTTATTTCTTAACTGTCTATGAATTAGAAAAGTGCTGTAATTAGTAAAGTAGATCTTTTCTTGTAATGGCCCAAAGTGAAATAGTTACTTGTAAGCAAAGTACAATAGAAAAAATGAACTGCTGAGAAATTAAAAGCTAAAGAAATACAGGTTTTTTTTTTGTTTGTTTTCTTTTTAGCATTCTTCTAATCAGTACATGACACGGGAGAAAAATTAAAATTTCAGTATGCAAATGTAGTTTTGTCTTCAAAGAGCTTTCTATTCTCATAACATTAAGTACATTTTTCACATATCAGATGGAAAATACAACAAATACTTTTTTTATCACATTTATATTGTTTCAGCTGTCCATAGAAGTTCATCACTGTTCATAGAAAGATGCTAGCAAAGACTGATACTCATATATATAGATATATAGATATATATATATCTGTCTATATACAGATACATATATCTGTCTGCTGCACAAGTTTTAATTCTACTCTCAACTTTCCTCAAATTAATGGACAAAATTTCCTGATTTCCTACTAGTAAAGAAAATTACTATTTTTGTATTTATATTATTACATATAGGAAAGAATTTTCATTCTTCTCTGAACAATATTTATCATCTGAAACCTATTTACTTATGTTTTAGCTACATATAGTGATAAGTATCAAAGCATTGAAAACATAAAACATTTAATTATACAAGGCTTTTGTCCAAAACAGAGGGTTGAAACATTTTTTGCTGAGTAAGAAAGATAATGTTTTAGGTTAAACCCACAAGTACCATGACATTAAAATTTCATTATTTTGAAGAGTTCTGTCAGGCCTATAGCTTTAATTTTCCAGTGTTCAAAACAATGACCAAAACCAACCAGCCTACTAAAAAAATCCTGTGTTAGTACTTCTTCTGTTAGATATCCTCATCATATTTAGACAAAAAAATTAGTCAAGTTTTTGTGTAATAGCTTTGTGCAGTGTCTTAAGAAGGGTTGTCTTTGTAAGTGCATAATTGACACCTACAAGAAATCTCTGCTTTAGCGTTCATAATGAAATAAACAAATTAAAATTCTACAGATGAATAATACATATGCTATACCAAAGCCATAAAAGTACCAGCCAATCACCCTTTCCATAGAATCATAGAAGCCTCTAGGTTGGAAATGACCTTCAATATCACCAAGTCCAACAATCAATGAAAAGATCATTCAAGATTCAGGAATTGTTGACATCTGCACCTAGACTTGTTACTAAAAAGGCAAGTAGTTTTTTTGTTTGTTTGTTTGTTTTATAGTGGCTGGACATATTATACAAAAGTGATTTCAGAAATAAATTAAAAAAACAAATACTGGCCAGATGTGTCCACGCAGCTCTAGTTCTAGTAGATCTTAATAATTGATTATTGCCCTCCAGAAACCCACAATTCCTTAAGTTTCCTTGCTGAAATTGTTCCATCAAATCTCAACTTTTTTTGCAAGTGTGCTTCTCACAAGTATAGGGTAAAAACTGAAAGCATGCATACACCTTAATTTTGTAAAAATTGACCCAAAATATTTATATACATATTTACATACAAAAATGAATGTCTACAAATAAATCATCACCAAGCTTCACATTTTTGCTAAAGCATATATTTTACATTTAAAAATGTATGCTTCAAACTGGGAAAGTAATCCTAATACAAAGTATATGGCAGCTGTCGAGAAGAGACAAGAACAGATCCTTATAAATGAAGGAATGTTGAAATCTAGCACAAATGCTCAGCTGAGACAGTGCTAACTTGCCTGTATTTTCTAATGTTTTTAAGCTTAGGGGGTTTTATACTGAGTTGAAAAGGACCATAATGATCATCTAGTTTCAACTCTCTGGCTATGGGCAGGGTTGCCAACCACTAGACCAGGCTGCTCAAAGTCACATCCAGCCTTGGATGGAAAGAAGGAAAAAGAAACAGCAGTGGAAAGGTAATATGCTAGAAAAGGAGACTCCATTTTTTTCAGATGTGATGCAAGGACAGAGGTCTCACAAGTATGAAAATCCTGATGAAAAGAAGGAAAGAAAAGTGGCCTAACTGAATACCCCACCAGGGAAATGGCTGCCTCATCAGTCTGGACTCTCTGAGAATTCACACAAAGAAGATGCCCTAGCTGTTTGAAAAACAATTCAGTGACAACTGTTGCTTACGCACTACACGCTACTTAATCTCTTAGGAGACACAAATTGGTAGGAAAAAAGGCTTCCTTATTGCTACTGCTCAAATTTCTATTTATGTTATTGTAACAATTGAATGAAATCAAAATCAATCTTGCAGCCAGGTTCACACTACTGGCAGCAATAGTATATACACTATATTACTTAAGGGCCAGCTCTTAATGGTCTAAGCAGAAGATAAGAAATAGAGCAATTTTCTATGTTATTTTTGGAATTCAGAAGCACATCTAGGTATTGCCAGAAGTACCATGGTTAATAAAATCTAAAACTTGCTGTAGGGCAAAGAAAGTTCAGCTAATGCAAAATTCAAGCTGTGAGTATATATTGTGACAAACACACACTAATCAATTCTCTTTGTACTAGAAGCAGTTCTCTGTCTGAACTTCTATCAGTAATTATATAAAATGGTTTTAAAATAGATTTTGCTTTCTGTGTAACATACATTCCTAAATGATAAATTCTGTTTTCAGTTCAAGATGGTCACAAAGTTTTAGGGGCGTTTTTCTGTCATTATTTTCATTACAGAAAGCATCTTATTCTCCAAGATAATAAAAACATTTTCATGTGTTTTTACAAGTATTTTAAATTCTATATATATTTACTTTACCTAAAATATCTCCACTGAGAAAAAAAAAAATATGTCAGTGAGAATGTATTTTAATATTTTAGCAGAAAAAAAAAAGAGGTTATTTCTCAGACTTCTTTGGGATTAAACTGTTTGGGAATTTATTCTTATTATTATTATTATCATTATCAAAAAGATATGAAACTCCTGTGAGATTTTTTTTCTCAATCAGATGAAAGGCATTAGAAACACCTTTTAATAACTGGTGACTGCTGAAAACTCAGACCATCTCTGGATTGCTGTCTACCAGCACCCACTGGGGTGTTTACTGTACCAAACATGACTAGAGAGAATGGCTTCAAGCTGTGCCAGGGGAGATTTAAGCTGGACATTAGGAAATTACTTTTCTGAAAGAATAGTCAGGCACTGGAATTGGCTGCCCAGGGAGGTGGCGGAGGCACCTACCCTGGGGGTATTCAAGGAATGTTTGGATTTTGTGTTGAGGGATACGGTTTAGTAAGAGCTATTGGTGATAGGTGGATGGTTGGACTGGATGACCTTGTAGGTCTTTTCCAACCTTGGTGTTTCTGTGATTCTGTGAAACAAAACAATGTTGCTAAAAAGCAAAACCACTATAGGAAGTAACTACTGTTAATTAGTCTGCTGCTCCTAGCTGACAATCCATCAGGAGAGAGAGTAAAAAGGAATAAACTCAGACTGGTTTATTCCTCAATCTTCTCTCTTCCTCATTAGAAACATCTGCTTTTCACTTATTTTTTAAACTATTCCAAATTCTCTGTAGAGAACAGGGGTCAGAAGAAAAAGCAATTATTAGCAATGTATGTATTTAATTGCCAAACTTGCTGAAATTTAATTCTCCAAGGAGGAATACTATATTTTCTATGTGTTTTCATTTTTAATTCTTTTGTTCAAGATCAAGAAGTAAGACTTGTGCAATACACTAAGGGAATGCTTGCTACTCAAAGCTATCAGTATTCTAAGTAATTTCTGAAATACCAGCTTGTTGAAAAGAGAAAAACAAGTCATCTCAGTTTCCTAAGCACCATCTTATTTAAAATCAATAAGCAATCATAATGCCTATGAGAAAGCAAGTAAGTAACCCCTCCTCCCCTCAGAATGAAGATTCATCTCACAGATAAAATAGTTTTATAAAGAAATTATAATTAATTATTTAGTTGGGGATTTTTCATCAAGTCACTGTGAAAACACACCTTTCAGTTCAGCATCCTAGATCTGATATAATGGGTATTTAATTGAAATCATTCCATGAATGATTGTTACATAATGGCCATTATAATTGCAATTGCAATTTTATTTTTCCGCACATTATTTGCATTTATCAGAATGACATATAAATAATGTATCTATCAATCATCTATGACCCCGTTATTTCCATTTTTAAAAAAATTTTTGATTTTATCAAAATTATTATTCTGTGATTCTGTTATTTTCTTCAAAAGAAAATCCCCCCAAAAAATGTAAGAATATGATCATAGAGCTAGCAATGATGTAGCTGAAGATTTATTTCTAATAATGTCTCTTGCTGATTGACTGTTTTACTCAGTGATCTTCTAGCGCCTCAAAAAATCATTGAATTAAGAATATCTGGCCCAGTATAGAAAACACTACGCAAGAATCTACTCAAGCTATTTAATTACATTTATAAGTAGATATGGCCTAAAACCAGAATTAAATATTATTATTAAAAAATAAATAAAAAATAAAAATGAGACAAGTACAAGAGACATTAAATGAGTCAATAATTTCAGCAAGTTTATAAACCTGAGATAGGTACACAACCCAAGTGTTGGACAGAAAAAACTACAGGAACACATGCAAATTATACCTTTTTTTATTCTATCATTATATAATACGAGACCATGCTTTAATTTTGCTTTAGTGAAAAACTCATAGTCAATAAAGGAAATGCACACCTGCTATTTTTTGTTCTCAGTGTTCAGTTTACATCTCTAAACACATTAGAAGGAAAAAGGAGAATCATAAAATACCCAGAGTTAGAAGGGTTACATAAGAATCATCATGTCTAACTCTGGGCTCCTCATAGGGCCACCCAAAAATCAGATATCTGACAGTACTGTCCAGATTTTTCTCAATTCCAGCAAACTCTGTGCCTTGACCACTGTCCTGGGGAGACTATTCCAGTGTCTGATAACCCTCTTGGTGATGAACCTTTTCCTAACACCCTTCTTGACTCCACTGATACAGCTCCATTTGCAGTTCCCATTCCTGATGCTGTCATCAGAGAGCAGAAATTAGCACTGCCCCTCTGTGCACCTCATCAGGAGCCTTTCACCATATTTGTAACCCTTTGGAGGATCTCTGCTAGTTTTCTTTCTGTTTCTAATAGATTTTTGTACTCTGGAGCCCAAAATTGCACACGGTAGTTAAGGTGATGCTGCACCAGCGTAGAGAACACCAGTGCAGTGTAGAGAAATGTATACTCCCAGGCAATGGAACTGAAATTATTTGGACCAGAAAAGAATATATACCTCATATTTCTAGAAGTACTTTGTACTTTACCACTCTCCCTCTTTGATTTTTATCACAGAACACGTTATGTACGTGTAATCTTGTTTTATTAAATTTTAACATGTAGTGTATCTACTAATGCTTAATTTTTGAAAGACCATTTCTCACGTATTACACATAATTCTGAAAACCTTACGTACTAAATCATAATTTCCTCAGAGACAATCATTCCAATTTTAATACAAAATTTCAATTAGAGATTTATGAGTAGATTTTATAAAGAAATAAGGAGAGCAAGTTCAGTATAGCGTACAGATAATCTTCTGCAGTCACCCTGGGCAACATCTACTTTGCTGTATTGTTTGATACCTGCAGAATATTTACGTCTTTCATGAATGATAGAAATTTTTTGCAGAACAGAAATTCCTAGAAAAACATGTTCTTATTGAAGTAGAGAGAAAAAATAAAAGCTGTAGTTAGTACCAGAGGAGGAAAAAAAAAAAAGAAAGAAAGAAAGAAGGAAAGAAAAACAACAAAACTCTAAATAAGATTTTTTTTTCTGGAAATATTACAGCTGCTCTCAGTATAATTATTAATAATTTTTACCAAGAATCAGAAAGATCATTAATGTGTTGAATTTTCTAAATGCTTCATGATTGATCACCAAAAATTATGGAGAATTGTAGAGCAGAGCCATATCAAAGAACTGTACATCAGATTACCAGGAAATATTAAATGTTTGAAGACACAAATAGACAGCACAAACAGAACTGAAGGTAAGATGGTATGTAAACTTATTCAGCAAAACTGAATAAAATCTGTCTTATGACAGATCAGCAAGTTTGCTGGTGACATGAAGTTGTGAGATGTGGTAGATACAAGAGAAAGATGCGATGCCATCCAGAAGGATCTCATTATACTTCAAAGATGTACCCTTGTGAACCTAACAATGTTCAACAGTGCAAAATGCTAGGTTTTGAACTTGGGTCAGGGTAACCCCAGACATGCATACAAACTGGGAGAAGTACTCTGAGTGTAGCCTTGCTGAGAAGGACTTAAGGGTTTGATTTGATTAAAAGCTTTATACGAGCCAGCAGTGCTCACTTGCAGCCTGGAAGACCCATGGTATCCTGGGCTGCAACAAAAGAGGGGTGGCCAGCAGGGCAAGGGAGGTGATTGCACTTAGATTACTCTAGTGTCTGGCAACAATGACTGTGGCAGTGGGCTTGGAACTTGATGATCCTTGAGGTTCCTTCCAACCCAAGTCATTCTGTGATATGATTCAATGATATAATCTAATCAGGCGCACTAGAAAAAAATCCAGTTGAGAGCAGTAATTTAACTTAAATTGAAAAATATAATATTTTAATGAATCAAATATTTTGATTCATTAAACAACTGTCTTTTCAAGACTTGTCAAAACAGATTGAGCTTGATTATGAAACAAAAATAAAGACCATAGCTATCATGGTGGAGATGATGACTAATATCTATCTTGTCCAGACAATGAAAAAACATTCTGAAAGAACAATATCACAATAAATTAGTCCATGGAGATTTAGCAACCAGCTTCTGCAGGGCAGACTCTAGTTAATCTGCTAATGCTATGGAACCTCATAAATATTTTTAGTACTTTAGACAATTAGGATCTTACCAAAACAAAATTTCTGAAGCTTTGTCTACTTTTCTGACACACAAAACTACTATCATTTTTTAAAGAATTTAGAACTTTTCTCTGACTTCTCTCTGCCTCTGGCAAGAACTACACTGACAGACTACAACATATGAAGAGATAATTCTGTCGAGTTGCACAAAACATGATTAGGTTGACTTGAACAGATACTGTCTGAGCATCTTTACTAAATGGCATAAGAAAGAAAGAGTAGGGTGGCACACTTTCAGATATAGCTATTAATTTTCCTACTCAAGTTCTATACAACTGCATTAATGTCTTCAGAATTTTATTCAAGTGGTAAAATCTTCATGAGTCCATCAAAATTAAGACAGAACACAATTCTGGAAAAACTGAGACTTCTGATGCCCTGGTATCAGCCTTGAAAGCAGAAATATTCTTGTGTTTTAGAGAAAAAAAAAGTAAAAGAACAATTAAAAAAAAAAAGCTGGTGGGGAGTAGGAGGGGGAGGGAGGGAGAGGCAGGGAGAAGTGTATGTCAGAAAGGAATTTTTGCCATTTAAGCACAGTCATTTAAAACAAAAATGTTTACAGTAACTTTTCACAAAATTTAAAGCTCCTAAAGAATAACTTCCCAACATCTTTCACACATCTTGATTGAACTGAACTTGGATGGATTGTAATTACCTATCTATAAAAACCTAAAGCGTATCAAAATTAGGCAACTTTTCAAAATCATCACAACTTATGTAATTCAAAGAAAACTAAATTTTAACAGTTCTGGAAAGTCAAACATCTCTATAAATGAAGAGACAGGAACACATTATCTCAGGATACCTCTCACTCTTTACTAGCAAGTCACTGGTAAATCTTGCATTATATGTGGTTGGGTAGCTGTTGCTAATTTATATTCCCAGAAAAGTCTGTAAGTATTTTTCTTCAACAGTTGTGAAACCTAATGCTTAGATAATAACGATTCTCTCCTTAGCATCTTTAGTGCTTTACCTCCTCCTGCTCTACTTATAGACTTTCTCCCTTAATCTTGCTTGTAAATCAATACAGGTCTTTGACATTTCAATTGAAATTACCATCGTTAAAGAAATTTCAAACACATCATAGAAAAATTTTGATTCCCAAGCAATTTTGACCAAATTAAAAGGAACATATGCCAAAATCCACAAGATAAAGAAAAGCAAACTCTAATATATGTAAAAAAATTGAAAACTTGCTTGTAATCATTCCTTCTGGCATCCTCTCCCTTGTCTGATCTTACATACATCAATATATTTTTACTCAGTCATCATCCTTATGATTTTTTTGCCTCAGAGACTGCTAGTAATGGTGTAAAGACTAGCAAACCTCAAAAGTTTTTTCTTGAATTTCAATGTGTCCCAGCTAAACTTCAGTATTTGTACATTTTATTTTACTGTTTCACATTTCATGGTTTCCTCTCTCATTTGCATATTTCAAACCTAACCTGCATTCTTATTTATTTATTTTAGGATGAACACTAAATTGTAATCCCATCTAATCAAATCCAGAGTAACTTCAATAAAATTGACAGGCGCATTTTTAACCTAACACAGGTGATTTCATTAGATGAACTTTACCTGGGTGTAGAAAAGAACACAAACTTCACCCTTTTTTTTCTCTCCTTCTGCAAAGAAGTTGTAGTCATCAAAACCCACCACAACGTCATTCACTGTTCTATGTCCTCAACCGAAAGATGGAAACAGCACTGACACTAATATATTTACATATGTGTCTTTGTAAATGCTAAAAAGTATTTGGTCAGAACAGCAAGCTGTAACAAAAAAAATAAAAATAAAAAATAAAAAAATCAAACAAAAAAAAAACAAGCATTAAGTGCAACCTAGCAAAATCACGTACAATGCCAGCAACGTGCCCTCACAGCCCAGAAAGTTAACCATATACTGGGCTGCATAAAAAGAACTATAGTCAGTAGGTTGAGGGAGGGAATCCCGCCCCCCACTGTGAGACTTCATCTGCAGTACTGCATACAGATGTAGATGTAGAGTCTTCACTACAAGAAAGACATAGACATGTTGGACAATGTCCAAAGTAGAGCCACAGAAGTGATTCAAGGAATGGAACACCTCCACTGCGAGGTCAGATTGGGAGAGATGGGGCTGTTCAGTCCAAAGAAGAGAAGGCTCTGAATAGACTAGATAGTATTCTTTCAGTATCTAAAAGGGGGCTATAATAGAGAAGGGAACAGACTCTTTAGTGTGGTGTGATAGAATAAGGGGAAATGGTTTCAAACTTAGGGTAAATTTAGGTTGGATATAAGGCCGTTTTGTTGTTGTTGTTTTTACAATAAGAATAGTGAAGCAGTGGAACAGGTTGCCCAAGATATAGTGGATGCCCTGTCCCTGGAGACATTCAAGGTCATTATGTAGCCAGCTTTGAGCAACTTGATGGAGTTATAGTTGTCCCTGCTCATTGCAGGAGTTGGACTACATTACTTTCCATTTAAAGGAATCTTCTTTCAAGATCTCCATGTCTAACTGTTTACCTCAAATTTACTAACATTGCTGTTCCTCATAGATCATCTTTAACTAGGGCTAACTATTTAATCAGTGTATAGGCCAAATATGGAAAGATTAGTATACCTTGTGAATTGAAAAGCTGTGGCACATCTAAGCATTTCCTAACCATTGTTTTGTTCAAAGTTCTTAAAACCTAACTATGCCAGACATTCCAATAAATCTTGCCATCCAAGAAAGAAGCCTCTCTTTCAGTGAATATAGACCTCACTTTTTTTTCAATTTGTAATCATGGAATAAACTTTAGGCTGAAGATATTTGATGCATGAAGTAATATGTTCACATTTCTGTGTTTGAAAAAAAGTAAAAAATAAATATATCCACCCTATAATATATACTCCTATGTACTTGATATTCTCTTGAAATTCTTTTTCACCACAATAAAAGGAGACCTTAAAATGAAAAAACATTTTCATGGGCAGGAACAGAGCAGAATTATTCACAGAACACAAAACATTTTGAAGATCGAAGATACATCCTCTTTAAAATATGTTCTATCAATGAAAAAGAACATGAGAACAATCCTCAGATTTAAATATATTACAGTACTTTCCTGTTTGAACAATAGCTACTACATTGGCTTCTATGTAATTTTATGTACGTTGTTTTTACAGACGTCTACACTAAACTTTAGAATTTATAAATATACAAATATATCACCCAATTAATTCCTTGAGCCTCATCATCTATGTCAGGAGTTCATTCACACTCTGCAATCTATAGATAACAAAACAGTAAAAGCCAACACATTTCTGGGGAATACAAAATACTATTACACTACCAACTAAAAAAATCTGTATCAAATCTACCACTAATCAAAAGGCATGTTTGGGTATGCCAGTTTTCCCTATGGAGTCCAAGATAGTCCAGTCAGGAAGTTTTGCGAATAACACCTTCTAAAAACTTAGTGGTACAAGCTGGTGGTCTTCCAGGTGTTAACTTTATGATCCTTGATTCCAACTCTAGATATACACAATGTGATATGGCCTACATAAGATCTGCTACTTCTGGCACCCATATTAACATGAAATATGATTCACAGTGTGCAGAATGCTCAGTAAACTGGGACAAAAACAAGGAGCATTATCACAAAAGGGTTGGGTTTTTTTTCTGTTTAAAGATGAATAGACAAAATTTTCTTTTCAACAATATTGTAGACAAGAACATTACTTCAGATAGAGTTATTTAGTATGAATCAATCTAATTTGATCTATGAAATTTATATCAGAGTAACTTCTTTGTATTTTAGGCAAATAAAAGACTAAGAAATCCAAAACAGTCTAAGATAAACATCATTTATTATTGACATTAATCTTCAGGTGTAATTTAAGAACTGTGTACGAAGCTTTATGTATACATATATATATATAAACACCTGCTCTCTGCAAAATCAATAATTTCAAATATAAACAGTCAGTAGAAAATCCATATGTGAAATAAAACTTTTTGAGAGTGAGTAGCGGTTCATCTTTTACAGAAGCAACAGTGATAACAATCCTATCAGGTGTACACTATTTGCAAAATGGTATTTTGTGAACTATCATTTATAACAAAAAAAACTGGACAGGGATTGTCCTCCATACTCAGAAATAACTCGAGATTCTCAGCCTTCTGTCAGTACAAAAGTGTGAAGGAGTGTAACAAAGTAATGTGCATAAAACTGTACCTTTCATATAAGTGAATTCTGAAGACCCATTTAGACTAACTGCTTACTTCACATCAAATGCCATCATCCAGTTGACTACAACAGGACTATTGAGAAGCTTTATATTGGTTTTTCAACAAGAAAGTGTGTTTAACATTTTGTTGAACTCAAGTCTCAACATATAGCTCAACAGAGAAAAGGAATACGCAGTACATCCATTGCTACAAATAACAGAAGAAAAATAATAGGATTTTTTTTTTTCATTTTAAATGTTGAGAGAAATTACATGCATAGAATATTCTTTACAAAATAAAACTTTTCCAACAGCATTTCGCGACCAGTCTTGAATAAATGATTCCGTTGCTTTAAAATGTAGACTTTTTTTTTTTTTTTTTGGTTTTTTTTTTGAGTATTTATTTCCAGGACATCACACATCCTCTCATTATTTTCAATAGGATATCCTATCTCTACTGTTTATATATACTAGATAGATTTTCAGAACTTGGGAAGTAGAAGTATGAAGAGTGCAAAAACGGTGATAATTGAAATATTTATTTTATAACATAATAGTTGATTCTCTTGATTGTATCTAGCACGGTATTTTGGTATCTATTTCCAATGTTGAATGTAGCTTAGGACTGCAATGGCCTCAGATTTCAAAGAAAATACACAGTAACAAAAGCACATCATTTTGTCTCCAGACTGACATGAAGGTATCCACATGCAGTTTCAAGCTGATGACTGAATATTCCCACAGACTGTTTAATGTATGCGTGCTTGTAACCACTATAGTCCCACTGGACAGTTTAAGACAAAAATATAGTCACTGATACAATCCTGGCTAGAAGTTTGATTAAACTGCCTAAATGCAGGTATATAGCACCATCTGAAATAGTTTTTAATGATGTAACAAAATAATGAGCATAGAGCTTACCAAACTATGATCAAATTAAAACACTTGAATATCCTGAGGCATATTTACGTACAATAACAGAATGGCCAAGGACCTCAAGCATCATGAATCTCCAACCCCTCTGCCACACACAGGGCCACCAACTTTCACATTTAATACTAGACCAGGCTGCCCAGGGCCCCATCCAACCTGGCCTTTAACATCTCCAGGGACAGGGTATCCACAATCTCTCTGGGCAGCCTGTTTCAATACCTCACCACTCTCTCTGTAAACAATTTCCCCCTGATATCCAACCTAAATCTCCCCTCCCTCAACTTAAAGCCATTTCCCCTTGTCCTGCTGTTATCCACCCTTTCAAAGAGTTGATCCCCCTCATGTTTGTAGGCTCCCTTTAGATATTGAAAGTCACCTTGTAGCCTTCTTTTCTCCAGGCTGAACAAGCCCAGCTCCCTCAGCCTGTCTTCATAGGGAAGATGCTCCAGTCCCCAGATCATCTGCGTGGCTCTCCTCTGGACCCTCTCCAACAGATCCCTGTCTTTTTTGTACTGGGGGCTCCACACTTAGATGCAGTATTCCAGATGGGGCCTCACAAGAGCAGAGTAGAGGGGGACGATGCCCCTTTCCCTGCTGGCCACCCCTCTTCTGATGGAGCCCAGGATACCATTTGCCTTCCAAGCCACAAGGGCACATTGCTGGCTCATGCTAAGTTTTTCATCCATCAGGACCCCCAGGTCTTTCTCTGCAGGGCTGCTCTCAAGGACTGCTCCTTTCAGTCTGTATGGATGCCTGGTATTCCCTCAGCCCAAATGCAAAACTCTGTACTTTGCCATGTTGAACGTCATCAGGTTCACCTGGGCCCACCTTTCCAGCCTCTTGAGGTCCCTCTGAATGGCATCCCTTCCTTCAACCATGTTAACTGCACCACTCAGCTTGGTGTCAGCAAACTTGCTGAGGACGCACTCAATTCCGTCATCGATGTCATTGATAAAGATGTTAAAGAGCACCGGTGCCAAGACAGACTCTTGGGGGACACCGCAGTGTGGTGGAAGACCATGTCGAAGGCCTTGCTCAAGTCCAGGTAAATGACATCGGTCGCCTTTCCCTTGTCCACATAGACTTGTACACATTCAGTCTCATGAGGTGGTCTTGGACCTGCTCTGTCCTCACAGCGGGGGGGATTTACCATCCCGGTTCCCCCTCGAGGTTTAGGGATGCAGGGCTCGGGGACATGAGAAGTACTGGAATCCTGGCTGCCAGTGAAGACCGAGGCAAAGAACTCATTCAGTACCTCAGCCTTCTCTTTGTCTGTTGAAGCAAGTTCTCCATTTACATTTACCAAAGGAGGTACACTCACTTTGGCCTGTCTCTTCTGGACAATGTACCTGTATAAAGTATTCCTATTGTTTTTCACATCCCTCGCCAAGTTCAGTTCCGTCTGCGCCTTGATTTTCCTGATCCCACAGTTGAGACAATTTTCAGTTTCAATGATTTTCAGCAGTCACCACTAGTAGCCATTTTTGCTAGTGATGAACGAGAGCCTGTATGTTGCACTCATAAAAATCTACATGACCATCCAGAATTTTTCCCGTCTTTCACATCATTGTTGTGAGTGCTAAAATGCACCCCCACCACCACCTCACTGTGCTCACATCCACATCTGATCTCCATAAACACTCAGCAAGCATCAGTGAATATCAAGAGGTGCAATATTTCAATTACACTCTTTTGCTACACACACTTCCACGTCAATTATGTTCTTGTCAGACTGCCTCTCTGCTGCCATCTGTCACATGCCAACAAAATGTAACAGAATATTGGCAGGAAGGTTAAATCTCTACTGCCACACCTCCAATATCCTGCTCTGACCTCATAGGTCAATATAATAAAATAGGAGGCATCATTTTCAGAGCAGACCTTGTACATTACCATATTTAATCACTAAGATAGGTATGCCTGTAGCAAAATCAAACCAAAGGCTAGTCAAATTAGATATGTACTCTGATTTCCATAGGATATGGAGTTTACCCTGAACGTATGCTTACTTCTCACTTGAGTGCATATCAGCGATAACTAACAGGCAGTGCCACTGTGAAGCTGATAAGCACATAGTAAGGTCTAAATTTCCAGTTCTTTTCACTCCAGAAATTAAATGATTTCCATCATTCCTTAACTCATGGCTCCACTGCCACCACTGCATGCCCTACCACTGTAAACAGTGGTTGCTAAGTGGTTCATTCGCAGAAATGTGTGCTGATTACTAGCATTCATTGCTTATGCTGCTTTGAACAAGAACATTCTTTACTGATAACAGCAAAGAAACAGAATAAAAGTAATACTACATTTTGTTCACCTTTCCTGAAAATTTACAATAAATACAGTGCATAAATGAATGACAAAAATGAATTTCAAAATTCTTCACTTATGAAAACTGTCTCTATGTTTTATTGGGCTGCTTTTCTTAGACTTTAAATTTCATACAGTGCAGATACTTCAATATTTCATTAGTAAAGGCACTTAAATTTCTATTTCAAAAAATAAACTCTACTTTCACAAGTCTTACTGACTAAGTATGAGCTTGCTCAGGTTGCCCAAGTTCTGACATTTTCCTACTAGTTGTTTCTCTCTAGTACTTTGTGAAGATGTAGCAGGAGAGTTCTAATATGCAAGTATTATATAAGTACTACTATATTTACAAATATCTGCACATATCAAACACATCGTAGACTTTCATGTCTTCCACAGGATCAGAGCTGCAATTTATTTCTGATAAATGATACACAACACCTGGACATATCTTTGCTTCAAGGACAGGACTGCAAGTTTCTGAAAGATCTTGTCTCCTAAAATAACAACAAAAACTACAAGCAGGAGTCAAATATTTAATAATGAGATTAATTTTCAAAATATCTGACGAATCATTTCTAAAACATCTTATAGCACAAAATCTTGCACAATCCCTAAACTCGTGAAGTTAAATGTGCCTAGGGGAGATTCCTGGCTTGTAATGCAGCAATCAGCAGTTGTTTAGTATTTTCTTTGAAGTACGCAGTTGCCGCCATAGTGTTTTACTGAACACATCTCAGCAAATCCAGAAAAATAGTTTTTTGCTAAAGGTATAAAGTTGTCTATGTAACAAACTCTCATATTTGAAACTCTAAATCACAATCTGAGGTTGATTTTTTGAAATTAACATTTATTTCTCTTTATTTTTATGGATTTTTTCGCCGTCATGCATCCGAACTGCTCCTTTTTCTCATCAAATCCTTCTGTCCAGTAACAGTGCCTTCTAGCTACCTCAGATATAACTCCCTGTCACTTGTTAGGTACAGATTAAAAATAGCTGTTTCACAAATATCCTCCTGCAGTTAAAAAAAATTAAATGACTAATTTGTAACAAGTTATTCACCAAATTGAGTCTTCTTCATATCCCATAAAACAACTTCATCATTAAATTAAGGAGATTACCATATTAAATCACATACACAAACAAACATGAAATCATTTATTATTCTTAGGAAATCAAAACACACTCTAGGGAATTAGCAGGAAGAAAAGCAGCTGCATAATCTGTTAGTATGTGTAGGTAAGCACCTAAACTTCATTAAAACACTAATTCAACAAGTAAAAGGTTACACTTGCAGTGAATCTATTTTTTACCTACAAGTAACTATAAAGAAAAAGGAAACAAAATTTTAATAGAGCTTTCTTCACAGTGTAGAATTCATATCTAGTGTAATAATGCTTCTTTTTAAATGACTTTGTACAGTTATGAAATATCCTGTATGAAGGAGGAATTAGGCCAAACAAAGAAAGTCATTTGACCATTTAACTTCAGAAGCATGCCAAAGGAAAATCCTGCATATATCATAAAATGTTGCTTTATCTGGGAGAAAGGTAACCAAAGAATTTTGTAGGAAAACAAAAACAACAACAACAACAACAACAAAACAAAAAAAACAAACAAACAAACAAACAAACAAACAAACAAAAAAACGGGAGAGGGAGAGGTAGAGGACAAAATTAGGTTAAAAAAAATAGAAACTAGTTATATGAAATACTGGTATTACTAATAGCATACATTTCCATTTTTGCACCTCCCTGATTTCTTGACTAGCAGCTCAGTTTTAGCGTATCCTGGTTAAAATCTTTTCCTTAACTTCCACAGTATTATTTTACTCATGCTTCTTCTTAGATTGCTCTTCTCACCTAACTTCAATCAAAATGAATCAGAGACACATAGTTCCAAGTCAATTGTATCAAATGTTTTTTTTCAGTAGGACACTGAACCTGGCAAATACATACTTGCCCTTCGATAGCAGAAGAAGAGTACTCTCAGTATTATTACTGTCCAACTATATCCAACTATGATGTGGGAGCTACTTCCCATTTTCATTTAAAACTTCAGTAAGCCTTGCTTTTATCATGCACAAAACTGGACCACTTTCTTTAATTCTATTTTCTGATGACTTCTAAGCTACAAGTGTCATGACTGCAAAGTCTTCTCTCATTCTATTAATCTCTTATTTTATTGTCTCCAATTTTTTCTATTGTATTATCTTAATGTAAAAATCACTTAAAATTCCAAAGCAATTATCTTTTCAGCATTTTTATTGCATCATGCTAAAGTATTAGTTTACAACGAATGTCCTAGACAGTTCTTTGGAGGGAATGCCCTGCATATTCTTTTGATCAAGAAAATTTTCTTGATTTTCTTTTCAAAGTAAATTTCTCTGAGAGGCTACACATCAGCTCTTACAAATTTCAAATCTTTATTCTTTATTATTCATGAGGTTGTTTTTTAAATTAGATTAAAATTTCATACTCAGAATACTGTGTATGTAAAAATGCTCTATATTTTTGCACTCAGTATTTATCAGCACTCTCAATTTCTATTAAAATTGGCTTTCATATGCTGAGAAATACATTCCATGTTGGAGAGGAACTAAGCTTGAAAAACACATTATGACCAGAAAGGTAAGGAGGAATAATTATTATTTTAAAAAATACGAAAAACAAACATGCAACCACACAAGAGAAACAATAATGGAGCACAGTGTTCCATTCTGCACAGCAGCCTACAAGATGTATCAGACCCAAAATATGAGAAAACCCAATGTTGATATTAGATATAGTATTCTCAAGTACCACAGTGCTTCCCTGTACCTGCCATATACAGCTACTAAAGTGAACATGAAAACATAGAATTGATATTCAGATTAGAATAAAGGACACTCATTCCTACCTAAGAAGAAAGCAGATAGCTAAATCAGATGACTACAATAGCAATTAGTAATGAAAACTTCATGTTAATTAAGCAACAGAACCTGTTAGGTCATCTTAATTATGAATGCTAAGTTCTGATTTGAGGCATAAAACACAGTGGGAGATTAATAATGGCACAGTAGAATTCTGAATTTATATCACTCTATTCACAGTACGCTTGTCTTGAATGGTGACTGTCACACTTAAGTGTAAGAACACAGTTATATTGTTTTATGGTGTTTGTTTTTCCTTCTAAGTATGTTCAGCTTGGACAGACACAATAGTAAGTCAGGTATACTAAAGTAAAGTTTTTTTTGTTCCTCTGTACAGTACATTTTATAACAGGACTTCACAAAATATTCACTGCTCATTACTGATAAATTTTTCTATACCAATTTGATTACTATGAATAATTATGCAAGCAAAATATGATGATATGATGTTGGTATGCTAATGAGAGAGTTAAATATGCCTATAGAAAATAGCTTTAAGCCAGTAAACTTTACAAGTGGGAAATCTATGAATTACTAAAAATAAAATATTAAATTTAATTAAATGTCAGAATTAAATTGACAGTTCTAACTCTGGCATGATGTCTAAGCTGATCTACATATGGTGGAAATCTTGGAGGAAGAACAACATAACTCAAATACCAACTGAGCATATAAATTCTGTGATCCAAAAGTGACTGATTTTAATACCACTTGAAACCAATCGCAGTTGCTTGTGGTTTCTACTCAGAGAAATATATACCTTAGGTTTTTATTTGGCAAATTCTCTGCTTTCAGATGGTAAAGGGCTTTTTTTTCTTTCTTTTTTTTTTTTTTTTGACTCAAACCAAAGCCATTTTGATACTGTTTTTCTGGATAAACTGCCTCCATTCGCAACCAATGAAAATAAAACAACTTTTCCAGATCAGCCTGTATGACTATAATAGAGTATTCCTTAGCAGCAATCAATACCTGTGCACAGTCTTTAATTCCTCGGTGTATTTCTGACTTAAAATACATATTAACTACAGTGAAATGAAAGTTGAATTTGTCTAACCTAACAACTATTGACAGTCAATAAAATGACTTTATTCCACTGAGTACAGAAAGAACTTTGTGCAAAGAGATCATGACATACATTTATGTCTTCCCAAACTAGCTCTTTTAAAATTCATTTGTTTATACCTTTTCTGCTTCTAAGAGCTAGATCATACCCCTTAAAACTTGTCAAAATTCTTTGCCTTTAAAAATACTTTAAATTCTATTTGCATATCTCAAGTATCTAAAACTAATGTAATCAACTAAAAAACTAAATATAATCAAATTACATTTTGATGCTTCACCTCTATAAACAATCTCCATAAAATATTTGTCACAATTAGTATGAATGCTCGGTTCTTGTGGTGACTACAGAAAGCATTCAGATATACAAAGAGGGCTCTTAAGGGTCAAGAAAAGAATCCCATATGTTTTTCATGCATTTCTTCATCTTTTTCTATCCTGAGAGAAAGTATTGCTGTTATGTACAGTCTCATGCAGTAACATGCTAGCAATAATAAGCTTCTGCATCACAACACAATCTTTTCTAAGAATGTCACTTTCTTTATAGCACCACAAAGAACAAAACCATGAGAATTGGCTCCTGGAATTCTATTCCAGTTTTTATCACTCTGTGATTTTACTGCCCACAGCCCAGTGTTTTGATAATGTAACTGCTGCTACTGATCTTGGTAACCATTAAAATGTTTGAGGACTACCAAATTGATCAATGCTTAAAATATACAACTTCAATGAGTGAGATGAATTGCTACAATTTTTACTTTGAAAAAGATAAAAATCAAGGAATTATAGTATTAATGCAAACAAGAAAGCACAAAACAATGCCTTCAAATCATAGTCAGTAGCTCTACATGAACTACATGCATCCATCAAACATTTCAAGAATTTGGGGGGACAAACTTGCTTATTTGGAATTACTTAGAGAAAAGAACAATTGATCTTTACAGATTCCATAATATAACACTTTAAAAGCGCAGCATAATTAAACTCTTACATAGATTAATCTTAAAATGTTTCCAATTTTTATATTAAATACTACATATAAGGAAAAATAGATGAAAAAAAATTAAACAGGATAATTTTCTAAAAACAAGACAAAAAGAAAATTAACTTATAAAAATACATATTTTCATTTATTATCTAATATCTATAAAATCTTAAATCTTATCAGAAACAGCTGTTCACAAAATTACTTGTTACATGGCTCACATAACACAATCTATATAGTTACTATATAACTAACATATCTATCTTCAAGAATTTTTTTTTCAAATGGAATATTAAATGTTTTCTAAAATTCTAAAAAGCAGTAGAATTCTATCAGCAAAGATGTTACAAATCAGAAATCCAGTTATTCCAATTAATTTGAAAATTAAAATAGTTCTAATATAGGATATGTTTCAAATAAATCTATTCCTTTTAGCACCATATTAGATTTAATTCCAACAAATAAATAAAGGCAGAAAGTTACTGAATACTCAGCAATGAAAGTTTATCTGGATAAAAGTGATTTTCATTTTTGGGAACTGAACAGAGACTGGAGAATAACAGCAGTGAAAGAAAACAAAGATATAAAAACATATTTAAGTCAGTGCATAGAAACTGGAAAAACAAAATTCTTTGTAATTTTTATAAATTATATTTTAAAAAAGAATCAAGCAGAAATGAAACAAAAAACATTATTAAAGAGCAACCTAAATGAATAATAGAAAATATAAAGAAAGAGACTGTGATTTAGATTCATTTTGGCTGGGATTTGACATGATGCTACACAAATTAGTATGTAATTATTTTCACCAGTAACATGTTTTCAGACTGTAGAATATTAAATTAAAACCACTGTTATTGCCTAAATAATAATCACAATAATATTTGGACCTATGCCTCAAAAAAATTTATAGTCACAGAAATTAAAAATTGAGATGATGGGAGATATATTCACAAGCACATACAAAAAGAGTAGCTAAACAGTGATATTCATACCGTCATAAATCCATCCAGCAAACCTGAATCAGGTTTAGGAGGTGCTTGCAATCGCTCCATAGACCACTTTTCAATGATAGATGACACTTGGCTATTTTCCGTGTTTAAAATTCTGAATCCTGTCATATTAACTCCACTATACCGATATGGTTCCACATCTAAGGCAAACAGGTCCTGAAAAAAATAAACATTACATGAATATTTTGATACACTGCATTTTCATCTTTGAGACTGAGATGCAATACTACACTTGCTGTACATATAAGGAAGTATGTTCTGTTTATTTGGAGGACTGCACATTTCAGATAACTCAGCCAACCAGCAGTCCAGTTCACAGAAGAAGAGCAACTTCAATTATGATTAATGACTTCTATTTTCTTCTTTTGGTCCACGATGTCAGAGGCAGATTTTGGTGGTATGGCAATAGAGACTGAACTTTCACACCAATATTCTATTAAATTTTGTTGGAGTGTAACAGGTGAAATCACAAAAGAAGCCTGACAAAATAGTGTCTGACATGGAAATGCACATGAAAAGGCAAGAGGATTAATTGAAATCCTCCATGTTGAAAAAAAGGCATCCACTGACGCATCTCGATACTTGCTGAATGTTTATAGATACCGAACAGTGGATGTTAGTACAGTGACATGATGGGTGGTACACTTTAGCAGTGGAGGCAATGGTGTGAAAGACAAGCCACGTCACGGATGGTCATGCAGGTTTTCATGAGTGCAGCATTCAACTCTTTTTCATCATTAGCAAAAACGCATAGCAAATGATGGTGAATATTTTGAAAAACAGTGCTTTGTATCTGTGAATTCACTCTATCAAATGCTTTGTATCTGTTGTAGTTTCCACATAAACAAACAGGAGACATTACTTTCTGAACAGCCTAAGTATTCCTACTCTAATAATAGAAAAGCTCCAAGTAGGCATAAATATTATAACTAATCAGTAAACATCTTTTTTTATTTATTTTTATTTTATTTTATTTTATTTTTTTTATTTTTATTTTTTTTTTAATTTTTGGCTTACCAGAAACAGTCTGTTATATGATAAACAGAACAGACTTACTATATTTTCCCTTTGAATGAAAGTTATTTATCTTTAGACATTTAAATGAGAGGAGGGAAAAGGGAGACTGCACATGGTCTGCACCTTTTGATCACAGCTTAAATTTAACCAAAGTATTCTTCATATCTACTAATCATGCTTGCAAACACAGACCTATTCTTGATTAGGAATTTCTCTCTACAACTGTGACATTTGCCAATTGATTAAATTTCAATATTTGATGAACAAAATATCCGTGACTCATTTGGTTTAGCTAAGCACATTAAATGAATTTTCATTTGGTTTATTTCTTGGCTTTCCTGTTTCCCTTTAAATAATTTTTGAAAGTGACATAATGAGACATTACTGGCAAGCAACATATTTCTAGTTTCACTGAAGATAGAAACTGTCTAAACTTTGTCTTTAATTTCCTTTTTAATTTGCTCTTTGCTTAGAGTTTAATATAGTTTAAATTTCCATGAAATAGTCATTTATTTGTAATATTTCCCTGAATACAATTTTTTACTGATTAGAACTGAAGAAAATATAATATTGTACTATGGAAAACCAGAACATATTTCAATATTATATGTTAAGAAATATGTTAGAATATGAAATATGTTAACACTAATTTGTCTAAAAATCAACCACAGATGCCAGGCACTATTTTCAATTAGAAGTAGTAATTATGATACCATTTTCTACATATGACACTTGATTTATATAGGGGTCAAGTGTTTTGTATTTATAAATAACCTAACTCATTCCCACTTTTTAAAGAAATTTTTTTTTTTTTTTTTCCAAATGAAAGACTGACCAGAACAACGTTTCATCATTCTCTCAATTTTTGCTTTGAAAAAAACTCAGATGCAATGGTTTACCCCAAGTACATTCATGTTTACACTGGAATATAATAAATATACAAAACAATATTATATTCATATATTACAAATACACACAGGTTGGTGCATTAATCAGCTAGTGCATTAGACCCTGAATCAATCATGGGAGAGTACACACTAGACTGCTATAAACACTGTGGCTGGAAAATTTATTTGACAGCACTTTCAACATGTCAGGTAAGAAGCAATTAATATATCAAAATAAGTAATTTCTGATGCAAGCTCCAAAGCTTGACTGCAAAATCAGAACCTATAATCTGTCTATGCAAATTAAATTATTGTTTGATAGCACCAAATGAATATAGTCCTTATCGCTCCTAAAAAAGCAAATGTTATAATAGGGAAACAAGAATGACAGAAAATCTGATTTTTTAAAAATGACTTTAAGAATAATAATAAAATGCTAATGGACAGCATTCAACTCAAAGATGCAATTTTCATCAAAACATCAAAATAAAATTTAACAGAAACTGAAAATCCAAGACTAATGAAGGAAATTGAATTTGCATGTGATCCCAAATCCATGATATCACAACTTGCCATTCTATAATGAGAGGTATTTGTTCAGAGCCTTAACAGTTTCAATGAACTTCAGAATTTACTTTGTTTTCTATTCAAAAAGCTAATTCCATAATAATACTTCTGATAAACTCATTTTGTAATGCTGAGATGAACTGTCCATCCTACCACAAAGGATTCATTTTACTTAGGACTTAAACATGAATGACATTTTAAACATAGGTCATTTCAAGTATAGTTTTACCAAGTCACTTCTTCCTCATGTTTGAAATGGCTTGTGTTGTAAGATCAGTAATGAACTGTAAAAGGAAAACAGAGGAATACACACAACTCTGTTATCTACTTAACTCTATTTAGAAGTTTAAAACTGTAGTACTAAAGAGTCAGACATTTACTCAGAAATGCCACTTTCCAGGGCAAACTGTTGAACAATAATTAAATCATCTCGATGAGTTTTAACTGAAAGAAAGAAAATTCAACAGAGAAAAAATAATGTACTCACACTTCATTCTACAAACTTTTTTCTTGATTTGTCAGATAACGCAATTAAGGAAAGTAACAACTTTGCTAGATGTCATCCATATGTTGCCACTTACCAGTGTGGTAAAGATATAGTGATAGTATTCCGTCATCATTCCCATAGCTAAAGCCTTAAAAAAAAAAATAAAAAGATGAATGTTTCTGTGTTAACATAATAACTTTTAACACACTTACACTGCAAATGAAAAGCTGCAGAAGAAGACCGGTTTGGAACTGTACTAAAATTAGGTCCAGCAAGTCATTTCCTAGCAGTTAGAGCAGATTACTGACTATTAAAGAAGTTTATGAACCAGATCATCTGATACAAAGAGTACTATTAGACTGTTTAGAGCTGTAAATTGGAAAGAGGCTTATAGTTTTACATACGAATGGCTGCATTAACTCACCACATAAAATCTCAATTGACAATATTTCATTCATTATTGAGCCCCCTCATCTCCTTAAAAAAAATAACCTAACAGGATTTTTTTTCCCTATTTTAATTATTGGCATTATGCATTTAGAACAAGGACCCAAGCATATACTTCAAGTGTACACATTTTTTCCAACCATGAAAGAAAATACTCTCCATGTAAGTTTTTACTAGCAAGATACATAGTGTTTCATCATCTTCATCTGCTGCGCTGTCTATGTGATATCAAATAGTTTCTCATAAGCTGTGTATTCTAAAATGTTCGTTTTTTTTTTTTTTAACTCGTAAAAAGAAAATCTGCAAATATTTATTTTAAAGCAATAAGCTAGAAATATCACTGCATCATATGCTCCTTCACCTGAAGATCATGTATGGATACACAATATCTTCTCACTCTCCACAAAAGCTTCTAGAGTCTAGTACTATTTATGTAAACATTTTAGTATTTGACAGTTTTTCTTTTTTACCTCACTTTAGCACCTTAAAAAAAAAAAAAAAAAAAAAAAAGCTACACAAATACAGAATATTTTTCTCCTTTCCAGGAATTACAAAGATAATTCTTTGCCAATTTTCTACCAGTTAAACCTTCTTAAATATGCTGAAGGCAATAATTATACAATTGTAATAATAGTGAAATTTGTATACAAAAGAGATAAATGAAGGCTGTGCAAACTTTACTTGCATCATTGTCTAAGAAAGGAATAAATGACTAGTCTGTATGTTCTTTTTCAAACAAAAGTGAAAAGCTAAAACAAATTTGAAATAGCAGCTGCAGAACAGAGCTTTTAGCTTTGACAAGAGTGGCAAAAATTGTAACAACACTTTTTCAAAGGATGTCTTTGCCTGTATTTAGAACTGTAGTACAGTCTACCAACAGCAATTTGAATTCTATTAAACACAGGAAAAACCATTATCTTATGAGAAATATCCCAACTCCAGTAGAAACCTTACAACACCAAACACTGTTAGCATTTTTGTTTTTCGCTCTAGTAAGGTCATATAAACAGCTGTTTACACTCACGGATTTCACTCTCCAAGTAACCTCTCCATAAGAATATTTTAAATATCTCCACAAGAAAATTTTAAATACTGTCTGCTTTCCCTGGTTGCCTGGTAATGTAATAATCATTGAGATTTGCCTTGATAGAATCACATCATATCAATGGTGAGTTTTTTATTTTTTTTATGAAGTATTATTGGCCAGAAAACAGTAGTTGTCATGCATTTTTATTTTTTTTTTTTTTTCAAATTTGAAAGCAGAAGTCATGTTCAGCAGAACTACCAATCTTAGACACTTCTAAAATACTGCAATAATGAAGCTGGAAACTAAAAGATTACCGAAAAAAAAAATAAATTGAGGAGTTGTTCCTGTAACCTCTTTTTACATTCTTCAGGATAAGTGGAGTAGCCTGATAAAACAGTTCAGAATTTGATTTAAAGAAGTTGCATGCTCATTCTCAGATCTTAGAACATGATTAAATATGGAATGGTTTTCATTTTCTTCCCATTTCTCTCAGCTCATACTTTTTCTTCCCCAATTTTGTATGAAATAAAAGTTTCCTTTCAAGTAAAAAATATGAGGTACAGTATATATAATAATGTGCACTGATTGAGTTATTTGTAGTACTGCATCTTTGTACTGTTATTAATACATATTTTCTATCTGCATTTTTAAGATTTTAGAGGAATTAAATATACATTTAATAATTTGGGCTATACAATTGGACTAATTAAGCTGCATTACATTAAGTGAAAACCAGAACTGTAAGCAGATATTAAAATGTGTAAGAATTAATGAAAGAATCTTAATCAACACACAATAAAGCAAAATGATCATAGATGTGTTTACCTGCTGTTTTTACCTGCTTTTTTAATTGTACCCACAGCCGTACCTTGAGGTACCATTAACAAGAGATCTTTTTTCAAATGTTAAAGAATGTATTTACTGTTTTTGAACTAAACGATACAATATGCTAGCATACATAATATGAATGCAAATTGCGGTCACTAAAAAGCTGTGCATTAGAAATGTAGAGCACTGTTTTGTTTCAGGTATGTTTCCTAACCTAATTGCGAGTCATAGCTCAAATAAAAAACTTAGAGAAAAACGGTCTAAGGAATTCCAAGTCTTTGGGGCTAGGAATTCTAAGTCTTTGGGGTTAGCTCACTACATTAAAGAAGATATACAAAGACATGCATTTATTGCACACCTCAGGATTACTGGCAGCTTTTTTTACAAGCTCCTTGTTTTTTTTAAATATAATCTTTCTTATATTGCCATCTTCTCTTCAGTGACAGCATTGGAATATGCTTCAGCAATAAAAACACTGTATTTGGGATTCTGCTATCTCTTGCCTACTCATCTTACACAACAGAGCAAACACTTCGAAAGCATCTGCCTGAATGTATTCAGGTCCTTCACAGTCTTGTTAGTAAAGGAGGAGAATATGGCTCTAAAAATACCAATTAGTTCTGTCCTTCCAGAGGATTACACTAATGTGCTAGTTTAATAGTGTACTATTCCAATATTACTACCTGGTTAAAAGTACACAATTTAAAAGCTTTAACTGGAATATGTATATATACATATATATAATAACTGTAAGCAAGTATTTAAAAGCTCAAGGCATTAATTCTCTAAAATACCAAGGCGTACCTTTTCCCAGTGAAGTGCACTGTGAAATACCTTTTCTCCCCCCACACAGACAAACCAAGCTGTTTCTTTAAAAAAAAAAAAAAAAACAAAAAACCTATCATTACAGATGCCAATAAAATTATCTCTAAAATTCTTGGCTGATTTTCAGTTAGGCCTCAGTAAAACTAACATACGATTTAACTGCTTGTTAAAAGCCATTAAGACTGGATATTAGTTTCATTTATTAGGAATCGAAAGCAAAATGAGGATTACCTGTTTCAAGATGCCCGCTGCCATTTCATGGCTGCAGTCAAAGATGACATGGAATTCCTTTCCTCTTTTCATCTCCTTTAACAATGGCTTTGCATCTTTTGTGTCAGCTGGTAACTGACGGATTTTTAGTCTCAGGTTATATCGTGATGGAGCCTTGATGAGCTCTTGTAATCGAATAAGGCCTTAAAGAAAACAGAGGAGTCAAAGAAAAGAAAATTATCAAAACAGGAACCTGAGTCGCTAGCAGAGCAATTTACTACAAACATTGAAAAATTTCTGAATTTCTCTCCTTTTTCAGCATGCTGCAGCTGATACAGAGAAATGTATTTTAAAATAAGAGTATCTATACTTCATATGCTTTCCTATCTCAAGCCTTTCCTTAATATTAGCTGACAGTAAGTACTTTCAGTTTGTATCTTAAGACAAATTTTCCCTCATGGAACTATAATACCGCTCCTCAAAGAAGAATTATTTTAATTCAGTTAAAGTGACATCCCAGACTAATTGCTTATAGTCAGACTAGATAATCTCTTAACTAATCTATTCAGTCTTGACACAAAGTTGTAGAACACTTCAATATTACACAACATCATCGTATAATCCACGATAGTACTCAATTTTTCTTTTTTTGTTTATACAGGTAATAGCACAAAAGCAGCAGTGAAGAGGATGACTAATGCCTTTGCAGTCCTCTTCAGTATTTCACAATTCCATTTTAGATTACTAAACTTTCACTATGAAAGTAGATGCAGTAATATTTTCCCCCAAATCTTCTTGTTCATACCAGCAAGACAGCAAATGGTGTGGTATAGAGACCATTGATTGGTCTGTGACCAATATTGAAAATTAGGTTATTCAACTGTCTTCAGACAACAGGATAAAGACAGGTCTTTCATAAAGTAGCAGTTTATTTCAGCACTAGCAAAAAAGATGTGCTAACCATCTTTTTGCATTGGAGGGTACTCTGCTTAATGGCAGTAAAAGAGTTACTGTTCTTACTGTTTCCAAACTACGTGCAGTTTGGTGTACACACTGAACTATCAAAAAAAAAAAAAAAAAAAAAATAGAACCTCTGCTTAGTATTTCCTCTAATCAGGGCCTCTAAAATTTGAGATAGCTCACTTTACTGCATCAAAGAATCTAATGGAAATTACTAATTATTATTTAATTATCATCACAGGCACATCATCTAATATATATACTGCATTTTGAATTATTCCTAAATATTCTTCCTGGTTAAAACTGAATGTCAAAGCTGCCTTGATTTCGTAAAAAATATGTAAAAAATATGTAATATTGCATGAAAACATACTACAGTTTCAGCAAGAAGTCGTGATAAGCTCTGCAATAAAGAGACTTTATTTTTGTTTTGGCACATATCCTTTTTCCAAAATACATTTTTTTTTGTCAAATGACATAACACTGAAAGCCTTTAACAACATAATATTTCAACAAGGCTTTTGTTATGATGCTTTTAGACTGCAAAACATCCTTAGCTCTAATAATTTTCAACCGAATTAGACAAATAGATAAAACATCTGAAAAACAAAATTAGACACTTATTTCATCATTCCACCTCTTTTGACCCTGCAAAGGATAGACATTATTTTCTTAATACTTCTGGAATTAGCTGGAACTGGAATTGTAGCTTATTATATGAAATCTTCCCAAATTAAGACCTCAGGTTGTAAACCTGGTGTAGGAATTCAATAGATCTTTCAGGCCCAAAAGCAGCATTGAAATGAATGGAGGTATTTCTGAATCAATTCAAAGTTTTAAACAGTCCACACAAATGCATCTTGGTTGAGGGATTTATGAAGAAGATAGAAACAGCAACTCTCGGGGCAACAGAGCATTAATTTAGCTCTTGGTTGGCTGTGTAGGTCAAGCTTGCTATGCAGTTAATTTAAGAAATGTTTTGTCACAGGTCTACATCATGGATACAGCATTTCATCACAAATTTTTGGTAACACTGCTAGAACACACATACACATTCAAACTGAAACAATTGTTCCTATAGCTAAATAACCTACGAAATTTCTAATTTCAGTGAAACGTTTGTATAGGATCTTCATTAACAACAAGCATTGTGAAGAAATAAACCCAGAAAATTCGATTGCTGATTATCTTCTTATAAAAACACAACGTGAAATATGATAGCATTTTTCTGCATAAGAGTATGCCAAAATTTAAGGTCAGAGCAAAATATTCTAGCTCAAGAAGGATGAAAAATAATTCCACATGTTCCAAATTATTTTTAATAGCTTACTTGAAACAGTAAATTGGAAACTTTTTAACAATAATAATTTTGACTCACATTACACTATAACTGGTGTGTCTAATTTTAGGTTTGTCTTGTTTTGCTTACTTCATATTTTTTTCCGTTCTGCCTTGAAAAGAAGATAAAAGTCAACTTTAAAGAACCACAGAAACATCACTACACTTGTTGACAATCTTCAGCACAGATGCTGAAGGCAGAACAGATATGATTAGACCTGGTCTCATTAACAGATCTCATTCATCCTTGCTAAGACAAAAAGAATAGAATATGGTGGCCTTCATGCAAATGGCAGATATGAGTCTACATGATTGTGAAAACAGTAATTTTAGAAACAATAATTTGAATAAACCTTGCCACGCTTACCTCAAATGCTATACTGGTATTTAGAGTAAATGAATCAACATACTTAATTGAAACTTAAATGGATTTGATGCTTGATTTCCAAATGCCTCAACTAAATAAACATGAGGTATCTTAAAGTTGGACTGGATGATCCTGTAGGCCTTTTCCAATCTTTGTAATTCCATGATTCTTGATTCTGTGATGTTCTCTTCACACTGGTGACAGGTGAGACAAGAGGAAACAGCCTCAAGTTGGACCAGGGGAGGTTTACGTTAGGTATCAGGAAAAAATTCCTTACAGAAAGGGTTGTTAAGCACTGGAATAGGCTCCCCATTGAGAAGGTGGAGTCACCATGAATGTGTTTAAACACTGTTTGGATGTGGTGCTTAGGGATATGATTTAGCAGTGTGTTGTTAGTTAGGATAGCATGGTTATGTTGCAGTAAGACTTGACGATCTTGAATGTCTTTTCCAACCTGAGCAATTTTATGATTCCATCTTGAAGAGTTGTATTTTTTGTTTTTGTTTTTTGTTTTGTTTTTGCTTTGTTGTTGTTTAACTGAAAATATCATGCATCTACTACAGTTTATCATATTCAGATGATCTAGTACAATTGTTCAAAAGTAAAGCTTTGACATAAAACAATCTAGCATATACTACTGCCATTAATGACTCTATCAAAAATAATAGACAATACTACGACAGCAAAAACACTTAGGGTTGCCTCCAAGCCTGTCCAGTTCTTTAAGGCTAAAAACATAAAGCAACTTGAATGTGTGCTCTTGAAATGAAAACATTAAGATGATTTCAGACTGACAGAAGGGTAGCATTTCAAAGCTGTGATTTTTTCAAAGGTAAAGTCCTGCCAGTTTCTCACTCGCTTTGATTTCTATGCAATTCCACTTAAGAACTCCGACAAATCTGGGACAGATAGTATGACACACTCCTGTTGAAAAGAAAAAAAAACCTGGCATTTGATACTCAGTAGTTAAATATGACCAAGAAGACAGACAGAAAACCATCCTTCTAAATAAAGTTACTTCAAATCAAATAGTGCTGCAAAATGTGCTGCCATATAAGCATCTGATATGCAAGCTGTTGAGTCTATAAACTAGAGACATAGATCTACTTGAACTATCACATCACACTGAAAAAGTTAAAAAGAAAAAAAAAAAAGGCAGGTGAAGGGATGAAACTGTGAAGCTGGAAAGGGGTGAATACAAATGTACAGGCCTTATAATTCTGAGAGATTCAGATAGCAAAAGGGACTTTGGGAATGAGCTGGATTTGAACATACAAGCAATATTTAGTGGAAAAAGTGCTGCGCTGCACCAAACATCTGCTATAAACATTGATTCCTTGCAATAGATCTTAACAACTGGAAGCCATGCTGAGTATGGGAGATCAGTCAAGACATCGTGAAGCTTGTAAAAACAGATTTATGCCATGTAGGAAAGAGATGACAATCAGTTTCACATGTCAGGAATCAGTATCTCAAGGGGAAAGTGTTTTTCTCAAAAAATTCAAATTCAGCATTTTTTTAAATACCAAAGTTTAGAAGGAAATCTGATTGTTCTTGACTGCAACTGTTCTTTTAAAACACTTTTTACTTAGAAGGGCAAAGTACCTAACGTATTTGAAGTAGTTATACTGTTCACTGAAGATGAAGACAGTGAGGACAGTTAATGTTGTAAAAAAAAAGTTAAAATTGAAGAAATGAAGGAAGAGGTTGGCTGCTTTTCTGTTACATGTCCATAGGCTCTGAAATTTTAGTAAGCAAATTCAGGGAATTATAAAGCAAACTGTTCCTTTATGTCTTGCAGAAACTATCAGAGGAACCTGAACATGAGCAAAGGGGGACAGAAAACCTGCAGATGCACACCGCTGTAGTGCACTGACTAGGTCTCATTGCTGGAGTAGTACAGGAATGCCTGAAAGCACACGAATAAATATTTATGGCTTCATAACTGCTAGGACACACAAACTGTAATGAACAAATTCCTCAAAATATATTTTAAAGAAAAGGAAATTTGAGACACAATACTCTTGCTCACAATTTCTATGTATATCACAATATTTAATTCTAGTAACGTTTAATTCCAGTTAACATTTAATGCATTCGAGCCACTGGTAGCATTCATTAAGTTCAGATGAATTATGCAGGGCACAAAATATGTTTCAGTCTATTAACTTTGGTAGTCTACTCAGCCACCCAGTGGGCCATCTGCTAACAAGGAATATTTGTTCATCCTTATCCATACTTAAAAAGCAATTCCACACAGGCATGAATTCAGCAGCTCCAGTTTGCCAGGTCCCCTTGGGAAGGCTGTCAGAAAGCACAACCCCAGGTGAGGCAGGGTGACCACTGCACATGCCCCCCAGGCACAGTGCATGACATGACAGGGGCAGTGATGGTGACATTATGTTATGGCTGGCACTGCTACAGTTGCCCTACAGCTTCATACTACAGAGGAACGCCTCACAGAACAAAATCTGCATTTTGATGAGGATACCTGCATCTAATGCTTTTATTAGGCAAGAGCTCCACTGGGTGAAGTACTGAGAAAAAGCACGTCCTCACTCAGGCACTTCTGGGAATTGAGACTGAGTAAACATTTTGCAGGCCTGGATCATGCTTCAAAAGCAAAGTCGCGCAAATATAAATCAAAGGCTGAATGTCTGTCCAGACTGCATCTAGTTCATAAAGTGCAGGAAATCTAGCTCTTCCTAGAAAAAAAAAACACCCCGAGCTCTCTCAGTAAAAGCAGCAGAATTAATGAGAAATACAAAAGCATGCAACTCTCTTTACCTTTTATCTACTACACATGGGAGAAGGCACTGGAGCTGAAATATGTTGGAGGTTATTGTCCATGTGCAGCACAAGTTACAGATAGTGCAGCAGGGCCTGGGTTACACCATGACCCACCTGTTGGTAGTGATCACAAACATTTCTAGCCAGTATGCAGCCACCAAAAACAATGCAAAATCCCACTGGGTGCCAAAGAGCTCAAGTGTACTAGGGAAAGAAAGAGGCTACTACTTGGGGCTGGAGATGTGTTCTTGGGAAGAGGCAGCTCTGCACCTCAAGGAAGTCCAATTGAGAAGGAAGAAAGACTGCAGCCCACAGGCACCCCTTGCTTGGACAAGATCTCCCTTGAAGGACTGTGGCTCAGAGTGACGGAAGTCATCATTAAGCAAAAAGCTATTAAAAACTATTATACATATCAACCCTCAACCTGTTGCAATCCAGGCATCTCATAGGGTAAATTGATGCACTCTATGTAAGCAGTGGTGAAAATGCACTATTTTCTTCCAGCCTTTATCCTCTCAGGGAAGGGAAAGTAAGGTAGTTAATGTAATTGTGTGTTTTATCTCTGTAGCAAAATCCTTGATTATAAGTTTGTATTTAAAAGTAATTAGGTAAAACCCCTGATGCTAGATTGTTTTGCCTGTAGTGCTTTCCAAGTATTCCAAAGTTTATTTTTTTCCCCTTCTTTTCCTCAGTTTGATATTAAGCTGTGGGTAATTATTTTTTGCCAAAGAAAAATGTACGCACTGAAAAGATATAATGTAAATGAACTTGAAATACAGCACGCAGGTCAAGCCGTGGACAGTAATGCCTTTCTCACTCCTTACTGTTGCTTATCACCTCTTCCCCCTGCATCCTAAAATCCCTAATAATGCTAAAGTAGTAGCATTAACAAAAAACAAAAACATATAAAAGAAACAAAGAAAAAACATGAACAAAAGCAAACATACATTCAGAGGATAAAAATGACATGTGGTTCAGAAGTGAACAGACTATCTACATATGATAAATTCTGCCACTGCTTTCAGCTCTATTTTCAACAGCTATAAGACATACTTTTCAGGATTTTCCGCAGTAAAAGTAGTATTTTTCAGTAACCAGAGTTCTCACTTGTTTAGTCTCTTTAGCATGTAGGCCTAAATATATAAAGTACTGCCAGACAAATTCCTTGCCTGCTTTCTTTTCCAAATATTGCCAAAATTTCTTCTGTATTTTCACTCTTTTTCTCATACTGTTATGGCCCATTTGTATAACTCTGACTCCTGAGAGTCAGGAAGGACTACTTCCTTCTCTGGCCAGTCGTTTCTGGAACTCCACTTCAACTGTCTATGTATGGTTAGTGCAAAAGGTAGTTTGAGATCAAATATGCATAGAGTATGTAGACAGTAACTATAAATTTTATGAATTGAGTACTTTTAATCCCCAAGTAAATTTCATTTTAATCATTTGACACTAGATAAAATGGTCAGTCTGGTTATTTGGGATCAAAGTAATGAGCTGACAAATTCTGAAAAAACAAAGGAAAACCAACAGTTTCAAAAGTATATAGCTCATCTGTAGTTAATCAGAAAAAGAAATATCAGAGTCTCAGATGAATAGAGAAACATCATATGAGAACTACAAAAACAGTGAACCAAAGGAGAAAAATCAATAGCTTTGCCACAGTTTTGAGAAGTACAACACAAAAGCAAAGACTTTAGCCTGGATTGCCTTCAGTGTAAGTAATTTGTAATACAAAATAAAAAACAGCCCTCAGGTAAAATACTGACTTCTAAAATAAATTAAAAAAATAGAAAACAATTTTTGTGAACAGGATCCCCCCAAAAATCTATTTTTAACAGTATAGAAATAATTGATGTATTTTGGGAATGTACTTCCTGCAGTTTCTTTCATGAGGGACACCTTTTTCCTGTCCCTTTAAACTCTCAATTCCTTCTTTTAGCAGCCACTGTGATAGAGTCTTACCTCTGAATGGCTGGAAAGAATGTGGTGTGAGTAACTCTTTTCAGAAGCTGCCATCAATTCATCTTTAAGAAGAATCCTGAAGGAGTAGTTTGTGAGCTCTCCAGCTGGCATCTTCCTCCAAAGAGATCAATCACATTACCTCCTCGACATGTTCAACTTCAACCAGTCCAGGAAGCAAGAGTCCCAAGTTTGTTTTAAAACCTGTGTCTCCAGCTCAGCAGTCTTGCAAGCCATTGCTACGCCACCTGGCCTGCTCATCAAACTATTTATCATTTGCATTAATGCTGCCTTTGTGCTGTACAGGAAGAATGCAAGCAAATGCACTTTGCAATAGGCTGAACACATGAACCTTTTTCTGTACAAAGGAACAGTAATGCTCTTTTAAAAGCTACTTCTATCTGCAGAATCTCAAAAAAAAAAAAATCAAATTAATAATATACCACTTTGTTGAACTACAGGAATATTTTCTCTATTTTCAGCAAGTTGTTTCCTCTCACACAACTCCGTACTCTTCTTCTCTCCTGATGTTCCCCTGCTCAATTTTTCTGCTCAGATCTCAGGAAAATATAATTATATATTGGACTTTGATAGGAGTGTGGGTAAAAGAGAGGAATGTCAGTTTATTGTTCAGTGATAGCAGAATAGTTCATTGCTGTAAAATAATTCACAGATATTAAAATGATTCACAGATATTGAACATTCTCAACAGATTGCCAATACACTTGCAAGATATAACTAATCTTTCTCATCCTCTACATAAAAAAACACCTCTAGTGAAAAGATTAAAGAAATGTATCCTTGAGAAATTGCATCTGCTAGCAGGACTATATGAATAGTATTCTATGTTCTTGGATACAAGAACATAATATTGGAAACACCATTAAGAAAACCATAAAGAAAATATAAGTGAAGAGTTTAATCAACATTTTTCATTTATTCATATTTAGCCTATTTACTCCATTGAGATTACTTTACTCAGTTCCTGCAGCATAAAACATGCTTAAAATTGTCATCCATTATACTTAAAGACAGTATCAAAATTGTGAAAAGTGTTCTTAATGGAGAATGAGCTTTAAGAAAGAACACTGCAGATACCTAATCCAGAAAAGTTTATCTTAGAGAAAACATAATCACTATGGCTCTTTGTACCAAATTTAGAGCTGAATATTTTAGTAAGATTTTTCTAACTTGCATTTAAAGCTTTAGAGAATAATCATAATGCTGTATGTGTGTGTGTGTGTGTGTGTGTGTGTGTGTATACTTCCTATTAACTTATATTCTTACCAGGAAAATGTACTACATTACCAGTACTGTATCAGTAAAAAGAAAAAAAGTATATGGTAACCAACTTCAGTAGCATTTTGGCCAAAGCAAATTCTATTTAACAAATCCTCTGTCAAGAAATATAGGTCTCCTATTTAGAAAAACTTGACCTGAAAATTTAGAAATTAGATTTATTAGGGTAAACAAGGATGCACAAATAAATCATTGTGCTATTAGTATTTGACAGAATGAACTCTGGAGGTTTCCTTGGATGACAAAATTCCCTTCCGGCAAAAGAGTTTAGATGTATAGGCGTTCTTTTATCATCAAACTACCTGTATGTACTTACCATTTTACTTTGTGATCTACCACCTTGAATCTTCTCCACAAGAACTCTTGTGTAAGTCTTGTGTAATTCTTGTCTAAGTGACCCTAAACTACACTGATGTATTTTCCTATACGTTGCATTCCAAGCTTCACCATTCACACACATGGTCTTTCAGTGTAACACACATAAAGAATGTAAAATGTTTCCAGACCGTTTATTAATAATTCAAATTGGTTTTTGTTGTTGTTGTTGTTGTTGCAGTTTCAGAGTTAGCTTACTTTCAAGAGAAAACATTTTTCAAAAGTTTTTTTTTTTTTTTATGAAACCATGTCAGTAGCTGAAGAATAATTTTCAGTTTAACTAGGTAATTCAGTTGCTCTAGATGTAAAAATCATTGAAAAAGAAGACCAAGGATCTGACTCCAGTAGTCAGATATCCATTGGGATACTCTCTGTATATTACTTAATTTTTTGTGTCTTAGTATCCATTTTACTTTAGTGCTCTTTCATCAAGAAGTACAAGTACAATAAAATAATCTTCTTTATCCTTTTCCTTAAATAAAATAAGCTAAGCACTTAAGAGCATGTATGTTTGTACATATGTTTTATAGTTAGTTTCAAACAGCTGATCCCAGTTCAAATTGTTTCCAAGAAAGGGAAAAAAAAAAAAAAAAAAAGAAGGAAAAAAAAAAGCAAAAAATCTCTTCACATAAAGACGTTAGAGCACCACAGTGAAAAAGGCCTATAACACCTCCCACACACTTTCACTGGAGGGATCAAAGCAAATGTTCAAGTTCAGAATAGACTTTAAGATCATGGAATTGTCTTGGTCACCCAAAGAAGATGAAGAAAATTTTTTAATACTCTCAGAGTACTTATCTGCAGCACACAGCAATTTAAGGAAAAAAAGAAATCCTTCACGCACTTTAATATAATCAAAAGCAATAATATAATTGAAAACCAGCCTGTAAACTGTTGACAGACTTTTAGATTAGATTTGTCTTTTTTTTTTTTTTTTTTTTTACTGTCCAGCAACATGTGACATTTCCTTATGCATGCGGTTCTATTATTTATTATAAGACTGATTTAAAATATCACTGTAGTTCAGTTTTGTGGTTGTCAAATGAACATGTTCTGAAGGATTTAGCAATAGATGACAGCAATGACAATTAACAATCCAGGGCAATTCAAAAGAATTCTTGTAATACTGGAAAGTATGATTTCTCAAGTGGCTGACATCTATGAGTAGTGTGGTTTAATGAGGGTAAAAAGCATAAAGAGATCTACTGCAGTCAAAGGACAAAAGTCTTTTGTCAGAGCTGTCAGAATCAATGTAAAAAGCAGCAGGAGAATAAGTTTAGCCATTTCCAGCAAAACTTAAAAAGAAATAATATCTCCTGTAAATCTGGAGAGGCTTGGCAGAAGAAAAAGCATGCATGAACACTCTAAGCTGGACATTACAGGTAAGTACATTTATTCTTGAAGACTACAGCAGATAATTTTTTGCTACAGAAATTGAGAAGAGTGCAAGAGAGAAAAACAATCTGGGAACAAAACTAGGATGTACGAAGGTAGGGTTATCGACCTGAGACTGATTAAGAGCAATTGAGCAAGGGCTTGATACCATAGGTGCATTTCACAGTGTTCCACCAACCAAAGACAAAATGTGTTAATAGTGATGTAGGAGTTTGGTTAAATTTGGGGAAATCAGAGTTGCTTTTTTTTTTTTTTTTTTTTAAATTAAGTCACATGTAAAACATGAGATTATATCTCCATTTTCCTGTTTTCATTTTTAGATAAATTGTTCTGCCTTTCACATTTTTTTTTCCATTTGAAAATAGAGAGAGTAAAATGTAGCAGAATTCAAGGAGGAAAGAAACAATAATTCTGATCATACATACCCTAGCCAGCTCTCTATAAAATGTAAATACTTATGTTTATTCAAACCTACAAATAATTGGAGTACATTCATTGACATCCCAATGATTACTGGAAATACAGCCTTCTTCTGTTAATTAGGCTTAAAGAAAAATTCTTTAAAGTGCTTAATATTAGTTTTCTTTTATATTGAGGCAAATAATTTATCTTGTTCCAGTAAGTTCAAATTCAATTCTTGGCAAAAGAACAAGGAGTCTCTGGTACATGTTTCCCTGAAAGACAAGCTGAACTCATGCATTATGTTTAACTTGATGATATTTAATTTTCCTTTCAAATAATTAATTTAAATCTCCAAGGAATTGTCCTCAAAGAATAATGCAGGTCCATTTGTCAAAAAGAATAAGAGTATTAAAATTCTTTCTTTTTAGATAACTAGATTAAGTAGTTCTTAACTTCCAAAATACTTTGAAAGTGAAATACTAACTTCACAAAATCCTCTTTACATCGGATATTTTCATGTAGCATCATGAAAAATATTTTTGAGCTTTATCAAATAATAATACAAGAAATTTCTTAGAAAAAGAATATACTACATCAACTACATCTAAATACCATAGTCAGGTTTAACACAGAATTACTAATTAAATGTTTACATGAAATTACTGTGCACAGCACATGAAACACTCTGTATTGAAAAGATACTAAGCAATATGTAAACAGTCTAGAAAAATCTCTTCATGCTCCAAAATCAGATAAAAATATTAGCAATTTTGCAGCCCTACCAAACCTGATTTTTTTTATTTAAGGACTAAAAAGAACTTATCCTCAAAGAGAAGTTTCTGTAAAACTGGGGATGTCTTTATCCAAATGCATTCCCTCTCTGATTCAGTGACAGAGCAGATGTGGAACAGAATTGCATGCAACTCCAGCTGATATGCATAAGAAGCCTGAAGACTCCTTTGTTTCCCTCATTTAGATATTCATTCAATTCACTCCATTAAAAACATCAAAAAATGATTACTGATTGATAATGCTCAAATTGAAATGCACAGAAATATTTACTTTTAACATGCTGTGACAAGCTATCCTATCCCACTCTGAATCTTTGATAAGTTTCATATACAAGTCTATTTATTTCCAGGGAGGATACCCACCCAGACTGTCAAATACAGCCAGGTGAATTCTGCATCTGCTTCAATGAGCTAGAACAAATGCAATCTAAAATTGCACAAAAGAGTATAAATACATAAAAGACCATCTAGATACTGTTTTTGTATTACAGACAGCTAATATTAATCCAATTTGAGGAAAAAAATATCAATGCAATAAGTTAATAGCAATACAGTATCTCTAAACATTCCTTTAATAGAAGTATGAGATAGCATCAGCTTTACACAAGTCAGAGAAAGTGGTAGTGTTGGGACTAGTCATGATAGTGACTCATGGTTACTTGTCATTTTTGTTTTGTTCTGTCTAGCAAAGGCAGTAAGAGAAAATAGCCACTTAGGAAAAAAAATAAAAAAACAACCAATCCTGGAGATGAAGATTCCACAGTCTTACAAGGATAGATTTTATTCTAACCTAAATGTTTCTAGATAAATCATTTCTTATAAAAATGTCAATGTCTCTATAACTATGCCATGAAAAACATTATAGGATTATTATTGTGTGGTTTTTCCTTTGCAAGACCTTCTATTTACCAGATTAAACCTAATCCCTTTTAGTTTTTTCTAACACATAATATATTCATAAGCTTCTAATCTGATAAACCTTCATCTTTCTTCAGACAAAACTATTAAGAAAAATTAACACAATTTTTGCTTTCTCAAGTATTGCAACTTGTGAGCTTACTGCCTGCACATGTAATTTTTATGTTCAATAGAATGTGTACCCTGTAAATGTCCTTTCAATTTTGCTATAAAATCATAACCAATCTACAACATTTAGTTTTATTGTTCTTCTCTCTTTGCATCCATGTAGCAGGGATGCATGAGGATACTATTTCTCTAATATGCATAGAAGTAAGCAACTTAGAACAGTGTGACTTTCTGAAACCTGTATATCTACTGCAATTTCCTTACCTAAAACATAAGTTGACCTGTCAAAGGAGGAAATTTTATATTATTTAATATTTATAAAGTTAAATAGAGAATTACTCATCACCTTGAGACCTTTAAAGTATATTAATGTAAGCACTGCAGCATTTACCATGGACAGAAATTCATGGGGCAGGCCTATAAAATAAAGAAATCTCACTGTATCCTACCCATTTTTAAGTAGATTCCAAGTAATTACTAGGAACAGAAGGATGAACCTAAGGAACCAGGACAAATGCACTTCAAAGCTTGGATAAATGTCTAACATGGAATAAATCTAAGTTTTTCTAACTTTTCCAGACTACAGAACTTCACCACCTATCACCCATGACTTCTCAAAATGAAATAACTAAGACACCTAAAATTACATCTTTTCTAAGTGTTTAATAAGTCTCTTGCTTGGGTGATTTGAAAACTCAGGACATTTGTCAACTTTTGGTTTGTTTTATTCAATTTCAATATTATTTAAGAAGCTGTCAATGAATGTTCCTCTCTTTAGACTTCAACTGACTTAGCAGAAATTCCAGTTTTAATGACATTCACTTTTTTAAAATTCAATATATTTTCTCATTTATTAAAAAGAAAATAAGTCCACAAAAATAAAAGATCATTTTCCATTCCCAAGCAGTTCTTCACCATCAGAAATATCAGAAGAATCTCCCACACACATGCATTCAGTATTTTAAATGTTAAATATTTCAGTATACATTCTAAGAATTTGCAGCCTTTCTAAGAATATAAGAACTGTGTCCTTCTGTACTCCTCTTTCCTGTAAACATGTAATGAGGAATATTTTTTGAGATGAAACCTTTGCCTTTTGTTAGTTTTGTTACTTGATTCTAAGGTAAGGAAGTAAGAAAAAAATCCTCCACTTTATATTTCAGTCATTCATTTGGATTTTGATCCACAGAAATTACACGGCTGGTCTCTGCAAATGTCTCCTATCGTAATGTGGATCACTGTGCTGCCTAGTTTCATTCAACACATCTCTCCCTATTTCTGCATATTATCTGTTCTTGTACAAACTTTACCCTTGTATATAAAGTTTACAACCATGAAATACATTCTACCGCATGCCTACAATGTCATTTTGTAGGTTAGTTATTATGTATCTCCAAGATTAAAGTCTTGTTTCCTACATTTAGGTAAAATGCACTGTCATTATATTGGATGTCAAGTTTTCAGTCCAGCATTCTCATTTTCTTTCTTCTTTCTCATTCTGCTAAGAACAGGCACACATGTTTTTACAAAGAACAGCTTTTCACATAAATTACGGGTTACTCAACTCATTTACATAAAAACAAAGATACAAGCAACCTTTTTCAGGCCATTTCACTATGTATCCTTGCTTTTTTATCTGTCTGATCTTTAAAGTTTCTTAAGCATATAATACTTACATAAAAATTTTCTTCCTGATCTCAAAGATTTACTTTGAACCCGTTGCAAAATTCTTTCCTTAATCTTTTAACAATGTCACCCACTTTCCATCACCATGTACCCACTTTCTGCAAGACATTCAATTTCATTATAAATTTGCAATAATTGGAAATTGATAGTATGGAAAAAAACATCCTCAAGATATAGCACATCATAAGATTCCCCACATAAGATGTGGGAAATATAGAAATAAGGTAATGTGAATTTTTATGCTGGTCCCAAGAAGGAAATAATTTTATTTACAAATCAGTGCTACTAATATATTACTCTAAAAAATATCAACAAAATTGCATCCTTTTCCTTCATTTGATTTAAAGCACTGCATTCAACATTGAAGACCATCAGAAAACATTTTCATTTCTGAAGCCATTTTTCAGGCTTTTAGTTTGGCTTCTGTTCATAGATGCAACAGATTTTTGGTGTTTATACGCATTCACTCAAGACCAAAACAAATGTTAATTAAGAAAAAATCTCAAAACTCTGTTTACATCAACTTGATCTGCATAAAGCATTAGTTGCCAGTACAAGTGCCAGTATAATTTAAAGGTCCCAGCATCTAACCATTCGTGTATAGTTTGCTTTGGAATACTTTCGGATGTACAGACTTATTTAGAATTTATCTGCCCTATTTTTCTTAGAACAGATTGCAATATGCACTTGAAATTTTGATATTTTGAAGAAGATACTTTGCCATTTTGAGATCAATTAAAACTATTAGGTCATGCAGCAGGTGAACATACTGTCATTTTCCCCCTTTTCTCTCCTAAAGACAATTGACTGTAGCAAACCAGTAAACTGAAAGGACTTAATTAGTATCCAGGGACAGTTTAGTGGTATTTAATTAACTATAAATTACTCTAAGGGAAAAAAAAAAAAAAAAATCCTAACTGATCTCTGGTTAATTCCTGACAGATCTTTAAGGAAAATTCTAGTTGAAAGGAACATATTTTGCAGTTTAGAATGATCACAGGAAGCAATACTTGTCTTCAGACTAGCAATATATATATATATGTAATATATATATAAATATATATATATATATACATTTTCAAGAGCCTGATTTCAATTTTTAGTTTGTACAACAGATGGACTAAATGAAAAATGTCTCATAAGAGTTAAGATGAAGGGAAAAAGGAAGACATAGAAGGAAGCAGAACATAGATACTGTTTGAAGCAAAAAAAAAAAAAAAGTGCAGAGATTCACAGGAAAAGGAGACAAACTATTTTTCCCTGAAAGAACAGACTCAGCTAACCAACTTTCACCATGCCCTAAGATAGTACCAGGCCAGTACGTCTTTCATAATATTAACACCTTTGCCCATCCTCTGAGCATTTTTGTTTTTATTATCCTATCCTTGTTGTAACAGACTGAATCTTTTCTTACTGAATCTTTACCGAGAAGTAACATTCTTACTAATTATTACTTCACCACATTTGTAGAGTCTTGACTGTTACTCTTTACTCTGTATTCAACCTGACTTTTACTCTCTCTAGTGTTACTGATTATATCACTTTAGAAGCATCTCTGTTCCCAGTTTCAAAAGGACGCAACCTCCATTCTTTCCTGTGCCAAGTTATCCTGTTTTCTACGTTACAGGATCCTGAACACTGGAAGCAGGTCTCCTTCAAAAGCCATTCTGGATATTTCAAAATTAGTCTATGAATGACTTAAATAAAAAATATTTCAAATTTATGTAAATAAAAATTTATAACCACTTAACTAAATCACAAATTACTTTTCCACTATTCACTTGATTAAGAATTGAATATTCCTTTTTACTTCCAGTCCTATTTCAAAGCAAGAGTTAAAAAACAAAATAAAATTAAATTAAAAATTAAAAATGAAGTAGATTATTTTTTCCTGTAAGCCTGTAATGCTAAACTTGAAACCAGAAGTTTGATTGTGTCTTTGGTAACATCAGCCAAACTTCTAGAAAGACAGCCTCCGAATTCCACTGATGTGTTCTTGTTTTCCATCTCTGTTTCCTCCTCACTATTTACTAGCTGTTGAATCATCAACATCATCAAAAACCTTCTTTTTCACAGAATTATGAGAAGGGTTTGTCAGAGTCAGTTTAAAAACGATGGAAGAAACTGTTAACACTTCCACAATATTAAATCTCTCATCTGGCTAAATTACTTCCTTGTATCCCCCATTGCAGACAGATTTTCCTCTTACCAGCTGGTAGTTCTAACCTCCAGCAGACAAGCCTCAAATTGGACAAGTTTTTTGAAATTTCAAACCAAATACCATTGCCAGAGCAAACCAGTGGTTTTAGAGTGAGGTTAAAGGAATGGTATCAAATTGGGGAATTTCTGATGGAAATTCGGGAGTTCATTTTTAAATGATGTGAATCATCTGCAAAACAAGCATCCACATTTCCTCTGCTTTCAACTCATAGGAGCCAAAACCAGAGCTCCTTCTGTGACTCTCTGAAAATGCAGTTACCAAAATTCCAAACAAATATGGCAACTATTTTCTAACTTAGCTAATATGCCAAGAGCAGCACTAAAATGTAGCTGTCCTATTTGACCAGCCAATCCATTACATCTTTCAAGTTATCATCTTTTTCTTCAGAAACTGAGTTTTAAATAAAATCAGAAGACCTAGCTGTTAGCAACCGTGAAGATACTGAGGAAAATGCAGATAGAGCGTGACAGATTTATTGACAGTTGCAATCTCAAATACAAACAATTCAGCAAGTGAAGGATAATTATGAGAATACTTATGCTAACAAATCTGCGTTATTTGTTACACTCTACCTTGCCAATGGAATTTCTTGTAATTAAGCTTTCTTAAAATAAAGCTGTAACAGTACTGACACCCCTCATTCTTCTTGTATGCATGAATATATATTCATAGAATCATATCTGCACCTAGTTGCATGATTTAGTCTTACCAGTGCTGTCATCATAAACAACAGTAACCGTTTTCCACTTGAAGAACTGCACAAGGTCAAGGATGGCACGGCTGAGTGATGAGAAGTCTGGATAGAGGCTGACATAGAAGGAGTCCTTGTTGTCTGACACCTGATGTTTCCAGCGGGTCTGGATATGTGGAACACCCAAAGCATTGCAGATTGATTGTACAGCATTAGCTGAGGAGCTATGGGATGGTCCGAAGATGGCAGCTACCCCAAGAGATAGCTGATCGCAGGCTGAAGAGAAGACAGAAGTCTGTCAATGATGAGAGGAAAGAAGGCAGTGTGCCAGAACGTATTGCACAATTCATATCAAATAAAAGGTTCTCCATGAAATATAACTTTACTTCTGAGAAAACTCCTTTCTTCTGTAACACACAGATTTCAACTTCTGAATACATTTCTAAGCTTTCACTGTGAGCTGATGAATAGCAACACTTCACTTCTAAATAGTGCTCATCTACATTTAATAAATACTTCTATGTCAGTGGAAGTCACAAAGGCCAGCAATTGTGTATAATTGTTTATCTTGTTTATTTCCTACAGTATGCTCCAGCATTATCTTGCAGAAGATGAGTTGGCACATTGCAGAAAAAAGCCAGAAAAATTAAGCAATACTGGAGACTAGTTTCTCAGTCCATGCCCTGCTCCTGTTCATATCACTGCTATAGACATAACTTTTATGAGCACACGGTTCTGAAACTCAACAGATTCTGCCTTTCTAAGGAAACATCTTATTTGGTAGAGAGAAGTAAGGGAAAGTGTCTCCATAATCCAATATGAATGTATTTATATGAGGCTAGATTACTTAGTATTTTTACACCATCGTCGTTGTCCCTCACAACTAAGGAAACAAGCAGTAGAAACACATTTTACTACATTATTTTTCCTCAATAAGTTGAAATTAATTTTTTCAGTTGTGCCATGTCTGTCCTTTTCAGCACAATTAAAAATACTACAAGTCTTCGAGAAATCATGCTGGCACACCTTTTTATTCTTGCAGAGCATCAATGGTTTAAATGAACTTCTCATATACACACAAGATCTCCACTGTATTACTAAGCATAGGATTAAAGCCTAAATGACTAGCCTGACAAAAAAACATTTATGCTAATATTGCCCTTCCTAAGAGTAATCAACAAGCTTTATGCAAATGTCAGTAAATGGGATCACTAACAACAGCAATAGCTACCAGATGGCTTTTCAATGGGCTTTTCTTTTTTTTTTTTTTTTCTGTTTCTGTGATTTGAATAATGCAATGCTTTCACATGTGATTTAATACAACTCTATCAGATGCATACCAATTTTTGTAGTGCACTGAAGGATATTTTGTTTGCACTCACATTACTCTTCATTGAAACAGTATCTTGGAAATATCATCTTGCTTTCAGGTTGCTCTTTCATACAGTAATTTTAAAATCCCATTGATATTTAGTTTGTATTCAGCTTAAAAAAGTATTTGTTAGTAAGAGGTTTTAACAGGCTGTTTTTTGATGCAGCACCTGCCTGGTCACTAGTGGATAAAATCGTTAACCACAGAATGAGTTAAATGTTTCAATCTCACAGTTAAAACTCTGCTTTGGAGTCATCATAATAAAATGAACCATTTTAGGCTAGCCTTTAGCCTTCGATTCTGGACTAAAGTACCTCTCAGCATCAATGGTTGGCTGTGAATTGATGAAGTAAAAAGCTATGAGTACTAAAAAATTACACAGATTTTGATACAGCATGACTAGTTAAAAATAAAGATTTGCATTCTCATGCAAGATGCAAACAGGAACACTAAATATATCCAATCAATTACATTTTGTAATTCTAGCATCAGCTATTCCATTCTATCAATAGTTAGCAATAGTAAGGTTAGCTTGCAATCTCCAAGCAACCCCTAAGTAAGGTCTAGAAGTAGAGTTGTCATCTCAGAAGATTGTTAAAAAATTAAAATTTCAGAATAGATTTCTTCACTTTTTATTAATTCAGGTATGAGGACAAATTATTAAATTAAATTTCACAAGGCAGAATGCATTCAAATCAGATAGAAGATGGGGACAGAATTAAGGATTTGTTTACTATTGGCTGAGATGGAAAGAGCAGCCTCTCAGAACATTCTTTATCTCATCAGAATAACTATTCAAAAAAACCATTAAAGAAATAGCATACTTCCTTTCTCACTCTCTGCTACAAATAAATTATTTTGCTAGGCATAAATATTTAGTCTATAATATTTTTCATGTATCAAAGCACCTCAGAAGAATTTAAATGCTTATTTCCATACAGAGAGACTGTCTATTCTCATATCTAGCAACAACAGCCTTATACTAAAACCGTTAATTTGAGAAATAAACAATTAGAAAGATAAACTTGACATGTTGCAAATAAAAGGCAAAAATATTTATCATTTCAAAATTGATTTTTAATCAGGATTGTATTCCATTATAAAGATGTACTTCGTATACATCTGCACTGACATAGCAGCTTTTCCCTAGCTAGCATTTCTAATGTAGCATCAGAAGTTTTCATTTTACTTAGCAAAAAAATCTCTTCTTGTTTTTCAGTTAGAGTAACACGTTGAGGATCAGATCTCTGTGAAGATTTAAGGTCCAAATCTCTCATAACAAATACAAGTTTACCTTTTCTTGTTAAGGATTCATATGAATCAATCGTATAAACATTCATATGAAATTTGCTTTTCAATAAAAAAATCTACCATTAAACCCTGTGTAATACCATGCAAAATTTAAGTTCTGTCACAAAGTTTTGGGCTTTCAATCAAAAAAGGACATATAGGAGTTACTGGGTTTTCAACTTTCTACAAAAAGGCAGTGATGCAGTATAACTCCTATGTGGCATCATCGTGTTTTAGACCAGAATGTAAAGCAATAGCTCATAACTTCAATTGTTTGTGAGAATCAAAGATATGAAAGTTTAGGAAAAACTGTTCATAATATTTTATAATCTTGAAAATCATCTGAACTGATGCTTTTACATTTATCTGGTAACAACAATCTTAAACAAAGGCTTAATTTTCAAGCTTATTTTTATGCTTTGTTCTCATCAGATAAGCAAAATTACAACTACTTGCTCTCTTTCACAACACAAGCCTGATAAAATATGCCAGTCACACATATGCTAAAGACATTTTTGAAGATGCACTTAAAGTGATAGAACACCTAAAATTGAATTGGAGCCTTGGTAAATATCTGAGAATGAGATTTTAGCCATGAAGCCATAAAAAAATTCACATTCAGATTTTGAGCACCTTAATGAATGAGAGGGTTTTGTAGACTTTCCTCCAGTAATGTTGGAAATGTGCCTGATGGCATACATACTTGACTACACCACTGAAGTCTTAGCCTTTTCCAAGATCATTGCAAGTTGGAAGCACTTAGCATTTCCCAAGGGAAAAAAAAAAAAGGATGGGGGAAATGTTTTCTGACACCAGAAGTTCTACTCTCAAAAACACCCTAATCACAAAACTCAAGAAAAAGAAATTTCAGATTTCAAATGTTTAAAGAAATAGATTTTGGACAGGGTAGTGGGAACATAGTTGACATAATGTAATTTTCGAGCAGTTACCATTATAGCTTTCAAGGGGCAATATTTAAAACACTTCTTTAATGTCAGCTACAACCTTGTACAATGTTACTGCATATCTTTATAGACAGACCTTTTTCAGGTAGTTAGAGCACACGAGTTTTAGCTGCTAATTAAAGAAATAAAATACACAAAAAGTTACCTTTTTTGGATGCTTCGAAACTGTCATAGAGATTTATCTTTTGGGTGTCATATGTTAATGTAGTGTTTGGCAGAAGAGTTCTGTTTCTGTTGATTGTGTTCACAGCAAATCTGAAGGCTAATTCTTCTGCTCCCATTGGACCAGATTCCACACACTCAAAAATACCTCCTGGTGGTGAGGGAGAGAAAGAAAAAAGAAAGAAAGGAAAAACAAAAAACACTAGTAAGCCAAAATGGCATAAAAGAACAATTTCATTATTATTTTGGAAAAAATTCCTCTAGCCTATATATTGGATATAGATATTCTTAACCTAATAAATCTGATATCGTGCAATTAGTATAAAATAGCCCATGATTTCAGTGATATTTGGGTCAAACAATAACCCAACAGCAGTATGTATTAATCAAACTTACCTTAAAGAAAATAAGTTGAGTGTTTTTGCTGTTGTTGTTGTTTGGGTATTTTGTATGTTTTTTTTTGTTTTTATTTTAAAGACATCCTCTTTACTAGTACAAATAAAAACACTATAAGAATATAAAATAATCACATTATTTAGAAGTGTAGGGACAAAGAACATGTAATTATTATTTTACATACTTAAACCTGAAAAACTGCATTCATAACTTCTAGATCACAGGTACATAAAAGGCAAGATTTCTGGAGTCTTGTTTTTTACTGGTCTATGCATTATATAGTATCATGAAAAAGATAAGAAAGTGGAAAGTTCATTGGAAATGCAATTCACAAAGAAGAATATTAGCAGGACATCTCAGATTGTGTCAAGAAGATTTATACACATTTTAGCCTGACTGTGTACCTGAACATATGTATATACATTGAGCAGAGGTTCAAACTATACTCATCTGCACTGAGCTCAATGAACATGCTAAGCTTAATTTCAACAGATAGAGGATTCAACTACAGTCCGCGTAAAGCTCAATCACATGTAGAAAGCATCCCCAAATGGACGGCCAGAGTAGGACATGCCTAAAAGGACAGGCGATTTCTAGAACTGCCTTAATCTTATATGAACCAAACAAGATTGTTGTATATCAGTCCTTCTCATCTTGTAATAAGATATCACTGCCCATGAAATATAAATTAACATATAAGTTGCAATAATAATTTATTCTTTGTTCTCAAAGAATAAGATGTCAACAAAAGTAATCTGAAAGTATGTTCTTCCCAAGGCATAGAATGCCTAAAAAAAATAAAGGTCAGCATCACTACTGCCCTTTCTATTCTTTTGTTAATAGTATCTGTGAATAACAGTAACTAGGACGAGACAGGGATTACATCACTGCAAGAAATGTTTTTCATTTATTTTCTCCTAATGTGTACGCATTCATTTTGAAACTTATGTGGCTACCTGGCTTTGTATTATCTAAAAAAAATCTTAATCCTGGTTTCTCGGAAAGAAACTCTCAGCATCAAAGTACGTAGGAACTGAAACCAAACTTTGCAAACAACCAAACAACCTACATTTGGAAATAATGTGTATTATGTCATTAACTCCTTCCCTCACACATTATTAAACACAAAATGGCCTTTCAGATTTCTAACCTTTTGATTCGTCCAGCCTGTTTCTCAACAGAATATGGAGAACAGGTGTTAATTTTTTTATTTTTTTTTTTTTCCCAGCACATGAATCTTTAAGTTCCTCATGAGTGCCCTAGGGACAGATGCTCGACAAGTATTATCCACTGAAATTAGACTTGTCAAATAACTATTTTAAAACTAGCATTTATAGGAGAGGCAAACATTTAAGAACAATCCAGATATAGCAAGGAATGATTCAACTGATTAAACATATAAGAATATAGATAATAGATAGACAATATTAACAGTAATTTGAAGCTAAAAAGAAAAGGCAAATATGAACTTAGTACATTTTAAAACTGAAAAATTAACCATATTTGTTTAAACAATAATATGCCATTAACATGAGAGGCAATCTGTTTTTTGAATTTAATAAATTATTCGGGAGAATGTAATCTGGTAGAAAAGATTTTTCGCTGTTTATGGCTTATAGTGTCTAAATATTATAAATCAAGCTATGATATTTAAAAAAAAAAAATGTTGCAGAAAGTTAAAAAATAGTGGATGTGTGTTTAATATAGCTATTAAGACACAAGAAAAATTGCAAAAAGTTACCATAAATATAATCAGAATTAAGACAGATTTTATAGATTTTCTTAGAGACTTGGAAAACACTTGTTCAAAGAAATTCTGAATAAATAATATCACACAGTAAAAAAATATGATATACTAAGCAACAAAGGATTTACAAAGAGAAATATGCAATACAGTGTACCTTTCTTCTCTCTGTAATTTTTACACTAGAATCACAGAATAGCTTAGGATGTAAAGAACCTTCAAGATCAAGTCCAACTATCCCAACTCTCAACAAAACAGGACAAACAGTATTTTTGATGGCCATTGCCCTCCTTAATTGCTTAGTTTCTAATCCCTATGACAAGCACAAGGTCACACTTGACTCATGAGTGGTGTCATCCACTCTGTAATTTGAAACATTCCACTCAGAAAAGGGTCTCCAAGCTTCCTACCTGAATTTTTGCTAGCCTCGTGATATTCACTACATCTTTCACATTCTGTGGCTGCAGCTGAAAGCAAGAGCACCTTCTGCCTTACTTCAACAGCTAAACTAAGCACTGCTGGGCATGCATCACAGAAGACTTGTTTCTTTGCTCCTCCCAGGGCACCTGCCACTGGTTGCCAGCAACCAGAACCTCTTGGGCTGGGCAGACTTTGGTCTGAACCATGACATCCTGGCTTGGCTACACATCACAGTTTCCCTGGAGAAACATGCTGCAGCTCTAGGACCAGCACCGGGGAGAAAGGGGTCTCCATTTCAAGAGAATTCAGATTTGCCTGTGCAAAGTCATGACCCCGAATCTGAGAAGTGCTTGGGCTGGAACTGGACCAGAGAATGGCTGAGAGCTTTGCCACTGACAAGTGCCCTGCAGCAAAAAGCACATGACACTTCAGCAAAACAGAGCCATGGAATACAAGTTTTATGCTCATTTTTTTTCCATTGAAAGATTTTCTTCCTTAATTTATATTTGCCTGAAACTCAATACAATCTTGTTTTTTTATTCTTGTATTTTTCATTCTCCTCATCTCAAAGTCTCGAGATAGGGGACACTTTGTCAAAGATGCAACCAGGATATCTAAAATAAAGATGGTTTTGTCTTCCCATATTCATGTAATTCTTAATGGGATTGATAGTCTATCACATAAAAAGACAATTTTATGAAAATGCCAAGGCCCCTAACTTCTGTAAGTGGCAACAGCATGTATAATTTCCCATGTGCTCCACTAAGTGTTTTCTTCTCTCATTCACATGTTTTCTGTCTTCATGATAAATGCACCCCCTCAAAGGTGGCAACACATGGTCTGTCTTCATCAAGGTAAATTTCCATTCCTAAGGAAAACAGGTAGAAAGAACAATCTGTTTCTGTCGTGCTATGATTAGAGTATTTTCCTGGGAGGAAGGAAAATATAGCTTGTGGTTACTACTTTTTAACATTTTATGCTAGATGGATGTTGAATTAAAAATAAGAATCTTAGAATATAATTATGCCATATACTTGTTTTCTATCAGTTTCTAACTTAAACAATGTCAAACTTACAATTCAGTTTCAGGGTATTTCTATGTCTGCTGAAGCAGTGAGGAATTAATATCACATAATTTAATACTTTGGATGCTGAAAGAATTAGGTTCAATCTTGATCTGTGCACTAAAAGCATTGAATCATTATGTTCTTAAAATGCACCATGTCCTACTAATACACAAAATGGCTGAGAATGCCAAGCTCCCCTGTACTAACTAGAAGCTGCTAACTTTGACCAACTTAATACTGCATTCAGGGCATCACAGTTTTTAATTAATCTACTTGAATTTTGTGTACAACTATGAAGTTGCACACTTACATAGAGCAGAAATTTAGGCAGAGACACATCTACATTCTAAATTTCAGAATGTAGTCATAAAATAACAACTTCTTGTTCTCCAGACAAGAGTTCCGTTAAGTATATGTGGAAGTCTATGCATGTATATTTTCAGTATGCTCAGCAGAGACCCAAGTATGTATGAGCTCTGGCATTGATAGAAATGGGAACATTCAATAAAGTGCTTCCTCTGTTGTTGCATGAGATACACTTGAAACCTAATACATAATCATCAGCTGCCTTGGTCTTACTCCTCTGTTCTCATTTTTATTACTGAATATGTAAACAGTAGCAATAAACGCTGAATATTTTTAAATAAAATATTGTATATAAAGTACATCTACTGGCTTAATACTGGGAAATAAATCAGAAATAACACTAGATCTTTTTTTTTTTTTTTAAAAAAAAAAAAAGGGAAAGCAAATGAATATAAAGGATTGTCTTTGCACTTTTTGTACTTCAGCTATACTTTATTGTAGAAGAGAACTTGTTTCTCAAATCAGTTATAGTGTACTGAGTCATGCTGCTCCCTCCCAAGAAATCTTTTTCCTCTATTTCCAATGGACCTTGTATTCAGGATAGCCTTATTAGTAATCAAACTGAGGAATGCTTTGCATTGTCCTCAGATAAGCAGACAGGAGAGTCATAAATCCTGCCATTGACATGTGGAGAGTCAGCCAAGCCAATGCCTATCTCTGCCTAACAGCTTGGAAAAAAAAAAAAAATGGTGTTGGGGTTAGTCTTATAATAATAACCTATCCTAGAGGTAACATGAATTTTTTTTTGCTACCTCACAGCACAGAGAAAATTTTAAAGAAGTAGTTTAGCATTTAGTAGTTTAGCACCATATGTTATGTCTTCATTTATAGTGCTAGTGATATAAGATCTCTGACCTATGACAAAAAGTGTAGGGAATACAGCATCAAATAACTACAGCTCAACCTCTAGCTCAAAGTTTTACTGACTGTGCACAGTAGGTGATAACTGTATAGATGAATATTTTCACTGTCACAATTACCACTTTGTAAAAGTTTACAAGACTCTGGTGGTGACCAAGAACTGATGAATCACAGCGATGAGAACAGTTTCAGATAGACCAGTAGAAGCCAGATGTGCAAAAACCACTGTGTAACAATATTTAAATACTGTATATTTTGCAGTGATTTCCAGGATAATTAAGGTCTCCTGAATCCTGATATACTTAAACTACTTTTACTGAATCTGAAATTCATTAGAGTTCTTCATTGCAGTTATCATCACTAACAAAAATAAAAAATAAAAACACATTTATATGATCAATTATTTTTAAAAGAACCAATAAGAAAAATGCAGTCTTCAGTGTAATACTGAAGCAGCAACAGTTTCTTCAAAAATAGTTAAAATTTTTGGAAAAAAGTTATAGTAGCATTTTATCAAAAAGGACAAACTACGTATTGCTGAAATTAGTATAAGTAACATAACTATAATTATCTTTCAGAGAAAAAGTCTAAAACTGTTTTTTAAAAAGCTATACAAAGCAAAACAAACAAACAAAGATGACTGACATTTTCAGTTTACAAATCATATTGGTTTTCTGACTTTGAAATCATTTTGCTGAAATAGAAATGGCCAGATGAAAAAAATACATCAATGTGGACGTTTTAGCAAAGATTACAAAAATAACTAAAAAATTTATGCAGCAAAACTATTTAAAAAAAAATAGCAAATATGGCTGATATAGAATAAAAGAATTTATCCTTTGTATCACACTATCACACTCCCAAGTTTGTTTCAATAAAAATGAATGCTGCTTAATTACTGAGGCTACAGGCTATTTTAGTCTGTTCCTTCTGAAAAATTGAACATTTAAATATACAACATAAGACCACTCTACCTCAGGTCATACTCTGACAAATTAATTGAAATGAAGCTTGTTGACAAGCTAATTTTCTGAATTCATATCACTGAAAGTGTATCAGCTATGTACAGAGTTGTATAGTTTTACTGGTTTGACATCAGGAATTTACTAAGATAGTTTTCATATATGAAATCAGGAGAGACTAGTTTAAACCTGAACTCACGCTAGTACAACATCATTGACATTAATGAAGTTATGGAAACAGCGTTTATTATAATTTATGTTTTACCTTGCATGAGGATATAAGATGAAGTTTCTTTTCTTAATATAAAAACATCTTGATAAATACCTGTTTTAACAGCTATAATTTATGTATATTATATTTATTTCATTGCTACAAGAACACAAATTCACACACTTCTACAGACAGACAACCTCTTAGTTAAGACGTTATTAAAAGTAATATCAGTCACATCATAGTGAGCAGTTATTAGGAAAGATTGAGGCAAAAAACGTTTAAATATTTCAGCCTCCTTCTCCTTGTCTGTTGCTACCAGCCTGCCTCTGTTGCTTACTAGAGAGGATATGCCCTCCTGGATTTTCCTCTTCTGGTTGAAGTACTTGTAGAAGCTTTTCTTGTTCTTTGTGGCATCCCTTCGTGGCCACATTCAGTTCAAGTTCAGCCTTGGCCTTTCTGACTCCATCCCTACACAGCCTAACAGTTTCCCTATACTCTTCCCACAGTACCTGTCCCTGTTTCCACTACCAGTGTATTTTCTTCTTGCTCTTCAGTTTGACCACCAAGTCCCAGTTCATCCACACCAAATTCTTGCCTTTCTTTCCTGACTTGCTACACCTGAGGATGGAGAGCTCTTAGAATCATAGAATCACCAAGGTTGGAAAAGACCTAAAAGATCATCCAGTCCAATCTTGCACCCTGAAGAAAGCTTCCTTAAAGATCTGCCAACTCTTCTGCACACTTGTGTCCAGAACAGCTTCCCAGGATGATTTCTGGACTGACTCACTGAAGAGCTGGAAGTTAGCCTTTCCTGAAGTTTAGCTCCTTAATTTTACTCTTTGCTTGTCTCATATCCCTCTAGAGCAAGAACTCAACCATAGCGTCGTCACTATAGCCCAGGTAGCCTCCAATCCTGATGTCACCAATCAGTTCATTCATATTTATGAGCTACAGGTCCAAGTATCGCATTCCCTCCTGGTGGGGCCATCAATTACTCGACTCAGGAAGTTACACTCAGTGCATTCCAGGAGTGCTCTAGATTGCCTATAGCTTGCCATACTACTTTTCTGGCAGATGTCTGGATAGTTGAAATCCCCCAGCAGGACAAGCGTTTGTGATCGCAACACCTCCTGCAGTTTGAGGTAGAAGACCTCATCGATGGATGGATCTCTGATGGATCCAGCGACATATCACTGACATGGTGTGGACAAAAGCCGGGGGTATGGCAGTTGCTGTGCTGAAGTAATTGATCAAGGTCTCTGACTGAAGGAATTTTCACTGGAATCAAGTGTGTTGCAATCAAGGCTGCTGTAATCAAGGCCATAATGATAATTCTGTCTCATATTCTGTGGAAGAGGGAAGTAGGACCAAGAATTTCTGTGGGCTATTGCTGTATACACTGATTTCATGGACTAGAAATTTATCTGAAAAATAAATTCCCATCCAATACAGACGCAATGAACATCTTAATAGTGCAGTGGAGGCACAAGTATTAAAAAAAATATATCAGTAAAGTGCTCTGCAATGAGACATGAACTACATTAAGGATGGAATCAATATTTGAAGGAAAAATCATAGAATCCAGCAAACCTTGTTGTACAAACATATAGATTTTTTAGTTATACATCAAAAGATTACTTAATCAAAAGATATTTTAATATTGTATTATATTGATATTGTATGGTACCGGCAGCTCTAAGATATGTTTCTCCTAAAAAGATTTGAATTATCTGGATTTAAGACAAATAGAACTATATATTTTGATTGTAAAATATTTGAGGAGATAAATATTCAGTCAATGTTGGATTTATATTGTTCATTTAATGTTAAATTATACCACAAAGAAAGTTTCTATTGTAATTTTTAAGCATGAGGCGATAAGAGATAAGGAAGGAGGAAACAATAAGCCTGGAACCAAAGTTGCTTAAAGATTTTTAAAAGGAAATACAAAGACATTAAAATGACTATAAGTATCTTTACAATTATATTTTAAAAACAAGTTCATGCATTCCAGCATTAAGTGTGATGTGAAAAACAACATGCCAGAAACTTGCCTTTCATCAGTGCAGTTACTACATATGCTTTGAAAGTTATCAACAAAATTGACTAGACTGGATATGTAGCATACATACATAAAACACTGCTTCTGATACCTTTTCTATTTATAAATATTACTCATTTCAGTCAGAATATCAATTGAGCATGACTACAGACAACATGCAAAGAAAAATCTAAATGCATTTATCTACAGTGTTAGAATACACTATCCATAAGTTTTCTTCCCCCTATTAAGGATATGCATTAGCTTCTTTTGATACAGTAAACAATTTATTACATAATACAATTGATAATCTGAATGGAATTGTAATATTCACGTAATATTTAGATTCCCATGACTAGAGGTAGCAAAAGGAAACAAAACACTAAAAGGAATGTGATAATGAGAATGGACTCATTCTAATAAAATGATCTTTCCAATACTTTAGCTAATAAAATGTTTTGAACTGTATTAAACAACATACTTCTGCTTAATTCCACTATCGGAATTCCACATAATATTCATCTTTCGTTGAAGAAAAGTTACCCTGTGTACCGAAATTTTCAGTCTACAGAAAGTAAGAATAAGTTACCACAGCTACTCTGCTAAGAGTGATGCTCAGTCCACAATTTGAAGATTTGGTTTTTATCCAATGACTGTCCCATAGAAAATGCTTAAATAAAAGTGAAAGCCAGACTCAGGTCTCAGGTTTCCTTCCCATTACAGTCTAAGTCACCAGCTTCAAATTTGCTTCCCTATTTATTCCTAAATTTCATTTCACAGTAATAGTGCACTCACTGAAATACTTTTATATTGTTTTCTGTTGGCACTTTCTGATCAAATAATTTTGAATACACCTTCAGTATCAAGTATGTGGCATGCAGCAGTACTGTAAGAGTCAATTCCCAGTCATCCAGTTACCCAATTGCCTGCATTTCCCAAAATCTAGAAACACTAAAACGAGCACTACAAAATCCAGCAGATGAGAATTATCTAATATGCATTACAATTTTAACTGAAGTTAATTAATGAAAGGTTAGCATAATTTTCAAAATATCCAACACTTAGTTTTTGAATTCCACTTTGTTTTTCTTTTGTAATGTTAAATGTTCAGGAGTTTATACATATTTAAGTGATTTAGGAAAGTTCAAAACCTGTATTTTCCTACTTTTCTTCCTTTTCTCAAGGTTTTCAGATAGAATGCCTCAGAAACTTGAAACAATATATTACTTAACTTGAAAAACGGAGAAGAGCATGAAATAATCAGGAGACTCACTCTCTTAATTAATTATTGAGAACCATTAAATATATACTGTTGATCATTAGGTTAATGAAATAGCATTTAGAATATTGCTGTGGAGAAAGATGCTACGGCTGTCTGACTGAGGTGCCCATATTGCTTAGATTTAGTGAAGTACTTTTATTCCCGCAAACATTTCAGGGAAAAAAAAAAGGAGAATTGTAGTATTTTTGCTGCACATAGGTCATGATCTCCAAAGAAGGAAAAAATATTTTTAGACAACTTTAATTTTTTCATTTAAGTGCTTCCTGAAAAAATAAAGGGAACAAGTAGTGTATCTGCTTGTATAGCAGGGACTGGAACAATGTGGCTTTGTTTTCTAAGGGCTGTATATAGAAATTATGAAATAATTTTCTTTTTCTGGACATGACAATGAAGTTGCTTTTTCTTTCTCAGTAGTTATATTTTATGAAATTATTTTCAAATTTTCATATGTTGCATGAAATTTTTCTGCCATGTTATAATACCTTAATTGCAACAGTTTATTGTTTCTATTAGTCTTTAATGTTAATAAAAGATAACCCTTCCTCTATAATGCTTGAAATATTTAACCTCCTTTCTAAATGGTTTCTGACATTTTCAAATCACTACTGCAGAAATGCAGTGAAATAGCAAGAAAACATAAAAAGACATGAAAGTATTTAAAATCAATCTTCAAAATCACACTTATGAAAAAGTTTTAAATGTGACAAATAAACACTTTTGACTTTTAAATGTAACAATGATTCACTTCAGTACTTCTGTTTCCAAGAATGTTTAAATTAGAGTGTTTCTTAGAAAATAAGTCATTATGTTTTCATCTTCGCAATCTCACCAAAATCATTTTTGTCACAAATATCACTACTCTGTTTAAAATATGGCATGCACTGGTACAGAATTATGATTTAAATGCTTAGAAGCTATTTTCTGAAGACTACTATGAATATTATATGGAAAATCTTTACTATTGCTGTCTCTAATGTACCAGCTGCTTGGATTGTATACTGCTAATGTTTCCACAGTTTCTCAATGATTTGTTTTTGTAATCTTCAACTAGATGAAGGAAAAAAAAAGACAAAAAGTGAGTACAGCAACAAGCAAGCTATGAACAAAAAAGTACTCAAGTAATAGCTGCTGCTGTTGAAAATTCCAAGTAATAAAAAGTAATGGAATATATAGCAAGATTGTTGAGTGCTACCGTGGGTAAGAGAGAAAGTTAAATAAAACCAAGAAAGCTTATCTTTCAAAAACTATTAGGATGCATCTGCTTCTAGACTGAGTAAATGTATGTATAAAGTTTAAAAATATCTTGCTCAGATTTCTTTAGCCCATTTATTCCATAAATTCTACCAATATTGAAACATACTGAAACATACTACTTCTATAAGATAATCCAAGATAAATTATGTATATCAGTATGGCATATAAGCAGAAATTGAAACATTGTTCCTGGAATAAATGAAATGTACAATATCAATTCCATAAATAACAAGAAATATAATTATAGAAAAAAGCCTCCTGCAAACTTCTCCATGCTATTTTCTTCTAAACATTACTCTAAAGATATGCAGATTTTTGCTACAGATTCATATTTCTAAAGCCATTCAGTTAGTACCATAAGCACCAGTAAAAAGAAAATTATTGCATATGAAAGTCAAGAGGCTCAGAAACTGATAATTTATGACCATTTCATGCAGAGAACAGATTATAGCAGGATCTCAAAGTAAACAAGCAAAAATATTTAATGAGGCACAAGAGGGTCTGTTTTAACATAATACATTTCAGGGATACTGATTCACTTCTCCACTGATAAAAACAGAGGTGTTTATTCACAGCCTTTAGAAATATTATCAGAGAGACTGGATGGAAAACGTTGCACTTGATCTGAAGCACAGACACATGAACACTTCATACTCCTCTTTGCACTACATATGACTTCAGTTTCTTTCTCTTAATAATTACACAGTTTTATTTTCCACAACATATGACGTGTTTTTATCTTTCAAAAATGTACACTTAACTTTAAAGATTCATGTCTAGCTCATATGAAGTCCCAGTGTTCTCCCTAAAAATTCTGAGCCAGGGGGTTAGTTGTGTTGTACTGTTTTTATTATTGTACTTTTGTTTTGATAAATTACCACATCAGAATCTTAAGTTTATTTGCAATTACTGCTTTAAATTTAAGCTGTAGAGAGTTAATTTTGGGGAGAACAGTGACATTCAGAGGTCTGAAAGTAGTCACCTATTGCTTTGCCAGAGAGCCTAGTATCTCAGACCTACTATACCCATCTGGCAAACACATCAAATAACTCATTGGACATGTCACCATTTTTGTAAACATTTCTGGAAGCAGTATGTCTCAACAGCATCTACACTGTGGGAGTTGAACATTTTTCTCTGAGATGAACTCAATGTCACCTACTCTTAAGCTTTTGTCCGTTTGATTTTTTTTTTAATTATTATTTGTATTTTTTTTAATAAAGTAAATGTCTCTTTCAAATCAGTTATTGGAAACAGCCTTAAGATTAGATGAACTTTATTCTGAAGGAGGTCAGAAGACTTCCCTACTGTTCCTTGTTAAATATAAAAAAATCCACACTCTTACATACATGCCTGATTTCCTGCAGGTGACAATTATCATCTACTGTTCACTAAGAAAAATTAAAATGTTATTTAACCAGTTCTGATGATGATGATACACAAAACTGCATGCAAGGTGCTATTTACTAGTTTCAGGTACACCAATTTGCACCTACTGCCAAAAAGAGAAATTACACAGGTAATACAGAATTTGTGCAAAATTCATCCTACTAGGAAACTGTCAAAGCTATTCTAACAGTTTCTACTATAATCAAAAAGAAAGGCATGTGCAGAGATTTATTTAAATATGGGTAGACTGACTAGTTCTTGGCAAGTGCCCTTTGCCTTCCTGCTTGTTATTGAGGGAGTTCAGATAATACGAATTAAAGCTCATTCTTAAAGCCTCTTTTCTACTTGTTCTCTGCATGTTTGCACCCACACAAGATGATGTGAGAAATGCACACAAGCAGGTAACATACTATGAAATCCTACTGTGATAATCTTCTGAAACAATGCAGTTATATATGCATAATTAATTTCATACTTACACTACAGCATGTTTACTTCTTACTGTTTACTATGAGTCTTTTTTATCAAATTGCTTTTTAACAAAGACTTTTTTTAATATACAACCTAATACACTTTTATGGTTGGTTTATTGTGATTTAATTACTTAATGTTAACTGTGCTTTGAATCAGTGCTTTATTGTGTTCCCCCAATAAACAAAAAAGTTATTTCATGTACTGATTTTCCTAAATATGCTCACAGATTACAGCTTATTATGCTCAGAAAGTAGAAGAGATTTCTTTAGAACCGACTTAAGCAGAAGCACTGGAGAGAAAAACAGGTTTTCTAATCCTCCACACTGATGTATACAAACATCATAAGCATGCATGCCTTCATACTTAAATTCAAATCTATAGTAAGTCAGACCTGTAGAAAGTTTAGGACACTGTTTAGGATACAGTGACAAGTTAGTTGAAATGCTACTCATGCCATGGGAACAATGAAGCATGACACTTTGTCTTTTAAATCTGGCAACAAATTTAGTGGAAAATTAAGAAAGATTAATTTATTCAGTTTGCAGAAAGGTGGCATTATGGATACATTAATTAAACACGTATATGTGGGAGGTTAAACTCCTGTTTTATTTACATGTATATTTAGCTGTTTCCTAAATTTATTTGGCACCTTGGATACGCATTCACTTGCAGTTTTCATTCCTGAAAATCTATACTGACCATCCTCCCAAACCTGTCTTTGAAGAAATTTCTTTTAAAATATTTTCTTTCACCTAAATGCTAAAATGAAATTACGTACATCTTTTGCCTATGCTAGCTTGTTACTAAAATATTTAGACCAAAGTGGATAATTATGTATCCACTTTTCAAAAAGAATTTAATCTCTGATTAAGATTCCCCTTCAAGCCTACTAGTTGTTTTTGTTCTGTTTTGATTTGATGCTGCTTTCTTCTACAACTTAAGGAAAGCAACACAAGTTCAGATTTCTCATTAATAAGAGGGGAATTTTAAGGATTAACTGTCATCTTTCTGAGTTTTTACACCTTTGAATAACAACCTATTTCCAAAATTTGTACAGCTTAAGTCAAATCCTATCTTCCATCAGTTCTATGATGTAACTTTTCATTAGACATTGTTCAATATCTCTGCTCTTCTCAGGTCTATTTTTCCAAACCAGCAGGCTAATGAAGTGCAATAATTTAAGTCTAAACATGGGAAAGCACTATCACTCATGCTAGAGAGCAGATGTGCAGGCAGCATACTGCAAAAATCATGCAGAAATGCATAACAAAAAAATACAGATTTGAGTTGGTCACACAAGCTTAGAAGAGGCCAAATCCAATTCTCATTTCTGCAACCCATTTCTAGATCTTCAGAAGCAACTAAACTGCATTGCTTGAAATTTATGGATACTTCAGAAGCAACAAATGATTTAAATAATTCTAAATGTAGTTGAACTCAATTTTTCTGAATAATTCATTCTGAATAGTTCAGCTCTGAGATCTTGTATTCCAGGCTAGAAGTTACTTGTTCTTTTTCTCTTGAATGACTTTAGCAAATGACAAGCAATTCTAATCGGAAAGGATGTGATGCAAATAATTTTCACACTGTCCCTTACAGATGCTAATGTGGATAATCACTGTTGATAGACTTAAAGAATCCTTCAAATATAAAATACTTGATTCAGTCTCATTTAATGATTTGGCTACTGCTGAACAGCGCTTGCACAGAATCCAGGCTGTCTCTACTTTTCATTTCACTGCCCCAGCGAGCAGGCTGAGGGATGGAAAAAGTTGAGAGGGGCACAGCTGGGATAGTTTACCAAACTGACCCAAAGGGTATACCAGAGCACCTAAAATTATGTTCAGCATTAAAACTGAGGGAAGTTTTTCCTAAGTAGTCATTACTCAGAGACTGAATAAACATCAGTCAGCTAATTTGTTTGCATCATTTGTGTTTTTTTTCCTTTTTTTTTCTTGATTTTTTTTTTTCCCACCATGTACTGAACTGTCTTTAACTTCACAGAATTACAGAATATCAGGGGTTGGAAAGGATCTGAAAAGATCATCTAGTCCAGTTGTCTATCCCTCTGCTGGAGCAAGAACACCTAGTTCGGGTCACACAGGAAAGTGTCCAGGTGTGCTTTTAATGTCTCCAGAAAAGGAGACCCCACAACCTCTCTGGGTAGCCTGTTCCACTGTTCTATTACTCTCATCATAAAGTTTTTTCTCATATTTATGTGAAATCTCCTATGTTCCAGCTTGCCCCCATTGCCCTGTGTCTTATCATTGGATGTCACTGAGAAGAGCCTGACTCCATCCTCACGACACTCACTCTTTACATATTTATAAACATTGATGAGGACACCCCTCAGTCCCCTTCAAACTAAAGGTACTCAGTTTCCTCAGCCGTTCCTTGTAAGGGAGATGCTCCACTGCCTTAATCATTTTTATGGCTCTTGACCTATGAGACACTTTTTCTTGCTATTGCCCTCTCATTCCTTCCCCTAGCCCACTGTGGGTGGACAAACAACCACACACTGTGACTCTTCCCTCTACTATCCTGGTACTATCCTGGACCTTTACAAGAACCTTAGAAGGGCTTTGTTTGGACGTGCATGTATTTGTACTATTTAGCTACGGGGAGGTTCATTGCAACCCTGTTTTATTACCCTTTATCAAGGTGATAGTTACAAATAACACAAATGAATAACATTTAGAACTTCCACGTTCAATTGATTCATGGGTGAGAATATGCTGTACATCCCTTGTGGTGTCAGGGCAATTGCAAACACAGATACAGATTGGGCAGAGAATGGCTTGGAAGCAGCCCTGAGGAAAAGGATTTGGGAGTGATGAAAGACTCAACATAAGCCAGTAATGTGCGCTTGCAGCCCAGAAGGCCAGCCATATCCTGGAGTGCACCAAGAGGAGTGTGACCTGCAGGTTGAGGGAAGTGATTCTGCCCCTCTACTCAGCTCTTGTGAGACTCCACCTGGAGTAGTGTGTCCAGTTCTGGCCCCCAACACAAGAAGGACATGGACCTGTTGGAGTGGGTCAAGAGGAGGGCCACAAAGTTGATCAGAGGGCTGAAGAATCTCCTCTGTGAGGACAGGCTGAGGGAGATGTGGCTTTCCAGCCTGGAGAAAGCTCTGAGAAGACCTTACAGCAGCCTTCCAGTACTTGAAGAGGGCGTGCAGGAAAGCTGGAGAGAGACTTTCTATAAGAGTGTGTAGCAACAGGGCAAGGGGAAGTGGTTTTAAACTGGAAGAGGATAGGTTTAGACTAGATATTATGAAAAAATTCTTTGCTGTGAGGATGGTGAGACACTGGAACAGGTTGTCCAGCAAGGCTGTGGATGCCTGCTCCCTAGAAGCATTCAATGCCAGCCTGGACAGGGCTTTGAACACCCTGGTCTAGAGCAAGGTGTCTCTGCATATATCAGGGGAGTTTGAACTAGATGATCTTAAAGGTTCCTTCCAACCCAAACCATTCTATGACTCTATTACTATTTAAATATTTTCCCAATAGTAATAGTTTAACACACAAAAAATGTTGTTCTAATAAATACAGTTCATTGAGAAATTAAAGTTCCTACTAGCCTGAAATAAAGGAAATAAATTGAGAGTTAGATTTATCTTGCAGAAAGTATCTATAAATATCATTAGTGACCTTTCCTCCTCCATTTTCAACTTATTCATTTTTTGTTTTCTTTTAGTAGCTTATTTATCCTCAGTACCCAACACATCTACATTCATTTCTTCCATAGGTTGCCACTACCCATCAGTATCTTTTTCACTGTATTTAAAAAATAGTTTTATCTAAGAACTGTTCATTTGATCTTAAAGCCTGGAAAATATTTGCTCAATCATTATGAAAGTGTAGTTTCCTTGAAGACTGCTGACTAATTACTGCACAGTTCTGAAATTTTAAATGACAAGCAGTTGTTTGATAGAAATTTAGAAAAAAACAGAGTGAGAACAAGGAAAATTTTGATTCAACATCTATAGCTTTACCGCTTTAACTGTGTTTATAGGTGAATATAAGGTCTCCGTAGTCACAGGCCAAATCAAATCAATTTCTGCTCAGCCAAACATATGATTTTATTTAAAACAGTGGTGAGAAAGATCTTTTGTTTGCTCAAAACATCAAACTGGAGACAGGAGTTATTAGAAAACATAGACACAAACTCAGAGCAGAGTGAGTTAATGCCAACTACACCTGCATTACTAGAAGATGTGTTTGACAAAGCAATTCACAAATGCGCAATTAAAAATTAATTCAATTTGGCTGGGACATAAGCACTCTTAACAGCAGAAGGGCCATTAACAAAGGGCAGTAAAAGGCAAATGTAATGCCTGTCCTGAGAATCATTGTTAGGATCAACTCTTAATTACATGAGAGAGAGTAAAAAAAAAAAAAAAAAAAAAACCACATAAAAACACATTAATTACATTAACACAGCACCTGAACTGGAAAGTGCCACAACTACTACAGACAGCATAGGACTAACATGAAATCAACCAAACAGTCAACTAACAAATAAAAAAAATTACGCACACTGGGGTGAAAGGAAGTCAAAGTATTATCAAAGATACATTATTTAAATACTTAAAAGAACAACTGGAAAAAAAAAAAAAAAGCATTTATACTAGAACCTAGTTATGATGCTTCACAGATCTACAATACAATATGCTAGAGCCAAAGCATTATAGCAAAGCCCATGGGGATAACAGCATTAAGAAGAATGTACCTGAAACAATGTGTAAAACTAAATGCCTAAGGGAAAAGCAGAGGACAAGAAAGAGAAAAATTAATCCAGAGAAACATCAGAATAATGCACAGCTGGGAAAGTCAAGATCTGTAAACACAATTTGGTATACTCAAAAACACTCAAAGCACATTCTTTCTATCAAAAGCATGAAAATATGCCCTCAAGTTTTCTCCTAGAACCTACAGTGAGGATTTGTGGTTCTCTTTGTTTTGTATTTTGTTGTTGTTGTTGTTTGGGGGGGTTTTGTGATTTGTATTTTTTTTAGAAAACAACAAAGCCATTCATAAAAGCAATAGAATGGTGTGAAGAGGCCAGATATCCGAGATCAGAGTCCCAAACAAAAGGGATTTCCTCACACACAACTTCATTCTTCTACTCCTCAAATAAGCACACTTTCAAATTTTAGTCCTTTATTTCTCATGTCAATGAAATTCAGATGCTTACAGCCCACTTACCTCTAAAAGACAGTTATCACGTGCCAAATTAATCTCTGTTAGCTGTTGCCTCTGTTGGCAACTACTTAGCTCTGTTTTTTCATTACCTGTTTTTCCCAGAACTGTTACCCCAAATCACCTACTCCATTTTGTACACCGCCAAAGCTTTCTAGCTCCTAACACTGTGCTTATAGACTCCAGCAACACCTTTTCTAGGGACAGAGTTGATAGTTATAAGCAGTCCTGCAGATGTGGAGCCAATCTGCCTCAGAGAATGACTAGTAATAAACACCTCCACTTGTTGCCTTGCACACATTTGGCAGCCTGCCTATCTTGCCTGGGCAAGACCATCCACAGCACATACGTCAGTTGGGCTTACTAAGCAATGCCATTCACATTGCCATGTCATTGAAGAATAAATCATCATGAGACAGAAATGAAAACTAATAGTTTGGCAAGCAAGGTTTCTCAGCCAAATCCAGACTAAAACAGAGATGAAGAGAGAAAAAAATAAAAAAGTTCAAAAGAGATGAAATAAACATCTTCAAAACCTTGCTTCTTGCAAGAAAAGTCCAAGTCAATAATGTCTACAACAGCATAAGTACAGGTTGGTACTCAGTGAATTTTTGAAATTTTCATATATCTAATATATCATTAATCTTCATGCTCTTCAAACATCCTTCAAGCACTGAAGTTACTAGATCGAAGAATAAAATACTGTAATAATAAATTGCAGCCTAAAACCTAAAATTCATCCCTTCACCTCATGTTTGATTATATTTACCAGAAAAGACGACAAATGCTTGTTTTAGGTACTAGTAAAGTAATAGTTCAGGTCCCAGAAGCAAAGGAGTCAGCATTTCCTGCTCTCACAGACATTCTGTGGTGGTATAGTTATTAATTTGCAAGTTCTTGGGTTTTTGCTTATTTTCTTAAAATAAGATGTATATTTTATTATTTCATAAAAGAAAAATCAAATAATTCAATTTCATATTGACTTCTTCTAAAAGCTTATAATTAAAACACTTCTTAGAAAGTAAGAAATGGACAAGTCTGGGCATTCTGCTGTGACTTCATAATAAGGTTCACAAAATAGCTCCCAACCAAACTTTAGACTGAAACCAAAATTTATGAGGAGAACAGTAAGCAAAAACACTATATGCAAATGCTCCCTCAACCACATGTTCAAACCCAAAATGAGACTTCGTAACATAAAATAACCTAATTGCATTTGTAGTGATTATTAAAAAGAAAGAAAAAAAAAAAAAAAAAAAAAAACAGAACAAGACAACAACTCACAATCACACTCACCTCTTTGTTTCACAAACAGAGCTATGCATATTAATACCACGTTAGAAATTACTGTGGTGGAAGTAGCTTGGACAATATTTTACCAAACTAGTGCTTAGATAAACTGTAAATTTCAAAAGTGATTATACAAGACAATAGATGCCCTGGGAAGTTTTGGAATGATCTTATTGTGTACTGAACCACTGATATTTCATCCCTAAGTTGCTCAAAGAGGTGATTAAAATGACATATTTTCTATTACATTGGTAAATATCTCACATACTACACAGCTTCCCAGCTTTCTCAACTTTTCTAGTGTTTTTCTTACTAAGACCTGTTTGAATAAACATCTCTTAAGTTCCACTAAAGTACCAAAGCATTTCTTCTAAATAGAGATATTGTGATATTCATATTGCGAAGCTTATTTGGACCAAGGGGAAATTTACAAAGAAATACATGATTTTTTTTTCATTACTCTACTAGTTCATCACAAAAAGTGCAGCATATATTCCTCCACTAGGAGGATAAATTGGTTAATGCCTTTGCAAAAAATGGTTGTGTATCATAAAAAAGCATATTCCAACTTCATAACCAAACAAGAGATTCCCCAGTTGTACATAACTTCCTTATCTTCCCAAATTTTTTTTTTATCTTCCAATATTTTTTTTTACACAATGGATGTTGTTAACAATTTCTTTAAATTCACATGCAGAGCATCTGGGAATGAGTATGCGGTTTGATGAGGAAGAATTTACAGTACAAAGCAAGCTGTTTATGCAAGGTGGTTGTAATGGTCTCTTAACTGCTTTGGCCCAGTGTCACTTTATCAATAATGCATCTTTAGTGTATTTCTTCCCGATTACACATAAAAATGGCATCGTAAGGTATGTGCCTGACAAGATATTTTAATAAATGATACTTAAGCATATTTCCCTAAATATACCATAACAGAGTTCTTGGTATACAGCATCATTTAATTCCTCATTATAAGATATTCTAGACTCAGTCAGTGTAATTATAGGCAGCACAGTATCCCCAGGAGTGTTTCAACAGCAGCAGTTAGAAGTTATACAGTCACACAAAAAGCAATTTGTCCACTGATGTTACAATTACACTTTGAAATATTATCATTGCTAGAGCCTCAGTAACAGTTAAAGAACAAGTGAAGGAATCGCCTAATATGAAGGTTTTTTTGTTTTGTTTTGTTTTTACACTTGAGAAAACCGAATTGATACTGAGTCAGCCCAGTACAAACTTAAGTTAGGAATTCCAGTGAGTATGCTTTTTTCTTTTTTTAAGAGTAAATAGTAATTAAACGTAGCCTAATTACAAGTCCTATTACAATTTCACAAATGAAGTAGAGCAGACAGTCCAATTTGATTTGAGTTTAAGAGAAAAAGTTGATGTAAGAGCTTTCTTCTTAATATAAAATATATGACTGCGAAGAAGTATTCATCCTTTTTTTTTTTTTTTTTCTCCTTCTCATAAGCAGCTTCTCATGGAAGCTTCACTTCCTAAAGGTGTTATTTACTTTCCCGATTAAATGGCAATTCTTCCTTGGGGAAAGTAACCATCAGTGTAAAGCATACATCTGGTCTTTACAACAACAGAGCAGACTTTTCCTTCAGTTCCACTGTACACTATACAACAGCAGGTGGGAGCAGCTAAATTACAAAAGCTTTTCTAACAAGATCCACAGCTCCCATGACTAACTTTGATTGCCCTCCTTTTTAGTGTGTTATACCTGCCAAGTCCTCCCACAAAGGGCTACAAGGGCTTGTAATGCCGCAAAGTTTTTCAGTGCCTTCTGTCTCCCCAGGTGGGAGAAGGCTGAATACATCTGAAGGCTGTATTTCTGAACAGTTAAAAGCTGTTCCTATCTCAAAATGTTGCTACTAAATACATACCTTATAAACAAATATGAATTGTTATCACCTGGCTCCTAATATTTAAACGAATTACGCAGTTAAATAATATTTTAAGCATCCTTTAAGCGATCAAGTAATAGATCATCTCTCTCCACTAATGCTTTCATTGCAGCTGGGATAATCCTAAAATACAAAGGATCAGTGTCGTTCAGTTGGACGTTACAGGTTCTAGGAAAAAATAATCTCTCTTTATGGACACTGTTATAATGTCCTACAAACTCCTTTAGCTGCCGTTGAACATAAGATGACAGAGTAGTGACAAAGAGATCACTCAGCAAGGGAATCAGTTCATGATCAAAGAAAAAGCTATCATGTTTCAGATTAAAGATCTGTGCAACCCAATATCTTGTCCCCACAAATGGCCAATCAGGATCACCCACAATGAAACCATGCAAAGGAATACACGTCGAGATTCTCTTATATTCTAGAAAGTCCTTGGCTTCCAGAGGTTCAGTCTGCTGAACCATGGAATCCATGGAATAAAAACCCACAAAATACACTGTGAACTTCTAGTATCCACAATGTTCTGAGGCAGGAAATTCTGCTGAACTTGTAGTCTGTTAGAATCATTTGATGTCTTTTCACTCTTGTATTGGAGGAAAGGGTGTACAGCTATTCTATACTAACCTTTATATTCACCTTCACCACACTAGTCATTATTTTACAGTCCTCTATTTAAACCCATTCAGTTGGCTCTTTTTTTGTAGGTTAAGAGAAGTATCCTACTGAATTATTTCTTACATGGAAGCCATTCAGGATCTTTGATCATCCCTTTCTGAAGCTTTTCAGAACTAACATACTTCACCTAGATATGAAAACTATCAAAACTACCATTTAACTATATAACTAGAAAGACAGTCCAATCAGCCTTTTTGAGAAATTTCAGTAAAAACAAAACCCCCACAAAAATCATACATTAGACTTATACAGAAGCATGAAGGCAAACATGCTATTATCCATCAAGTGATTTCTGTTTCTTATCCTGCTCGACATGCTTAGTAATTGCTTTCCAAAAAAACACGATAAAGGTGCATTTACAGTGCTATCAACACTTTTGCCATTCTAATCCATTCCAGCATTTCATTTGTCTGTATGAATAGAAACGTTTTTTTTTTTACTTGTGCTTCTTTTTGTTTTGTCATTGTGACCAAACCAACTCTTCTGATTAGTATGAGGCTCAAGGCTTCAAAAAACATAAGTGGCATCAAGCCGCTCTTGATAAATTTTGACTGAAGTGGATACTGGAAAAAAAATTTTAAAATGCTAACAACAATTGTAGAAGACTTGATAGATGATATAATGCAAATTTCAGGTATCTGTGTACTGAACAACCACCAGATTGGCTGTTCACCAGAGAATACCAAATGCCAGCCATTATCTCTTTTTTTCCTGCTTTTTTTTTTTTTTTTTTTTTTTTTTTAAATATTGACACCAGGTGATCCCTTTTCCAAGAAAAAACAGGACAAACCTATTTTTATCCCTGGCAACTTACAGAATCCTCTTCTAAAGGACATGAGAAAGGTAAATGTTACAAAGTATCCCACTGGAATTTATGCTATTGTGATCACCAACAATATTGGTTTGTTACTAAATAAGTATTTCTACCTTTTACTATTCTCCTTTAATTAAATTGTTTTTACAATTCCCAGCATGGAGACTCAAGAAACTGACCAGGTTTATCACATGTGACTGCAATGTATGTGCAAAGGGCAAATATTTACACATCTAAACAGAAAACACAGTTCAGCAAATGAATTTGCTGCTTGTAAAAATATCTGTGGAAGCAATCCTCCTGCTATGGTAGCCAAGCATACAGTTTTACTTTTTATTGATCTGGAAATATTTATATAGATCATTTTCCTATACAATTTATCCAGCAGTCTCAGACTGAGAAACATGTATTGAGAAAGAAAGCTATTAAATGATAAGACCTGTAGCCTTATTATTTATAAGAGTTGGAGACTGGCTTTTAGGCATTTCCTCTGCATCAGAGTTTCTGCTCTTTGCAGTACAGATATATGCCGGAACTTAAGCAGTATATAGCTGACAATAAATAATATAGAAATGAAGAAAACTAGAAAAAACAATTGGAAAAAAAAAAAAAAGATGCAGCAAGCTTTTTTTTTTATTTTTAATTATATTTGTCTTATGCCTACTTTTCAGAACATAAGGAGAGCCAAAACTCCTTTTGTATGTTGTCCTCACCCTCTTTCAGAATATCCTAGCCAATAGATAACTTAAAATGTTATAAAATTTTCTCACAGTACACTGAGATAGAACTTCTGTCTGCTACAAATTTGTCACATTTGAGGTAGAGGGATGGTTTCATAAAGCGAAAGTATTAACAGACAAATATAGGTTAAAATTAACAAGAGTAATATGAGAGATACAGCTAACAACCACCATCTGTTTTTGTAGAACGACTTGGGTTGGCAGAGATGTTAAAGATCATCTAGTTCCAACACCCCCTTTTCATGGACGGGTTTGTCACCCCCCAGCTCAGGCTGCTCAGGATTCTACAACCTGGCCTTGAATGCCTCCAGAGATGGGGCACCCACAGCTCCTCTGAGCAGCCTGTGCCAACACCTCAACATCCTTTGAATAAAGAACTTCTTCCTAATATCTAGCCTAAACCTTCCCTCTAAGTATAAAGCCATTTCCCATTGTACTAACACTGTAAGGCCATGTAAAATGTTGGCCCTCCCCTGTTCAAGCTCCTTTCAAGTACAAGAAGGCTGCAATGAGGACTCCCCAGAGCCTTCTCTTCTTCAAACTAAGCCAACTCAATTGCATCAATCTTTATAAAAGTGGTGCACATCTTTGTGGCCCTTCTCTGGACCACTTCTGCATCCTTTTTGTGCTGAGGGCTCCAGATTTGGACACAGTATACTAAATGACGCCACAGAAGGGCAGATTAGAGAGGGACAATTACCTGCCCCTACTGGCCACCTCCCTTGTGATGCCATACAGGATACTGTTGGCTTTCTGGGCTGCAAGAACACACTATTGGCTCACACCTAGCTTTTCATCCATCGGGATCCCCAACTCTGCAAGGTGTTGCACTTGGTCCTGTTAAACCTCATTAGGACAATGTGAGTCCACTTTTCCATCTTGTCTACGGTATTATTGCGTCACTCATCTTGGTGTCATCCAAACTTGTTCTCTTCTGTTTTGTACTGTTGCAGACATGGTCTTTATAATTACAGTTTAAAAAAGTATCCAATATAAATAAGATGACCTCCATTAGTCAGAGATCATTAAACATGGGGAGAAATTATATAATACAAAGGTCTTTTAATATACAAAATACAAAGCACGGTATTATATACATGTGGGGTTCAACACATCCATAAATTGTGTGGAAGCACAGGTTTAACACTGGGTTGAATAGAAGATTTATTTGAAGGAAACAAAAATTGAACTCTGTTCTTACCATTAATATTCAAATAGTTTGCTCTGAATTCAGAAAGCTTTTATTTAAACTGAAGCATTTTTGTAATAATACTGAAGTTGCTTGGTAAACTATATTTTTTTTTCAGAAATTACTCACACACTTTGAGTTAGGCAGACATTTAAGTGTTCTTGCTAATTCATGAACACTAGTTCCTAGACATACCTCTAAAAGACTCTATAGAATTTCTTAAACCCCTTAATTCCCGTAAATCTTAGCCTGAGATATTATGGGCTTAGATCCTACTTAAAATAGTTTTACAAAATGAAAGCATTCTTCCTGTATCTCATTACTGTTAGAGGGAGTTACGAAAACAGATCTACAGCTTTAAATGTATGGCTTGGTTCCTGCTGAATCTACATAGCTTATACTACACAGGGATTCAGTCGAACTTCCGTTCTGAAACACTTGAATAAAAATTGCTACATTGGTAATCCTGTTTTTTAGACAAATATGCATTTGTAATACATACCAAAAAACATAGAACACTGTCTATGATTTTTTTCTAACTCATAGATTATTTTCCAGTTTTTAAGTTCTTCTAATATCAGATGTACATGTACAGAATAATAGAAACTATAAATTCATTAGCAATTAAAATACAATTACTAAATGGGAACACTATTTATTTTCACAGCTGAAAATCTCCAGTGAAATGACATTTATCCCAAAAGTTACACATAGTCAAGATCAGTTAATTGTCCTTTAAATTTCATTGTATGTCCTGGGTACTTTTCATATCTTTAGGATCTCCCAAATAAAATGACTGAAATCTGTTATTAAGATCTGCAAAGAAACTGATGAATTAATAGGTGGCCCAGGAAAGGGAAGGTATTTTGCAAGAGGTAGAATGAAGCCCAACCATCCCATGAATTGTGTTGTTTATAAAGTACATGAGCTACAACCTCAGAGAGAAAAATAAAATGCATCCCATCAACATTTAGACAAGTAAATTCCCCATGATGTTAAGACTAAGAGTCTTAAAACACTTGCTTATCTGTTTAAACACTTAATTCTCCTGCAAAACATAGCTTGTTACTGTTAGCAAGATTTTGACTGATTCTCTGGCAGAGTTATGAAGTGGAATAACATTAAGTCCAAAGATGCTGATTTAGCAGATAGTTAAAACTAACATCAGCACTACTAAGCTCTGTATGAAACATTTTTTTTTTTTTTTTTTTTTTTTTTTTTTTTTTTAAACAGAAGTACATATGTTTTTCTTGTTCTTGGCACAGAGGAGCTAGTTACCCAGGATGCAAGTTCCAAGTCTGGTTTGGTGCTAGTTCACATTTCTTGCTTTGCAGGAGAACTTCATATCTTGGGGCATGATCTAGGCTAGGAGTATATATAGAGAGAGTGCTGTCCTCACTGTGACACCAACAATGGAATAAAATTGGCCCAAGAGTACTAAGAAAAAGCACAGATTTCTTTACCTGCTCTTCAGCTAATGCAGATGAGAAGGAGGAAGGAAATCTGATTGCTGGCCCCTGTTTCCAGAAAATCCTGTGCAACTTGTCTCACTTTATAAAGGAATGGCTTTGTTCCAAATACTAGGAGAGCTTCAGACTGTTCTATCTGATATGATATGAGCCCCTCAAAAATATATATTAGAAGAGGTCAAATTCAATAAACATCTGTGAAAACTGATATTCATAGTTCTTTCCCAACTGCTGCTTAACATGACACTTTTAGTAAACGTTAACTACAGCACGTAATGATTGAGTGATTACTGGATAAGAAATAGTTACTTAATCTTTCATATCAACCTACTAACTAGGTGCTTAAACCTGCATTAATGCCAGATATCCCACTTCCCTTTCTCCTCTTTCATTTTCATCTTCCTTCTGTTCTGCATTACATAAAAGTCTATCCAGAAAAGCAACGGAAACTTGCATTCTTCAGTCTCAGAACACTACATTTCTTTATTCCTTTCTGCCACTACACTGATGAAAGTCAGGCTTATAAGCACAGCAAAAACGTAATCATGGTTTGTAAATCAAATGCAGTGAACTATGTGAACAAGCCTAGTGTGAGTCAGCAATAGCTTGGGGAAGCTGCCAGTTAATGTGCACTATTTCAGAACAGAGACTCTCCAAATGCCCTTGTGACTAGTTTTCAGTATGCAATAAAGGTTTCTGGAGACTTTAAGAAAACAAAGGAAGAGCATGAGCATGGAGAAGTTGTTGCAGAAACCCTGGAGGTTTAAGCACAAGATAACAGGAGGGACTCCTAAAAATATTAACACAAGTAGTTAGATCCAAGTACCTAAGTGCAGCCCTGAGAGGTGGTAAAACTAGTCTTAGTGTTTAAAAAAAAAAAAAAAAAAAAAAAAAAAAGAAGACAAAGAAGAGGTATCCAACATACACAAAACATTCCATGCATAATAAACAAAGGAGATTTAAAAAATTATTGCTAATACAAATAGGAACAAAAGAAATGCAAGCATCTTTTCCCCACTTAAAGATGCTTCATCACATCAACACTACCTAAGATAGCGTGTCTACTCTCCAATTTTGTAAAGACAAAGCAGAGCACTCTTTTCTTTTGTTTTTGTGTGGTTGGGATCTTTTTCTTTTTTTTTCCCCCAAACCTTGTAGACAGGGTAACTGTAGACTCAGTTACTGCAGAATAAGTGAATTAGGATTCAAAAATGCCATGAGATTGTTTGCTCCAAAAAGCTTTCCACACAAAGTAACTGATTCTGCAGCACTGAATATAAGTTACCTTGGGTGCAAAAAAGTTATCTCTACCTCTTCAAACTTTGAGTTTTATTGTTGTACAAAATAATTTTTTACACTTTTTTTTTTTTTTTTTACTGTTTCACTATTTTGCTATTTTCACTGGAGTTGAGAGCATGGAAGTCAGCTCTGTAATCCAGAGGCAAAATACCAAAACATAATCTCAATATAATAAAGGCAGGGGAAAGAAATACTTAGGGAAAAAAAAAAACAGCAAATTGCCAAACAGGATAGTCAACTTCATCTTACACAGTGCAGACTCACTCATGTAGACTAGGTTCCTTCCATTAGATTTTGCATTGCAAAGGAACAGGAGTGTATTTCTGCAGCAAGCAGACTAAACAGCACATCTAAATCACTACAGACAGTGGATAGGGCTGCTGTAAATTTCCACTCTAGACTGACCACCTAAGAGCTGGTTTTCCTGAAAAGACATTCTTATATTTACCTGCAGCAACAAAAAATGCAAGTCTGTCAGCCAAGTGGAAGATGTATCCATTATGAAAAGGTCAACCAGCCCTTGCCTGTTCGCATACAGTCACACACCTGCAGATGTCAAATATAGTGACATGACCTGGCTTGTATACTCTGAAAATATTAAATCAACACAGACTTGCCAGTATGTTTTACAGATGCTGAAGTTCCTTAGAAGCAGCAGCAACAACATACTCAAAAAAAAAAAAAAAAAAAAAACACCAGTGCAATTAGGAAAAACTGCTCATTCTTGGCCAGAAGGCTGAAACAAAATTCAGAAAGCTTATATTCAGTGTTCTGGTTCAATCCCAACAACAGTTTTGTCTGCAAACAGTTATTCAGGAAACAAATGATATTTTTCAGAAGTGAAAAAATCCCCCACTAGGAAAAGGGAAAACATAGCAGTAATACTTCTTCAAAAAGTGTACTGCCTGTGGAATGTATACTAAAAAGGAAAGATTAAGAAAAAAAAAGAAAATCAAACTACTTAAGGGAAATAAAGCTCTAGGCATTAGAAGGGAGGAATCCATTGGACAAGAGACAATTCATCCTCTCCCCTTTCCTCTCTATTCCTCCTTTCTTCAGTCTGCTGTCCAATCTAGGTTGAAGATGTTCACCTAATAAGAGCTAGTATTAGGATGAATCAATGCTCTCCCTAATGTCTTATGGGAGGGAATGCAGTCTCCAAAAGTTCCCAGGCTCTTGATTTGTAATTTCCCCTGAATGCTGTACTGTTCACTAAAGTTTAAAGCCTTATTTTCAGGCTTGAAACAGAACAGTTGTGTTGGAAGGGACCTCTGGGTCCATCTGATTTCAAATGGTGCTCAAGTGGGCATGCACAGACCCATATGCAGATGCTTTTCAAGAACTCCAAGGAAGAAATTCCACAGTCCCTCTGGGCAGATGGAATAGTTTGCCTTGGATAAAAATGTCAAAAGTAGATGTTTCTTGGATATTTTTAAACTACATACCTGGTAAGCCTAATATCTCATAAATTTCAGATCTAATTAGGAGTTAAAGATACCAACTGTAAAAATATCTATGGGGCTTTCCTTCTTCTCTTATGACACAGGTATTTGTGGTGCACTTTGATCTTCAGCATAATTTCTATTTTCCTGTAATACAACATTAACTACTGTCTTCCAGCAAAATCTACATCATTTTCTTTACAGAGAAAATGCACGTTATTACAATACAAGAGTGAAAGCATTTCTGATTCAGTTGTGAGCAATATGTTAATGATGTAGTACAGAGCCCAGTGAAATAATGTCAACATAATCTGCGATCTGCACAGTAAAAATGAAATGTCAGCCAATTCCACCAAATGGCAAATGGTTTTACTATTCAAAGAGATGGTTTATAAATCTGTTAGTTCAGACAAGATAACATACAATAGAAAATAAGAGATTTAGGCTAGGGGGAAAGAGGAGAAAAATAAAGTCAATAGAGTTGCTCCCTATATGGTAAATTGTAGGGTTTCCTAGTTGCTATTTTCAGTAGTAAACTCAATCAATTTAATGGCTGCAAAGATAAAAGAATCAATAGTTTAATGTGTAGAGAAAACTATTCTACAAAAAAATAAAACAACAGTTTAGTCTTTGTAAAAATGCAACCTACTGAAATGCAAAATAAGTACTCCAAGTATATCTAAGGTCAAAAAACTTTTTTATAAAACCCATCCATCATATTTAATAGCAACAGGAATTATAAATGGCACAATTTTACATCTTGTCAGTCTACTTTACATTGGAGTTGCATAAGGTTTGTGTATCTAGCATGATAGTAAGTATAACAAGATTGTTTGCAAATAAAGCAGCAATCCTCTCTCTCGTACTTCCCTTAATAGATATTGCCCCCAAAATCACATAGATTAGCAGCTGGTATAATGACTGTTGTCATTTACTGCAGCATCAGTCATATTAGCTGCATCTGCTACTAAACACTGGACAATTTATTTCGAAGTCCCTAAAACATATGAAAAACTTCAAAGATATCAGATTTGCAGGCTGAGACGCCAAGCCCCTTTAGGAAAGAAGGCAAAAAATAATTAATCTTCATGCAAAAACAGGACAGTTGATGTTAGATAAGATTCTTCAGAAGTACCTGAAATAATGATCTCTATTTACCTAAGCCAGGAAAGATAGCTCAACAAATTTCTGTAGGCATGAGCATTATTGTTCATTGCACTACACATACCCAGTGATTGATGCAGTTCTGAAAATCTCACCTAAAAATACCACAAATCATGAAATATACAAACTATTTTCATTTAAATAAATCTAGACATTTCTTGAACTGCCAGAAAAAGAATTTCTGAAAACATTCCGCATTCAACCAAGACTTACTCAAAACAGAAATGGTTAACTGTTGGAAATCTGTTGTCTTAAAGTGTTTTATTTTAGTGTTACCACATCTCAAGAGATAATAACCCAACATGTTATGACCTTTCTGTTTTACCTCGTGGCAAAACAGAAGCAACTAGTCTTTGCAGCACTTTCACAGGAAAGTTAGATAGCTCATGCACTTTTCTAATTGAAAGTGGAAAAAAAACAACTCTATTCAGCAGTTGAAATAAGGCTTCAGACAGCAGTTCTCTTCCTCAGAACTGACTTAAGATCAAAATACAGTATTAAAACAAATCAGTAGAAAACTGCAATAAAGTAAAACCAGCTGGAAAAAAAAAAAAAAAAAAAAAACACCAAAACCATTCCATACCCTGGAATACAACTGCCCTAGCAGAGTTGCAGCTAAACCAGAACCTTGCTTAATGCTTTTTCTGCCTCTCAACTACCATTACCAGCTGTAAAGAGTTAACTCAGAGCCATATCAGTTTACACCAGCTAAGAAAGCGACATTGTTTTCTTCAGTAAAAATTTATCTATCTTCCATCAGATGTTACTTCAAAAAGAGGGAAAATCTAGAGTGCATTGTTCCTTTGTTGCCCAAGTTTAAGGTATAGATTACCAGAAATCTTAATTTGTCTGCTAATTTTTGGAGATGCTTGTTCTCCAAGGATAAAGATTTCTTAACCTCTAGCTGAGTACTTCTTAGGCTTGGTAGCTTGCCTCATACATTTGCACCATCAGGATTCATGTAAAACTAAAGGATTTAAGCTAAAATAAAAACTAAAAGGATTTGAGCAACCATTCTGAAAGAATACCTTAAACCACTCATCAAACAAGATGCATTGCTACTTGTAATTTTAACCAGTAGCTTCATATCACATACAAAATGTAGATCTTGGTCTTTCATCCATCAAAGAAGGCTGGAACTTACCATACTCTTTTACAACAAGCAGGGCTGCCTTTAGCCCCAACCATTCACAATAAAATTATTCTTCTGGTTAATATTTTTGTGATATATATTAATACAAATATGACAGTATATATAAAACAACATGACAATATTTAAAAATGTCATTTGCTACATAATTCTAAACACATTTTAAAACCTCTTAAACTAGGCCATATTTATAATAAAAAAGCAAGTAAGTTATGATTTTCTCATGAAAAAATTATCCGGGTGAAATCTAAGTGAAATTCAAAGTAGGATACCTAAATGCTATGTTTACTAGTAGTAATTTTACAAATATTATAGATTTGATCAACACACTGTTTCATGTCATTATTTTTTTTCAGAACTTCCAAAAAGCACTTCTGAAAAAATAAAGTGAAATGATTGAGTCAAGAGATTTGGTCACCCAGAGCACAATCAACCTCCATGAAAATTTTCACTGAGGACAAAGCGTTATTTCCACTAATTAGAAAGCAAATCCATATACAAAACTCAGACTGCTGTCACCACTATGAGCCAGAAGCAAAACAGCAGTCCAGAGTGGTAATACGTGAATTCCCCATCAAAGAAAAAGTTCAGAATGCAACTCTCAGAAGAAAAAAATTGTTTTGGAATAGTCAAATGGGCAATATTTCTGGATTTCTTGGAACACAAACCAACTCTATTACATCATGGTGCTGATTAAGACTAAAATTTCCAGGGTCAGGTCAGAGAAAACAGCTACCTTTCACTTGCAAGACAATAATGCCAGACCCCATTCCAGTTTGAGGACTGTAGAGCACATAGCTAATCTTGGCTGAACTGTCCTACCACATCTACTGTATAGTCCAGATTGGCACATTCTGACTTCCATCTGTTTGGGCTGATGAAAGCTGGAGTGCATAGGACACATTCTCCTGGCAACAACACTGTCATACTTGCTGTAAAACAGTATATCACTTCTGCTGGGTCAGATCTGTATGAGCACATCATGCAAGTTCTTGCTTATTACTGGTGAAAATGCAATGATGAAGGTGGTGACAATGTTGGAAAACAGTATTTCATAGCTGAGAATCTTCTCTATTAAATAGTGTTATTGTGCTGTTTTCATGGATATAAATAAGAGGCATTATTTTTTGGAGCAATCTATACACTCTAAGAGCTGGTTCTGAAAACTTTATTCAAACTACACAATAATTTTTAGTTTAAAGTCTAAAAGGACCTGATTAAACATCCAGTTGAAGCCAATGGGGAGAAAACATTGATAGTCAGTAAATACCTTTGACCTTGTTATGTGTAGGGCCAAATGACTATTCTCAGAGACTTCTATTATACCAGAATTTAAACTCACAATATTCCTTCATGAACAATGAAGTACATAATTCTTTATAGGGTCATTCATAGCAGGATTCTCTCAATGGCCTGAAAAACTATCTCTCTTTCCTGCCTTGATGGACTACAAAAAAATCCTCTAAGTTTAGCTTCTGCATTAGTACTGACAAGTAAAACATACAAAAAAGGATTATAATTAGGGTTCTACCTTTCATTATTTTTATATATCTCTATGCTTAATCGTAGACATAAGTGCAATAAAATAGGCTCAGCTTTTCATGTAACAGTTTTCCCCCTCAGTGCTTCTGATACATAAGCTTCTTGTCAACCCCCCTACACTGTTAAAATTCACATAGCAGATAAACACACTACAGTCTTGAAAAAGTCCATTTTAAGAAACATTGAAAGGATTTATATCAGATAGCCACACCACTGTAAAAAATTATGCAAAATAGTTACTTTGACTATCACATACAAAATATGATTCTACTATTAAAGTAATCATAAAAATTTTATGCATCATGTCCATGCAGATATAAAGTTAAAACTATATAATTTTGTCCAAGTGCAAGATAAGGAAAACATATCAGTAATTGTTTTAGTTGATTTTGTGTAGGAATTATTTACTTTGGAATGATTCTGGTGGGTTTTTTTTTGTTTTTGTTTTTTGTTTGTTTTATTAGGAGAGAACATAATAGACAAAGCTAGCAGTGATGACGAAGGACTACGAGAATTATGTGTATAATTTAACAAATGATGATACAGTAAAACTGATGCCCCAAAAATTCTCATCAAATTTTTTGTTGATATAATTATTTTTAAAATACTAAATGTTAAAGTAGCATATGTTTCATCACAATATAAACAAGATCAGAAAATCATTTCAATATGTGCAATCTTTAATTAGTACTCAGATACCAACTGTGTGCCCTTATTACATACAACTACTTCAAAATGATTACCTTGAATATAAAAAAAAATCCTGATAGAGTTCAGTATTTTTGGAGCCTCTGCCTCTATCACAGCCCAAACACTAATTATGTCTTCTATTTTAGGGTTTATCACACTAATAATTAGGCTCAGAATTGTATACAGTCTGTGCTGGTAGATTTTATTTCCAGTTTTACTTGCATTGCTCATCAAGAAACACTCAAAGCTACTTATTTTGATGACAATTGCCAAATTTCTGCCACCATATAGATAAAATAGGCATGGATCCTTCTATGCTTCATGGTTTGAATATGAACCTTGATATCTTTATATCAAGTGGCACATTACAGAATCATAACTGTTTACAAGAAGAATGTGCAGAAATTTTAGGCCTTTTTAGTACATATAGAGGAGACTATGACAGGTAGATTTTGAGTCTATCCAAAGTATTTTGGCTTAAAATTGACGTACTTGGAGTGTAGTGGGTTTGGTGCCCTTTATTTCAAAGTACTCCACTCTACTTCTGAGATGCACCCAATTCTTTAGGTTCCATTTATAACCAATATGATTTTGAGTACTTCTATTCAAAAAGTGTACATTTATGAGCTGCTACTAGGGAAAAACAAAATAAGGTATTTCATCAGTTCTACTTAAGTAAAATGATGGAAATACCAATAGTTGTTTACTATGCTTCAATTAGGAAGTGTATTGCCTTTGAGCTTTCAATGAACTGCTGTTACGGATGTGGATATTTTCCAGGTGAAGTAATCTCCAAGTATGTACAGTTGAACATTATTTCACAATTTTGAATATCACTATGAACAAGCTACCATTACTTGAATTCTCAGAATCAGAGGGGTTGGAAGAGACTTCTGGAGACCATTTAGACCAACTTCCTCCTGTTAACACAGGTTCCCTACAGCAAGTTACACAGTGAAGCATCTAGGTAGAGTTTGAGCATTTCTGGAGAAATAGACTCCACAACATCTCTAGGCAGCCTGCTTCAGTACTCCATCACAAAACGTTCATCCTCAAATTCTACTGGTTCCTCAATTCCACTAACTACTTGAAAATATCTTGAGAAGTGGCACAACAAATTTTGCCTGGGAGATGCAGGGGATGGCAAATAAAGAGAAATACATTCATTCCGTTTGAAGTGAGGGTGAAGGAAAAAAAGGATAGTCATAAAAGAATGAAGTCAGATGACTGAGCAGAGTCAAAGAAACAGACATTATATCAGCAAGAAGTGAACAAGGAACAAGCAAAGCTGTATTTATAAAGTTGTGATTTCTCTCTGATGGACAGCCAAACTCCACTACATCACTCTCCCTCCTCAAAGGAGCAAAGAAAGAAGGGCAGAAAATACAGTGAAAAGGGTTCTAGTACATGGAGATTGCTTATTAATGACCATCACATGCAAAACAGACTCAGCATAGAGAGATACGATCTATTGTCCATCACTAACAGCCTAGAAGCAATGGAGAGCTAAAAGTAAACTATTAACCACTTCTCCCATTCACAGTCTGCTACCTCCTCACCCCAAGCAGAACAGGTCCTGCAAACACTTCATGTCTGCCACTCCTTCATGGTCACTCTCTGCCCTTACTCCAGTGTGGGATCCCTTCCATGGGATACCACCCTACCCACACAGATTCTACGTAGGCCTCTCAGACAGGTATAAATGTAACTCTTATAAAGGTACTTAAGCTGGTTTAAAATTAATTGCATTCCATTAATAAGGTAGTCAAGGTGCACAAATCATTCCCTAAAAACCTGAATAACTTAAATGACTCCACTGCACTGAGATGTGCATCAGAGTTTACAATCTTGAAGTTGTCACTGCTTTGACTGTGGCGCAGTGAGGAGAAAGCAAGGCAAAGTATAATTGCATCTATTTAATATAGAACTCACTTCTCACTAAATTAGAACTGACTTCCACTGAGAAAAGTAATTGTTCTTCCTGGCCTTTAGCAAGGCAACAAGCAAAGAAAGTTAAGGAAACCTTTTTAGGAGAGCAATCTCTTTTTTCTCCATCATGACCAAAGAACTTTTGGAAAAGATAATCTCTCAATTATGTTTTACAGCTATATTGAAATTAACAGTGTTTTTCTTTTTAAAAAAAAAAAAAAAAATCCTGTCATTTAATGCTCTTGTTGCAGAGTAAAAAGATTCAAGAACAGCAACATAATCACATAACGCAGAATTCTCTTTGAAAATCATGTCAACAGATATTCAGATTATCCTACATAGATCTCAAGCTACATCCACTTAGAAAAAAAATTTATTTTAATTTCCATTTAGGAAAATTAGATAGAACATCAGAATGCTGTATGCAGACATTCTACGGAAGTTAAATACAGCTTTCAAAATGATAAACGTTCTTTTTGAAATCACGTTAGAGTAAAAATCAGCACAAACTCAAGAAAATGCATGGTAATGAAAGACATTGGGATAAATACCTGAATTTGCTCGAAGAATAAAATGGATTGCATAACTCATTTCTCCTCAGTGTTAAATTCAGGAAAATATATTTTTGAGTGTATTTATACATACAGTTGTGCCTTTTTGAGCATCTATATAATTTGAGAAGGTAATATAAACATCTTTAAATGATGTTGAAAAAATTGAATTTTCTGAACCATTTCATAACAGATTCTTTAAAAAACAGCAAGCTCGTCAGTTTATCACTTTTAAGTCTCAAAATATAAACAAATACTCAGTGCATTCTTTTTTTCATTTCACAAACAGAAAGTATACACATGAGAAGCATCAAGAAACGATATATACCACATAAAAAAATTACATTTGAGCTGAGGTCTGTTCAGATCCCACACAATCTCTTTTGGTAGATGCATAGAAGGTTTAAGTTGATCTTGTAAGATTTTCTTTTCATTGCAAACATTCTTCTTTACTCAAACAGGAACCTTGAAACCATGAAATTCATGTCTAATATAAGATCTTCAACACAATCATCCACTCAACAATCTCTTTCCTTACTTTTCCTATATCCCACCATACATTTCATATAAAACATATCTGTAGTAACATCAATGTAAAAGCAAATGCTTCTCAGACCACATAACTGAAAACATTTCCAGAGAAGCAATATCAACAGCAATATAGCAGTCAGTTTATCATCTGACAGCTGCTAAAAACAATTGATGGAGACTTCAAAACTGCCCTTTGCAAAAATCACATGCTGAGGAAAGGTGAATTTTAGTGCCCTTACTAAGATTTTGACCTAGATCTGCCACGGATAACACTTAGCATTCACGTAACACCTGTCACCTTCAATCCTTAAGGATTTCAGAGCACTTTTCAATAAAGCAAAACTGCTGGAATTGGTATTCAGGAATACATTTTAAGAAAAATTCTTCAAGTGGAACCTTTGACACTAAGCACACTAATCTTGTTTTCAAAACAACTGGGTAAAAGTTGGAAAACAACAAAAAAAAAAAATTCTCCAAGGAAAATTCTGAAAATTAAACAAAAATTAGTTCAATAAAACCATAATTACTCCTTCTTATGATCAGTCTGTTGCCTATAAATTAATGCAATAAATAATTTGCATTTAATATGAAAATATTTCTAAAAACATATTTAAAAGCCTACTATTTCTAACAAAAGGAGTAAAAGCATAGCTATAATCAATTCTGCTTTTCAGATCTACATGCTTAGAATGATTTTTATCTATAAGCACATTATCATGCCTCATCTGTTTGGATATTTTGTACACTCTAGTTTTGGCCTAGAGGTTCTCCCAGAGTAAAGAAATAAGTGCAAAGTGCACTATGTTAAGAGATGAAGAAGGTCCACAGTAACCCACAAGAGGCTGACAATGCTACCCTGCCCTTTCACACTAAAAAAGGTGTGCCATGTCCACACTTCTCAACAGGCAAGTTATCTTCCAGTGTTTTTTATCCCACAAGAACATGTAGGACAGCAACTGTAACCTATCCAGGACTTGCTTTGCTGTCTAGGGCTGCATAGAAGGCATTTCCTTTTCTAATAACTACCTTGCAAGAGGCAAATGATGATGAAGGAATGGGAACAAGAAGCTTGGCATTTGGACTACCCTCCACCTTGGTCTGCAGCAGCCAGCTATTTCATTTGCCAGACTATGTTTGGCCCTCTGAAATGCCTTCACAGACCTAAACATTCCTGCACGTATCAAAGAGCACAGAACTCCTAGAAACAGGTATCCAAAGACAAATTCCACTCAGAATAGTTGCAATTAAATGACTTGAGACGCACCAGTGTTGTCTTATGAAATATACGTTAACAGATTCAAATGTTCCAGATAAATACACCAAAGTGAATGATTACCCATTCTGTCCAACATATAAAACTTAGCATATTAATTCAAATAAATATCAGTACCAATTGCAATAATGTCCCAAAGCATAATCATAATCAAGGTGACAATCCTTTTTGCCCATATAAATAAATTCATAGAGAAAAAAATATTTCAGATGACCTTCCCCTTCCTGGAACTGTGTTGAAATGAACAATTGGAATAGAACTGACAATAAAAATAAGTCAGTTAGGAAACTGTTGGCATTCCTGCACTGTCACAATTATTTTTAAATGGTCTTCAGCATCACTTAATGCCTTATTTTAAAGTAACTTTTTTTTCCCCAAGTGCTCAGCCCTTAAACTTCTGAATGAGTGAACTTACTTTGGGTTTACAGAAGTATGAATGAGGAACAGTTATGGCCTCTAGTTATTTCTTTCACTCAGTGAGTTTAAAATAGATCTTTTGATATAAAAGGGTCAATAAACATGACAAATCCTGAGAAATGTCTTCCATAGAAATAAGTGGGAGTAGCAGGTGTCTATCAGCTGTCAGCAGCTGCTGTTATCTTCAGGGAAAAAGGTATTAGATAGAAAAACAGTCTTAGAAATAAAGTTAAAGTCCATGAGGAACTGTATAATAATTCTAAAACTAGATGTTCTGAAATAAACTTGCAACAATAAAAAATAAACTGCAAGCAATATGCTCGTACATTGCTGAGAGAAGACTAGTTTGTTTTGTTCATTTACTATTTAAGCTACATTAGAGAGTGGTTTGGTTTTTTTTTTACTATATATTTTTTTAATATTGGGATCATCAACCAATCAGATAAACTTCCTGCTTCCCTATGAGTTTAGTTTTGTTATGTTTCAAAAGGTATTTTTTTCTAAATGATGTTTTCAGACAGCATATTAACTGACAGCGAATTGATATTCAGCTAAGCATAACACAGGAATCAGTATAAAGTAGTTTATTGTTAATGGTTCTGATACATCTATCTATGGAAGATACCATTCGTGTCTGCTAGTACTAATTAGTTACTAATCAGGAGCCATGTCAACTGCTTGACACAATTTAGGGTTGGAGTCAATAAGCAAGTACATGCTTAATCATCTACACATCAACAACTTCTTTCCCTTGGGTAGATTTGTAGAACATCACCTCCTTCATACCTTCATAATATGTGAATGGAGATAGATGGGTTTAAAAAAAAAAAAAATGCAAGAAAGGATTTGGTTACCAAATATTCTTTTACATTTGAAAATAATAGCTACTACAGTAATCTTTCAAAACTTCACCAAGGTCATAACTTCATTGGCTAGAGGATGTATACATGGCAAGAAACACTTTTTTCAATCTTTCAGGAGTTGCAGTATTTTAAGGGGAATCCAGGAGTTAAAATGTTTTGCAGAACTGCAACGTTTTTGCCACTTATGCTACAAAGAGGCCTAAGTTTCTTTGATTTTTTAACTCAACATACAGTTGGATTCCTCCCTCCAGAAGGTAACTGTGCACACCGGAATTTTAACCTTTCTAATCAGTACTCCTCTGGTCTTCTCTAGACTAGCAAAATAAAACAAAAAAACCTGAAGGTGCTTCCTTGGCAAATTGTCACTTGTTTTCCATGTGATCATTGTAACAATTACGATAATCACACATGGGCTCCTGTTTTATGTGTTTTTTTTCTTTTGTTTGTTTGTTTTTTGTATTTTTTGTTTTTCTGTGCTCCCCCTCATTGATTTCGTCAAGTTTTCAGAGCAGAATGCAAATTTAGAAAACTACACTTCAAATATTTAAGCAGTACAGAGGAGGTTGTGATGTATTCATCACAAAAGCAAAATATCCAAGCCAATTTCCATCTCTAAGCTATTTCCTGCCTTTAGAAATGAGTTCTCTTGTATTAATTGCAGCTGGATAGCCACAGCTGACATTTCTTCTAACCAGCATTAACTCATATGTCTCTCCAAAAGTAATGCCTCCTAATTATTTCCATGGAAACTACAACAAATACAATTACTACAATAACACTACTTGATATAGTAAGGTCTCAAATATGAAATGCTATTTTTCAACAGTCACCACCATTAGCTGTGCATTTTCACCAGCTATGAACAAGAGCTTCCCTGCTGTGCTCATAAAAATCTGCATGGCCATCCAAAACACAGCTTGTCTATCATTTTGTTGTTGCCACCCCTGAAACTCACCACTCACCACTTCATTGAATATGACAACCAATTTTTGAATTTGAAAATAAAAGAAAAAACACAACATGTATACGAGTCTGATTTCTAATCAACTTTCATTTCTCCCTTATAACCTGACTACAATATTATTTCAGATTCTCATGATTTACCCTTCTAAAGCCAATGGAAAACAAAATAGAAATGAAAATTACAAGTTGGCAGTTGTCTTAAAGGGCTTTGTAAAATCTATTTCTAAATACTTAATAAAATCTAACAAAAATCTGAACAGATTCAAGGCTGTAGATAAGAAGAGAAGTATTGTTTATATTCTATTATAGCAGATTGAGTGTAAATAGAATTATTCTAAATACTGAAGAATCTTTCAAATTAGATTTACTATTACAGAAGTTTTTATGCAATATGAAGAACATAATACGAATAGGAATATTTTGTACTAAAGTGGCAAGCTTCATTTAAATTTCTGATTAAAATGTATATTTTAAATCAGTACTTATGTGTTATTTAGTAACTATTCAAGGGAATTTTCTTCTCTTTCAGCTTTGAATTTTAAGATTTTAATTTTCTAACTATCCGATTTCAGTGTTTATCTTTCACGTTAACTTTGAGATTTGTCTTAAATGGATGTTGATAGAGTATGAGAACAAACAGAATTGTTACAGCAAGTTGGCTAAAATTGCCTAATTTGTCATCCTTTGTATTGGACTTAAAGAAAGAAGTCTGACCTGAGATAAAGAAACATAATACGCTGTATAAAGAAAAGATACTCAACTAAAGATAGTAACAAGATACTGTTATTTCTTTTTGACAAATCCAGGTGTAAAAATGTCTCATACTTTTTTTTGCAAATTTCAAAAGCAAGAACAATCTATTTTATTCTCTTTAAGAAATGTTTCCTGAACAAATATTCCTTTTTACATCCTTTTAGGACACTTTGCATTTTTTAGCTATTTTTAAAGTATTTCAAAGTGTCTTAAATAATATTGACTCTACTGCTTCACAATTCTTCACCTACATCTCTTAAGGCTCATTAAAAAATATATATTTCAACAAAGTGCAGATCTTTCACAAAAGATGTCTGAGACCTTTGAATGAAATTCATCGTATTCAACCTTAGCAATTAGAAGTTTGACATTAAATCTCAGCAAGACATTTATGTTTTTCTTCTGAAAGTCCGGAAACAGGTACTTTCCCCTCCTAATTTAGAAAGGAGTCTCAAGATAGTATTTTGTTACTTCTAAGAAGGCTTAGAAATTAATTTAGAGTTGATGACAACCTTTATCTTACTCAGTTTTCAGTTTTAAAAAACGTGTTTCTGAATATCTGATGAACAGCAATTGGTCTTCAGAAGCACATCCACTGTGCCTATACACTTGGTATGTTTCCTCTAATAGGCAAACACTGAGTAAGTGTAGTTCAGGAACGTCATCACTGACTACACTGAATACATAAAAAAATCAAGGCAGGCTCAACCACAAATGTCTTGCAACCCTCCTCTACAATCAATTGGGACAAGATTAAAAGATCGTATACTAAAATCCAGATCACTGTCTCATTGTGAAAGTCATATTAAAATTGCTGATGCTTTTCTACCAAATATTGAAAATCATAAGTGTACAATAAACTTCTGAGCCTGGGAATGCTTTCATGTATAAAAATGATTTAAGCAAAAAGAAAAAAAAAAAAGAAAGAAAGAAGCCAAATTAGTGGCTGCTTCCTTTTTAGCATGTGAATATGAAACCCAACTACTTTGATCTGGCAGGTAGAGGACAAGGATGCTGAAAAGCTAGTTTTATCCTTGAACTAGGGCCCATTCAAATTTCTATAACATGGTTCCGTACTGCTGACACACTGTAGGCTTTGATACATTCAATGAAAAAAAAAAAAATCCAGACTTTTCATAATGCAGCTCCTTCAACAAGAAGGAAAAGTGAGTCAGTTGGAAAGCCTTCCTTGAAAAAGAAAAAAATATATAGAATTTTATACAACAAAGACAACTGTTGGAAAAGGAATGCTCTGCTACCAATTTGATAACATAACATTGCTCAATTACGTACTGTACTTAAAAATGAATAGAGCAGAGTGAGTTTTACTTGCTTATTGAAATTAAAAGTTACACAAAGTTGTGTCCATTTACCAAGCTAAATGAGCACAATTAAATACATTTTAAATCATAATCTGAGGTACTGACAAATGTCACTTGACTAAGAGATGATCTTTAATTGCAAGTCAAACGAAGCTTGTACTTGTACTAAACACCTTAGAGGTTCTTTAAAACGTTCTCAGCAGTTGTAGTCATGCAACTAGTCTTTAGCAATGTCTGTTTCACATAGTATTATATATACTTTGCATTTAGTCACTGACATGTGATAATACAAAAGTAACTTCCATAATAGAGGTTACAGTATCTCTTCTCTGCACTCCCACCTTGTGAAATAATCTCTTATGTATAAAACCCTCCCATTACATTTTATTTCCTGCCATCTGAATCTCTTGGTTTTGCACAGTAGTTTGTAAACGATGCATTTAAGCAGCCTACCTTCTCTGGTATATTGCTTATTCATAAGAACAATCACTGTATAAAATGCTACTTATCCTCAAATACACTATATAAGCAGATTTATCTGCTGAATACTTGACATTATAATTGCCTAATTAACTCTCCTACACATCCTTTGAGGAAAGTCTTATTATACCAGCCTCAGAGAGGATAAAAACATGGCAGGGAAGATCACTGACATGTCCAGGGTCACTGTAAACATCCTTGTCAGACACAGATTAAAAACAAGCTGGCTTATGTCCCGACTTCAACCATGTTACTAACTAATAAGTCTACCAAAAAAAAATTAAAAACATATAGTATGTCAGAACAATTGTCTATAAGAGTCCCTGAAACTTATTTGGAACAACAGTGGTGGGGTTGGGATGATAACAGATTTAATGATAAAGAATAAAATAAATTCATTTTGGTTAAACTCACAAATATTGTCATCTTATGTTTTCATAAAGTCTTCTAGAATTAAAGGTGTTGAAGTATTTTACAAGTAAATTTCTGGCACAGTGCAAAGGACAGAAGAGCAATACCATAAATCTGCAGGGTGGTTTCAGCTAATAAAATTATATTGCATATTTATTCTGGTCACATGTGCTGTCAGCCCAAACAAGCACTTAGAGATCTCGAACATTCTGGGGAGGAGCCACTTCAAGATATTGCACACAGGCAGGCAAAAGTAGAATGGGCAAGTTTTTCTCCAACCGTTCTTCATACACCCCTGGAGAGGTAGGGACTGTGTGATCAATGTCCCTCTCCTTTTAAGTGAAGATCAGACTCACAACCATTTGAGGAACCTGAACATCCATAAGCCCATGCTTCCTGATAAGATGCATCCTTGGGTCCTGAGGCAACTTGTTATAGTAGTTGTTAAGCCACTCACAATGATATTTAAAAAGTCATAACAGTGAGGTAAAGTTGCTTGCAACAGGCTGCCAGATATGTGGAGACATTAAAGGGGAGACTGGACAAGGCTCTGAACAACCTGATATAGCTGTAGGTGTCCCTATTCACTGCAGGAGATTTGGGTTAGATAAACTTTAAAGGTCTGTTCAAAATCAAAGTTTAATTCTATTTTTAATGTATCAATTATATTTTGAACTACTGCAGGCAGAAAGATTTTAATTTGGTCATCATTTAATGGCGACACTAAGGGGACTAAAATCCACCAGTGATCCATCTGGATTTCTACCAGTACAAAGTTTTTCTTAAATCTAAGAACTGTATGGGATTTTCCTAGGAATTCAGAGCTTTCCTTGAATTTTGATTTCCAAAGAACTGAAATGGCAGCAAGAGCCTGAGCCTTAGTTCTTAGTGGAGACTGAAGCCTTCTTGTTACCTTTGTTTCTCGGTTCATGTTTTGGGAATTCTATTTGCTTTACCTATGTAAATTTGAATGTTAGTTTCTTGTGTTTTAAAATAGAATTTTTCAGAATTTTTAGAGAGACTTTAACAACAATTGAATCAGTGCATAATAAAGGTAAGTGCTGAAAAACAATACACTCATTTTCACAGAAGATCAAAAACACTGTTAAACTAGATTCTGACCACACTATTGTGTTCAGTCCATTCAGTCACAACCCCTTTAGTGAATGCTGGACGCGTGCTTATTCTTCATCTAAAGGGTGCTGCTTCTTATCCTATGGTAGAGCACACTTCTAATCAAAGGGAAATGACAGTAGATCAAATGACTGAATTAACTTCAGAAATATTTCATTCAAAAGAACAACAAGATTCAAGTAATCACTTTCATAATTTTATCACTGGCTCAAAATATCTTTTTCTTCCATATGATCTCCTGAAGTCATGTGGTTATAAGGAAAATGACATTATTTATAAAACACAACCTACATGACAGTAACGCTTGCCAATGTAGTTTATTCTCTTAAATCTGGTATATAGTTTATAATAATAATAATAATGGTAATCACCCTAAACCCATTTTTCCCCTTTTTGTGGTTGAAATCAACTGCATTATCTTCTGCATATCCTGTTCTTTTCTCATTCATATTAGCTGAATCAACTCAAAAGCTACAGAATTGAAAATATGGGAGAAGACTAGTGATGTCCAGAAGGTGACAGGGAAGAGCAAGTGGAGCTTCGATAGCCCACAGTATGTGCCAAATAACTCACTATTCCACACAGGGTGAAGTGTAAACCTCAATTTAGAAATGAGTTGGACAATACACAATTGTCCTGTAATCTCTTAAGTCATAAAACATATTTCCAGACACATCCAGAACAAATGCCACAGAATCAGTGCAAACTGTTGTATAAGTCTTGAAGTATTTGAATTGGAACAAGGACCAGAAAGCTTTGGGTACATTTCCACCCTAAATTCAGTATTTGTTTACAGGAACCTTCAATCAATTGTCACATGAAACAATGTTGCTTGATGTCTTCTGATAGTAATCTTTTCTTATTATTTTAATACTCAATAACTCAGTATCATAATAGATACCATAATAACCCATGTCTAAATTATATGTTAGGATTATTTTTTTTAATTAAAAATAAGAAAACTTATGAACAGGGTGCTACAATATAACCATGTAAGTATCACAGTAACACTTTCATTCCTTCTGCAAAATTCAAAAAGCTGGGCTGTCATTCTCACTGTTATATGTTAGGCACTATTGAATCAAGTAGCACAGCATAGGCAAGGCTGCTGCAGCTTCATATCCCCAGGCCCTTAACTTCCTTAAACTTTCTTCCACAGAAGATTCTGAAATCCACTATTTCATGATCACTGCATACAAGGCTGTCCTTAACCAGTCTCTCCCTTGTCTATAAAAAGATGATCCAGCCAACTCTCCTCACTGGTTCCTCCATCACCTACATCAGAAGGTTCTCTCCTATGAACCACAGGAACATCCTGGACTGTATGTGCCTGGCAGCCGTGCCTTTCCAGAAAATACCAGGTGTTTGAAGTCTCCCATGAGAACCAGTGCCTGTGATCATGAAGCTACTTTTAGGTGTCTGTAGAAGGCCTCATCAGCTTCCTCCTCCTGATGAGTCAGCCCATAGTAAACACCCATATTAATCTGCCCCTTAATTCTCACCCATAAGCTCTCCACTTCTTCACCATTCTCCTCTATGCAGAGCTCAGTACATTCTGGTTGCCCTCTCACATAAAGAGCAACATTTCCTAAGAATCATATAGCCATCCATGACAGCATTCCAGTCATGCAAGCTGTTCCACTATGTCTCTATGATCATGAGATCATGACCCTACAGCTACATACAGATCTCTACTTCTTGTTTATTCTCCATGCTTCCAACATTTGAAGATTAGGTGCTGTCCTTGTACTTCAAGCTATTTTCACAGTAAGAATCCAATAAAAAGAAGAGTAACATTGAGGAGCCATAGACAGTAGAAACACTGATAGTGAAAAGCATAAAAAGAAAGATACAAGAGCTGCTCCAAAAGTAATGCCTCTTATTTTATTATGTTGGCCCACAGTGTCAAAACTGGATATTGGAGTTAAAGCAGAATAAGCTGAAGCTTCCCAACAATATTCCATTTTGGTGCCATTTAACAGACGGCAGCCAAGAGGCAAACTGACAAAATGGTATCTGACATGGAAGAGGGTATGAAGCAAAGATGTTGTTAATAATGACTTCTTATCATTTTTTTAAACATGTAATTACAAACTAAAATATCCCTCTCAATGTTTGCAACATAACTTGTCAGAATTTTTACAAACTGTCAGCATTGCATATGAGAGTACAATACATAAAGTAGCATAATTTGTTGTACTCTTAAAAGCAGAAGCTCACAAAAGCTAAATCTCAGACAAAAATAAACAAAGAAAAACCAAATATTTTTCTCAGAAAATTATAATTTCTTGATAAGAGATTTATTTATTTATTTGGTACTTGGACACTTCACTATTGGACTACAGTTTAAGTCCTTTGGAAATTAAGGATGCAGTAAATTGTTTGGGAGATAAAGGGCACAAAATCAATACAGTAGGCTAAGAATTAATAATTTGCTGCTGCCAAAAAAAGCTGGAGTCCTGCTCCTCCCCATCCATCTAGCCTAGTCTTCTCAGCCAGGTTCCTCTTACTTCGACAGCATGTTGACTTTGGCACTTGCTCAGTTCTTGAGTAAACCAATTTAATTCATGGATAAGCAGAAAACCAACTAGTTAAAAATCTAGAACTGATGGCTTGACAAGCTACATCAGCCCCACTGGAAGCAAGAACAGACAGGGTTCTGGATTAGCACAGAACTAGGAATGGTAGGGACATTAGGCTACTAAGCTACTAGAAAGGACAGTCCCATATAACCTAGTTGCGGCAAGTATGTATTTAGTAATTGTATCTTCTTAAAACTAAGGGCATCAGCTTCTCACAGCACCAAACTGTCTCCATCTCTAAACAAGCTATAAAGCAGCCACAACACTGATCAGTTCTCTAGTTGATACATTTGTCAAACAGCCTGCAGGAGAATTATGGTAAAGAAGGAAAGCAGCAACAGGCATAAAGGTAGTAGCGTGATTTCTATTTAAAAAAGTCATTAAATGCAAGGCAGAAATTCAAAGAGGAAAGCACTATGGATTTTTCTACTTTCTACTAAAAAAGTAACAAAATTATTTCTTATGCTTATTCATCTTTGAGCCTGCAAACTGAAGTGATTGGTTTGGTTAGGAGTCTCTTAAGTAGCTATAGTCTATTTCTTGTCTGTAAATGTTTTTTGCAGATATTTTGTAGTTTTACTAATATATTGGTTTGCCTTCTTACTGGAATTACCAAGCAGAACTGAGAAAGTCAGTAGTAGTATGACTGAATATGGTTGAATTGTTTTCATATCAGTGTTTTATACACTTTCATATACACACATGGAAAGAGATGTATATGCTTTTTTTTTTTTTTTTTTTTTTAAGTTCCATTTATAAATATTCAGTCACAAAAATTACTGTTCTGAATTCCATTTCTTCACTTTTAGATTTTAAGACTCTTGTGGAAGAAGGGATAGTATTACAGTTAGCTGTATGGCTTGAAAGAATAATAATCACTATTCAAACACACTGTTATCATACTTCGAACAATAGAATAAGACATTCATGAATTATAGAATGGCCTGATTGAAAAGGACCACAATGATCGTCTAGTTTCAAACCCCCTACTATGTGCAGAGCTGCCAACCCCTAGATCAGGCTGCCCAGAGTCACATCCAACCCAGTCTTGAATGCCTCCAGGAATGGGGCATCCAGAACCTCCTGAAGATCTACTGATAAGCTCAACTAGCAGAAAATTAAATTCAGGATGTATATTCCATTCAAGACAGATATATAAAATTTTAAGCAACAACAAAACAACAACTGCAACAAAAAACAGACCATGTGTTAGAAGTCTTAGCACCTAAAGAACATCTACCACGGTTCCTTTCATGCTAAACTGAGGCCATGCATTTATTATGCAAGTGACATTTAAAAGGACACTGTAACAGTAAAATCGGTTTGCTTTCAAGAACTTTCACCAATACCAAAACATTCATTTTACATTCAAAACAACATATTTCACTCTTTCCAATACAGAAGAAAGCTAGATTTATAACATGCTCTACTTCCTTATTTGACAGACTTTACAGTTTCCAGATCAGCAAACTGCTTTATACCAATTATCGTATACTCACAATTTCATCAAAAGATTACAGTATAAAACTTTAGCAAAATCTGCAATCTCTAGAGAAAGCTACTCACCTTCTAGTCTTACAAAACCTTTATCACATTCCACTGAGACAGGGCAAAGATAATAAATCATACTAAATACGAAATTGATAAAGGATCAAGAGACAAATACTTCCACCTTATTTATATATATATATACATATAAAAAACAAAATAATTAATAAAAAAAAAGGACTTTCAGGCTAGGTTATATAAATATAACTGATCTAAATCTTAGCAGATGAATAGGATTTAACTGATTTTAATGGTTCTGTTCTGATTGATACCATGTGAAAGTCATTTGAGGCTATCAGCAATCAAAATAGAATGAGAAAGGTGAAGCTACTTTAAATTTGAAAACTCCTGACATTATTGATTATAAACTCTTGGAATACTATAGAAAAGCATACTTATTCTCATAAAAAGTCTGTTGCACAGGAAAGCTTTCTCAAAAAAAGCTGTGTGCTGAAACAATCAGAAACTATCTTGTTCTGAGTTCATTTCATGGCTATGCATATAAGTTGTTTTTTTTTTGTTTTTTTTTTTTCCTTTCCAGAGAGATAGGAGCTTAGAGCAACAAGCGTTAATCAGAATATTACTTAACTTCTGATACCAGTTCTAGACTTATCCTAACAAATAAACTGAATCCATCTCTCATCCTTTGAAAATTAAAACTGTTTTACTTTATTAGATTCCTTTTTCCCCACAGGTAGACTTTATTTTCATTTCAGACAAATGTAAACAACACAAATTAATTTAAAATTCAGAATAAGATTTCTCAGTCCACAAAATCCTTATTCCTGTGCCTTGGTTAAATATGGGAAAGTCTATTTTGACACCTAGAGTCAACATCACATCACTTTCACCATATCATCTAGAATAATAAAAGTAGTCACTGCTTTTACTTTTGCAAGACAAATATAATGTTGCCAAATCAGCTTTTTTTTTTTTTCTTTATAAGCTGACAAAAGAGAAAAAAAAATGTTTAGCTACCATACTACTAAAAAAAATACAAAACCAAAAGAATAAATTGGAGTACAGTAAATATTTTGTTTAATCCAAAGATCAATGGGATGGCATAGACTTGCACTTAGATCCAAAGCTTTTAACATTCCTCTCTAGAACCTTCCCTATAACCTTCAGTTTTCCTCTCAGTTCAAGAAGGACAGGGACTGCTTGAGAGAGTCCAGTGCAGAGTCACAAAGATGTTTAAGGGAGTGGATTATCTCCCTTACAAGAAAAGGCTGAGGGAGCTGGGTCTCTTTAACCCAAAGAGGAGATTGAGGGGTGACCTCATTAATGTTTGTAAATATGTATAGGATGAGTGCCAGGAGGATGGAGCCAGGCTCTTCTCAGTGGCATACAATGATAGGACAAAGGGCAATCGGTGCAAGATGGAACAAAGGAGATTCCACATAAATATGAGAAAAAACTTCTTTACAATGAGAGGGCAGAACACTGGAACAAGGCTGCCCAGAGAGGTTGTGAGGTCTCCTCTGGAGACATTAATAACCCACCTGGACACATCCCTTTGTGACCCAATCCAGGTGTTCCTGCTCTGGCAGGGGGACTGGACTAGATGATCTTTCGAGGTCCCTTCCAATCCCTGACATTCTGTGATTCTTTGAAACCTATTTTCCAAAATGTACAATTAATTGATTTGAATGTACTAAATAAGTAAACACCCAGAACACTGTTCTAAATCTCTAGAGAATGATTCTGAATTAAAGTATATTTAATTAAAATACAAATTATATAGAGAGCTCTCACTATAAGATAATGCATTGAAATTATTTGTCAAAGTTGTATGGTATGTTGCAGATATTGAGACTGTGACACTTATTTCAGTTAGTACAGAACATGTAAAAGAAATAAGAGGAAGTAAGCAACAAGCAAAGATACAAAACTACCACATTAAAACAAGTTTATTTAACATCTGATTATATGCTGTATTCTGTGTTGTGTTTATTTCAACTCTTTATAGACATACGTCACCAAGTAATTTTAGCGGACTCTATCTCCAGAAAATGCTAACTATGGTCACCAGAACTGTATGGTCTTGGGTTACATTGATACATCGTAACGGCCTGCTACCCAATTATGTCCTTTATTCTTTAATCCTACAGTATCATCTCCTAACAAGACAGAACTATACCATTTCTAGTGACTTTTTTATAGCAGAAGCACAAGTAGTGCTGCACAAAATATTAATATCTTTTTTTTAGGATGAAACTCTGCTCTAGTTTATTTTAGTGGATGTATATGTGGTTATGGAAGATGAGACAAAAAAGGACTTAGCCTTAATGGTTTCATCCATACTCTGGAGTGAAAAAAAAAATACACTGTAGAACCCTATTTACTGCACAAGCACAACTAGGTAGCTGAAGCAAACCCATTTCTTCCCCAAATGGAATTTTGCATTACTAATTTTTTTTTATTTATTTATTTTTTTTTTTAGGGGAGAGTAGAAGTTGCTATTTTGAAGCATTGCTGAACTTGAACCAGAAGTAAGCTGGAATGATTTCCGCCACAGCTGAACAAAATGAAACTATATTCTAGTTCATCTCTTAGCACATAACACTGTCATTCATACATGACTATGGCTACCCTTGGCACTGCTGGAAGAAATGTGAATAGGAGCAGAGATTAAATTGAGTCTGCTGTCTGCTACTCTAATCACGCTAAGTTGTGGAATGATTTCAATACAATGTGAAAGGATGCTTTGTTGTTCCTGTGAGCAGAGCAGCATTGTGTGCCCCCACTAATGCTCATTGCTGACTGTATCATACACACAAGTCAGATAGAAAAATTGATTTACCGTTTCTTGTTCATTATGAAGTTACTTTCTGTGGTACTTCTATGCCTTTATTTCTTAAGAGCAGGGGCCAGAAGTATCCCTACACATCATGTATCTCTTGATCCAGTTCAATTTATCTGTGTTATATGATAGTTTTATACCCATAATGGCATACAAGAAGCCAAAGTAAACCTGAAATCCCTTCTGTTCTTTGTCAAAGCTGTCCCCAGCTCCATGATATTATCAGAAGAACAAATTGTTTGTACATGATTAATTTCACCTGACTCATCTATGTCGTAGGTAGGATAAGAAGAAATATGCATTTGTATGCATGAATAGTATATGAACAGTATTCACCCATGTTCTTTTTTCTTACCTAAGTCATGTCACAAAGTTCACTTTAAGTCCATAACTGAGACCTGGTTTTAATTCAGGTTGCTTGAACCTGATGTCAAGTGCAAGCTTGGTCCCAGTCATAAAAGGCCTCTCCAATAAATGAAGAAATCTGCAAACAGCTTTAAAATACGACAGGGAAAAATACATATACACTTTTCTATTTTTTGTAGTGAGATTTATATTCTCTGTATATTTTAAAAGTAAGTGAAGAGTATGGAATTTGAATCTCCTCCCTTATAAAAGCATCAGAAAAGGAAGAAAGTGGGGGGAACAAAAAAGAAAAAAAAAAAACACACTACAAATAAATGAATCCATGCTACAAGATTAAGAAATACTGTCTAAGAGTCAAAGCTAGTCTGCAAAAGTGGCTATTCAGTGATGAACAGACTGAAATCAATGGCTGAAGCATTTGCTTGGAGACTGATCACTATTTTAACTTTTACATAGACATAGGCAGATATAAGGCTGGCATGTATACTACAGTTGCATTCTTGTTAAGTGATTCTGGAGCATTATGCTTTTTATTTTTAAAAGAATAGCACCTAGGATGTAAACACCAGGTCATTTGGGATATCTACTGAATATCAATCTGAAGCAATTGAAGTTGGCTTTGCAACAGCTGCAATACTAGGGCCATAAGTAATGAAATGAGCTACTCACATTTGAGATAAAGGGCAACTTATGCTTACAATCACCCAATCCAAAAAATTGAAGTGAGAGCAAAGCAAACATCCAGCTCATAAACCAATCTGGATAATTTTTTGGAAATGGTTAGAGGTCAGCATTGAAATTCTGAGTAGAGCCAAAAACATCAGTGACTGAGGGAGGGAAGCAATTTAAGAAGTGGTGTCAGTTCTCATTGGTCAAATAGAAAAATAACAAAGCATTTTTTAGTTCATGTTTGGATAAATGACATTACCAAACATGAACTATATTTTTTCAAAAATTGGGATGGAAACAGTCTATCTCCCCCTCCTTTTGTCCTCTATTAGTTTCTGCAGCTCTTGTAAGTAACTTCTGCTGCCAAATCATCAGCCTGACTCTGCCCTCAGACTGTAGTTTGGGAATTGTTTGTGCATTGTGAAAGTAGAAGTCAGTTAATGATTAGGGTTTTTGTTACTTTTAACTCCTAGATTACTTAATTTTCCAAAATACGAGAAGATATATATTTTAAATCAGCATATAATAAATGACTGATGTTATTGTGACTTTATGCGATTAAACCTTATTGTGACAAGAAAGCGTGCAGACTAAGGAGATTTAAACTATAATGAAATGTAAGTTTTATTTTCCTATTTTGAAAGACTACAAGTATTTGAATATGATTTTGAAAATCAAATGTGTCCAAATTTAAGTAGGAGAGCTCTTCAGTTCCTCAGATGCAGCAGCATTTTTTAATCTCTTTTATTACAGTAAGAACACTCAGGTCATGATAAGGTCATATTTAATCATTCATCCTGCAGTCATTAATTATGTGTTTTATATAGCATATGTACCCTGAATAAAAAAGTATAAATGCTCTTTATAAGTCATGGAAGGTATAGATTTCTTTGCAACCCATTTTAGGAGAATAATATAATTATGAATATAAATACTTTATTTTGCCATAAGTAATTATTACAACAAAGACTGCAAATTTTCTAAAAGATCTTTTTATCCAAATTATTCAGAAATTAATTTAAGGGGTCAGATTGTTCAAAATAACCTGTAAAAATCAAAGCTGAGAGCTGAATCACTAACCTAGGTATGAATTTGACCTGCTGACTTCATGCTTAAGGAAAGTCTTCCAAATGCAAACTGCATACAGGCAGATATTCCCAAATGTGAACAATGCAGAAAATAGAAATGTAGTCCATGAAACACTCATGACACTATAATAAAAAGGTGCCACATAAGTACATATCTGCAATTAGAGCAGATGATCTGAAAACCTGATCTGTTAACGTTATCCTGTGGTCTCATAAGTGTCAGAATCAATTAAGATTTATTCTAATACGTTTATTCTGAAAGTGTCTAAAAATGAAAGACTCTCTCTTTTGACTGCTGCTCATTTGAAATTGGCATTTTCATGTGGCAGATGGTGACCTTATCCCTGCGCTTTAGCAAAAATGATTTTTATTAAGCCTAAACAAGTGTGAACAGTGCTAATTTCCTGCAGCAGGCAGAATTTTAATGAGAGCATATAATGATGGGAGAAGTCCTACCTCACCATATGGAAAAATGTGCATTGTGCCAACACAGTAGACTCCTAACAAGGCAGCCCCTTATAATTATATCCAACTTTCTACTTTATTGATAGTCATGGAACATATTTATTTTACGACTTCTAGGAATTGCTAAGGGCTGATCGCAGCTAGTTAGTATCCTTAAAACTAAACATGTAATAAGAGAAGACATTCGAAGGATTGCATGAATTCTAAGGATGTTGTAGTAAAAAATTAGCAGTTGTTCTCTTTACCTGTTAATTTCTATTAAGATATAAAGACTTAATTCTCTGCTAGTTTAAGAATAGAGTTAATCACAGTAAAGAATATTTTTAAAAATATACTGTCTGAAAAGTGCAAGTTTGATATCTACACCAAAAAGTTTTCAGTGAATTTGACCTTATTGCCACCAATAAAGAATTGAGAAAGCATGGAGAAAATAATGTCAGACTCTTCTCGGAGTCATATAGTGACAGGACAAGAAGCAATGAGTATAAGATAAAATAAGTGAAATTTTGAGTTGGTTCTGGTAAAGAATCTTCCCAGTGATATTCACAAACTCTGAAAAGGGTTTCCCAGAGATGTTGTGACGTACCTGGAGATATTCAGCTGGACAAGACTCTAGACTTCCTGATCAAAGTTGGTCCTGTTTAAAGTGGAGGTAGGACCAAAAGACCTCCAGAGATCTCTTCCAACTGGAATTATTCTGAGTAGGCATTGTCACTTAGGCATCATTATTCTAGAACAAGATAACTAGTAGCATGACTTCTCGGAAATAACAGATTTAATTTTAGGGTTTCTGACTGAATCTAGTTGGAATACCAATCAACCAATCTTAAGACAGAAAGGCAATCATTAATATTGTGAAATCTTCAGTCTTAGGAAAGTCTGTTGATTAGTTTCCACATTGAAACTATCCAGGACTTAAATCATATCTTAGAATATATGATGAAAGCATAGTAATGAAGTGAAGCTTTAAATACATGTTCATTTCCTTACATAAAGATTTAAATTTTTAACTCTTAGAGCTGACACTGTAAAGCTAATGTTGCAAATAGATCACAACAGTTTTTCCCAGCCACTAACTGTGAGAACATGATGTTCTTAAAGGAGAAAGATAATACATTACTCTCTTTGTTAACAGAGAGAACAGAAGAGACAAGGAGAAAGATAATACATGATTCTCTTTGTTAATATAACAGTGTGAACAGAAGAGGCAAAAGTCACACTAGAGCCTTTTCCCCATCTTCTTTAGAATCAAACAGATTGCCAGTGTTACAGCTGTTTAGTAGTCTGAAGGAAAAAAAATATTACAAATATACTAATGTTTTGTTCTCCAGTAGCTCCATTCTGGCTGTGACACCTGGATGGGACTAATGCATCTACTGTTTGATGAGGAAGTCAAGAGCAATCTTGAGGGCACTGAAAGAACTCATGGACTGAGTTGATAACTAAAAGTCACCACTTATTTTAAAAATTTCAATGCATATGAAATGTACAAATCCAACCAAAGTTACCCAAGGGACTGTTTCCTCCTGTATGATAGTTATTATTGTTTTGATGTATCATGGCAGTGACATCATTTAGGAATAGAAATGTTTCCTCTTCAACAGTACAAAACCTTCTTCAGTCCTTCCTGTATAATTTCCTACTTCAGTTTCATTGTTGCAGTGCATTTGCAGTGATTACAGGTGCCAAAATGAAAATTTTAAAAAATGTGCAGTGATACATTAAAGTGCAATTAGAAATTGTTTAATTGTGGCTGAATGAGCAGACAACAAGGTGGACCTAGCTGGAGGCCAGTAATGAACTGAGTACCCCAAGGGTCAATACTGAGCCCAGTGATGCTTAAAAACTTTGTTAACAATCTCGACAATGTAGTATAGAGCACACTCAGTAAGTTTGCATATGGCAAAAAAAATGGGAGAAGTAGATGACTCACCAGAGGTTTGCGATGCCACCCAGATGTACCTCAACAGATTGGAGAGGTTGACCAACACGAATCTCTTCAAGTTCAAAAAGAGCAAGGCCTGTGCATGGGGAGCAATTGCCCCACAAACTAAGATATGCTGGGAGTCACCCAACTGGAAGGTAGCTCTGAAGAGATGGACCTGAGACAGACACCAAGGTGAACATGATCCATCAATGTGCTATTGCTGCAAAGAAGACTAACAGTTTTCTTGGCTGCATTAGTGCCAATCCTTCTATACTACCCAGCACTGGTGAGGTCCTACCAGGAATACTGTGTCCAGTTCTGTGACCTTCTAGTTATAAACACATATGAGAAAGTCCATCATATGGCCACTAAGATGGTCAGTGGACTGGATGGCCCTATGAGGAAAGGCTGAGAGAGAGGAGACTGTTTAGCTTGGAAAAGAAGAGAATCATGGGGGGAACATATCAACGTCTGTAAATAGCTGAAGGAATTGTTCAAAGAAGATGGAGAAGGCTCTTTTTAGTGGTACCCAGCACCAGGACAGGAGGCAATGGGCATGAAATGGAGCATACGAGGTTCCATCTGAACATCAGACAGCACTTCTGTGCTGTATGGGTAATGGAACACTGACACACATTGCCCAGAGATGTTGTAGATCTCCCTCCTTGGAGATTTTCAAATGCTGCCTGGACATGGGTATTGGACACCCTTCTCTGGATGTCCTTGCTTGGGCAGAGTACTTGCATCAGATAACTTCTGGAGGCCTTTTCCAAACTAAACCATTTTGTGAGTCTGTGACATAGCATACGTGATATGACATTTATAGGGAAACATTGGATGCTTTGCAGCACTTTGATTTATTTTTTTATTTTGGAGTATTTTTTGTTGCAAATTATCACAGTGACTTTTCACTAATCTGTAATTAATTCAGAAAGGTAGATGTTGTCTGAATGACCCTGTGTATTACAAAATACATAAGATCTACATTTCAAAAGGGACACACCTGATGTAGGTGGTAGCTAACATTCAGCATTTTTCTGATTGAAAAAAAGTATGAAATATTCACATGATCATTTTAGTACCTTGCCACAGAGGATGATTCTTCTTGTAACAGCAATACCTCTTTTCTCTTATATTTCCTTATTTTTCACTAGTCAGCTCTATCCTCTTAAAATAGCTTTTCTAGTCTTTCACTGCTTATTTGAAAAGTTTTCTGAGTTCTTTTAGCAGTATTCTTATGCTTGTTGTGCAACTCACATTTCCTTTGTATTAAAATATACATCTATCTTGCTTGAAAGGGCTACAAATCTATATTAAAAAAAAAATAATAAAGAACATTTCAGAGGATATAAACACAGACTTATGTTGCTTACATAAGTCAGTATCATTGTCACCTTGAGAGTATGAGAACAGAATGTCTTTAGTCTTCAAAACAACTGCATGCATTAGTCATCAGTGACCTCAGAGAAACTTAATGATCCCCAAAATGATATTGTTTAGACTGATAACAGGTACTAAAAGAAAAAAAAATATTTTCCTACTAAGTAGATTCAAGTTGTGGTTTTTCTTTTTTCCCCCAAAATATATATGTATAACCTGTACCCAAGGTTACACAGATTTTCATGGAAGTGATAAAAACAATGTGGCACAATAATTTCAGGTTCTTATTTGAAAGACACAATGCAAGACACATGCACAAAAGACACATGTAAAGAAGAAGGGTCAATATAAAGCAGGATTAGAATACTACCTGCACTCTCAAGCCTCATTAGTTTAATTGACTAAATCATTCCTAGATAAACTTTTCAGAAAAGTTTCCAGAGACTGCCATTCAATATAGCAAATATCAACCCAAAAAGCAAACAATTAAAATTATCCTTTTTTAATGTGAAACTGCAAGTAATCTTAAAAATAAGAAAAAATTAAGTTATTTTTATTTTCTTGTTAATTTTCACAACTACCCTCAGACAGCTGTTTGTCAGTGAAGAAGTTTTCATCATAAAAGAAGGGAAGATCGGGAGTGCACATGAAAAAAAGAAAACATTCAAAGATAGGCTTCTCAGAGTTTTGTTTTTTTTTTTTTTAATCAGTAACCAACTAAATAAATAAATGCAGAACAACCAGACAGAGACGAAAAGGCTTAAACTCTGAAAGACAATTTAAAATGTTATGTTGAGTTATGAAAAAATAAGAGACAAAATAAAATAGGATTCAGCAATAAAATATTAATGAAAATAACTCTTTAGCCAACATACTAATGTTTCATATTTTAACTGATTCAGTTCTTTATAGCCCCAATGAGTCCTTAAGCACTTTTAATTTTTTTTTGCTTTTAAAAGAAGACACCAAGAAGAGTCTTCCAAATTTGCCTAATGTTAGAGAGTAAATTAAGTCTTTCAAAAATAGTATTGGATCTCTTGCTTACAGTTCACCTAACATAAAATTTGTCAATTTTTATATTCTCTTTTATTAATCTTTAAAAATTATAAAAGCTGATAAAACTTTATTTCTTAGTTTTTTTTCTTCTCAACACCCCAGAGAAAACTTTCTGTTATAGAGAAATGCAAGACTCACACTTTCTTGTGGACTGGAAAGAATGAACAGAATACATCATAAATCAGTCAAAATTTCTGCATGCTGAAATAGGAGAGGATATGTTTGTAATTAACACGACTACTTGCTCAATTTTATACAACCTGGCAACTACTCATGTTTTTCCAGCAAAAATAGAGAAGATGGGGAATTTGTATGTACTGTGGGACCACATAATCATGGAATCATATAAAAGAATCACCAAGGTTGGAAAAGACCTCTAAGATAATCTAGTCCAAACATCCACCTATCACCAATATTTCCCACTAAAACGTGCTCCTCAGTACAACATCTAAACATTTCTTGAACACTTCCAGAGACAGTGACTCCACCGGCTCCCTGGGCAGCCCATTCCAGTGCTGGATCATTCTCTCAGAAAAGTATTTCTTAAAATCATAGAATCATGGAATAGCTCAGGTTGGAAAAGATGTTCAAGATCATCAAGTTCAACTGCTACTTAACCATACTACCCTAACTCTAACAACCCACCACTAAATCATGTCCCTGAGCACTACATCCAAATGGATTTAAAACGCATTCAGGGATGGTGACTCAACTACCTCCCTGGGGAGCCTATTCCAGTGCTTAACTACCCTTTCTGTAAAGAAGCTTTTCCTGATATCCAACCTAAACCTCCCCTGGTGCAACTTGAGGCCATTTCCCCTAGTCCTGTCACCTATCATCAGTGAGAAGAGAACAACTCCACTCTTGCTACAGTTACCTTTCAGGTATCTGAAGAGAGCAATAAGGTCTTCCTTTAGCCTCCTCTTCCCCAAACTAAACAGCCCCAGTTCCTTTAGCTGCTCCTCACAGGGTATGTTCTTTTCACTTTTCACTTTTTCACAAACAAGGCTTTTCACGAGCCTTGTTGCCCTTCTTTGGACCTGCTTTTCTTTGGACCGCTTCTATGCTTTCTGTATTGAGGTGCCCAAAACTGAACGCAGTACTTGAAGAGGGGCCTTACCAGTACTGAGGACAGGAGTAGCATTACTTCTCTAGTCCTGCTCACCACACCATTCCTGATATAAGCCAGGATGCCATTGGCCTTCTTGACCACCTGGGCACACTGCTGGCTCACATTCAGCCAACTGTCCATCAGTACACCAAAGTCCCATCCTGTCAGGCAGCTTTCCAGCCACTCTTCTCCAAGTCTGTATGGTTGCCTGGAGTTGCTGAGACCAAAATGCAGGACCCAACACTCGGCCTTATTGAAACTCACACAGCTTACCTTGGCCCATCTATCCAGTCTATCCAGGCCCCTCTGAAGTGCCTTTCTACCCTCCAACAGATCAACACTCCCTCCCAACTTGAATCCAACCTGAATCCAACCTGGTGCAACTTGAGGCCATTCCTTCTAGTCCTATTGCTAGTTACATGGCAGAAGAGGCCAACTCCCACTTCACTGCAACCTCCCACCAATGCCTTGATCTTGTCCCCCTTCCTTTAAGTTTTATACCAATGATATTCCATCTAACAGAAGTAAAACTTATTTACATTAATTTTCAATGACCCAAATTCAGCATTTCAGAAGACTTGCTTACATAGTACAAAAGAACTTAGTTGGAATTCAGTAGTTACATAATTTAAGATTATCAGTTATTCAGTCAAGGATTCAATAAACATTTTCCTTTAGACAGCAATCTTCTAAACCTTGGATTATGAGATTATAATTTTCTCACTTAGCTCATAAGCTCCACATTTATGCAGCTGTACTAGCTGTACATTGGTACTAGCTGCTGTTCAGCTGTTAATGAGACACAACAATTACAGTTGTTTGAATAAAATGAAGAAATTCTAGGAAGAATAGCTTTATATAGATATAAATATATATAAATATATATATAAATATATAGAATAACAGAATGCTGCTGCAGAGGCTTTGACTTCTCTGAAAATAAACCATGCAGATCTCTGTACAATTAAAAAGGTTGATAAAGAACAGAAATGTCATGTTAGGAAGCCTGTATAATGTATCTTCTTTGAGTAACCCTTACCCAGGTCAGAGATCTAAAGACTACAGAAAGCTCAGTGCTATATAAATACAACAATTACAGAGAAAGATTTTCAGATAACAGTAAGAAAAGGAAAAAAAAATGGCTGACTAGGGAAGGAGCTAAAGATACAGAAATTGAAGGATTTAATGGCACAAGAACTGGCATTTACAACTTCAATTTGGCCTTTATAAAGCAAAGTGAAATAGCAGAGTACGGTAGCTGTTATGCAGAGATTCTTTGCAGTTTGTTAATTGAACCCATCATTTCCTGAAGCCAAAGGACCTTAGAGTTTTTCCTCTACAATTAGAATAACGTACCAAAAGGTACTAAAGGTCCTTTAAAAATGTTGCTAGAACAAAGTGTACTTGGAACTAATAATAGCAAAGAGAGGTTGAGCTATTTTGGAAGTGCTATAAGGGCAATCAAAATAGCCCAGAGAAACAATTCATGTTACTTCATCTTTAGAAGACAAAAGAGTTGAAATTTTACAAAATTTATCATGTGATTTTTTTTATTTGGTTTCTTCTGACAGAAGTGAAAAATGAAAAAAAACATCTCAAAACTACAGAAATGTAAAAGAAGAAATTGTGTTAATACAAAATTGAATCATTCCTAATCAATACCAGGAGACAGATTCTCAGCAGCAGGAAATAACAAGAGAAACATTTATTAAATACCAAATTCTGATCTTTAATGGAGTAGAAAAAGTAGGCAAGTAATCAGTTTTATGAAAAAATGAAGTTTGCACAAATAACAAAATTTTCAGCATGCCGTAGATTTCTAAATCAGTTTCCACGTTTTTTTAACTGAATAAATGTAACTTTAATATAACATGTCAGTCCCATATAATGGATAGGTGTCCATGTTCTCCATACATACAGAAAAATGTTCAACAAACAAGAGATGATGGACCTCAGAATGAAAGTCTGTTTCTCAGTAAACCAAGTTGCCTGGAAATAGGATGAATAAGTATGTCAAAACCCGATCCCTTATAGATGTATTCTCAACACTGTGTATCAGACATATTTAATTCAGTTGTCAAGCTTCAGGACTAACATTCAAGTTAAAATGGAAATGAATGTTTTTTAACTATTCAAGTCCCTAAAGTATAATATATCTCAAACTGTATCATTCTTAAAATTAGCAGTCATGCAACTCTAAAAAGGGATTGTAGAACAAATTTTATAATGTTTTAAAATTACCATGCTTAATGACTGCCAATCAACTAATTACAATTACATATTGTGCTTCTTTGAAGACACTCAAAATAGAAATCTGTCCTCATTCATACTCTAAAATATGTCACTTTTTGAATTTGTAGCTCCATGAATTTTGAACTGATGTACTGCCTTTTCTTGCATCTTGAACATGTAAGATCTGTTATATAAAGTTAAATAGACATGACATAAAATATTCATTCTATTAACAGTAGTCATTGTGCACATTTGGATAGCTCTCTACAAGTAATCCTTGAATTCTTCTTAGGGCATGCCTTCTCAGTCTCTTTTGTCACCAGAGCACCCATCTCATTCAGCAGCAGGCCCTCATTTTCCCTAGTCTTCCTTTTGGTATAGATGTATTCAAAGAAGCCTTCCTACCCTAAAGAGATTTAAGTCCAAAGGAGCTTTAGCCTTTCTCATCACACTCCTTCTTACTCTGACAGTGTTTCCATCTGCTTACTAAGAGGCCAGTTGATTTTTCCATGTTCTGGATACTTCCTTCTTCTGTTTAAGTTTTGCCAGGAGCTCCTAGCTCATCCATTTGTATAACAGTCAGAAAAAAAAATGCATGTCTTTATCTAATACAAGTTTTTACTTTTACTGCCAACTATTTTACTTTTTATTAGCATGTTCTGCAGTAGAACTTTTCAAACAGCTGACAACTTTACAGAAGCAGTTGTTCCTAAAATTTCCCTAGGTTAGTGCATTGTGTAGGTCTTCTTCCTTTCATTAAAAATTAACATTTTCAGGCAACTGGTGTTCTGTTATTCCAAAAAATAGTTAGAGAATCTCTTCATTTCTCTCAGACTGGTATAATAAATTATTCCCAGAAGTAAGACAGATTATGTAGGGAATAAACTGTTATGTCCCAATTTAGGAGACAATCACACTCACCCAGAAGAGAGCTCTTCTCTCCAAAATCATACCCAGAGAGTGGTGGTCAATGGCTCAATATCCAGATCACATCAGTGACACATGGTGTCTCTCAGGGACTGGTGCTCTTTATCATCTTCATCACTAACATCAATAGTGGGATCAAATGCACTTTCAGCTGGTTTGCAGGTGGCACCAAGCTGTGTAATGCAGTCAACATGCCCGAGGGACAGGAAACCATTCAGAGAGACCTAGACAGCCTCAAGCCCTAGGCCTGACTGAATCTCATGAGGTCCACAGAATCACAGAATGGCCAGGGTTGGAAGGGACCTCAAGGATCATGAAGCTTCAACCCCCCTGCCTCATGCAGGGCCACCACCCTCCCCATCTTATACTAGACCAGTTCAATAAATTCAAGTGCAAGGTCTCACACCTGTGTCATGGAAATCTTGTACAAACTGGGTGATGTAAGAGTGAGGAACAACCCTGCCAAAAAGGGCTTGGGGGTACTGGTGATTAGTAAGCTGAGCATTAGCCAGCAGTATGCCCACACAGCCCAGAAAGCCAACTGTATCCTGGGCTGCGTCAAAAGAAACACTGTCAGCAGGCCAAGGGAAGTAACTGCCCCTCTACTCCATGCTGATGAGACCTCATCTGCAGTACTGTGTCCAAATATGGAGCCCTCTGTACAGGAGAGATGTGGACCTGTTATAAAAGAAGGCAACTAAAATGATCCAAAGGATGGTACACTTCTCCTGTGAGGAGGGGCCAAGAGAACCGGGGCAGTTCAACCTGGAGAAGGCTCCAGGGAGATCTGATAGCAGCCTTTCAATATCTAAAAGGGGATGTAAGGAAGAAGGGGCAGAGTATTCAGCAGGATATGTAATGATAAGACAAGTGGGAAAATAGAGGAGATTCGGATTGGATACGAGGAAAAAGTTATTTACAATAAGAGTGGTGAGTCACTGGAACAGGTTGCTCAGAGAGGTGGTGGTTGTCCCGTCCTTGGAGAAATTCAAGGTCAGGCAGGACATGGCTCTGAGCAATCTGGTCTAGCTGCATGTGTACCTGTTCAATGCAGGGGAACTGTACTAGATGACCTTTAAGGGTCCTTTCCAACTCAAAAGATTATGTAATTCTATGATTCTCATAGCAACTGCTCAGAATCAATACATCTTTCTCTGCTTTGATTATCTCCATAAACTTCATCTAAAGTGAGAAGCCCAGATGCTGCAAAGAATAAGTGACTTTACTGATGTAAATGAGCACCTGTGTCTGTATTACCTCATATGCTGGAGGCTTTATTACTTAACCTGATGTTTCTTCTTTCTAGGGAAGGGAGAAATACACTGTGTCATTACTAGTCTAAATCACTAGTCTGCAGTATCAACAAGGTTATTCATTTGCCAATCAATAGAGGGAGAAAGGGAAACTTTCTGCAGAGCTTTTTCATGCCTAAACAAGCAGGACGGTGTATCTGGATTCTGAGCAAGAAATATACTGTTTTACTTGTGGTATAATTCATAATTCCTGAGAAATATTTTGTAATTATTTAAAATGATTGATAACTCTTATTCCTTCTAATGAAAATCACCAATGAAGACACTTTTTGTAATTTATCACCTATGCACATAAAGGATGAGAATGAACTTCAGTGAATTGAGGTTCATTTCCAGGTTTCCACCTTTCTGACAGCACATCTACTCAGCATTTGACAATAGAAGTCACTCAGTTTGAGGCAGTATCAAAACAAACATTGATATGAGACAAAGGACATACAAAAGATCCTGACATTCAAATTCAAGGCTTCATATCAGGATGACTTGACATCCTGAGTTTTTGCCAGGAGGCTTGGAGGTGATGGTGGGGTGAAAAGAGTAGAGAAAGTAGAAAATATACTAATGAACAGAAACTTCAGGTATATGAGAATGGTATTTTCTATGCTGCCAAGAACAAGTCCGTAAGATATCTACAACATCTGACAATGAATAAGTGAAAAGTTTTCTCAGTCTCATGATTTTTACTTATTTCAGCAAATTGATATTTCTATACAGACCTTCCAGACTCTATGGGCAAATCATTTTTTCCTGTACAACTTCCCTTCCCCATTCTCAATTACTGTCTGCCCATGCACAAAGTCCAACTAAGAATGCTATCCCTTTTTTTTTTCTTCAGGTCCTTGAGTCATGTTGTTGACATTCTCTTACATTTTATATCCCTTTCTGTTTTATGTTTCCTTTTCAGCAAAGGGGGAAACCAACATCCAGAAATAAAATCAAGTATCTTGACTCTTCTTTTTTCTTAGTTATCTACTATTACCTTATCCCTATCTACTAATCATCATCCAGTACAGGTTATGTCTTCATGTGTCTCTTCTCCATCTAATTTCAGCACTAATTGTAGGAAATTTTTCACTTAGCCATTGATATTATGTCTTTAAATTGATGCAAATAAAATATTACCTATGCAATCTTGTATTCACTATTTGTATTTAGGAACACCCCTATAGAATATGTGCTGGGAAGCAGTAAATTCCTAACATCCACACGATGCTATCTGCAATTAGTGATGCAGGATGCTTTTTCCTAGGGTTGCAATGAAAAATATTGATTTGACTTAGGAAGTTTCATAGTTTCGTGTAATTCCTCTTGCTAGCCCATGGAGACTAAGAACAAATATGTGAGCATTTATGCAATAACTATCACAAATCTAGCTGGTCTGATTATTCTGTCAAATGTTAAAATAACACAGGGTAATGAAGCTGTGGGGAATTATAGCTTAGTTTTCAAAGAATGTGCACCCATTATAACAGTTAACTTTCTTCATGGAAATTAATATCATTATCTTCTCGTCAAATTGAGTACCTGTTTTTATTTATTTTATACTTATAAAACAATCACCATAACCTGAAGAGTCATTTCCAGAATTGCTTGGTTGCAGAACTTTTTTTTTTACATGTATCAGAAATGGAAATGATTCAGATTTGTGCATTCACTTTGCTATACAGAAGACAAAATTGTCATTCTGTGGAACAAAATGTTCTTCAGAGAATTCAGTGAAATCCGTACAATTCAGAAGGCAATGAAGTATTTGGTACTGACTTCAGAAGGAGTTTACATAGAAATATTGATTTCTTGTCTTTAAATAATGTACACAACATACTGTTATTCCTGCTGCATATTTAGTGGAAATGTACCATCATATTGTCACTTCCTATGTTACAGTTTGCCTACTGTACTTTTTGCCCAAGTCTAATACGTTTCCTTAACGGGGTTTTTATTCATTTTCTTATTAATTTAATACCAAACCAGGCATACCAAACCAGACAAGAGAAAAAAGTAATCTAATAATCCTTTTCTATTGAATGATAACATACTTTTCAAACTTACAGTCCACCTATTGTTAAACTGACATACACAACATTAAGAAAAAAGTGTAAAGATGTATTTCGCATCAAAATCTACTTTTACAGTTTTGTTTTAAATTATTCCCATCAGCACTGTGTCTTAAAGACCTTAATACAACATTGTTCTTGGTTATGAAGCTTAAGTGACAAATTAATGCTCAAATATCAATTTTATTTTTTAGTAAAATATATTTTTACTAAAAAAGCATTAAAAGAGAACATGAGCAATTTTGCATATATTTAACTGTGCTACTGTACCTGTGATTTCACTCTTAAATGTGAATATATAAAATCAGGGCTTGCTACAATTTACTGTAAAAATGATTTGACAAAACCTGTCCTAGCAAATGTCAAGGCCCCAAGGACACCCACAGCTCTGCCTGACAAGGACTCCTCACATATACTCTAGGCTCAGGAATCCACATCAGCCCTGAGGCCATCAGCCCCTGTCCCAGTGAAGTTGCAGCAAGGCCAGTGTCCAGTAGCCCTTCCCTACCCAGCCATGACATCCACCAAAACTGGCCCATGTCCCCAGGTAGCACTGGCCATGCCTGTTCCCTGGCAAGTGCATGGGGTTTCTCTTGTTTCCCCTCCCTCCCCCACCCCTTGCCCTGATCTTGGCTGGGGAAGTGAAACTGAGCTGGATGAAATAGATGCATCTTTCAATGCAAGATATCTCACAGTTTAGTTAGACTGATTTCTTGGAGAGGTGCTCAAAGCTCTCAAATCCTGCATAGGAAAAACTTATAGAAAGAGACTGAAGCTGGTGAAATGAAGGTATATTTACCTCAGAGGATAAAAGTAACTTCCCACAGAATTGCTTTAGTTACTCTGAACTAATGCATAAACTCGCTCAATTTCTATGAAATAAGAATGTGTCTGATCAGCATGTTATCTATATATATACCAGAGATCATCAAGAATTAGTAAGTGATTGCCTAATATCAATTATATTTCATTTTATTCTATGTGAGATAAGAGAAAAACTGCTTCAGCTAGCTTAAAGGATAAAGTTCAAACTCTAGCAACCACATTTTATCAGCTAAAACATGGATCTGACAGAATGGGTTTAGTGGTGTACTAAATGATTAATACAGGCAATTTAAAAGTTGTGACAATTCTGGTCTCAAGGGAAATCCTTGTGAAGGTATAACACACTACAGTTATGTGACCTGAGGCTAAAAGGATCATTGTTTCATACCCAAAGCAGTAACCAAAATAAGAACTCCACTACAAAGAAAGACTATAAATGCAAGTCTCTTTCATTGACAAAACATTAACAAAAGAAATTGAATTAATGTATCTTAACCAATGATTAAATATGTCATGGTGAGTTATATTTATGTCAAGTTAAATAGATATTTAATGAAATTAAACAAAATGAGAATGATACCAAGGCTAGAGCACTTCTCCTAAGAAGGAGTAAGACTGAGAGAGTTAGGGTTGTTTAGTCCAGAAAAGAAGGCTCTGGAGCAGCATTCCAGGACCAAGAGAAGACCTGGGAGAAAGGTAAGCTGGGGCTTTTTACTAGAGCTTGCAGCAATAGGAGAAAGGGTAGTGGCTTCAAATTAAAAGAGAGTACATTTAGATTACATATAAGGAATAATCCTTTACTTAGATGTGAGTGAGGCACCGGAACAGGTTGCCTACATCCATAATCTGCAGATCCCTAGAAGCATTCAAGGCTAAGTTCTATGTAGGTTGTAGGCTTTGAGCAACCTGGTCTGGTGGGAGACCAGCAGAGGGATTGGAACTGGGTATTCCTCAACATCCCTTCTGTAAAGGTGTAACATGGTAGAATGCACAGCAATGAGGACAGAACAGCAACATCTCAGTTTATAACAAGGGAGGATTTGCTCAAACGCAACAGCTCACACAGAAACAAAGAGAAGAATTTGTGTACCTTCAGATACACAAGGATCTCCAGCAAGATACCAAAAAAGTAGTAAGAAAGGTAATTGACTTAGAAGTCAATTTACTAAATTTTGGCCTACTTAATTTAAATAAAAGGATTTTCTAATTATGCAGCAATATTAAAAAAAAAAAAAAAAAAAAAGTGAAATTAAAATTGAGCATTTGCAGAATGCAGTCAACTAGTTAACTAGGAAACACCCAAAACTCAGTACGTATACCAATCATTGTATCCTTGTTTAAAGACTCACACAAATAACAGCCAGAATGGCTGCACCTTTCCTCTTAATTGTTGAATAATTTATGTGAATGTATTGTAGTTGTCTTAATTAATCAAGAAAAAAATCCCTTGTGAAATGCTTAATACAAAGCAAGAAATCCCAACATCTTACTAGAAGTTAAACATGTTTTTTTTTTTTCTTGATATAACTCTACGTTTGCTTGTAAAATGAGTAGACCATGTTACTATCACTGAACACTGCATTCAGGGGTTTTGTTGTTGATTTTTTTCGAGACTAGTTGTACAGACAGCATAAGTTGCAGGCTGAAGAATGATTACAAACTGCAGGAGTCCGTGCAGAAAATGCTTCTTCTCTACCACATTATCAGAGACATTATATAACTGCAAAAAAAATCAGACCAGAGCACTTCAAATTTCAGAAGACTTTTAACAATCTTTCAACTGCTTGCTGTTGATTTATAGTGACATTAATAAATAAATAAATATTTTAAAAAATAATAGCAATATAGCTGTGTCTACACAAGTGTATTAAGTTACTCTCAACACAACCTGTTTAGTGAGGAGGCCCAAGGCTGGAGCACTCACTCCATTGGATCGATACAACAAGACTTCAAAAACACAGTCACAGATATCTGATTTGTGACTAGCCTGGACACATTTATTTTACCAGTTGCATAATACACCCAGCAAAGCCTCTTCTAGAATTTGTCTTACTCTCGGTGCATCTGACATTATGAATGCTTAATTAATCCATTTTGTTCTCAGCTGCAGGAGACCTGCCTAACTCTTCATAATAGCGAAATGTTACTATTATATTTTTTAAAATATTTTATAATAATTATTAATATAATAAATAGTAATAATAAAATAGTAATAATAAATATTACTATCATAAAAATTAAAATAATTAGCAAAAATACTACATCAGACACCTGAAAGGGAACCTAAGATTTAAAACAAGTCAAGACTACCTGTCTCTCTTGGTCCTGCCCAGATAGTTCAGCATTTTATCTCAGTATTCTGTTTCCCTTCCTGGTCCGACTCAGCAATACTGTGGAAAACCTAGTCAAGAGGCAGTTCAAAGATATGTAGGGTCTTGGGTGGAGTCTCTATGAATACAAATGCCTTTTTCTTTATAGAAATGTCAACAATTTACTCACACCTCAAACCAATGTCATCTAGACTTACAGTTAAGAAACCACAAACTCACATTCTCTTTGCAGAAAAGTTTTCACATCAAATGAGAAAAGCTGGCTGCCACAGAGATTTATGCAGCATGGATCACCCAACACAATGAAAGTATGAGATAATTCCCCTCAATGCAGCAGCAACAGATTTGACAAAAATAGAGTTTCTGGTAGAAAAATCCTCAATATGTTTTCCCTGCCAAGATTCTAAGTATATATTCACATAAGAGAAAAAGAAAATCAGGCAAGCAGTAATGGCCATATTTCATGAGTGTCTGTGTAACAGCAAAGCCCAACCCAAGTTTTCAGTAGCAATTAAAAACATATTTCACATGAAGCTTCCTATGCTACATTTTTATAATTCTACATTCTACTTATGTATGCCTTCCATGTTTCATAGACTAAAGCATATGTCCCTAGGAAGTCCACACAGGAATAGGAGTCCTTACTACCACACTTTTTTAAGGTTTCTTGAGAACTGTGCTTTAAGATTGTTATTTGCCTACCAATACAAGTTGGGAGATGGAAGGAATGCAGCCCCAATGAAAAAGACTGGGGGTACTGGTGGATGGAAAGCTGGACATGAGCCAACAGTGTGCCCTTGCAGCTCAGAAAGCCAAACATATCCTGGGCTACATCAAAGTGTGAACAGCAGGTTGAGGGAGGTGATCCTGCCCCTCTACTCTGTGCTGGTGGGACCTCACCTGGAGTACTGCATGCAGAGAGAAGAGACATAGACCTGTTGGAGCAAATCTAGAGAAGGGACACAAAAATGATCCATGGAATGGAAGACCTCACCTGCAAGGACAGGCTGAGAGAGCTGGAGTTGTTTAGCCTGGAGAAGAGAAGGCTCCAAGGTGACCTGACTGTGGCCTTTCAAAATCTTAAGGATTGCTACAGAAAATAAGTGGCCAGACTCTTTAGCAGGGACTGTGGTGATAGAACAATGGGAAATGGTTTCAGGCTCAAAGAGGGTTGGATATAAGGAAAAAATCTTTCACAGTGCAGGTGGTGAGGCATTGGAACAGGTTGCTCAGTTATGTAGTTGATGCCCCACCCCTGGGTACTTTTAAGGGAAGGCTGGATAAGGCCCTAGGCAAACTGATCTCCCTTTGCAAGGGAGCTCAACTCAGTGGCCTTCAGAGGTCCCTTTCAACTCTGAGAGTTCTATGATTCTATGATTCTATTAACTCTATTCCGTAGTAACTGTAACACTTAGTGTGAAATGGCTGAGTCTAAAGTTACAAAATGTTGTGAAAAGTGATGAATGTGATAAGAATTGAAAAGGATGTTTTCTATCGCTTCCAAAAGGCAGTGAGGGCTCGCTGGTGTTCAAGTAGTAGCTTCTAGAAGTGCAGAATCCAAAAACAGGCAAGATATTGCTAGAGAAATTCTCTCTCTGTTTTTTGTGGGTTTGTTTTTTTTTTCCTTTTTCAGTAGGGACTGTTGGCCTTTCACATCTGTTTGTTATCACTTTTTTGTTGTTAGCATACATTGAATATTTCAGATGAAGCCTCTAAAATGCACCTTATCTTATCCAGTGTGGAAAAGAATCTTGAAGATATCTTTGTGGATATGTTAAACTCAATAAACTGGAACACTGCATGTGAAGAATACTTAAAGCTATCAGAAAATGAGTAGTAACAAAGAGCTTTGGAGATAACTCACAGATTTCTTGAATTTCCCACGTGGAAAAAAATCCATTTGTCTTTTTCTATAAAAATACAGGCAACATTTCAAATGTATGGAAGGGGCTTACAGGAAAGTTGGAGAGGAACTTTTTATAAGGGCAGGTAGTGACAGGACAAGGGAAAATGGTTTTAAACTGGAAGATGGTAGATTTGGACTAGATATTTAGAAGAAGTTCTTCACTATGAGGGTGGTGAGACACTGGAAAAGGTTGCTCCCTCCCTGGAGATGCTCAAGGCCAGGCTGGATGGAACTTCAAGCAACCTGGTCTAGAAGGAGATGCCCCTGCCTATAGCAGGGCAGTTGGAATTAGGTGATCTTAAAGGTCCATTCTAAAGAAAAGACTATATTCTGTGGGATGTAAAATGACAGTTATTTCCAGACACAAGGATAATCATATTCAAAACAAATATCTGAACATTATTAAAAATATCACCAGTGATAATTTGCTACCTGAGGACACCCCCTTCATCCCTTGTTTAGATTACATAAGGAGTACTTGGATCTTCTCAAGTGTGGAGATTCAAGCAGGCATTGCCTCCAAAGAATTTAAAATTCACTGTATAATTTATCATCCCTATCTATCAAAGGAGAAATCCAATGAACCAAAAGGTCTGCAACATTTTTCAGCTTTTTCAGCTATTTTAATAGTTTACACACTTACATTCACAGAATCACAGAATCACAGGGGTTGGAAGGGACCTCCAGAGATCATCAAGTCCAATCCCCCTGCCAAAGCAGGTTCCTTACACCAGGTCACACAAGTAGGTGTCCAGATGGGTCTTGAATATCTCCAGAGAAGGAGACTCCACAACCTCCCTGGGCAGCCTGTTCCAGAGAGCTGTTCATGGAGCTAGATCTCTGTTTTGCAAGACAGAAATGCTGTTTTGATCTAGCACCACTAAACATACATTTTAAGTGCCCTAGGTTACACATTCTCCTTCTCTCTAAACCTAATCCTTTTATCTGTACCTAGTGAAGTGAAAGTTGTTCTTTAATGGGGTTTCTTTGTGCTACCACTGTACAATCGCGAATAGTATGCATTCATTCATTTTTATATGACAGTATCATAGAAAGCCAAAGACAGATCTTTAACTCATTTTAAGCTGTCTTCTTCAATTTCTGTGCAATTGTTTGCTTTCCTGCCCGAAGTCTTCTTTTCTCCTTTTGTTTTCTTCTCAACAAGCAAATTAAAAGAGAAAGCTGAGAATAACTCTCTCTGACAACCAATGATTATATTTTAGTAAGGGACATCAACTGAGAAAGCCTTTGAAAGACTTATTTAGCCACAAACAAGATTATTTCCATATACTTTTTTTGGGGGGTGGGATAGCCAATAATTCTAATCAGCATACAGAATTTGTATTTGCTTGTTCAGCAGAAAATAAAAAGTATATTGACAACAAACTCATCTCACCCATAACCTAGCTGTTTTTGTCAGCATATTGGAAAGGGATATGCTTAAATGAAGCATGTGATCTTTATTGAAATGAAGGAGAAATGACCTTAACCAGACTGTTATGAAGATACAATCCAGTTAGATGAGCACAAAGAAAGATTCAAATGCTCTTTAAGCCAATATTCTGGGTCCCTACTGATGGGAATTTTCCAAAGATAATATTGGCATACTGCAAAGGTAATCTTGATTTCAAGAGTTATGTTTTTATTTTTATTTATATAAATTTTATATTTTTTTCTGTGTATTCAGGGTTAACTAAGCAAAAGAAGACTGCCAAGACAGATCGTCATCTGATTTTACGATTTTGTACTGAATGGAAGCTCACAGAAATCACACAAGAAAATGTTAGGCTGAGGAAGCAATCATTTTGCAGAAATGCACTATATTTTCTACAGCTTTCCATGTGGCTTTAACACTTCAAATTTACATAAATTGCTTTAATTTGTTTGTTTTGCATGTTACATTCCAACAAACAGTAGACTTAAAAAAAACAAAAAAGTACAGCTGAATTGTTCAGTGAAAACAAATAGAGAACAGTGCATTTACAGTTAACAATTTTCTCAAAGGAACAAAAATTATAAATATTACATGAAAGGCAATAGATTGATGTAGAGCTTGCATTACTGAAAATTTATAGATTATGATTCTAGTTTTTCCTCTTCTTTAAAATTAGGAGATGGTTATAATCCAGGGAAATAAAGCTCTGCAAACATGGAACTGTTTTGTGAATGCAAAAATTGTACACTGATTTGGCCTAAATTCATCCCACTGATTTGAAAATAAACTTAAATATCTAAACTAAAGTGGGCACATCTTTTTTCCCTCTCTGTGTGGACTATTAGCTGAATTATGTGCTCATACATCTGTCTATCCTCTGCACACACTCCTACCATGAAACTTACTTCTCTTTTGCATTTTTTTTAGCATACTATCCCCAGTTCCCTTATTCTTTCAGGCAACAGAGCCTGAAGAGCAGAAAAAAACCCTGCAGATATTACTTTCATTTCTGTTACTTCATTTTCTAAAACAGGTCAGTCTTTCAACAGATATGTACTGAAAGTTTAACGCAGGTTATCTTTCAATTAACTGTATTCTATGGCAGTAGCTGTAGTGCTACTGTGGTTCTTCAGTAAGATAGCTGTGTGACTGAAATGCTTTGTTTCTGTGCACATTTTGATGGTGAGAAATAAATTAGAAGAACTTCATTCAAAAATTCTTTAACTTACATGCTACATCCTTAATGAATGTGAATGAAGAAAATATGTTACACTACAAAGATTCTCTCTTACTGTTCAATTGCACTCAATTTAGAAGTTTGAGAGTTGACATTCATTAAAATCTAGTATCAGGTCACATTCTATGCTGCAGAAATCTATAAAAAGTAAAGAACACTTCTCTGTTCCTTGTTTTCTAGGCCTTAATTTCAAAGTATGTCATTAATTTTTCCACCTTTCTGAATGCAAAACAATTTTTCAGCACAGAATCAAGCAATATTCCAGACAATTACAAATTACCCATAAATGCTCCAAAGAATAGAAACTCGGAGAAAAATCACTTTGTCAAACAAATTACTAGCACTATAACTTCTCTGAAAAAGACAAATGCATACGATACTATTTTCTTATTTCTTAGATTATCTTTCCTCATCTTCACCCTCCCTACTCATGTATTCCTAGAGTTCATTAAGATTGAGCCAGTATCCAACCACTAGTGACATTTTCAGACATTATATTAAAATGGCACAAAATAATTCCAAAAGAGTAGTATCCAATATAAATTTTCTATTTTAACTTGAAATGGTAGTCTTCTGTATCACAATCTAGCTTTTTCATTCAAGTTAACAAGAGATTTTTCTAACTATCTAAATAGACAAAAAATACATTAAAACTTTGTATCACTAAGCTATAATGAAAAGGCAAAAAAAAGGAAAAGATTTTCTGTATTTTCAGATCTTTAGATATTTAAATAAATTCAGATAATTGGTGTCCTCTCATTACTGATAGTTGTATACTAGTCATTCCAAGTGTCCCAGCTTCTAAAAAAGTATGCCTAGCATTCTTTTAAACCTCAGAGAATAAGACTGGTTCCAATAGTTTAAAATCCCATTTTATTTTTTTTTTTGGTCTAGAAGCTGAGCTTCATAGAATTTCATTTGTAACTTGGTAATCATACTCTTTGTTTTACAATTGTACTTCTTTTACTTGTTCATATTATCAGTACTCAAGGAAATGGGAACTTTGTATGAATAATAGCAGAGAAATGGATTGCTTAGAAAAATTTTCTTGTTATGGATCAGATCCCACTCATATACAATAGCCAGTAAGAAACATCAGTCTGGTTGCTGCAAGTGATGTTCTTCAAATCAGCATCCTTCTATGCTTACAATATTATATTACTGCATGCTGAGTAGCGCAGTACATTTATCTTCTTTTCCTACCAGCCTCCTCGAGAGAAATGCCTTCATTTACAGATATTTTTTTTGTTTTTCAGTGTATTATTGAAAGCTTGACCTGAAAGCTGGCACCAGAGGCAGCTTGGAGACAACCAGATTGATGGCCCTTTTGTTCACTTTCTTAACAGCACGGGTGGTGCTGGTGGTGATGTGCCAGTTTGAAGCCTGGGTTAATTTGGATTCCTGGTGTTGCCCTTGGGTTTTGAAGGGTCTGGAAGGCAAAATGTGTGAGAAGCAGATTATGTCCCTTGATTTCAGTTCAGCCCAAAGAAGATGAGGCTGAATGGAGGGCTCACAGTGGCTTACGGTCCCTCATGAGGGGAGCAGAGGGGCAGTCTTCTCTCTGGTGACAGTGTCAGGATCCAAAGGAATAGCATGGAGATGCATCAGGGAAGAGTCAGGTTGGGGATTAGGGAAAGGTTTTTCACCAGAGGGTGGTGTGATGGGCACGGAACAGGCTACCCAAGGCAGTGGTCATGGCCCCCAGCAGCTGAAGTTCAGGAAGCATTTGAACAAAACTGTCGAACATAGGGTTTGGATTTTGAGTGGTCCTGTGTAGAGGCAGAATTTGGACTCAGTGATCCCTGTGCATCCCTTCTAATGTGGGATATTCTATGATTCTATGATTAAAGCAAAAGCTGTTGACGTGGAATCAGACAGACATAAAAGCATTCTCTGACCAAAAAAAAAGTCCTCATAGACAGATGCAAGTCATTATTTGACAGTTTCTGAGCAATAATTGTCCATAACATCAGCTGTCTAATAGACAAAAAGAAATACAATGTCTGTCTAATATTTCCAAATATTCCATTGTCGTAGTATTCAACAGTATTTTTACATTTTTATTTCCATTCAGATTTTGCTGTAAAAAATAAATGAGTTCAGCACAATAATATTTAATTCCATGTAAGAGTGAAAATATATATATATATATCCTTTATGTATTTTTGAGTACAGGATTATATATAATCTTGGCAGATATTATTATATATTCAGTCTTCTTTATTTTTAATACTGTATAATCACTGCGATTGTAGTTTCTCTCTTCTCTTAAAAAAAAAAATAAAAAAAAAAAATAATACTTGATTGCTGTAAGTTTTAGGGAGATATCTATGGCATTGGGGGAAGACAATTTTAATCAACATAGTTCTGGAATAACATGTTTTCAGATGCACTCTTATTTCCTAGAGTTTAAAAACAAAAGCAATATGTATAGCTAAATAATCTATTAGTTCATTTTTTGAAGAAGTTGTGCTGCTTACAAATCAAATGCAAATTTAAACCATACCTGTTCATCTTATTTTATACATCACCACATCAAAAATAATCACACAATATTGTAATATAATGTTCCAATATAAAGGATAAATAATATCTGGACTAAAATCCAACTTTTGAAGGTAGTACACTATTTTTTTTGCAATATTTATTTTAATTCTAAAAAGCTATGTTGCTATTGCTACACACACTACTTTCCAGAGACAGAAAACCATGTGAAATATTGTGAACCATTTTTTTTCATTTTCAGTATTCACTGATCTCTGTAAAATACATACATTGACAGATTTTGTTTTCCCCTATCTGCAAATAACATCAGTTGCTAAAAAATCAAACCTATTGTTAAAAAAAAAAAAAAAAACAACTAGAAATGTGAGGGCAATATGATTTGTTGGATAACTAATCAATCATATACATTCACACAGTTCAAATCAACAGTATTTCCACCTAACACTTAAATTACCACTCAGGGATGAGAAAAAAATTAGCACAGAGAGATTAATTCTTTCACAGTCCACACTAGCTAGATCTCATCTAGGAATAGCAAAGAAGCTCAGTCTCTGCATCTGTTTCTATGGTAACAGTAAATTCCCTTCCAATATGTAGAAATATAGCATTGAAGGAAATATCTAAAATCTTTTTCATCAAACAGAAGAAACTTGTCAGAAATATATTTTCTAGATTTATCTTGTTCTTCCTTAAATACAATTTTGTGTCGTGCACCACCATTCCTGTGTGTGATTCACAAAACTCTCTGAGGCAGATTCCTGGCACTCAGAGACCAGTTTTGTACATATACAAATGTACATTTAAATTTCTTTGCTTAGCCTCCCAGAAACCAAGATTTGAGAGTTATTTAGAGCCACTGTTGTGTCTTTCCTTAGGAACATTTTGCATGGCTAAGACCGTTCTAGTTTCCTCTTTTAAGACAAGTCTTGGTTCACTGATTATCCCACTAACTTTTCTTTGTACTACTTGGAGTTGGACTTGACATTTCTGGGTCCCTTCCAACTCAGGATACTTTTTCCATTTCAGATAGATAACTTTATTGAATATAGGTGACTACAATGGTCTACCTTTTTCCAAGTCCATTCTGTAGTGCTTTGATATTCCATTTCTACCTCTTATTATTTCTTTTTCAATCATATTCACACCCTGGTGCTACCTAATGTATACACAAAGTATATGTTAGTGACTGCAAATTTTGTCCTCACAGCTCTGGTTTTCTTGGTCTTACAAGAAATAAGGAACATCGGTTTCAAAATAGAACTTGAGAAATATCATCTCTAATTTTTCCCATCAGCATAGTCTGTATCACCTCCTTTTCAAAGCATTTTATTAAACCATCCTATCGTAATGGTCACCTTTTCTAGTCTAACTATTACATATCACATGCTGTATCTTGTCAAAAAGTCTACTAGAGATTAGATCTACAGTCCTTAATTTAGTAAAAATAATACATTATTACATAGATTCAGCAATAAAAATACAGTTCATAAAACATCTTTTTCCAGTTCCACTTGCTTCTTAAGTCTCTGTCTAAAGCTTTTGTTTCCTCCAAAATATAGTCAAAAGCTTTGCCAGCAGTTTAATATGGACTATATGGAATATAAGATGTTGTACACTTGATAATGAACTATAGTTTGTTAATGCCCTATGGTTTGCTAACAATTGAATCTATTAAAATTTTGTCTTTTTTGAGTACGTGGAAAGGAAAATTACCTACATCAAAACACAAAAATGTTCCAGTTTTATTTTCCAGTTTTAGTAATTTTAATTTTCAAACATTCTGAACAAGTTATTGTTCTATTTTTGGCCATGCTCTAATTTGTATTATGACTACCATTAACCTTCCCAAACACTGAAAAAAGCATTTATATTTTACGTCATCCCCAGATTGTATATTGTTTAACTTATGGTCACTAGAAGACAGCTTGCATAAAACTTTTCTTGTTTAGATTTTGTTTGGTTGTTGTAGGCAAGCAATCTTTTCATATTAGTTTCCTTAGAGATCTAATTTATCTTGACTTCAGACAACTTTTATTTTATTTTTGTTTCTTTGTTCCAAAAAATTTCTCACTTCAGCTGCTTCTACCAAGCCAGTTCCCTTTCTTTACCAAAGTTTGCCCTTTAAAACTGAGAACATTCATTATTCTTATTCAAACTCCAGTTTAAATTTCAGTTCCTGCCACTTAGAGAAGAAAAGTCTAGGGTAAATTTCTGTCAAATTACTAGTAAAAAAAAAACTTCCAGCCTTTTTATTTAATTATTGGTAATATTTTTCTACTAATTACTAATTATTTTCTTGATAAAATAATATTTTCTATAGCGAAATAATCAGAATTCCAGACAATTCACCTCCCTGTTTCATAACAGGAGTCTCTTGCTTTATCTGTATAAAATAATGTCCTAGTCTCAACTGGGACAGAGTTAATTTTCTTCCTACAAGTTGGTGTAGTCCTTATAATTTCCCATCAGTTTATCAGGAGTATTATGAAGCAGAGAGTAAAAGAAATATTAATACATTTATAAAATCTTAAAAGTTGTTGAAAAGTCAAAAATATCAAATGCAAAAGTAAGTGTAAATATTTAGAAATAAATAAGGTTTTTGTACCACATCAGTAAACATTAGATGTATCCTCTTTTCCACATCCTCTGTGGAATTAATCACTAATGGCCAAAAAATTAAAATAATTTACCTCATATTTTCCATATTTTTGAAATATTAATTAATACAAATATCTGAATATAACCCTTTAAAAAAAAAAAAATGAGACATTCGATCAAATAACCATCTTGCATTATTTTTACTATTCAACTGTAGTTTCTACAGAAAAGAGAACATTTTCCTCAAAATCACATTACATTCTCCACTGTTGTAAATGCCAACCAACTTTTAGAAACAGAAATGAAGAAGACAGAAATTAATTGGACCTTATGGGAATTGGGTGGGAAGAAGGAAACGGGAGATGGCAAAGAACTCATTCAGTTACACAAAGTACAAGCTTTTAGACTGAGTTTCATAATTGTAGAAATTAAATTAAAACAAGCAGAACAGACTTTGAAACATTTGCTAATAAAATAGCGTTCTCTGCTGTACTTCAATAGATCTTGTGTCACACTCACTAGTCTTTTTTTGCAAAATAATGTCGGACAGAGGCATGAATTATGTTTCAGTTCAAGAGAGCAGAAAACGTATTTTCACATGAATTAAGTCTGATCTTATAGTCCCCATATGAAAATTAGGATAAATTAGTGTATATTTCAGGTGCTCACTAAATCAAAATATATCCACTCTGTCTTTTTGTAGCAGAGTTATGGCAAGAAAGAAAAGTTACGCTAGTTTGTCAATGACATCACTGTGGTGCTTCCATTTTTAGGTTCAAATACGCAACAAAGTAAAGGAGTTTATAAAGATCAATGCCACACACTTTTCTTGTAAGCAGATTGACTTAGGATTTGACACATGTAATCACATCACTTCTTAAAATATAGGGTGGACATAAGTATAAGCAAACAGACACAAATGCATTCTTATTCTGATATGCAATATTCCAGCAAAGAAAAATAAGTCAACTCAGAATAGGAATAAAACAAATTAATCATTTTCTTTAAACCTGAGAATATGTTTGTATTTGATCATGTCAAATACAGAAGTGGAATTAAAATGTTTTAATAGTCAGTTACATTTGTATTTGCATTTAAAATTTTAAATTCCTAAAATTTTATTTTTTCTATCAGTACTTGATCTCAGTGTAGCCTTTCTGTTCACTCAGTTTCTGCAACACTTCTGGCAGTGAGGGCATCTACCTAGCAGGTACATACACACTACCAGGGCCCAAGGAACTTTGTGTTCCAGCATGGGGTGTTTTCAGTCTACCTTAACCCAAGAAGAAAATTCAATTGAAATGAATGTTACATTCACAGTATTTTTGAAGGTCTGTTGTCTTTGGCAACATATATACTCAGCAGCAGCTCTCATATAGTCATGGTCTACAGAAGAGGAGTGTAACTCTGGTTCTCTCTTATAGTACCCAGACCACAATGTAGATTTAGGAAAATACATATCAGTAAGATAATACAGTGATAGACAGCTACAAGAGTTCCTACTGTAGTGAAAATAATTTGGGTTATTGTTTGCCCAAGTAGAAGCAACATTTTTAAGGGTGCTTTAATTATTATTTTTTAAATGAATAAAAGATTTTTGACAAGTTGCCTGTTGCAGGGAACTTTTTACCCCAAACCAAGCAAAATTCTGCACCACAGTTTGTATTCTCTTCTTGTAGATAGCTCTTAAAGTTAACATTCACATTTGATGACACTACTTTTTTGCTTTAGCAGCAATTGCTTGTGATATGTAAAATATTTCCCTATTAAACCTTTATCTTAGTCTAACAACGTGCAATATTTTCTTTTTTAAAAAAAACTTGTACTTCATTTCCACATAAGAAAACATAATTACTAGCCAGTAACAAAAAAAGTCTTCATCGTTAGAGCATGCCTTCTTTGCTACAACAAAATTTATGCATAAGTCTTTTCTGTTCAAGTAAATACGGGTTTCATTGTCCTCCAAGAACACCAAATGCTTCTTTTGTATTATTATTATATTTATGATTGTTAAGAAAAAATCTGAATAGTTTAGATTTCCCTCACAAAAGAAGTGAATTTGGCTAACAATAAAATTATTCCTGATTTATGAATGTGGGTGAATAAATCAATATCCATTACTGTGAGTGCTGTATGGATAAACTATTTTTTCTGTTACAATGTTAATGATCCTAACAAAATTACATATATCTATTATTTAACTAATACTGAGATTCTTTCCTGGGAGAAATAACACTAGAGTTTTGTTTATTTGTTTTTCAGATACCAGATGTTTTTTTATCACAATCAGCATCATTTCTCTTTCATATTTAGCTGCCTACCTGGATTGAAGTACATGCTTTATCAAAACAGTCTTTAGAATATCAAATATACAGGGAACATGTATTGGGTTTTGTCTAGACATACAGTGCAGAACATCGGAGAAGCTGCAGTGCATTGCACTCATCCTTATAGTCTAAATTGAAACATCTATTCATGCCATGAGAAACTAATCAATTACTTTGACAAACTTCACTGAAAAAAATAGATCCCCTAAATAACAATATAATACTTCAGTTTGGAGTATTTATATTAGCTTCACTGCGTATATTCATTTCTTAGCTTGAAAAAAAAAAATTACCAAACTATAGATTAGAACAAAGAAATGACAAAGTACCTTACTGAAAATCATCTGATATTAACTTAATAGTATGACTGCTGTGGTATTTTCTTGAGTTCAATAAAAGCAATGCCATAACTTTTATTTTTCCTTCTGTTATACAGACCCAGAGTTGAAAAGCCTAAATTTTATTCTTCACCCCAGTCGGTTGCCATTGAATTCTATCATCTAATTCCTTATCACCTAAAGCCAGTAATGCAGCCAGTGGGGGCTGCTTTTTTTTCAGACTCTAAACCTGACAAAAGTTCTGCTTTTGAGCATGCCTAGAAGCACTTAAGGCTCAACAGCAGCAAGAAAACTCAGTACTCAAGTCAGTCTTAGACCTACTGTTGTGCACAAATAGATGAGGAATTCCTTCATCTATTTTGCCTGCAGTTTTTAATCTGATAGGTGGTGTTAAAGCATGCCTATTGGATTTGGCTTCACATGAAATATCACAACAGCTAGAGGAAGAAATGGTTTTCCTAATTTTTCCAGTGCCTGATATACTCATCCGCCTCAACCCTGTAAGAATTTAAATCTATGCATTAGCCTTGAAGCTGATTGTCTTAACCGTCAAATCATTGAAAATTCAAAGCTAATAGAATTGGTGACTGTTTTTAATCCCTGCTGTTGAAGCATTTCTGTTTTACATAAGAGCATTCAAAATTCAAAAGACCAGCAGAAGAAGAAAGAGCAGTATAAAACTTAACAGATTAGGAGAAGTCATGGGGCTCAGTCTTTTGCCTCAAGGATTATTATCACTTTAACAGCCAAGGGATAAAAAAAAGTCATTTTATGTTCAGGACTCTTCCAAGCTAGACTGTTAACCACTGAGTTAGAAAGTTATTTTCTCTCTTAGAGTTACTGCCTCAATAAATCATTAATTATATTACACAAATTAAGACAGTATCAGCAGTACACGTGCAATAGATGTGGGTTTAAATGCCTTCCATACAGAAGAAAAAATTCAGAATTACCATACCCTGCACTAACAGTGGTAAAACTGGTCATCTTCTCTAGTAGACTTTCAAATAAAATGTGATTAAAACGCTGGTAGTTCTGGTATTTTGGTTGTTTTTTTTTTTCCTTTTTAAAGGAAATTTGGTACACTACCTTCAAAAAAAATCTTGAGATAGGAAGCCACTTCCTTACAGTTATGGACAGTGTCTAAACCCAATTCAAGAGCCATTCCCCACTTCTCTGCTTAATTGTGATAACTTGTAGACTATAAGCTAGTTTTCTGAGACTTCCTCTTTCTCCCCAAGTACTCAATAGATATCCTGAATAACCTATTCATCCTATAAAATGTTTTTTCCGCAGAATCACAGAATCATAGAATCGTTTGAGTTGGAAAGGACCCTTAAATTTCATCTTGTCCAACTCCCATCCAATAAACAGGGACACCTACAGCTAGACCAGGTTGCTTAGATCCACATCCAGCCTGATCCTTAAGGTCTCCAAGGATGGGGTATCCACCACCTCCCTTGGCAACCTGCTCCAGTGCCTCACCAACATTATCATAAAGAACTTTTTCCTTATATTCAATCTAAATCTCACCTCTTTTAGTTTGAAACGATTTCCCCTTGCTCTATCAGAACAGATCCTGCTAAAGTGAGTCTGTCCCCTTCTTTCTCACATCATCTCTTTACATACTGAAAGGTCTCTAACAGTTCTCCCCAGAGGCTTCTCTTCTCTAAGATGCAGATTCTCAAATGGAGTTACTGTAATGAACAACTGAATACCAACATGACTCTGATCATCACATCATCTGGATCTGTCCAGTTAGGATAATGTGTCACAAAAACTCAACATGTAAAGAGTTTGGTAGTAATTTTCTTTTTTTCATAGAATAATAGAATAGAAAGATCATCAAGTTTCAACCCTCCTGCCATAGTCAAGGTCACCAACCACTAGACCAGGCTGCCCAGAGCCATATCCAGCCTGGTCTTGAATGCTTCCAAAGATAGGGCATCCACAACCTCACTGGGCAACCTGTTCAAATAAATATATATAAATTCTAATTTTTTTTCCATATATATTTAAAATTTTTTGTTTTTTGTTTAATTGAAAATATTTACCCTCAAAAAAGACTTTACTGCAGCACTGAAGTTACTAAATAACAGCAGTCTCTCCCAGTGCAGAATCTGATTAAATTTCTCGCCATTGCTTACACTGGAAGAAAGTGTCATAGCTTTGGTATGTAACTCACATAAAATAATGGAAGGAAATTGTAAGACAATAAGAAACATAGCTTTTAAAGGATGTTAGAAATCTTTGTAGATCTATTCAAACACAAACAGGGCTTGGAGTAGGTATTTAACTGTGAGTTACCATTATCATTCAAGCGGAGTTTGTTTTGAAATTGAAGAGATGTAGATTTCAATTGGCACATTTTTGCTTCAAAGCATGTCCAGACAAGTTGGCCCTGAGAGTCAATATTGAATATCCTGCCAATTGCCTCAGCAGGCCTCTTTCAGCAATATGAGTTTTGATTTGTTTTGGGAAGTGTTGTGTGTTTCTCTGTCTGCTCTACATGATTGGTGAAACTTACAAAGCCCAGGCACGCATACAAAGATATGACTGAAACTACATGCATCCAATGAATCAAACTGGTCTAAAATGCTTTCACATGCTTCTTTGTAATCCCTATCTAGTTCAGGAGGCTCACAACTCAATTTTGCATTTGTTCAGGAAGCAATGGCTTCTCAGTAATGTGCAAGCAGCCATTCAGACACTGAAATTTCCCCCAAGTCAGTAGAAGTCCTCCTTCCAAATGTGAAAGCAAAATTACTGGCAGATGAGCAGTGGCAGTTCTACTTATTTCAAATCCATTACATTCAGCAAAATTTTTTTAAGGAGATTATCTTCCTTTCATTATCTGATATTTGCTGTAAAACTCATTTTCTACTTGGAAGAATTCTTTCTTTTTCTGGCAGAAAAATAAGAACTACAGTGGAATGTTGGAAATGATGAGGTTTTATTTCAAGAGGAGAAAACAGGATGCAGAAATACTCACTGGCTTCCCACGTTCCATTGATATATTCCTTTGGATGATGTCTGAGCAGATATATAGAAAAAAAGAGTATTGGCAGGATAAAAGGACTTATAAATAGAGTCCCTCAAGACTATACTTTCTCCATGAATAAAAGTAGTGGCTCCATATGACTGCACAGTGTATCTATTTCAGAAAGCCAAAGTGAACAAATGGATCCTTTCCACACTATCAGTACTATGGTGTTTACTAGAAACTAGTTGAGCAAGAAAGACCAGATTATGCATTAAATATATATATACATATATGTGAATAAATACATTTATATACACATATCATCCATTAGAACTAATCACCTCCCTAATTTTTAGATGCCAGTGGTGCATGCTACTTACATGCCATTTAGAATTTCTATGCAGCTACACAGAGAGGAAATTAAAGATTATATCTGAAAAACAGTTTAAAATATGGTCACAATGCGAATGAAATGAAACATTAAAGATGCTGGGTAAGTTTTATTCTGATTTACAGCAGCAATGCTATCATGTCTGTAATGACATTACATTGGTATAACGAGGAGATAAATATGACCCAGTGAAACAGTGCATTAATTTAGGAAGTAAGATAGGAGTAAGGGTTAGATCTATATGGATATCTGAGCCTAACCTCAGGGTAAATTCTGCAGCTAAAATCCTTGAGTAATTTAAGGGTGCCAGTAGATGATCAGCATTAGTAATCTTATCATTCCAAATAATTAGCTGGTGGGCTACCATAGCATAAGAATTGACTGGAACACAACTGAAATTCTACCCCTTCTTGAAGCACAGACACCTTCCTTCAGTCTTCAATTGCAAAGCCTGAGATAATCTGGAATTCATAAACCTGATCCATCTTCAAGATTTATGTGCATATTTTTCCCTTGTGCTCACAGCTATCTTTTATATAAGACTCTTGCAGAGAAATAATTTAGCTAGTTAGGCAGAGACATGAGTTCAATACATTCCTTACAAAAAGAGAAAACAAAGTTTCACCTTCCAACTGCATTCAAAGTACTTAACCATCAGGATAAAATACAGAGACTAGTAATAAAACAATGCAGCATGTGGGTGAGGTACCAATAGTGCAAAAATATTTACACTCAAGTATAAATAAAATCCAGTATATGGACGTGAACAGATGATGAATAGAAAAATAAAAATAAAAAAAATAAGAGAGAGCATGAGTTAAATGATAGTAAGTTCTGAATTAGGGAACCTAACCACTGGAAACTGTAGAGGGGAGATCTAAGGAGATCTCAGTAGACAGCAATGAAGTTATTTGACTGAAAATGAAAGTAAAGAATCATAGAATAGATTCAAGAATCACCAAGGTTGAAATCCACATCTGTGTACCTGAAGATTTCATGAGATACTGATTAGAATCTGATATTTGTATATGTGCAGCAGATAGGTATATATGTGCACCAGAAGTGCTGAATGTACGGAATTAAGATTTCACTGAAATTAAGAGAATAATGAGATGCTATAGAATTTAAAATATATACAGACACACTAGTATAAATCTAGAGTTCTATGAGCCACAAAACAAATTTGATTAGATTCTATAGCAATATTCCTTTAGACAATAAGAAAATATGACCTGTTACTGCTTTTGATGACTAGTTGAGAGATAAACAAGAAAATCTAGAGTTCTATGAGCCACAAAACAAATTTGATTAGATTCTATAGCAATATTCCTTTAGACAATAAGAAAATATGACCTGTTACTGCTTTTGATGACTAGTTGAGAGATAAACAAGATATTTTGTCTCAGTTTCACAGTTCAATAATGTAAATACCCGTGACTACCCAGTATCTGGTCAGTTATCCACATTATGGCTCATCAAAAGAAAACTGAGGAAAAATTTAAGAACGTACAGTTTTCAGTAATAAAATTCATCTACATGCTACTCCCTTAAACTGCAGAAACAACTGGAATCTGATTTAGATTATAATAGAGTTAGGATGAAACTTAATGTGTGAATTTACACGATTAGTTTTAATTAAACTGATGAGATAATATAAGAATGCATTATTCTTCTTTGGATAGATAAGCTCTATACTTTCTAGTCAATGCCTTTGTTTTATTTGCTAATTAACAGGAGATCCAATATTGATACATTTTAAACTTGTGAAGATAACACATCATTTTACAATTGGCTTCTCTCAAGTGAATATCAACATCAAGACCACAACAGCAACACAAAAAGGATAGCATTCTGTAGTGGTATAACCTGGCAGGTAACTAAGCACCAAACATTCATTCATTAACCTCTACTTTCCCACTGAGATGAGGGAGAGAACTGGGAAGAAAGTAAAGTAAGTGGACTGCAATAAAAACAGTTTTATAGGAAAGAAAAGGGGCTTAGTTGGTGTTGAGGAATTGTTAGGTCACAGCTTGACCTGGTGATTGAGCACCTACTGACTGGAAAACTGAAACAGAACAGCAAAGTTTTCTGGGAGCTGTAGTACATTTCTCATCTTCTGACACTCCTGGTGCACTACATAATGTGATGATGTGGAATAGCGATAACAAAAATCACAGAACCGTGACATCCAACGTTCCACTTCTGCCTTAGAAGACAGTTGCCTTTTCATTGCTGATCTTCCACCAAGCTCAGCTGACCTTAACAGGAACTGTTTATTCATGTTACTGTGGGACAGAACTTAAAAAAAAAAAAAAAAGTGGCCTCTTGCAAGATTATCATAGGCCAATGTGTGAACCTACTGTAGAAAATAATAATAATAATAATGCACAGAGGCAAATTAGTACCTAACTTAAACATGTTGCTACAAAGCTTTGTCATCAAAAGCTTTTAAAATTTTTAGATTTGTCTTTCTTTCAGGATAAATTTCTCCCTAGAAAACATAAACTCATAACTATTTCTTTTGTTTTCCTTTTGATTTTGCCATTACAAAATACGTCGACTTTAGAATCAGTGTATTTTTTAGTTTTGTATTCAAAGCTCTGTGCAATCCACAAAAGTGTAATGCATAAAGAAAATGTATTTAATGGTTCAAAAGAAACGTGCATTTTCTCTGCATGCATGATTTTATCTCTTCAGAATACTCCCTTTCCCAAAACTGTTTTCAGTTAGGAATGTTTTTCTTTAATGCCATAAATAACATAGTTGCATTATGCTACAAATTTGAAATGAAATAGCTTCTGAATGTATCATTGCTAATAAAACAATGAAACTATCCTTATTAAACACAGTTAACAGTGATGATCAATTCAGGCTATATGCCTGACAGTTCAAATATATATTTGCCATAAGACAGGTTTGCAAGTCTTAAATGGTTTCACATTTCTCTAAACCACTCTAAGAGCATAACATGAATATTTTAAGCAGCTTAGTTTTGATTTAAATATATTTGCTCAGGATATGCTGGCAGCATCCCAAAATGCAGTGTAATACCCCTAAAGCTGGCAATCCCAAACTCAATTTAAGAAAGAAGATAATATGGACTAGCAGCATTAAAGCAAATAAAGTCAATTAACTGTTTTTTTTTTTTCTTTAATTTGTTTTTTCTAGCTTAAAATTACAAAGGATGGATAAAGCTGCGGCATTAATGAAGAAAGAAATTAATGGAAATGAATTAGAAATAAAAGGAAGACAAAAGTCCAGGAGCCATTATTCATTAGTCAGCTATTAATATGTGGTTGCAGGTGTATAGTAATATTCATTTATTTAGTCATTTTGCAGAATAGAAACCTAACCACTGGAATCTTGTAGACATTCACCAGTATCTTATCATAGAACCAATATGTTTGTATGAAAGCATTTACTTCCTCTGGGGGAAAAAGAAAGAAAGAAAAGGAAAGAAAAAAAAAAAAAAAAGGGAAGAAAATATACTTAAGTTTCTTATTTATTTCCATGGAAACTACAAAGAGCACAATGACACTAATTGATAGAACAAATTCTCACTATTTTGCAACACAGACACCACCATTAGATAGGTATTTTTGCCAGTGACGAGCAAGAGCCTGCATGACATGCCTGTAAATATCTGCACTAGCAGATGTTACCCACTGTCTCTGTCACCACTGATGAAATGCACCATCCATTGCCTCTCTGTAGTGACATCCACTGGCTGGTCTTCATAAATGTTCAGCAAGCATCAGTCAATGTCAGTGAGTACGGATTTTTCCTCACAGATAAATTCAATTCCACACCTTTGCTTCAAACAAACTTCCACGTCAGACGCCATTGTGTCAGACTGCCCCTCTGCTGACATCTGTCACACAGCAACAAAAAGTTATGGAATATTGGTGGAAAAGTTAAACTTCCACCACCAGTATCTGCCTCTGATGTTGTGAACCAACATAGGTTTTACTTATGGAAAATAACATGTTGCAAAAATCCCACCAGATTGTCTTTTTCTAAGATTTCCCTCATAAGTAAAGATTAATTCACTTATGCAGCCTGCTGTATGCGTATATTGAGATATGGGTATTTAGATGTTTCAAAATCAAGATAACAGGGAAATTGTTGTTTTATAAAACAGTTACAGCATAGTAGTATATTTTACAAATGAAAACAAAATGTTTATATATTTTAGTTACTGTTTGAAGGTATGTCCTCTTTTCCTGCCTACACTTCAGCCAGCTTTAAAGCAGAAAGAGCAAGTTCATTTCATGTGATACTCTCTATATATACACTGAGTGTATTCACAAAAAACAACTGTTTATTAACTTGTGAGTAATTAGCATTCACTAATATCTTACATTTATTAAGTAAAATTTTATTTTTAATTGTGTGTTATATTTCCAATGACATAAAAAGTCAACAAAACAAACTTTACCATAAGAGCATGCTATATTTCTCATCAATTATGTATCAGAGTTCACGAAAAGTTCATTCTCTAGAACATTATAGCATATGTATATCCATATGCTTTGTTTGTAGATCCATCTGTTTTGATTTGATATATATACTTCAAAATAACATTTACTTTAAATCCAAGTGCATGAAGTGAAATAGTGTCCATATTTGCCTAGAATAAAATGTAAATATATCAATGACTACTTATCCTAGAGACTTAAAACAGGACACAGATAATTTAAAACTACTATTTCAAATAGCACTGCACTGTCAAATCGAATGAACTGATTATATATATATATATTTTTTCTTTTTAAGATGTGGTTTTGGTTTTGTTTTTTTTTTCCCCCCACAGGCTAGACTGGTTCTGAAAGATGTTTAGCAGTAATGAAGGACATCAAAACTCAGTGAATTTATCCATCCATCATCAACACCAGAGAAGCACGTAAATTACAAGATGCAGCCACTTTAACAGCCAGGAAGAATACAAATTAAATCATATATAAGAAATACCTTCATTTTTAAACCTTGTGTTGTAAAGTTCCATATACCTACCTAAGATTATAATTTAAATACCTTTAAGTACTCCAGAAATAGAGAAGAACAAACAAGAATAACAGATTATCAAGCAAAACCATATTCCACAGTGTTATGAACATCCCCCAACTGTCACTGAAGGTGAGAAATTAATTCTTCAACTCTTACATTCCTTATTGGCCACAAAAATAAGTTTTCTATATCTTTAATTCAGTTAAAAAAATCACTTGTGAGAAGGGGATTTCACCAACAAAACACTCAAATAGTTGAAAGAAATAGTTGATCTCCTAGTGGTCAAAATTCAACATACCAGCTCTCTAAGTTGGATAGACTGGTACTGGTACCAAATCCTGTACGAACTAAAATGTAGCCCCATTCATCAAGAATGTTGATGAACAAGAATCAGAAATATACTTAAAATGCATTCTAAAATGGCAAATTATAATCTGAAGTTTTCTTGAGGAAAATTTTGACTTCTAGGATGACAAATTTAAGTAATAGTTCCACAATTTCTTTAAGAACAAAGTCTATGAACTGATAAGGTAATGTATATATGTCAATAAAGAATACGTTATCCACTTTTCTCTGAAATATATTTAAAAATGTAGTGAGTTCCTCTTCTAAGCACTTAATGTTTCTGAACAGATGTGATGTATTTATGATTTTCATCTTCATGTTGTCTTTAGTGACAAAGGAAAAAGTCAAATGTTCCTTAAAACAAATGTAAGCTTCATTTATTACCTGCAAAGGACAGATTGTCAGCAATGTGTTCTTGCTGCTAAGAAGGCTAATGGTATTTTTGGCTGTATTAGGCCAAATCACTAGCAGGTCAAGAGCAGTGATCATTCACCTCTAGTCAGTGTTGGTGAGGCTACACTTAAAGCAGTGTGTCCAGTTCTGGGCAAGTATAAGAGCGACATGAAAATATTGGAAAGAGTTCAATGGAGTGCTACAAAGATGATGAGGGGCTTGGAGCACCTCTCCACTAAGGAAAGCTGAGAGAGACAGGGGATGTTCAGCCTGGAGAAGAGAAGGCACAGGAGGGATCGTATCCATATTTATAAACACATGTATGGAGGATGCAAAGAAGGTGGAGCCAGGCTCTTTTCAGTAGTGCGTAGCACCAGGACAAGAAGTAGAGTGCAAAAACTGGAACACAAAAGATTCTATCTGAATATCACTGACTAAGCACTGGCACTGGCTTTCCAGTCTCCATTCTTACAGATCTTCAAAAGTTGTTTGTACCTGGTCCTGGGCAACCAGATAACCTTCATAGGTCATTCTGTCATTCGTTATCAAAGTAAAACGTATCATGAATGATAATAAATACATTTGCAATAGCCTTCATTTTACTAAGCTTACAAAATCTGGCCAAAATAGTATAATAACACAGGAGACACAGCAAATATTTTGTCTCTCTTTTCATCAATGCAATCTTTCATTTTGTTATTAATTGGAAAGAGGGAACAAGACAATTTATGACCAGTTCAGAAGAAAAAAAGGAATTGAATCTAGAATCAGTATTCCAGTATTATTTGTAGCTGCATTTTCCTTAGCAATCATTTTCATATCAAGTATAAGGAATTCTATTTAAATGATTCAAATCAAAATCATTTATTTTTTTAAAATAAAATAATCAATTAATAAGAAATGATTAGATTATATGATATTAATTTTTGATAGCAGGATCAATGATTTTAACATTGATCTTAGCTGAAGATTTGATGGACACTTCTTTAGCTGATGATTTCTGCATTTTAGAGAACTCATTTGTCGTATCTCAAACAATACACAGTGTCAGCACCAAACTGCACATTTCTGGTTTTGCTAAAACTTTGTAACTTGGGTCATGGAATTTCCACCTCACAATTTTAATTTTACTATTAATATACATTATACAAATTAATTTGCAGGGTTTACTGCAATCAGTGCTAAAGACCTTTGGGCCTTTTCATGCAGAATTCTTGCACTACGTTTCTTGAATGACTGTTCTTGAAAGCTTCATATATGAGCAAAAGAATGCCTGAGTCTACCTTTTATGACATCCTTCTTTCACAATATCTACACAGTGAGTTCTTCAGTGACAGTTAATATGTTAATAATTTACTGTTCTACTTAATCTGAAGTACCTTTCAAATATTCTCTTAGAGACTAGGAAAACTCTGCAAAGATTGTTTTAAACATAATTACCAAAAAGAAAAAGATTTCAGTCATATTCAGAGGAAGCATTGCTTATGGCTTCCTGATGATGAAAATTGAGAATAAGCTCACAGAATTTCACTTCACAAGGAAATATTACTTTAGCATGGATTAAAAATATATATATATGAAAACCAACAACAGAAAAAAAAATCTAATCTCACATAGATTTGAAAGAAAATAGTTTCAAAATTTCTAAATTAAAATTGAAAATTATTGAACAAAAATTGCAGGGTAATTGCACAGCAATTATTTTATAGATTAGCTTTATATGCAAGCAAAAATAATATTGCTTGGTTTGTCATTTTGACTAAATGTAAATGTTTCATTATGCACATATGTACATAATGTGGGGAGAGATTAGATAATATGAATGTATTAGATGACTACCTCCCAGCTTTGAAGAGCAACACTTGGAAATTTCAAAATTTTCTGTGTTTGCTTTTGTCTTATATATCTTATCATGTGAAAGCCTACCATTCTAAAATGACTACTGTTAAAAATATGATTATTGTGTTTACAAAGAATTTCATGAGGTAATGATGAAAGTGATCTATTTTTCTAATAACAGACAATAGATGCATTTTTATGACACAGGAATACTTGTCAGCATGAGTTTGACTGCAATACAAAACCATGTTTTCCAGTTTCTGTGCTTTTATAACAGTACTTTCCCAGTATGTTCCCAGTATGTAACTCGCTACAGTTAGTGCTCAGAAGGAAATAAACATTTTTTTAAGTGATGAATAAGATCAAATTACTTCGAAGTTTCTTAGAAACATTTTCACATTTTTACTCTCTCTTTTTCTGAGAAAAGCAATATAAGAAACTGAAAGTTGGATACAAGCTTCTGTAACTAGGAGTACCATTGTGTACATGTCTTCATTTCAATAGGCCATTAGCTCCACTGCTGGCACAGGCCTCAGATTAGCCAAATACTCCAAACTCTTCAGTATTTTATCTCAGGCCTTCTAAGGATAACTTTAAGCTTCTAAAGCAATGCTACTCTGAAATAAATACTGCAATAACATTACTTGAAGAGTGAGATGCTGTACTTCAAAAATAAGATATACTGGCCATTGTGCTCACAAACATATTTGATACTGCTGCTCTAGAACTGCATTTCCACAATATTGTTCACTGCAGAGCTGAATACTCACCTTTGGATGTATACTGCTTTGCCAACTGCTCAATTTTCCTTGTTTTATTTCTATTCTATATACTTACTTGCCATATACCACTTGATATTTTTAGCATGTATTTTAAAATTCCTTTTTCCTCTACAGTATCTAAACAATTCCCATTATCTCATCCATGTATGGAGACTGTATTACCTGTTTCTTCACCTGCTTTATCTTAATCTCCAGTAACAGTCCAGTAGCTCACTGACATTACTTTTTATATTCTATGATGATGCGTTTTATGGAGAGCATAAGATTGGCTATAAAGTAGCATGAAAAGATCCATTTTCCCAACACACACAACCCTGTTTGCAACATCTTGCAACAATCAAAATGTAAAGGAAAAGAAAGAAGCAAGGCAATCACACATCAACTTTTACTCTGTTTATCCCATTTTCCATAATTATGCAGGGATTTATAGAGCCAAAAGTAGCTATTAGTGTCCAGCGTAGACCTTTCTTAAACTGCTGAAAAGATAAGGGCCAGAACATTCCTTGGCAATGAATAATGTCATTTTATTTTTCGTTGTTGGTGTATCTTTTTTCTTTTAAAAATACCTTGTCTGAAGATATTCAAATTTTATTTAAAAAAAAAAAAAAAAAAGAACAAAAGAAGAACCATTACTTAGTCTCCTCCCTCTGTTGCTCATGATTTTGCTCATGATTTTCTACTTTTCTAGAAATAAATATATTCATACCATAAAATTACATTTTCATCGGGTCCTTTCTTAATAACATTGTATATTAAAAGAAAGTAAAAGTGAAAACAGCTCTACATGCATCATCTACTGTCAGTTTTATTTTGAAATTCATAACAAAATTTCTTTTTGTAGAAATTGGGATTATACCTACATTAAATCTGATACAGAGGAACATAAAACAGATATATTTTGAATCATATAGGCCCAGATCAGGGAAAAGGATACATACACTTACATGAAGTTATAGCATGCCTGAAGCCCATTACCCAAGGCATTTGCAGCACATTCAATTTAACACATTTTTTGAAAATGGAACCTTATAAAGGTTGAAAGGCTTTGTCCCATTTGCTCCCTATTTGTATAGCTCACGACAGTGTTTATATGAGAGGAGGGAATTGTTTCCCACTGAAGCAAAGATTATAAAATAAATTAATTAAAAAGAAAGTATATATATATCCACTACAAGCCAGATAAACCAATTAAAAACAAAATTTGCACATTTTATAGAAATCTTAATGTTAGCTTTAGCTCTGAAATAAACTCTCTGCAAAATTGCTTGCCTGTGATGTAAATCAAGCTAAATGAGTGTCTAAAAGTCTTACATTCTGCTGAAAAGCAACATATTTCCAAAGAATATAAAAAAACTTAATTAAGAAAACTGCAATTATAGAGTACGCTAAGGATATTTTTAAAAGAAAAAAACAAACAAACAAAAAAACACAAAGAACAAACACAAAACTATCACCTTTGTAAGTTCTAGGTGAATCACACTGCAAACATAAAATATTATATAAAGGATAATATGTCTAAGAATTCTTAATACACGTCTGAAAATCTCAGTGTATTCATTTCCTTTGCCAGCCCTGACAGAAAATCCTTTTGTTCAACAGCTCAATCTTTTCCAGCTGCAAAATATTTCAAGAACACTCAGACTACTGCCTTTCACTTTTCTTCTCATTCTACTATCTCTCCTTAGGATGACAGAAAAGCCAATATTTTCTGGTTTTCAGTTTTGTTTTCTGCCAAGATAAGCAACATGATCTTCCATGGATGAGTTCAGCTTCAAAGTAAATGAACTCTAATACATCAGCTAATTTTTAATCACTTTGTTCTGCTTCTTGTCTTTAAAAATAATGGCTCAACTGGATGAATCAGGGTAATAAAATCCCTTCTGACTTTCCAACTATTTACAATACTTCTAAATTTATCCATGTGGGTAAGCTTTTGTGGAAATTGTACCTAACCAGATATGGCAGTAATGAAGATCTTCTCCCTCTTCAGATGTTTCCCTAATTGCCCAACAAAGAACTATGTGTTGGTCCTCAACACATCATAGCTCGATACAGTGGAGGCCAGAAAAACTGCCTGAGGATTAATTGTAGTTTCATAGTTGTAGGCTGCCAAGCTCAGCAGAAATCAACTTCAATACAATCTTCTGATTTACAGTACTTCTAGATATACCTGTCAGTATTAGCACAAGTACTTCCTCTGGTTCTAGTGCAGAGGCAGACGCGAGTTCACACTAAGCGAAGATTCTGCTACTACTATTGTTCTGTGTTAAAATCAAGTTGATGTGATAGCAAGAATTTTCCAAATTCTTAACAGCTGGGGCTGGATGACGGTGTTGTTGAATGCATACATATGCCCATAGTTCCATTCACAGAATTTAGCTCTACTTTTTTAGGGTAACATATTCTAAACTGTTTTTTTTTTTTTTTTTTTTGTTTTTGTTTTTTTTTTTTTGTTTTTTTTTTTTAACTTCATGAATATGCTTGACTGTGCATTTTTTGCATTTCATGACATTCCTCGTGATTTTTTTGTTTGTTTGTTTTCACGAGCACTTTAAAAATGTTCACAAAGATAACACCATGTGAGAATAGTTTCTGCCACCTTCACAACCCCTTGCTATCCCATACTCACACTACTTGTCAGGAAGCAGATGGATAGTCCTTATCAGCCCTTCCATCAAAGACCCCCTTGATGTACCCCTCAGGCAATTCTCCCACTTCATGTTAAACAACTCCAGCAAAGGAGAAACTCTACTATTTTTTCCCCCCCTACATTTAGGCAACCATCACAAGAAAATGAATGTATGTGCATACATTCACACAGGCCTGCAACTGTAAGACTGTTGCTACCTAGTTCTTTTGTTAAATTCACAAACACACTGTTGCCCTGAAATGACTGTTAGAAATAAGGGGGCCTACGATCAAAAGTTCAATAATCTATTAATATGAATTAATGAAAATGTTGATGCTTGCTTTTGTAAATATACAACTAAAGAAGAGCAGATGATAAACAGCTTTTAGTTTTCTGTATTTATAACTGACAGATGGGCTTTGGTGAATAAGAAGCCAGTACATTGTGCAACTCCAAAATGAAAAGAAAAAAAAAGATTTTTGGAATGGTCTGTAGTAGCTGGAAAAAAAAAGACTCCCAAAAGCATTCACTGCAAATTTCTAATGAATTGTAAGTCAACAGTCAAAAGAAATCTATGAGGGCAGATCTCCTGTGCCCACAAGAGAGCAAGATGCAATATTTGTACACAATTCAAGCACCATGTCACAATGAAAAGAGTGGAAAACGCTCAGGAAAGCAATACATACTGTGTTTATATGAGAATATGGTATATTCTTATCTTAGGTTTCAACAAATGCTATGCCATAAACACCCAATGTCTACACACAAAATGTCACAAACATAATACTGAAGATGTGACTAGCTAACTCTGATTTGATCTTTAAATGGGATTTTTTTTTTTTTTTTTCTGGTTAGATAGGTTTGAAAAGATACTAGAAAATCTGATTTAATGCATTTTGGGCATATTTTTCTTAGCCATATCACAGTCACAAAGCAAATTTCTGCAGGTATGTTGAATATTGTGAATGGTAGAGTCTTCCGAAGACTGAAGAGATAAACCTTAATAATGCATTTTATGGCTTTTTCTTCTCAGGGAACATCCAAACAAATACACATAGCAGTGCTGAAAGGAAGTCATATGTATCTTTCCTAAATTTCTGTTTTTCTTGTGGCATACGCATAGCTTGCCACTTGCTGGACTTATATCCTAGTATGTTTCCTTTACTACTAAGAGAAGATCAGATCTGAGCATGAATAGAATACTGATTTATGCTTCTGTACTTCATGTAAGCATTATGCTAGATACCCAATAATGAGCAAAGAGATTTGTAAACTCTGAATTAAATTCTTAGCCTCCAAAAAAATAGTCCTTTTGATATTACTGAATCACTTTATCAGGTAACATCTTCATATTTAATTGTGAACAAACAGAAAGAAAAATTCTACTATTTGCATAGTCTATGTGGTTTATTTGTATGTAAACCATGTTTCGGTGGGTTTTTTTGTTAGTGTTGTTTTTTCATTAATTACTAAGCTCCTTTCCATATGCTGCCTTTTCAACTCCTATAGCTTTCTCAAACTACCACTACGCTGCCTATACATTTTATGCATATAGAGAATGGGTGAGGGGAGAAGAGAAAATAGTGTAATCAGGGATATCTGAGGACACGACCAAGTAGTATTTAAAATAGCCCATCACTCAAGTCACAGAGTCAAGTACTGAAAAACTGTCAGCCAAAAATCACACTTCTCTGAAAATGGATAGATACAAAAGCACAGCTCTTGAAAATCAGCAAGACATACTCCCTCAGTACTAAACATACCATCTTCAAAGAAAGAATAAATCCATATTTATATGATATTAGATCTGACTAGTCAATGGCCCTGTTTTGCACACCTTCTTTTAAAATACCAGCTTCAAACTGTGAAATATCTGAAGTTAATTCTTACACGGACTAGAAAGACTTATAATATGGGTGCTATGCAACACCAGAAACTCTAGATTTAAAAATATAGGTATGTATTGCATAGAAAAATCTTTCAATTTGAATGAAAAACATATCCAAGTGGGTACAGGAAATTTTGTAAGTATAGTAAGTCATGAGAACTGTAAATAGCGTTTTAGAGTAAAAATCAAATAAGCAATAATTCTACAAATTAGATTTCCTAGCTTCGAGTCCTAATATTGATCTTTGTTAAGCGACACAACATGAAGCAAGAAAAACGAGTTTTGTGTTTAATACTTGAATGCAGGCCAATAATTTATTTGAGGTTCTGTATAAATTATATAAACTTTCAGATACCGAAATGAGTGAAATGTGTGTAGCAAAGTGAACACAAACGTCCCTGTTAACAAACATAAAAAATGACTATGATGCAGCATTTGAAGAACAAATTAATTTTCCTGATTTTAAGTACTTTGCATAATTTTAATTTCTCTAATGTACCTTATACCTAATTCCTTAATGAGTAGGTAACATGAAATATATTTTAAAGATTTCCTGCTTCATAGGATAAATGTTGCTGAATAACAATGATTTTTTTTCCTTTAAACTTTACTTCTGACTGTGTCATCTTCATGTTCTTTATTATTAATCATGTATACTTGTAAGCAGCACAAAGTTTTGGATTGTTTTGCAGTACTTGAACAGCAAATCAAGCTATATTGCTAGCACTGGACCACAATATCTTTGTTCAGTGAGTACATTCTTTCCAGATGTAAAAAAGTAATAATTTTAAAAAGCCTCTGCTTGAAAAAATTCTCCATTATGTTGCATCTGTTTTATAATATGTTGTTAAATATTGTAAATTAGAACAAATAAATGAAAATTAAACTATTAAAAAGTGTAATGTGATCTTCAAAGATAATTGGGGGAAAAAAAAAAATCAAGGAAAGAGATTCTCAAAAGAGATCCTTTGCTAATTGGACTAGCATAAATAGCATGACTTGAAGAACAAGCATCATTTAACATAGCTTAGGATCACTTCATGCATCTTAGCAAAAATACTCTATCACCAACTTATCCAAAGCAATGAATATACCTACAATAAACAAATTTATATGGATATTAACATAATTGATAGCTTTAACACTAGAATGATCTAAAACTTTTCTTTCTCTGAACAGTGCTCAACAACTTATATCTGACTCTCACTTCTCTTGCACTAATGTAAATCACTGACCTTCGCTTATGATAAAAGGTTGAGGGAACTGGGCTTGCCTAGCATGGAAAAGAGAAGGCTCCAGAGAGACCTTATTGTGGTCTTCCAGTACTTGAAGAGAGTGTACAAACAGGAGGGGGAACAACTGTTTCCATGGTTGGATAGTGATAGGACAGGGGTGGATGGTTTTAAACTGAGACAAGGGAGGTTTAAGTTAGATATCAGGAGGAAGTTTTTCAGAGGGTGGTGACACACTGGAACAGGCTGCCCAAGGAGATTGTGGATGCCCCATCCCTGCAGGCATTCAAGGCCAGGCTGGATGTGACTCTGGGCAGCCTGGTCTGGTGGTTGGTGACCCTGCACGTAGCAGGGGGTTGGAACTGGATGATCCTTTTCAGCGCAGACCATTCTATGAAGTTAGAAAACATTACACTTAAAGTACACTACAGGTATCTTATTTCAATATGTGACCCATGAAATGTACCTGTAAATAATTAGCCTATAAGAAACTTCATTGAGTATACACAGATTTCATATCCCACGTGATATAGAAACATACAATTTAAATCCACTTAGCAATACCAAAGGATCTGTCTTTCTGACAGTGTAAGGAGTTGATACTGACTCATGATCAAGTACTGACACAGTAAGCATAGGCAGAAATATATGTTCTGCCTTTGCCTAAAAGAACCCTACTTTCTTCATGGTTTTCCTATATGAACTGTAAACGAAAAACTTCAAATAGTTGATCACTTTTTTTTTTTTTTTTTTTTTTTTAAAGAAAGAAAAACAGTTTAAAATGTTGAGATGCAAGACTCAAGTATTTGATGCAGATGAATCTTGGTTACTATTGTTTCTTATTATTTCTTTTATTATTATAGACTGTTCAGCAAGTTGTGTTCTAATTCCGTAATTTTTAAATAACTGTACAAATATGAGCTGATTTATACAGCTGATACATATTTAGCTCAATAGTTGATATAACTTGTATATATTTAGCTTCTAGAGAAGGAGAAAACGCCAAAATATTAGATTATATAGCAACTCTTAGTAATTTCACCCAGATTATTGCCTAGTAAGAATGCATATGCACATGAATGAGCATTTTAATAAAAATGTTTTAAATTCAGTCAGTTATCTTATGACAAAAAACACTTTAAAGTAATAACTATTTTTGTATTCACAGAAATAGAACACTTAATTTGAAATATTTTACTGGAGATACTAAAGCTAAATGTGAAGATGGCAAGCTCTCCCAAAGCTGAAGTAGTTCTGCATCTTTAAAATCAAGCTTGATAAAATTTACTCAATAAACTTCAGTAATTAGTTAAATAAAAAAAAGTATTCACAAACAAGTCCTTATGTACAGGTCTGACTTTGATTATCTATTGTGAAAACAAACATCATTTGTTTTCTGCTGAGTTTTTAGAAGAGTGAGAATTCTGTTTCACTGCTTTTTAATTTTAACATCCAGAACGGGATGTTGACTCATTGACAAATTTATCTTGCCACGTTAAGTTTCTACCTGAGAATTTGAGTCTGCAGGGTTCATCCAGATTAACATTTGCAACGTAAATATTGTCCACTCTAAGTCAACTTAGTTTAATCCTTCAATCTCCACATACTATAAAGGAGGCATAAAAGCTGGTTTAAACCAGGTTTACACCAAGTTTTAGGTAGAGATGTGTCCTTTCATGTTTTAATTTTTCCACTCAGTTTATCAGAAAGTTTGAAAAGCCAAGACTTTCCAAAAATTAATAGAAAGATATCATTAATGTTCCCCTTCTGGCTAGGTTTACACTGCGCCTTTAAAGCTTTGGCCCATTAAAAATAAATAAATAAATAAATAAATACATGGAGGAATGAAGAGCGAAGAAATCACATAAGAAAAAAAGTATTTTTCTTTAAAAATGTTTGGTTCTCATAACAGTAAATCATTACCTTTTCCACTCATCCATATTAAAATACAGCATGGATCATTTGGTACTAGATTTAGCTACACCTTTCGAATTCAGATTATTTTTACTGTTTATACAATAGAGAAACACTGGAGACACACATTGAAGTATTATTTAATTTAAAAAAAAAAAAAAAAAGATATTCAGCCTTCAGTGAATTAGAAAATTCATTAAGTCACCTGAACAACAGCTCCTAAAATCATATTAAGTTCTCCCTTAACTGTTCTTCCATCAGTGTTATAGAATCTAATGTGTAAGAATTAGTAACTGGTGATCAAGGACTTTCTCACAATGAAATATCAACAGATATCTTCAACATTCCTATATTAACCGACTTTTAAATCCAGATAACTGTTTTAATGAAGACCAAATTTTAAAAGTTCAGGAACGTAAACACAAATATAATAAATTAGACTTCTACCAAACGTGAGTGAATGCATTTCCCCAAATATAAAAATAAAATTCTATAAGGCCTATGAATTAACCTTCTGACGTGTTAATGACAAAATATTATCAGCTATGGATGAGCATTTTTATTCAAAGGCTACAACGTAGGTATATTTCAAACTATCCCAGTAGTCACAATACTAGCAGCACTCTCCTTTAGCCCAAGCAAAAATACCTAGAAGAGGAAACACTTTAGAAATATATAAGCTAAGGAGGTTTAATTGTTTGAAAGTTAAATAAACATAGCTACCAAATATGATCCTATATGAAATCCTATTCTATTTCAATAGCACTTTGGAAACATTCAGTAATAAGTTTCAAGGAAGTCTAAATCCAGGCTGACACAAATCACTTGAAAATATTTGCAGCAGATGTAAAAAGAGCAGTCTTGAGCACCACACCTGTGAATCAGCGCCACATCTATGGGTCAATTCTAAATTTTATTCCACATAAAAAAAAGCTTTGTGGCTTTAATTGAGATTTACCTTTTAATGAAATTAAATATACACTTTTTGAACTTCTGGTTAGTGTTTTACATAGTATTACAACACTGTCTAGTTTATCCAGAGCTGGCTGAGCTCCAGGAATTGAAATAGTGATCATTACATGTTTGTTCTGTTTTCTTTGCATTACTGAAAGCTTTGGCTGTTTAAACTGAAGGCACTATATAAACCTAAGACTGTTATTACTGAAGAATAAAGGAGCAAAAAAAAGTACAAAATTATAAGTATTAATATGATAGTGATCTTTGATTCTGCATATTCCAATTCAGATGTGACTGCACAATTGTATTATGTTATCATATTGTTTAATTTTCCAACATACATTACAGCCTAACATTATAAAAAGCTTATTCAGGAAACATTAATTTGCCTTGCAGATTGAGGAGTATGGAAATAAGGCGCTTTCTAGTTTCTCTTTTGAATTATTGACAGAACTTCTAGTAATTGCTCCTCAGGAAGAGACTGGAGTGAGTGAAGGTTAAAACAAAGGGGAAAAAAAAGTAAATAAATTAAGTTAGGGACAAAGATCTACGATTATTTTGCAACAAGTAGAAAATGTTTGGTTTGATTTTTTCTAAAGCAAGTGGAGTTTCCCTTATATAAAATAAATAAATAAAATTACCTAATATTTGAGTTTAGAAAATGCTGGCAAATCTCTTTTTCTCTGGTTTCTTATCTCCAGGGACAGATACCATTCCCTTCGACGACCACATTCAAATGTAAGGTATTACTCGAACTCTGCATCACTTCAAAAGCCAGGTAGCAGTCAGAATGAAGTGAGTTATACGTCTCACCACCTAATCTATCAGACAATTGTGTGAAAATCCTTTTACAAAGCAGTTGGTGTTCCAAACACCGGTTGAAAGGATCTGGGGATATTCCAGACAGCCCACACGGATGAAAGCTTTCTTAACCTACATTAAATCTTGATAATGCAATAATGAGTCTTTTAAAGGGATAACTCTAATTCCCCTATCTAGTGCAAAAAAGACTGTATACAGCTAATCTGCTTTGCCCTTTCAATTAAACTCATCCAGGACGTTCTATGTAGTCAGCACCCTGAATGAGTCATTAAAATTCTCGTTCTGTAAGAGTTGTGTGCAGTGCACTGTTGTTTCTAAATTCCATTAAATCCAAATGGTCTTTATCGCTCCATGACCACTGCGACTTCAATCAGCCAATTTAATTACCTTACCAAATTGTCAGCAGAAGTAGCAAAGAAAAACAGGAAGGGCTGTGACGTTATCAAATTGAAATCTTCCTCTGTGCCGTTTAATCTAGAGCAGTCAATAACAATGCTTCTCACCTTCTTGCTGCCTTCCCGAGGCTCTTAACCTTATTCCTCTTTCAAAGATTTCTGTTGCTGTTTGTAAGACCGATTTTGAACTCCTCTCTGTGTGGATGTTAACGTGTATTTAAAGCTTCTTGTACTTGGCAGTAAAATTTTCATTGGCTCTATATACTGGAATTACCAACACACAGACCTCTAAGGGCTACTACAAGTATTTGCTTTGAAGATTTTGATCACACTCTCGATCTGATCAAAGCCAGCTCTGTACGTTCTGCCATTTAAACATACGCAGAAAGCTTATGTCCTTCCAGTAAAAAAAAGTGCCAGCGTAAAATGCAAAAGAAAGATGGTGCACATCGAGGTTCTAGTAAAACTCCAGCTCAATCAGCGGGCATTTCTCATCTAAACTCTGGTTACAAAGCCTTTTGTACAGAGCTAGCTCTCCCTGCTCTTCCATGTCTCTGCTGTGTCTAACAACCATCTGATAAGAACGGTCACTTAAATCACAGAAACGTATGGGCCGGCCCCCACTGACAACTGCACAGGCAGCTAACGCGATGATGCAGCCTCCTGGCTGGTTTTGCCGAGCCCCATTGTAAAAACATTCCTGTGTAGATAAACTCAATCCTTTTGAGCAAAGAGGGCTCATTTAAGTAGTATGGCAGACAAAACCTGTGCCGCACTTTCACGACAGAATTCCCCAGTGCAGAGTAATTCCCTTCTCTGAGATCCCACAGTGGAGCCCAGTTGTTCTATTTTTTTTTTTTTTTTTTTCTATTCAGACTCACAGATTACGCTATCGACCATACATAGCTCTATTTTGCAACTATTCTTATTATTTTGCTTCACGAAGGACAGCGGGAAAATGCTAGTTTTTGTAATGGCTTGATGTGTTAGTTTTGTTTTTCCTTTTCTCTAGTTTAAAAAAAAAAAAAAAAATCAGTAGTAGGAAATTATTCCTGGAAGAGTACACCACCATCTTTCCTTGAAAAGTATTTCACCTCTTTTGTCTTAGCTTTCTTTTGCTTTTAAACTCTGCCTCCCCCCCTTCTTTTTCAAGATGCATTCCATCCCACAACACCTACGCCCCTTTCCCATCCGCCTGAAGCTAGCTTTCACCGCAGACACCTGCAACACCAAACTAGCAGAGAGGTTAGACTATAGACCTTTAATTTTCTTTATATCCTCCTTATCGGGTCTGTGAGCTCCCTGGGGAAGATTCTTGATCTTTCACACATTTTCACCTGAGTAACTCGAGAGGGAATTAGGGCCAAACCGCTTTCCCGTCCCGCTCACCAACCTTTGCCGTAGGAAAGACGAGCAGGGTTCTGTTCCGCGTTGCTCTCAGTAGCAGAGACAAGGCCCGAAAAGGGTAATTTAAATAAAGAGGAACCTTTTACAGTACTGTGGAGTTCAAAGAGCACCGCATAGGAACAGGGAAGAAAAGAGGGGTTTTAAGCAGCCCGGCCTCTTACTGCCTTGGGCGAGAAGAAATGGGTTTGCGTGAACTCAGGTGGAGAGTTACTGGTAGTTAACAGCTCTTAATGGCTCGCTCATTCAGCCGTACGAGTGCCGGCGTGCCCCGAGGGGGGGAAAGGCAGGAGCGAGGGGGCTTGCGGGACCCGGCGACAATGGGGCTCGGGAACGACTCGGCCCAGCCCGGCTCCACTACTTGGTGTTTCTTGGGAGCTGCTGTCCTGGGTCTGTTCCTCCACAGCACAGAGGCACGGAATAAGAGAACTGTGAAAAGCAGTCCCCGATAATGGAGGGGATCCGCCGACGGTCACAGATTTGGGCTTTTCTAACGGTACCAAGTAATAAGGAAAAGGCTTCAATCACACTTAGCAAAGGAGAGACTAATATCTCTCATTCTCCAGGCTGCTATCCTCCTTTGCCAGGCTGGGATCTGGCCTGATATGCACAGCACTGGCTCGGGTTTAACTGAGCAATTGTTATAGCTCCCGTTAGAAACCCTCGGCTATGGTGGGCACAAGCTTTCTGCTTTTCCAGGGCTTGCCTGTGGGAAGCCATTCAGGAGCAGCAGAGGGAAGCTGCTCACACACATGAAGCAGAGTATCACTTTGATGAGGCTGATGCGATGTCTGCACACCTGGCTGTCCCACTCTGGCAGCAACAGACACCGGGCTGGGTGCGAATGGAGACACTGCACAACCTCTCCCAGTGCCTGCTTCATGAAGCACTGGCAGAAGCAACCCGTGCCATCCCAGGTGGCTACAGCTCCCTGTGTGGTTGCTAAAAGATACCTTGAGAGAGAGAAAGGAGATGCTGGCTAGTCCCAACAATTACAGAAGCCGTAGGAAGGACAATGTGAATCCATGGTGGTTAATTTGCACAGGAGGAATGAGTGGGATGGGGCTCTGGCAGGCTCCAAGATCTTCCCTGTTGCCATAGCACTGCTGGCTGAGGAAGAAGAGCGGGGGCTGGCAGGCTGCCTTCTGCAGGGAACTCCTCAGCTTTCGCTGCTTGGGGAGTAATCCACGGCCAGAGATGGGCATCCCAGCCCTCGGTCTCAAGGACACTCAGAGGAGATAGGGGCGGAGGGATATTCTCCTCTCAAGAAATAAACAAAGATCCTCCCTCCTTCCCAACATGCCCTGCACGGAGCTGTCACCGCTGGGGAAGGAGCTGGACATCTTTCATAGTCACAGAGTCACTGCACACCTGGACCAGGCTCAGTCCAGACTCTTTAAAGAGGCAATGTGCAACAGGCCCAGCTGAGCAAGGGGGAAGTCTTCCTCCAGTTCTCCTGCTTCTAAGATTTTTCATACTAAGATAAGCTAAACAACCACTCCCTGCTTCAAAGCCTTACAATTGGGTTGGTGACAATTTAAAGACCAGAAAAATCATTCTGTGCTTTAGAAGCAGACTCAGTCTTCGCTGCTACAAACAATGGAGTGAGTGTACCCTGTTACCTGACTGTGTGACCCGAGGGCAGTGCGGAAGTTAGCCTAGAAAAATGAGTGCATGTGGGACCATGGTTACTCTGGGTGGCAGAGTCCCACTGTACCACCTCCAGTCTCAGGATCATTTATTGTTCAAGTCTCTCCCAAACACTGCTCAGCAGGGTAGCTCTGTAGGTACTCTGGATTACCAATTCAGAGAGGATGGAAAAGGAGGAAAGCTCACCTCTTGGTTGTAATATGGCCAGGAAGATGCTTGTTTACACACAACAGCTACACTTGAAAATAATTCAAAGGTCCAACCCTTGGCACCAGTCACGAATCCTGGTTTGCCCGAACTGGACTGCGCTACATCACACAGCTCCGGTACTAATTTCACAGCCATGATTATAGAGCAGACTGAATGCAAAATCAACCTGGCAATGATATACGGACTCACTTAGCCATGTCCAAAGAAACAAGCATTCCTCAAGACGGTTGCTAAGAGCAACGTGCCTTAAGCACCACCTTTAGACCAGATGGAAGCAGAAAATAAGTGCTACTAGGAATTCAGCACACGAGATCAGTAACAGGCTGGTGACTTTTTAATCATTACTAATCTTCCCCTCCAAATAAAAGTGAGCACGGGGGGGGAATTTAAACAAAATTAGAAACACACCGAGGCTCTACTCCCGGGAGAAGACGAGAGTTTTCAGTGCCCCACGGAAAGAGATGCAGAGGCTGCTGCAGCTCCCAGCGGTCGGTGCGAGGGTGAGGCACCGAGGCTGCCGCCTGCCCGGGGGAGCCACTTTCGGGTTGCCCACTCCCTCCACGTTTCGCCCACTCCTCCGGGACCGCAGCCCTCCTGGCCCGCACACCTCGGCTAGGAAGTGAGGTTCACTTTCCCTTCCACCCTGTCCCTGCCTACTGCAAAACTTTGACAGAGCAGGCATGGTGGCCGGAACGTCTCTCTCGCTTGTTTTCTTATGCACTTATACACAAATGAGCGCACGGTCAGTGCTGCTGAGGTTAGTTTCACTGTCCAGACGGGACAGACTTTAAACTCTCAGCTTTCTTGGAAATCTCATTCTGATCTATGATTTTTGTTCTCTCTTTTCGTTGAGGGGGGAGGTGTTGGAACTCATGCAACTTTTCTCACATAGAAGAGCCTTGTTTTTATAGCGTAACGTAATGATTCTTTCACAAGCGTGGAACAAGGAACAAACCATCACTAACCCTAAACGCCAGAGAAGAGGCAAGCGAGCGGGAAGCCAGCCCCGCGCGAGGATTACAGCGTCGCTCCCGTGCGACATCCGCTCAGATGGAGCAGAGGCGGGCGGCCGAAACTTAACAACTACTTGACAGGTTTTAACTGATGAAGCACTCTGCTTTCCACTACTATGGAAACAAAATAAGGTACATTATGAGGGAGCCACGCAAGCTCCGCAGCCTCTTAGGCAAAAGCGTTTGCCAGTCATTTTTCTCTCCATTGTTATTATAATTATCATCATCGTGCCGTTACTACGGCTACAAAGAGCTGCAGCGTCAGAAAAAAACACACAGCAATTCATGCCTCCGGATGCAAAATACACAGAGACTTCGGTGCCCGACTCCGATAGCACATCCCAGCTGTCCCCCAACACCCCCTTAGGAGTCAATCCTACGTAAATCGCATTCGGGCTGAAACGCACAATGAAAAAGTGTCGAGAAATCTTACCAAATCTTAATACATGTGTGGTTCCTTGAGAATATCCAATCCACAGTAAGCAAAGAAGGAGTCTAATGGTGCATCTGAAGACTGGATTAGTTAGAATAGGGGAAATAATCTTCATGATGTTTCTATACACACACGCACAGCCTTACTTCCCCCTTCTAAGCCGTCAGGTTTCTCGGCAAGGTGAGAATGAGAATAAGTAAACTGATGGCCCTCAGACACGATCACGGCATGGTCACAGAGAGAAGAGAGAGTCTACGCTTCCCAAACCCATTAGCAATCCCTGCATGTTCTTCATTCACTGCGCCAAGGAGCAACCTTCAACTGCAAGGAATGGTGGGACATCCATGTTAATCGGGGGAGAATCCTTGAGAAATCCAAACACACACAACGTCCAGCCGAGTAAACCTGGGAGGCAAGAAAGGAGGAAAATCAATAGGTAATCCAGCTCGAGAAATCGCTGAGGTATCACCACATAGCGAGAGTCAATGAGCACCAGCCGTTTCACTGGCGAAGCTTTTGCCGTGCTCCCATTCTACTGCACTGCTACACAGCTTCTGACGCGAAGCCAAGATTAAGTGAGAGAAATTGAGATAGCTCCTCTCTTCTTAAGGCTGCCTGCCAGACAGCCTTCCTGATTTCTATTATGCAACAGATCTGATCGCCTTGCGTTGTCGGAGGAAAAAAACAGCTCGGTTTTATTTACAGCTTTATAATTGTTATTAGTCTTTCAGTTGTTCTGAACAATAGCTGTAAGTGTCTGTGCCGGGGGCGGGGGTGGAGGAAAGGGCTATAGGAGAGAAGGGAATCTGTTTCATAAAAATCAATTCATGCATTTTAATAGCTGACTGGCTGGCTCGAAATCACTTAGCTTCAGAGCTGTGAAAGAGAATGCTGACGATAAAATCATGCATGTTGTCAAAGTAACGTTAAGGCTAAAAAAAGATCATGATATTTACATTTACTGACTGCTACTCACATTAATGCATGAAAAAGGGAAAGTGTGATAGTTTGCCTACTGCACGTTCTTAGGAACTTTCCCCGGATCCAGTGGTAACATAGTACCAGCCTGCTTTTGCAAGGTAAACAGGAACCTGCAGTGCTAGAGCTGCCTTGTTGAATGCATAGACTTGTATTTCAGCTTTGCTCTAAACAGTAACTTGTGGATTTACAGATTTATATTTTGCATTCTATTTTGTCACTATCTTTTTTTTTTTTTTTTTTTTTTTTTTTTCAAGCACAGCATTCCTTTCACAGGTATTGCTGTTCCTTCTTGTACTGAAAGATGCATGTAGTTTGTCAGTTTGCAGTTCTCAATGGGAACAATAGCACTGCTTAGTTTGATAGTGGTGTACTGAGTTTGTATCTGCAACTGCAGCCACGGACTTTTGTCTTTTGGCTAGATGTTCCAAAGAACTCACTCTCTAGAATAGTTGAGACTTTTTCTGAAATACAATTAGTTGTGTGAGTGTAATCATGAAAATAACTAGGACTGTCAGACTTCACAGTGTAAGAGAAGCTTTTGCTGAGTATACTTAAGCATTATTAAAAATATTAAAATACAATTCCTAGATTCCTCACAAGGAAAACGAACTCATTCTATTCTATATTCTGCCTGTAGATATCTTCTGCCTCCTTTATCTTCCTCCCTGACTTTTATTACCAGAGAAAATATCACTGAGAGACTTCCCCCCACACATACATACAGATGAATACAAAAAAAATGTGACTCTATAGAATTAAATGCTGGTGATGCCAAGAAAATTAGAATAGCCTAAGAAATCTATCAGAAGGAGAACATGGTAAAGGTGAGTTCCAGTTTGTTTTTAAATGATACCTCTATATCATGGACATGTAAATAAGTAACAGCAACACTTAAATTATTACTTGTAATGTTGGTATTTTGTATCTCCGAAAGTGTTTGCAATTTGCAGTAACTTTCTTATCATTATGGCTTTTGGTTTCCTCAGCATGCTTTTACTTAAAAAGCTGTAAAATGCTGATGAAAATAAATGTACGTTCTGTGAAGGGATTATTAAACATCATTGATTTTTTTTTTCTTTTTAAGATGGAGGCATAACTGCAGTGTCAGAAATAAGTATCATGAATGGCTAGTTCTGCAGTCTAGCAGGGAATTCAATCAGACGGTTTGACTACTGGAGCACTTTAAAAAGAGCACCTAGTGTTAAAAGCAAGGATATCTAGCGACTCCTTCAGTTCACACTTAGAATATCTCCGAGAAAAAAATGCACATAGAGATGCTCTTTCTTGTATTTGCTATATCCCATTTTTCCCTCTTCTACTTTTTCATCTTTTATCTTAGTTGAAGAAGAAATAAAACTCACATTGTTGAACACTGTGAGCATTTCTTTCCTTCCTCATCTTTCCTATAATGTTACTGAAATAGAGGACATTAGGCATCTTTTTAATTCTGACTGCTTGTAGGTAGCTTCCTGACAAAGTGATTTTTTTTTAATTTAGCTTAGTTTTGGTAAGCGTCTATGAAATCATAAGATTCCTTAACAGCTTCAATAGACAAGACAAACCCGGGACAAAGTGACACCTTTAATGAATCTTATTAAAAAAAAAAAAAAAAAAAAAAAAAAAAAAAAAAAAAAAAAAAAGCTGTAATCAAGTCCAACAGAAGTCCTAAATCACCGAGGCATTTATAGAATAACCAGAATCATAAAACACCTTAGGATTCATTGCTTTTGTTATTAAATGCTCAGCAGCCTCATCACACCCTCGGCCGCACGCGTGGGACTGAGGGGGTTTCCTTGCTGACCTCCCTCCGCCGACGGGAGCAGCCCCAGCACCACGGACAGCGCCCGGCGCGGCCGGCTCCCCTACTTTCAGCACCGCGGAGAGCGCTCCCGGCCCGCGCCCCTCCGCGTCGCCTACGCGGCGAGACCTACCGGTGCCCGAGAGCCTTTTTTCCCTCCAATCCTTTCACGACACGGAAAGGAAATTAAAATATGTTATCGGCTTCTTTAGAGACACATCTTATACTCTCGTTTATGCTAGCTGGCTCGCTATTTTATGACATTTTATGGGTTCAGGAGTATTGCTCTTCTTATCTGCCATCACAAGTTGCCTAATGTTCGGCATCAACACCCTCTCCCTTCTCTCAAGTCTCAACTCCCACTTTGAAGGGAGATCGTGGTTAATCCAGTACTGCCTTCTCAAGAAAATTACTTCCTTATTAAAAAGTAAATCTGGCAAGATATAAGATGTTTAGCACTCAAGGAATATTTGGGGTCTGAAGACTATTTACAGTCTATGCAGTTAAATGAACCATTAGAATACACCACTCTAGACTCCTTTTCTGTAAATTGGACTTTAGCTTCATTTCATCTTCATAGAGGGAGGAGGAAGAAACAGTAACTTTTACAACGATCCTTTTGTCCACCCTCCAGAATGATTTCAACATGGACATAGTAAAGTGTTCTTAAGTACTTTCACATTTCCTTCCTTATAAGACATACAATTCAACGGTTGGAGATCCCTAATAAAATATTCAGCTGGAGAAGCTTGTCTTGTCTCTTGGGGGCTTGTCACCACTGTTATGCAGTGCTTCTCAGATTAAAGTCTTTATGAAACTGTCCTCTTTGCTTCAGTGATCAGCAAATGGGAAATCCACAATTCCTTGGTTATACGTTTTAATTTGTTTTACATTTTAGACATCTATACTAGACATGGTAGTAATACATTTTTAATACACAAGGACAATGTCCAAGTGAAGGTGGTATGAAAAATAGTATTTCAGCTACAGGAGGGGAAGGAGAATAGATCATTTAAGGCCTTTACATCTTCTCTGAGTGATAAAAGCCTACTAAATTCTTCAGTATGTGTCAGGTATAAATGGTGATCTTATGTGCCTAATGCTTCATTCGGAAAGGAGAGATGTGATTTTGATTACCTTATTACATCAGGCACTTTTTTCCTTCAGATCGTATTTTCATGTGCTGTTATCATAATAAAAGTTAATCCACTTCCAGCTAGCTGCCACCTACTGGGATGTATAGTTTTACCATATCACTTTTAAAAGGACATGGCTTTCATTTTCAGGTCAGAGCTATGTCTCTAAGAACAGATTATAGATTTTTTTATTTTTTTTTTAATCACTCAATCTACAGTTTTGTCTTCTCCCAACAACCACAGATATAAATTTAGGATGTGTAAACCATATGATTCCCAAAGCTTTGTTTTTTGGACATTTTTCAGGAAATCTTTGTAAGTGCTTCAGATTCACATACTGCCACAGACCCCCCTGCTGTTGCAGTCTGGTGTGTGGAGAGCCATAGTTTACTGAAACACCTGACCAGCCCCTCCAGATCTCCAGGCATGAGTTGCAGCTTTGCTGACAGTGCAGTAATACAGCCCTCCCTTTTTAAATGTTTGCTGAGTTATTCCAATGATTGTTGATAGTATCATTGGAAAACACATCGCAGCCCACTTGCACTTCACTCCCACCAGTTATAAAAACCATAGGTCCCTTCTGTGTGTTATTATTAGCTCAGTCCAAATTTACAACCAAGTTTCTGCTGTGCTGATAATTAATGACATTTTAAGATGGTAATTAATTTTCAGCTAGCGGAAAGACGTTCATTCTAATTAACAAACTGAGTATGCAATAGATTAACTTGTTCAGGCACTTTTGGGTATCACAGCAATGCACTTTCCTAGCAGGTTTTAAGCAGCGAGAACAAACATTTATGACATTATCTACAGATCAGCCTTTCACCCCCTCAGTTTGCTTTGTGGCTATGGAAGCTGTGAAAGATTTCGGGAGGAGAGGAAGGATGTATAACGTTTTCCACGCCCTGCTCCACTAAAAGTTTCTAAGGGAAACGTGAAGAGAGGTGTCATTGTGAAGTATTCATTCCTTTTCAGCGCGCACAGGGCTCAGTCGTGCTACCGCTGTAGACAGGAATATCTCTGGCTTCATACAGAGAGTGTCAGCGCCCTGGCTGGGTTAGAAATGGATGCTCGCCCAGAATACTGAATTTGTTCGGAAACCAACGCCAGGACTGCCGACAGCCAAAAGGTGGGATGATTGCACCGGCAATTGGGGCAGGAGGAGACCTCACGGAAGGAGAGCCAACAAACGGTGGGTTGCTCACCCACAACTCGAGTTAAGTTAGAGCTCGTTTCTCACCTCTCCTTTCCCAGTCGGGAGGGACACCCCCGGGCTCCACCACCTTCAGCCCGGCGGCTCAGGGCTGCTGAGGGAGTCGGACAGGGGACACCGGGTGGGCTACGCTGCCCTGGACGCTGGCCCCACTTTCCACAGCAAGATGATGAGGAAGAAAAGGAAGAAGAATGGAAGGCTACAGAGCCCAGCGGCAGGAGCCTGCCAGCCTCGCGGTGCCCGTGTCTGCCAGCTCAGCGCCCGCTTTGCCCAGAGACACCTGGCTGGGAGACAGAGCAGTGGGCAGCAATCCCGGCAGCGCAGAGACCCACCCGCCGCCACCACCACCCCACCGCTGCCCCTCACTCGCATGCAGTCCCTCCGGGAAGCCGGAGACCCCGGGACGTCGTCCTACCTTGAGCTGCGGACGGGAAAGCGGGGAGGGAGAGGAAGGCGGAGGCGGGGGGAGGAAGGGCCGTGGTAGGACGCCGGGGGATGCCCGGGCTGCGGTGCAGCCGGCGGCCGGGCACCACTGACGGCGGCAGCGAGCGGCGGCCGAGGGAGGGAGGGAGGGAAGGAGGGAGGGGAAAGGGAGGGAAAGGAGGGAAGGAGCGAGCGAGAGAAGGAGGGAGGGAGGGAGGAAAAAGGGGAAGGAGACCCGCCTCCCTTCGGGAGCGATGCACAGCTCCCTTTAAAGGAGCAGAAACACGCTTCCTCCGCGGCCGCCGCTCCGGGCTCCGCAGCGCCGAGCACTGCCGGGCCAGCAGCAGCAGCAGCGGGCAGGGCTTCATGTGCGGGCGGGCGGACGGCTGAGCAGAACCGCTCCCAGCTCCCGTTCCACCACTCCAAGGGCCGAGGTCGGCGGACAGCGTGTTTTCAGAGCACGGGAAATCCGAGCTTCTGAGCGGGGTCTCCAATTCCATTTTGCATGTATGGAGGCGATGTGAGGGATCGGACCCTACAGCCCTCAACCCTACGGCATCTAGCAACCCCTTCCCTGCCCCCGTCGCCGCAGGGGTGACAGAAATGTTTGGGTGCCCTCGGCCGCTTCTGTACATCATCCACACGGCGAATCCCTCCTGCAACCCCCCCAGCCTCCTTCTTCCTTGAACTAGTAGGGACAGAGCTCCAGCAATTTTCCCAATCTTGTCTAGAACGGAAGGAGCTGGGACAGCAAGGCTGTGGGGTCGAGAGAGAACGCAGGCAGCAGCCAGCCAGAGCCCGCGTCGTCGGAAAGGCAGCAAGGGGGCCTCCACGCCCGATTCACTTAGTAACAGCGCAGAGGGATGGGGAGCGGGGAAGGGGAATCCGGTAACGAGCCGTAGTGCAAAATGCAGCCTCCACAGCCCCCTGCAGGATTGCCAGTGTTCTCTCGCCCCCTGCCCCGCTCGCCCCCGCAGCTCCACATGCATCTGCCCGATTTCCCCCTTTCTCCTCCCTATTTTGTTTGCCGGCTCAGACATGCCTTGGGTCGCTGCAGGAATCCACCTATGCCTATCCCCGCCCCACTGCCTTCCTGAGGTTCGATCTGCCGTTCCTTCGCCTCTCCTTCACGGCCAATGTCCATCCTCGCATCCGCACCCCCGGAGGATGCTCAGACGTTGCCCTGCTTCATCTACCGGAGCATCGAACAGGGAACAGCGGTTATAGGGGCCGGAGGGGCTCGAAGAGCACTCGAGAGATGGGGGTTGGTGACTGAGAAGCTCCTGTAATTAAGTAAACAGCAGAGTTGTTGTGCGGAGTAAATAAATAGTCAATGATCCCATTGTCAGGCGAGCGCAGGCGGCACAGACTGCGCCGGGCTCGCCGCGATCGGGCCGCTGTGACTTGCAGCTTAATGGCCCCACAGCACAGCCCTTAATTACTAACAGCCCGCTGCCGCGGCCGAAAAGAAATACTCATTAGTCACTTCATTTGCCTGAGGCCGTAATAGAGATAACTCTGGTCAAAAACAAACGCGGTGACAAAGCAAAGAGCTCGATGCCACCCTGGGAGTAAAGGTGGCCGGCAATGAGCGGGTTGCTGCCTGTGGGGCCGGAGGGCAACCTAAAGAAGAGAACTCGCAAACGTGAGCCGGAGAGAACGTGCAGGAGGGAAAGGCATCTCGGGGATGGCCACAGAAGCTGCTACAGGATTTCCACGACCTGCGGAGGGTGGGAAACGTGTGAGATCTGATGAGCAAATAAGAGTTGTTCAAGCAGCCACTCTGTACAAGCAGTGGGGACGATCCCTCTTTTGTCATGGAGCACTTTTGCTCTGTTACTATCCCGAATTTTCAGACCAGGCAGACGCACGAATATGGAACTCAAAAGTGTCTTTCTGAAATGAGAGAAAGGAAGGCAGGAAAAGAGAAGGGATGAGGCATTTCATGTCTAATACTGCAGGTAGGTTGGGTAATACCTTCATGTTATCATTTCACCTAACTACATTCACACAGTATCTTTTCACTTGTTGCCTGGATAATAATTCTGTCCTGACACGAGACTGTCAATAATAAACAGCCTACTGCAGTTAACACAGAATCTGGGTCTCCCTCAGGTAGAAGATTCCCAATGTCACTATTGCTGTTATCAACATTTATCACTGCAGATATATGAGGAATTTACATATATATAATTATTACACAAAAAAGTTGGAGCAGGAAGGATGAACCTAAGATCACACTACAAACCAGTGACATACAAGGAAGACAATTCAGGATTCTATTTTCTCAGGCCTTGACTACTGCAAAACCCCCAAATTTCAATACAGATGAAGTTTCTTGTGATGATTCTTCCTAGTTACACTGCGGAAACTTTGAAAATTATTAGTACTGATCATCAGAATGAAGCATATAGGAACACACAAGCCTAATTTGTCAAATTACAAAATGAGATGTACAACAGAATGTGACACACCAAGTACTGGACCTCCAAAAGAAAAAACAAAAGCAAACAAAAAACTCATAAACTAAACCCCATAAGCTTATTCAGTTGATTCTTTTCTTTTAGGTTAATTATTTTAATGACATGTAAAGCTGTCAAAAGTGTAGATATATATTTGCTATCTCTTCACCAGCTACTTAAAACTTTTTGTAAATATCAATAGAATTTCAAACTTTGAAAAAATACAAAACCAAACAAGTGAATTGTAGAGATCCTCATGAGAATATTTTCTAGTTTTGTTTTGTTTTCCCTCATAATTATTTCTAAAGAAACAGAATTAAATAATCTGGGTTTAGCACAGTTCCATCCTATTAGGTGCATTTACACCATTTAGTCTTTAAGGTGATGCAAACTTGTAGCCTAATTTCCTTAAGCTTAAAAACAAACAACAACAATAAAAGGATGACACATTTTTACTATATAAATACACCATTAGGACTCCAAGCATTCAATATATATTTTTTTGTTTCTCCCTTCAGTTTGAGTCAGATATGCCAATGTAAACACAGACAGAATTTAAGATCTATCAAAAGGATTTCAAAAAAATTCTATGAAAATGGCAGATCTACAAAGAATCACAACTTACCAACATCATCTCTTCGGTGCTCTTATATAAGCTTTTCTGTTCAAATTAAGACCTCAATCTGAATATTGATACTTGTTCAGGATGAGTAATTCACAACTTGTGTTCTGACACGGAAAACAATGAAGGGAATCATAGAGTCATAGAATGGCTTGTGTTGGAAGGGATCTCAAAGCTCATCAATCTCCAACCCCTCTGCCACAGGTGGGCTGCCAAACTTCACATTTAATACCAGACCAGGCTGCTCATGGCTCCATCCAACCTGGCTTTCAACACCTCCAGGGCATCCACATCCTCTTGGGGCAAAATAACACTCATAGGCAATTGCAATATATTCATTTTGTTCTTCCTGTCAGATTTTTTTTTTTTTTTTTTAACCTATTTATGATTTTGAAAAACACTGGTTTGTCTTTCAGGAGATCTGTGTCCTACTGCTATGTGATAGGGAGCTCTGGTACTGTTCATGATCAAATAAAGATATGTTGTCATATTAGTTAATTCAAGGAAAACCCTCCCAGATTTCAACTATCCTCACAATTCTTTGTGGCTTTTAATGATGCTCTTGTTACAATCACATTCCTAGTTAGGCTGGTTGCATATACATCAAATATCTTGATATATTTTTAATATAATTCTTGAAGTCAAAACGGGATTTAATAAATGAAAAAAAAAAAAATTTACCTGTTCTGGTATTAGCCACTTGAGGGAGACAACGAGCCACAGGTTACATCGGTTAATTGAGAGCTTTGCACTCATTGTGTGTCATTGTTAAAAGTATAGGGCCAGTGGGTTTTCTTCTCTCTCCACTGTCAAACAAGATGAGCTCATCTCCTGACTTCCACTAATAGCTCTTAGGAATATCTAGCCTATTCAGATGATACCCGAGATTCTAGAATATCTCACACTTGAACAACCTGGTCAAGTTCTAATTCAACTTACATGTTGACACCTTGTTGTTTTAGAGATGCAGTGAAGTGTATTACATAAATAAGAAGCTTAAAGTAAAACACTATTAAGAAACACAAATAAAAGCGTTCCTTGAGCTTGGATACTTTTCAACAGATAAGTATGACATGGATATTTTAATCTACTTTGCTGCCAGCCACAATACAGCATAGAATATTCCTCAAGATTGCAGAATATTACATAAGAAACATTAAAATATTTAAGTAACGTTATGTGGGTATGCAAATACCACTTCCATCTTTAAGAAGGTTCAGAAGGATGATTCAGAGGGCTACAGGCTGGTTAGCCTTACCTCCATTCATAGGAAAGTGATAGAGCACAGAAACAATTTCCAGAACAATAAATCACTGGAGATAATCAACACAAATTCAGAAAAGTTCACATTAGAACAAAGAAATTAGATGCATAGAAGAAAAATGTTAATAGCTGAATCAAGAACACCCTGTGGCAATATACAAAATATATTAAAAATAAATAAATAAATAAATAAATAAAAAGTAAAGATGGAGCCTAGACTTAAAAAATAATTATAATGGATATAAATGTAAACCATTCAGGAAAAAATGAAAAAAGAAGAAAAATAAGTTAGGTCTTGTAAGCATAGTGATGAAATAGCTGAAAAAAAAAATAAAATAAAATAAAATAAATCTGTTTTATGCCCTAAACAAGAATTGGATACTCCAATACTGGATGCCTTATAATACAGCCCTAAACAGAAAACTCCAGTCAATAAGAAAACTAAAGCTTCCATTTAATCAGTGATGAGCAGAATTATCTCTAGTATGAGCCAATCCCAAAATAGGCAAGTTTGAATGATATGAAAGAGTACACTCTCTGACAGTGTGAAAAAACTTTATCATTGAAACAAGACTCAAACTTCAGTAATAATAAGAGAATGAAATGGGTCTTTGATCATTATGCTTTTTCAAGTCTCTCTCAGAATCTACCATACTAAAAAATTAACATTAATTATGCATCAATGAGCTGCAACAGTTTTTGTATGGTTGTATAGTTATATTACCAGTATACATGACCCAAATTCTCCTGGCACAGGGGACTTGTGTTCATTGTCACATTTATAATATTAGCAGAGACCTTTTTCAACGTATTTGAGTGATCTATTCATAGTGAACTTTTATAACTAATTTTCAAGGGGAAAGATTATAGCAGGAGAAATTATGTTAAATATTGTTCCAAGTGCCTAATCTTGAAGAAATAATATAAATAGGATTGATAGTTGATATATTTAACATACATCTGAGAGGCCTCAATTATCAAAAAATCAGGCATTTAAACCAAGTTATCTTTTACACTGTCTGGTGAATTATAATTCATCTTATTACTTTTCCTGGGACTTAGAAATCAACAGAATCCATTGTCATTATTTAGATACACTATGCCACATATCACACGTTAGTTGTGATAGCTACACAGTAGCTTAGTCTTTAGTGATAGTAACTCACTAGGACAAATGTTAAAGGATGCTTCATTGACTTCCAATTTTCAGAATAAAAGAATTACTCTTTACTACTGTGTAGAGAATTGCCACAAGACCTGTGCAATGTTTAAATCTCTTTGAGGTTTTGGAAACTGAATTTCACCTAAAGCAAACATACACTTCTAATCTACCTTGAAATTGTTTTAGTTAGACTATACAAAGTTTATTTAGTTCATTTCAGGGGGGCAAGGAAATTGCTCTACAATTCAGACTGAAGCAGTTTATCAGACATACAAAGCCATTTCTTGTATATGAAAGTATTCCTTAGAGCTTATTCCTCTACAGTATGCATTTTACGTATATATAATGTCATGTTATGTGACTTTCTATTTTAAAACATAATAATGACCTACTTTAGCAATAATAACCATAAATGGAATAATGGATCCACAAATAGTAAGTAAATTCAACATATTAATGAAATTATTCAAACTCTTATTCATCCAATGCTTTTTTCCATTTTACTAAGTATTTATAAGAATCTTTAATTCCTGAATTTATTTGATACCTCATTCATTTATTGGGAAAAAGAAACAAAAGTTTCAACTCAGTCTGAATTTTTAGTGGAAAAAAATCTTAGCAATTGGGAGAACAGTTTAAGCACAGTAGTTACCCGGATTCAAATATTTACTTAAATACCTTTTCAAATTAGTATTTGAGAAATGATGGTCACAATTCGGTGAAGACTGCCTGCTTAACATCCCAGTTTTGTACAGCCCCAGAAATTATCCTGATACTTTAATTTCTGTATATCGTTACAATCCACTGTCCAAGCAAACCTTCTAAAAGCAAAAAGGACAAAAGAGGGCTTATTTTTCATTATCTGAGATTGCTGGAATTTTAAAGTTGTTAAGGGAAAAAAAGGATGATGGACATACTATTATTCTGAGAGAAAGAACAGGACAAGGAAGATATGATGAATCCAGTGCTGTAAAGAGCACGACCAGAACCTAAAACTGAAACAGAAACTAAAAATCAGGGAGGATAAGAGAAATCAAAGTGTTGGAGTTGACAGGCTCCTCACTGCGAGGAAGGGAGGAACTGAAGGAAAGGAAATCTGAAAGGAAATAAAATATTTTAAAAGTACAGAAATTGTTTGAAAGCTGAGAGAAGGCACTATGAAACAACTGCCAGAAGAAGTGAAGTCTTGCTGAAGATGAAAAGAGCCACACAGGCTATTCTTGGACAACTTAGGAGAGTTTGATTTTGCTTAACACTATATACCATGCAAAGCATCTTTATGGAAGTTTTGAACTCAGTCTGCAATCATTCTAATCATCCAATTTGGCCTATTTTTTACGTCTAAAAATAGTGAAAAAGGAGGCCTTGAGATCACCAGATGATCAGACTGTCATTCTTATAAAAAACAATATGCAGTCCAAAGAGAAATTGAGAAATATTCTAGTATCTTAGATTTACTTAAACCAAAAAGATAACAAGACCACCTGAGTGTACCTCCCCTCCCCCCAGCCCCCCCATTTCAGCATGTTTTTTTTGTTTGTTTTGTTTTTTCTCCTAGCAGATAAGGGGCATAAGTATGTTTTGATACAAAAGAGAAGTGATTCATCCTTTCCAAACATAGGATAACCTTTAGGTAGTCCTTCAGGAAGAATACATAAATTAAATTAAAATTCTCATCTCAACAGATAAATTTAATATGGAGACCAAGAAAGAGGAGACAAGCAAGAATCAAGATTTAATTTGAAGTCAAATGCTTTGCTGTTTTTGTTTCTTTCCGTCTTGACACAGGTCCAAGAAGGTAGAATTAGAAGTAATGATACTTGTCTTTCATGTTTTATTAACAAGATTCTTAAAAATGGAAATCACACAAACAAAAAACAAACAGGAATAATTCTATAATAACATAATTCTTCCTGAAGAGGAGATTGAGATAAAGCAGAAACAAAATCAAATGAAAACTTGCTCTTACTATCAGTAATTTCTTCTATGCGTGTCTGCGACTTAAGTAGGTGGAACACATATGAACCGATGTGATAACTTCTTTCACTTGTAATAAGAGATGGGAACATTTCACTAAATTATAAGAACATTTTCATGTAACTCTCTTTATTTTACAGCAGGTAGCACTGCAAGTCAGATGATTAAATAAAATTTGGAACTTTGAGCAGCAAGTTTTTCCCCAGATCTCTCAGATGAAATAATTCTGTATAGATTTCTCTATAGCAAGTAGAATATGTCTTGAGAAAAGTCTAACCTACTGCTTTATTACACCCAAGAAGCAGAATAAAATTAGATTAAATCACCTAAGTAATATCTGAAATCTAAGGTATTTACGTGTCTGTAACTAATATGAGAACGTGTCCAGTGAATTAGCTGCAGCACCAATTGATGGTGGTGTTATTTACCATCTTATTTGCAAATAGGCAATATTACTTCATGACAACCTCAAGCTTTGAAAACATGTATTTAACAAGTGCATTATTTTCTTAGCCTTTTCCTAATTTTAGCTTAGAAAACCCTATATAAATGATGTTTGTTTACAAGGAAACAAGAATTTGAAGTACCTCTGCTCATAGATATTCAGAGTGGAAACATACTTTTGAGAAAAATTTCTCCACATTTTAAATCATGTTTTATGATATCAAAGCACTGAAATATTTTTCTATTATATTATGGATGAGTACTACTGAACCTTACTAAAATTAATCCTATGAAATCTGTACAACATTGGCTAAGCTAGCTAAATCAGCGCAGTGAATTTTGGGCCATTTCTAATCTTATGTTTAGAGCTGAATTTCTTCAGCCTGTGAGATGGGAATCTCTTATTACAGTCTACCTATAATTCATGTCAGGGTAGTATAAAACTAGAGGTTTTGCCCTCCATTTTCCCTGCAGTGTTCATCCTGTCCTTTTGTGCTTATCATGAAACAAAGAAGCACTTATTTATATACTATACAGGATATTCGCAAATTAAACAGAAAATTCTCAGCTTTTTAGAGCTTAAATTGGTAACCTATGCCATTTAACAAACAGAAGAATAATAGCAAAGATATAGTAGAAGCTTCAGTCAAATCACAGTAGGAAAAAAAAAAAAAAAGATGAACAACCCGAGCTGGTCAGCTAGTCATCTTACAATCAGTGGAATGCAAATAATAGTTTTAGTTACTCAGTTGAAGCTCATTTCATGGGAATACAAAACAAGAAACACAGATGTAAAGGTTTGAACTGTAAGCATCCAAAGTATGATGAGTCTAACTCAGATGGCTGGATCTCCTTTCTTAGAAGCTTTAAACTTTTCCGGTGTGCCAATCTTATTAAATTTTGTATTATGAAAATATTATATTTTAGTTTAGTCAATATCTAAATCTCTTATTAAAACAAAAGAATATTTCAAAGACTTATAATTTGTTCATAGTTCGGTGATTTTCTCAAAGAAAATGACGGATATATCACTGCTACAATATCAGCCATGCTTTAAAGTGCAGAGGGAAGACTGCCTTACTCTTTCACAGAGGCTAGGCATTTGCAGATCACTTTGAACTGAAGTTTTGAAATAGGATATCTCTATCCAAATTTAGACAACAGCATCCAAAATATTTGTCTTGTCTGCTTTCTAGTCAATCAAAACAGTAAGTTTGCTCACAGTGAGATGGATCTGACCCATTTAATTAATTAGGATGAAGTTACTCAAGTTACCAAAAAATAGGTCTTCAAGAAAAGACTGACTATAATAAAAAATAATAAAACTGATTTTTGAATTATTAATTTACAAGAGGTGTGGTGTTTTTGTTTTTTTTGTTGTTTGTTTTTTAATTTTAAATTTTATATCATGAAATGAGAGTTTGAAGTGGTTTCCTGATTTCATGTTTTATATTTTAAATAAATATATGCATATTACTGAAATCACAGTGTGGTTGAGGTCAGTACCTATGCTCAAGCAAGGACATCCAGAACATCCAAGCAGCTTTTCAAGATTTTGAGGAGTAGACACACAAAGAACTCCGGGCAATCTGTGCAGTGCTCTGTCACCTGCACAGTTAAGAAAAAAAAAAAAAAAAAAAAAAAAAAAGTCTTCTAATGCTCAGATGGAATTTTCTATGCTTCTATGCTTCAGTTTGGGCCTACTGCCACTTGTCTTGTCACTGGGCACCACTGGAAAAAAACAAACAAACAAAAAAAGGCTCCATCTTCTTTACAATCTCCTTTAGATAATTGCATATAGTTCCCCATTCCTGAAGGTGCTCAAGGTCAGGCTGGATCCCCTGATCTAGTGTTTAATCTAGAGATCTGCAACCCCGTTCACAGCAGAGGTGTTGCAAGTAGATGATTTCTGAGGTCCCTTCCAACCCAAACCATACTATGATTCTAAGATTATGATTTTATATATTCATAAAATCTCTCTATCATGTCAATATTTAGTATTTGGCAGCCCACAACTAGGTACAGTACTCCAGATGTGGCTTTGCCAATGCAGAGTAGAAGGACAGGATCACCACCCTTGGCCTGCTGGCAATACTTATCTAAAGAAACCATTGGTCTTCTTTGCAGTAAGGGCACATTGCTGGCTCATGTTCAGCTTGGTGTCAACCAGGATCACGAGGTCCTTTTCTGCAAAGATGCTTTGCAGCTGCGTGTTTTCCAGCACATACTGGTAACTAGAAATGTACGGGTCTTTGTAGCTGTCAAACTTCAAAATGTTCCTGTCGTACCTTTTCTCCAGTCTGTCTAGCTCCCTCTGTATGTCAGCAAAACCATCTGGTGTATCAGCCTATTTCCTCTCCTCAGCAAACTTGCACAAGGTACACTCTGCCCCATCATCCACAGCATGACATTTTGAACAAGGCTAGATTTTTTATTGATGCTCAATACATACTGCTAATTACTAACTTCCAACTGGATTTGGTGTCACTGATCACCACCTTCTGGGCTTGACCATTCAATCAGTTTTCAGCCCACTTCACTGTCCACTGAACAAGCCCACACTTCATCAACTTCTGCAGAAGAATCTTACGGGAGAGATGGTATTGCACTATAACATCACCTTTGCCTGTCTTTCCTTTAGTCTTACCCCATAAACTCTCTGTCAGCTCCACATCCATTCCCAGGCAGAGCTACATGCACTCTCCAGCTGCTCTCACATAAAGGGCAACTCCCTCCCCTCATCTTCTCAAACCATCCTTCTATCTCTTCATTGCAATACTTCAGTCATGGAAGCTGTCCCACCAGGTCACTGTGATCCCAACAAGATGATAACGCTGCAACTGTACGCGCATCTCTAATTCACGTTTATTTCCCTTAGTGCATGCATTAGTGTACAGGCCCTTCAGAGAGGCACCTCTGCATAATGAATTCCTATAAATTTTTTGGAGGATTTCTCTATTATGGTGCCTTGCTGGCATTTCCTCTCCTGCATGTGAGTTCTGGAGGTGAGTCTGCTAAATTCCAGTTTTGAGAAAGTTGTGTTCCTCCCCATCACATCGTCCTTTGCTCACTGACCCTGGCTATCACTCCCCCACAGAACTGATGGTTTTTCTCTTTTTCCCCTACCATTCTTACTTTAAAGCCCTTCTTAGTAGGTCAGCCATTGCACTGGTGAATATATATGTGTGCATAAGTACTGTGCATGAATCTATACTGTAATATGTAAATGAAGGACAGTAAGATGAGACATATTTATTCCCTTCATATTAAATCTCTAAAAGGGCAGTGTGATGTAGGAATTACATTGCAAATTGTATTGTGGAACAGGCTACAGAAAATATTACTTTTCAAATGAGTGTCGTCAGAACAATTTACTTCTGTACTTTATGTTTTTTTTATTATTATTTTCTTTATGAGGATTTTTTCTAGTATTTTTAAATCATAATTATTGTAATGTCATGAAACTTTTTTCAAACATCTCTTATTTGAGAGGTTCTATAAAAGATTAAAAATGAGGTAATAAATACAAAACTGCTAAAAAGCCATTACAAAAAAAAAAAGCTCTGTAAATTTAAAACTTGCTTGTTTTTGCCCGCACTACCTCAGCACAGAAATGCCAATGCATGGCACAGTAATTTTTGAAGAGTAATTTTTTAATACCAGAAGTACAAAAAGTATACCTAAAAATACAATTGTTTTATAAGATTAAATGCAAATGCATTTAGAAAAAAATATAATTCAGAAAGTTTAAGAAATGGGAACATTGTACTAGCATAAATGCCATAGTTATTATAACTAATAGGTAAAAATGAAGTACTGTGCTATTGATAGTGGGTATTCTTCCTACATTTTCACATCTAATATCTGCAATCCAAGTGATGGAATTATAAATCAAACAAAATCTTTAACAGCTTGAAATGCACAGTGAGAAAAAGGTGCATGTAATTCAGTCCGACTAAACTAGTCTGAAGCAGTGTAGAGCTGTTAATTTTTAGCTGACTGTTACCACCTAAACTGAAGGCTCTCAAATCTACATCTCCTCCTGTGGTGTCACATGGAAATAGTCTATATCTTCAAATAAAAGAATATTCACTTACTAAAAAAAATTATCTTAGTATTCCCATTAACATCAAAGACAGCTGCAAGTTCTATGTATAGGTGTCTGCATAGACACAGACCTTCTGTTATGTTGACCTCAATTAATTGATTATTCAGTTTGAAAGGCTGCTTCTAAAGTCTGATATGTATTCCTGTCCTTTTCTTTTTTTTTCACGAAAGTTATAAGATTCATTAAAAAAAAAAACAACAAAGAAACAACCTTGTAGCTGTGATGGATTTCTTAATAATAAACTAGTCACTGTACTCCTCTCTCTTTCTGGGAGGCATTAAAGTACTTTTGGGCAATCTTCAGAAACAAGCATGGTTCCTCTTATCCCCTTCTCCTATGCTGTCCTTCCAGGAATAAGTTAAAAGAACTGAGGAAATTAACTGAAGAATTTGTATTCCCCCCAGTAATTTACTATCTCTATTCTCTTTTTTTTTATTTTTATTTTTTTATTTTTTATATTAGCTTGAACCAAGACTAACTTCAGAGCATTCAGTGAAGTTTTGCATCAGTACATCCGACTAAAAAGTTGGGCTTTACATCTCTCTAATTTTATAAGCCTTTATTCCAAATTATAAATGCTTATGATTATTAAAACAAAACGAAAAACACATAGATCACTCTGAAAGTAATATCTCCTATTTATTTCCATAAAAAATGCAAAAGATACAAAGAGCACAATAGCAATATTTGACATAGAGCAAATTCATGTAAAAAACACTATTTTGCAAAACAGTCACTGCTATTACCTATGTGTTTTCACCAGCGACAAAGAAAATCCTGCACACCATCCTTATAAAAATCTGTACCAGTGGAAGGGACACAAGAGCCATCACCTACTGCCTCACTATGTTCACATCCAACCACTTGGTCTCCATAAATCTTCAACAGGCATTGATATAAATAGGGTGACATTTTTCTGCCTGGAGGAAGTCAGTTCCATCCCTTTGCCTCCTATGTACTTCCCTGTCAGATGCCACTGTGTCAACAGCACGTAATAGAATATTGGTGGGAACATTCAACCTCTGCTGCCGTACCACCAACATCCTCCTCTGGCACTGTGGGCCAACATAATAAAATAGCAGTCATTTCTTTCAAATTTGCTCTTGTATAATCTGAAAAACTTTGATCCAGTATACAAATTTACCCAGTTGTCCAAATTTATCCCATCTCTCTGTTTAACTTTACATAAAATGTAATCAGATTAGAGAAATTTGCTAGAAATTAACATGGCATATTATCCCAAAACATCTAAAAAAAATCTCAATACATTAGTATTCTATAATGCCCCCAGTGTCCATTATTACCGACAGTGTTATAAAGGAAAGGGAATAAGCATTCACACTAGGGATTCTCACAGCAGTGGTAGGATTCTTAGAGATGCAAGAACTATGAACTTCAGCACTCTTAATAGTGACGTTAGCATATATCACTTACTGGTGAAAATCACTCTGGAGAACAAAATTCTAAACAATTTAAGCTTTCATGTTGACTTTACATAGTAAAAATGGAAGTAGCCCAAGGTAGAACTCAAGGCTGAATTTGCTGCCTCTTTAATAGCAAGATTGCTCATATGGTGCCACGACATGAACAAGGTTGGATGTCTGAATATTGTGTTTCATAAAATTCATTAGAAAAACTTACTCTGATAGTTAGAACACAGAATCTGAAAAAGCGGATAGTTTGGTGGTGAAAGAATAAAGAAAATGGATTTAACCTAAAGCATGCCATATCCTGGTTTTGTACTGCAAATGTCGCACCTAAACCGAAATTTTAGAACAAAATAAACCGGAAAATAATCACAACGTAAAATTAGTCTGCCTGAAGTTCTTAGCAAAATTTTGCAGAAATTGAATTATTATCAAGTCCCAGAAAAATCTTACCACAGGCTGGTTGAGGTGGGAAGGGACCTTAAGAGGCCATCTGATTCAGGCCCTCTGCTCAAGCAGGGACCCCTAGAACAGGTTGCCCAGGACTATGTTCACACGGTTTTTGAAAATCTCCACAATCCTTCTGAGTAACCTGTGCCAGTGCTCTGCCACCTTCATAGAAAACAAGTGTTTTCTTTATTCAGATTGAACATCTTAATTTGTGCCCGACTTTTTTTTTTCTTGACACTGGGCAATACTGAAAAGAGCCTGGTTCCATCATCTTATCATGTATTTATATACACTGATAATAAGCTTATAGTTATTTAGTCTTATGTCTGATTTGAAATCAGAAAACTATTCCACACTCTTCCACAAATTGTGCAAAAAGATAATCTTGCTGAATTTGAGACAAAATTCCAACTTTCTTTACTGCTTGAAATAGCTGACTTCTATTTTTCTTAGAGTTTTGAACCTACAGTTCTTCCTCGAAATAAAAGACTCCTGAAAGACTCTCTTACTTGCAATGTAAACACGTTAATTTGTTCAGATGAGAGCATTTTGTTTAACTTTCATTTTACATTACTAAAGTCCTGTGACTAAATATTTATCTTGTGCAGTTGCATAGATCTTTCAGACAGACCTGCAGTGAACAGCTATTACAAAACTAACCTTGATTCTTTTAAAGGAACAATGGAATTACATTCTCTAATACCATTACAACCTATTTTTAGGTTACTGCATTGTATTTGTAAGAAGCAAGAACTGTCAAAACACAGATTGCAAACCAAGATCTTTTCTTTTTAAGTGTATGCTTTTATACATGGTCTGTTCAATTAATACTCATAATACAGTGAGCAAAATGGATAACCAGTGTAGTTCACAATTAAAATGTTTAAAGTATGTTTTAAACCAAAGAGCCATTATGCTTTCATAGCTATTCTACTATTAAGTGTATCACACTATGAAGCATAAGTGTAATATTTTATACAGCATAAAAAACAATATAAACTGTTTTGAGGAATCTCTGTAACGCAATTAGTTTTTATTAGTAATACACTTGCTGTTTTAATGAAAAAGTATATTCATAGGTAATAGAAACGGAAGAAAATCCAGCTTTCAAATAGGACAAGATTACTATTTATTTTATTTTACCAATGCTTTTCTACAGGAGAACAGCACTACATCATACCAGTTGATGACAAATACTTTAGCTCATTAAGTGAGGTGTTTAATAAGTGATTACATAACAAATTGGGTGGGAAGATTGTGAGTATCGCTCTTAATTCTACAATGAGATCCAGCTTCTGCTTTCTTTAGAATTTTGTTCGTTGCAAGGGTGCTAGGGCTTTCTTAATGGCATTTAACTGATTACAGAAATAACAGATGCAGTACCTATATAAATTTAAATAATTTTATGGACATTATCTGATACTTTCCTTCATAAGATAAATAATCTTTAAAATATTAATGTCTAAGAAATTTAATACACAAAATTGCTGAAAGCAGTTATTTTTTTATTATTTTATTATTATCTATAGACTGTCTTCCTTCCAACAAACAATAACAGATCTGAAAGATTCATCTAGGTATTTTCTGTCAGAGGAAAATCCAGTTTTACAGAGTTTGACCTCTTGTTTCACTGCTTTCAGAAAGCCTTGAAAAGAAATGGTTACATGTGACCCAAAATTTGATTATATCTACAGAAACTGTACATGATATAAAGCGAATCTGCTTGACAGAAGTAACCATCTTGCTCTTACTTTATGAGTGTTTTAGAGCCATAAAAATGAAGGGCCTCCCTCATCAGTTATTTTTGTTTACACTACTGCTCAGGATTGCTTTCATAACACCATACAACTGACAAAACTTTCTGAAGGTGGATTCTTATGTTCAAAGAATAAGTGACAGAATCATGCTCAGAATAAAACAACTGCTTCTCTATTTTAACATATTTCTCTCTCTTTTTCATTATTTTTTTTTAAATGAATCTTATAACTTAGGAGATAACAGCTTAACTCCTCTGCAGCAATACAGAGGATTCAATTGCTAATGGATTTAATTGCTTCAGTCTCCATCCTGCTGTTGTATCTTAGCTCTGGATAATTTATTATTTTTTCTTATAATTGTCAAAAAATATATTATTTGGATTTTCCAAGCAACCCAGAATCCATGCAAAAGAATTGGGTAAATGATCCATGAAACTGTAAGAATTCAGGGGGAAATGGCACATTACTGATGAATTCTGTTCCAAGTTTTAATGGCTGACATGAGCAGCTGAACCTCAAAACTTTTATACTCAGAACTACTTTGTTTACTTCTATTATGTTTTTTTTTTGTTTTGTTTTGTTTTGTTTTGTTTTTTTTTTAAGTGAAAAATAAAAGCTTGTGGTTAAATTATGCAAATATTGTGTATCAGCCTTTACATATTTATAGGAATTGTAGTTGTGTATAGGGCTGACTAAAGAACTTCCATAATTTCTCTAAAATAACAGTAAATAAGTTTTGAAAAGCCTGGGGAATCCCTAATAAACATGCATATAAAAATTTTTTCTTTTTCATTGTGTTTCAGGTGGACTTCAACTCTACATCTGTAGTTTGCATATTGTTTGGTTTCCAATTTCAGCCATTTAAAGATGTAAATACGATGTCAAACCACAAGAGAGTATAAAGAGAGGTGTCAATCTACTTCCACATTCTGTTCTTGACTCATTTTAGTGAAAATCAATTTAGTAAGAATACAGAAAATATCAGCAAAGCCTTCAAAAATGGCAAGAAGGGATGAAAAAAATCTAAGTGCTATATGAATATGAGACCAGAAGTAGAGAAAAAAGGCAAGGTTAAAAAAAAAAAAAGCTGAAGATGTTCAACAATGAGATTTGAAGTCAGTTTACCAAATTACAATATCACTAAATGATTTTTAAGAAAAGAGGAAGAGGAATTGTGTGATCAACAAAAGAGACATAATCATACAAATGGAAGCTACACTTGAAAATCATAGGAAGAATCACAAATCCTCTTGTTAATACAACGTGATCTCGGAAAAGGGAATTGAACAATAATATTGAATGGCAATCAATATTAAACATGAATATGAACCTTGTGAAAGCATTGGACAGCACTGTGTTACATTGAACAAACAGCGCAAACAGAATCACAAAAAGAATCCAATCAACAACAGCAAAACACCAAAATTATGAATAATTCTGTGCCATTTTGAATGAAATTTCTTGAAATCCACTCAAGATATTTTCTGGTATTTTTCACAGCTATGCATTTTTCTATACTTCCATTGCTACTGGTAAACTGAGAGGGCAAGATAGAACACACTAAAAGCAAGACAAAAATCTCAAAACAATTTTGAAGTGTACTACTTAAGTACAATAAATATCTGCTACTATTCTGAACATGAATGGTTGGCCTAAGATGTATTTTTTGCCCATCAGTCCTCTGAGAACAAGCTAGTCTGTGGCTCACATTCCTGGTAAATTCTATTGCTCATGAACTTATCCTTGGAATTCATAAAAAAATTCTAATATAATTCTATTTCAGAATTTCTGCAAGCAAAGTCTACCTGTAGGCAGAAATCAGTTCTTAAAAAAAAAAAAACAAAAACAAAACACAACACCTGCATGAAGTCTTCAGTATGGTTAAACAGCTGATTAAATATCTCAAGCTATATATGTGTATATATATATCACAGAATCACAGAATTGTAGGGGTGGGAAGGGATCTCCAGAAATCCTGGAGTACATCCCCCCATCCTGCCAAAGCAAGCTTTCTACAGCAGGTTGCACAGATATGTGTCCAGATGAGTCTTAAATATTAGGGCAGCCCATTCCAGTGCTCCGTTATCCTCACCATAAAGTTCTTCCACATATTCATGCAGAACTTCTTATGCTCCAGTTTATGGCCACTTCCCCTTGTCCTGTCCCCACAGATCACTGAAAAGAGGTTGGCCATGCCTCTTTGACTCCGACACTTAAGATATTTATAAACATGAATAAGCTCCCCTGTCAGTCTTCTTCTCTCAATGCTGAACAGACTCAGGCACCCAGCCTTTCCTCACAGGGGAGATGCTCCAGGCCCTCTATCATCTTTGTGGCCCCTTGCTGGACTCTTTCCAGGAGATCCCTGTCTTTTTTTGAATTGGGAAGCATAAAACTGGTTACAGTACTCAAACATACACACACATATTTGAAACAAAAAGAGTGTATACATTTGGTGCAAATATGAAACATTTCATAATGAGCTCCAGCTGAGACTCTGCATAAACTTGGATGACAGGCAGCTAGCTGGTTGAAGACCACAGTATACAAAAGTCAGTGTGGGTTGTTATTTATTGTTCATTACAGATAAGTATACAGAAGCCACAGTGGAAAACCTAACTGGACAGTATTCAAGATATTAAATTATGCATAGATAAGCATATTCATTATGTAAGCTTAATTGATAAAGAATTAAAATCAATAGAAAAGAACAAGCAGTATCCCTTTGGACTTCCTGTGTAAAAGAAAAGATTTTGAGAACACTGGGTTCATTAGACCAAAGAAAGCAAAAGGGTGAGAATCATATACACAATGACAAGATATTAATGCTGAAACGATAATTACATTCAAAGTCAGTAGATTAACGAGAAACAGTGTAAACAAATCAGGTATAGTTTCCCTCTTTATAATAGCTCTGTCAGGATTAGTTATTGGCAAAATTTAAAGGTTTAAAAGTTCAACAGTGATTTGCATTCTAAATTTTAGAAGCATCCTTGAAGCTATTCTTGCTTAAAGATTTAAAGATTTAAGGTGAACATTTTAGTAAGTGATCATTCTTTATTTCCTGATCTAAAACATAAGAGCCAAAGCTACGGTAATATTTTACATCCATTATATGCCAAGTGGTCACTCTTTAAAGAAGCCTGTTCTCATCTTTAGTTAATCTTCATATGGCTCTCACCCAGTTTCCTCTGGCCATCAACAAAAGACATCCATTCTATTAATTTTGTCTATCTTTGTGTCTTTCAAAAGGTTAAGAAAAATATTTGATGTTCTTTACAAATACCAGTGAACATAAGCTTAAGCCTCAAGTCTCTGATTCATATAATACCATGATAGTTAAGGAAACTTTTACTTTGCCAGAAGAAATTCCCTTGCAATAGTCAGAAAAAAAAAAAAAAAAAAAAAAAACAAACAAAACAAAAAAGCAACAGTGAAATTAGACATACAGTTTTTTTTCCCCCCTACAATACAAACTGCGTGCAGAGCAAGTTCCAAAATAAATTGATACAAATCTATCAACATTAATGAAAATACAACTTTGTTCCATGACTTAACAACAACTGATGATCTAGTGTGTCATTATTGGATCCATACCTAATTACCGTTTCAAGTTATTATCAAATTATTGATGAGATCCAGCTGTCCAAAATTTCTACCTCATAATGTCTGCATCATTTTTTTTTTTTTTTTTTTTTTACAACCGGGACATGAAAAACATTTTCCAGAGGCCTGAGGAGAGGTGGATCTCCAGGAGATCCAACAAATGTACTAGAAAATACAAGAGGATAATAAAACAGGACATGTGGATCACCTTGCAACATTCCTCTGTAGGACTCGATCCTTTCAAAAAGCCATGTGATGACTGTCCAGCTTCCTGACATCAGATCATCTCCAGAACAGGACACAATACACTGTTATGTTCTGCTAAATAATTGACCCTGATGTGTCCCTCAGGGATCAGTACTGGTGCTGTTTAATATATTGATCTTTTACATCAACCATGCGATTGAGTGTACCCTCAACAAGTGTGAGGATGACATCAAGCTCTGTGGTGCAGTTGACACACACGAGGGATGGGACACCATCCAGAGAGACCAAGAAAGGCTTGAGCAGTGAGCATGAACCACATGAGGTTCAACAACATCAGGTGTGAGGTCTTGCACCCAGGTTGCAAAAACTCCTCCTATCAATACAACCTGAGGAATGAAAGGATACGGCACAGCCCTGTCAAAAAGGGACTTAGGCATACTGCTGGACATGAGCCAGCAATGCGCCCATGCAGCCCACAAAACCAACCATATCCTAGGCTGCTTCAAAAAAAAAGTGTAGCCAGCAGGTTGAGAGAAGCGATCATACCCCTCTACTCTGTGAGACCTCAACTGGAGTACTGTGTCTGAACATGGAATCCTCAGAACAGGAGACACACAGACCTGTTTAAGCACGTCCAGAAGAGGCCCAGTATAATGATGCAAGGGATCGAACAACTCTCCTATGAGGACTGACAGATCAAAGTCTGATCACCCTGGAGAAGGCTCCACAGAGATCAGATAGCAGCCTTTCAATATCTAAAAGGAAGCTATAGGCAAGATGGGGAGAGACACCTTAACAGGGTATGTTGTGATAGGACAAGAGGAAATGGTTTCAAACTAAAAGAGAGGATCTTTATTGGACATAAGTTTTTTACTGTAAGGGTAGTGAGACGCTAGAACAGGTTGCCCAGAGACACGGTGGATGCCTATGAAAATTTGTCTTTTTTTTTGGTAGGAATCCTTTACCAGACCACACACAAACACTGTGAATTTTGTATTGCTTTATTTTTAATCCCACTCTCATTTCCTGCTTTGTATTAACTGCATAGATTCACACTGCCCTAAAAATGAACTCCTTATCTATTTTACAATTTTATGAAGTTACTCAATGATGAATTAATTTCACTTAAGATCAAAGCCATGATTTTTTTTTTTACTAGTGATGATGTTTTTGCTTGAAAGTCATGTTACTTTGTTGCATCTCATAAAAATGATTAATGAAGAACTCTTAACAGTAAATTACAAGCTTTTTACTCTTGTCACTCTTGCAGCATAAAATTTCTATTTGAAAGCCTAGTGAAGTGAAATTTTCTTCAATCCAAAGTATGATACTTCATTAAGTAAAAAACAACAACAAAACAGATTCTAGAGGCAATAACAGACCAGTTGAATGACCTCCTCCAACTCAAAAGATTCTACAATTCTATGACCATCCCAAGACTAACTGCAGCAAGGAAAGGCTGTTAAGATGTAGCACTATGTAGCAATTTCTAGCAGATCTTGAGGTTATAACAGTAAGATTCCAAACTTTGACAATTTTACTTTCTTATCCATAGTTCAAAAATATCCGTTTAAATACTGAAAGAGACGCAAGGAGAAAAACATGTCAAAGTGAATGTTTTAAGGTAGGACTGACATAGTACATGGGCAGCAAAATGTTTGGTGCTTGGGGCCAATTAAAAATATTCCAGTTAAGCCTGTTTGACTGGTAAAATATACACTGAAGTACAAAATGAGTGATAGGAATGAGACACTTCATTTCTAAAAATTAACTCTCTGGCAGGCATACACATATCTTACTTTCACACTGATGCACTGCACCAGTAGCTTCTAGCAGCAAATGACAGGGTACATCTCACACAAAAATAAAACCAATATACTTCAACTATTTCTTTAAAAGAAGAGCCTGTATAAATACTACAATGTTGTAAATTCAACAGTGATCAAGACAGCACCAGATGTAGATTTATCCTAGAAGTTTTTATGTTTTGCAGCAGCATGCCTCATAAAAGCTGCAATAAATATGCTAATTTTTAAGTCTTTATACTTCAGTTTCATATTTTATCACCTTATAAAACAAAGATTAAACATATATTAATATTATGCTCTTGGATATTGCTTTCAAAAGTGTTCTAATAGCAATATCAAGATTAATATTTCAATAACAAGTAAACAATTATTTTTCATTTGGTATTTGGAATGGCTAAGTCCTTGGTCTGTAGATGCTATTACCAAAGCACATTAGGGGGATTAGTTTGATATGATGGTTTCACCTTCACTTTCATCTTCTGGCAGTAGTCACTCTGGATCTTCTGCAGATAAGCAAACACGAAGGCGTTTGGCATTCACATTTAATGCGAACAAACCCTGATTTGGAGGCAGCGGGCTCCAAAGTGACAGAATATTTAACAGAGGTGGAAAGGGGATGAGCTAAGGTCTTCTATTTATCTTTCTAATAAATATGCAAGGAGACAAAGAGAACTTTGATCTTTCAGGTGAACCAAAATATAAGGTATCAGAGGGATGTGATTAGTAGTCTCCAAACAATTTCATTAACAGGTGACAGGGAACATCTGGCATTATCAACACAAATCTCAACTGTGAAGGCCAAATTTTACTTTGGGGTTGTCTACATTTTGCAAAACAAAACAAAACAAAACAAAAAAACCTAATTTTCATAACTATTATGTATCACATAAAAAATAAGACTGTGCCACCCTGAGTGCTTGTATTTCTTGCATCTTAACAAACAAAGGCCAAACAAAGAGTTCCTTGGTTTTCATACAGTCTCCGCAATGATGTTTTTAGCCACACATACTTCAATCACTGCTCAACTGTTCATTAAACCACTGTAGCATTTGGGACACTACTGGATAATATAGGCCAACATGGGTAAATCACAGTATAAAGTTAATATTAAATGATTTGCATAATGTTTTGTTCTGGACCAGCACTTTCATGCACTTGGAGCAACTGTTTAACTAAATGTAATCCAGCATGTATTGCCTTATAATGTAAGTACAGAAAGATACAAATAATCCTGTTACAGAAATGGAGAGAGAAGTGATTACTGCATACCTTAGAGCTTCACTAGCTGGGCCAGTATATGAGACATGATCTTACTATTAGCTTACATTGCAGTGTCTAAAACTGCACAGAGAAATAGAAAATCTGCTATGAAGTGCAGGAAATTCCAATTTATAGGTAATGCCAAATTTTGTCTAGAGGCATCACTTCAGAATAGGCAAACACCAGTTCATTGCTTTAACCTAATCCACACTCAAGAAACAAAATCCTCGACCACCCTTAAGGGTCACTCTGTTCAACTACCATACATGGCATTAAAAATGTAGAAACAAACTAGGTCAGTTCCCCTTCAGTAATATAAGTGCAGGGGATTCCTTAGTTTGAGAATTTGTGCATGAATAAATGCTTGCTTTGTAGCTAAGCTATCTTTTTTAAAAGTTTGTCATTGTCCAAATTCATCAAAACACAAAAAACCCTTACTATTTCCCTTTATAATTAGTTCCAGAGACTATCAACTCTCTGCAAAAAGAAATATATAACTACTTTTCCATTCTAATTGTTTTGCTTTAAGTCTTGCTCCGTCTTTTCTGCTAGATAAGAGAGCTCACTATTTTCCTTCTATTAGGCTAGGTAATTACCTCAAATGCTGATCTTCTCTGATAAAGTTTGGCTTCTCTTTTCCACGGTTTCGTTTCCAGCTTTAACCTCATTATTTAGTTAAAATGTGTGTAATACATATTTATAATTAGATGTAGAATTTCAGTATCAAACTTACATTCTATGTTTATTTTAAATTACATCCTGCTATCTTTGTTATTCTTTCTATATCCAAAAGGATATAAATATCTAATGGAAATGTATTTTCACATACAGTTCATACTGAAATTCTTTTGTTCACAACAGCTAGTGTTCTCAGAGTTACTATTTTCCAGTTCAATTGGGGAAAGACTGACTTCATTATTTCTAGATACAGAATTATGGCAGTTGACATCATTAATGATATTTTGACTTAATATGTCATCTTATTCAGCTGTTGTTATTATGTCATGCTTACACATTTCTATTAGCTATTTTACCAACTTTATTTACTTATTGGCTAGTTAATTCTACCTTTACGAACCTCAGCTGCTTGTGATCATTACAGCTTCACCTTTCTGAGAATTCTTGTGAAAGATCAGTGTTGCATGGGCAACACTTAAAGTCCAGCAAATGCTGTCAAATTCCAGACAGCAATATGTGGTGGTGGTTGTTATTTGGTTGGTATTGATATATTTGATGTTATAACCCCAAATAATCCATGCTAAAACTCTGTAGTTTCCTCACTTCTTTACTTTTTTACCATTTGTGATAAAAAGATTATGAAATGCTGAGATTCAGAAGGTATAGGCAGTAACATATCATCCATACACTGTATAAAAAAAATTCTGGCTTCCCTAACCATGACTACAAGAGTGTATGTCTGCAATATTCTCTGTGAAACATTCATAACAGTGTCAGTAATTTAACACGCAGTGTGTTCCTTTTAATCAGGAAATTAATTGAACACTGTGCTAATTTAGTTGTGCAGATAAAGCAAAATTTTTGGCTAGACAGATGCACGCATGGGTGTAACTATGTAGACAGACAGAAGAAAAGTCTTGTAAAAAATTGTATTCCATTCTCTATTGACCCCACTGGCTATCACAACAAATGAACACACACCAGAATGCCAGGAGAATGTTTGTCTTCTCAGGAAAACAGTATCAGCACTTACAAATCTAAGCACGGCTCTTCACACACAATTTTTGGAAGCCACTATATTGCTTCTTCCATACATCTTGCAGAACTAAATTTTTAATCAGTCAACAGTTTGCTCAATGCAGAAATATTATCAATAGTTCCTCCTGTAATACTAGGAAAAAGAGTCTGAGGAGGTAGAATGGCTTTTGAAAGGTCTATGTAGAAAGACTGTTCTGATGTATGGACTTACTGCAGAATCAAGTCCATAGATGCAGAGGTACAGCTTTCAAGAGCAGTTCCTGAAAGCCAATGATAGTAACAGCCATTACTTGCAGCATACTGACTGCCCCCTGAAGTGTTAAGTATGAAATGTCACCTGCAGAGTCAACCATATGGTTTAAAGCACACCTGGGTAAAATTAATAGCAATCTCTTTTGAACCTTTAGCCACAGAAGAGATAGAAATGAAGGAATAAATCTTTCTGAAAAGCAATATCATGGCTATAGTCAGAAAAAAAGTATGCAAGGTAAGACAGAAATGAGAGGTGACTAGCTCATACAGTGAGTGCTTTAGCAAACCCTTACCACGCACAGGACTGTGCATCCCTACATAGCCACTGAATTTGACTCACAACTAGATAAACATTTAAGCAACTCACAGTGAGGATAGTCATCAAAAAAATTTCCACTGATGGCACTAAATCTCCATGAATCACACTGGGGAAAATGTGTTGACATAATTATATATATACATACAGTTCGCTTGCCAGATAATGCAGACTTTCAGAGAGAGCCATATGAGGCATGTGTTAACATTTACTAGAGATGAGGCAATTTGAATTCCTGGTCCTTTACTAATCATTCAACTCCACTTGAAAAATAAAAAGTAACAGCTACACTCGAACAGTAATGTTACATGCTGGGAAGTGCTTTATTGCAGCTTGTAAAATTACCTTTGAGACAGCAGAGTTTAAATGCAGACAATAACAGAGGCGTGGATTTAAAGCATACTTTTATTTTGGAAAGCAGCTCTAAAAATGGCATCTTGCGGAGGTTCTATGTTCATTAAGCCCCAGCTACTCCAACTCAGTTTTGCTTAAGTGTCAAGCAAAAAGATGTTTTCCTCACAGTTCCAAGCTCTGTAAACTCACCCTTATGACTGCCTTGACAGCAAGTCAACCCATGTTGCTTCCTGCTAACAAATCAGTGCCAGTTCCACTGACCCAGTGAGAAAGCTGAATTATATGTAAGTGTAAATAGGCACAGAAATGTATGAAGCATCTTTTGTTTTTAAGTCTGTCACTGGCCTATGTCCAAAATCAATCTGCAGCCTAGATAAGGAGAGTGACAGAGATGAGGCTGTCATCACCAGTAAACACAAAGAAAAATCATGAGAGTGCTCAGTGAAATATGCCAAACTAGAGGGTGGATTTAGAGAAACCAAGGATAAGGCAGGCCCACATTCTAGCATGTGAATGTCAGACTGAAGCTGCAGACATAAGATTATTGTTGGATAGGGGAAAACATGCTGAAGACAACACAGCAAAATCACAGAGGAAACAACAGAAGAATGGAGGCAAGAATATCTAGGGAACTGATAAACAACCACCCTCAGTGACTGAATTAAGTAGGATATCTCAAAGCCTGTCACATGAACAGGGGATGTCAGAATGTAGAGCAGTAGATTTAGATGATAATTCATAGCATAAAAGCAGCATTTGTGTGATCCCAAATAATTAGAGTATTGATAGACTATAAGAAATCATTTGGATACTGCCATATGTTTCATTTACCCTCACTATGACATGATCTATGGGACTATAACTAATGTTAAAAAATAAAGAATTTCCTGGCTAATTCCAGCAGCATCCCTGAAGTAGTCTGGGACAACAGCAGATTGATAATTAATCATTTAAGTAATTTAAAACTGGATAGGTAGTCTAAGCCATTTAAGCATACCTTCCTTCATTTTACTAAAAGCAAAACCAGCCTTATTACTTCATGTGTGCATAGCTACATTTCATAAGCACCAACATCTTACTAACTGCGTGCTATGCCAAGGTTGAAAATTCCAGTTCAAAACCCAGAGTCAGCTTCCATTTAGAATTCTCAGGCTATTCTTACATGAATAATACACACAATGTCTGGACCCATTAGCTGACCGAAGGACAACTGGCACAAAACAGCTCATATCCATACCATTAAACTCCCTTTGCTTCAAAACAGAATGGTTCATCCAAGTAGATCTTGGCATATGCTGACTTACAAATGATTTCTAGGTCTCATCTGGAAGAACAGTCATTGGCCCACTTCAAGTTCAAGTCAAGGACAATGCTAAAAATTCAGCATTACGGACAATAATATTCCAGTGTTCGTTCCTGTGCCCTGTCACTCTTTAATTTATTAGCTTAGATGTACTCTAGATGTGCATCTACTCTAGATGTACATTCTGATATGCATCTGAACACTCAGATGTACCTCTGAACACTAGGCTATAGCTGTTTCAAAATACTGGCTTCTGAACCTTGTGTTCTTTTCTTCTCTGAGAGCTATCCTCCCTTTCACTTCACCCTCTTCCTCCCATCACCCTTGACAGCGGGCAATGCTCTTGGAGCAAGCTTGCACTTGGCTCCTCATCCTATCAGAATGGGTCACCCTAAGGCTCATTTACTTTAAGTACAGAATCTCATGACCAGCTGTTTTAGTTGCAAATTTGCTTGATTCCATTGCCAACTGCAGTTACCCTTGGACAATAGCTAATCTTCAGAACTGTCAGTATTTACCTGCCACTTTGTGAGGTGTCAAATGACAATTCAAGCACTAAAAAAAGAAAGTCTCTGCAGAGTTTTAATTTGTTAAAACTAACAGTAAATAATACCCGTAGCTAGGCAAAAGACGTGGAAATGTAACGCTTTTCTGACTGCCAAGAAAGGCTCCCAGATAAGTTTTCCAGTTCCCCTTCATAGATTTTCTAAATTTATTGAGCTGTCTGTTAGCGCTTCTAACAGAGTGAAGTTGCAGATGACAGAGTAATACTGGAAGGGCACCAGCCACATTTTGCATGGTCTCTTGGACTCTACTAAATATGAAGATACGGTTTTTCTTGTCACAAACTACTAAAGAAATCTTTGATATCATCTCCTAATTTCACTACATCTCCCATCTTTCACTACAGCTCACAGCCAGATGTAAAAACAACAACAACAAAAAAAAAAAACACACAAGAAAAACAACTAATGCTACTAAAAAAAAAAAAAAAAAAAAATCAGAAAAAGAGAAAAATAAAAAACCAAAATCAAATCTACTCCTTCTTAACCCTCCAGACAATGGTTATGAGAAACAGTGCTCCTACATGCAATTTTATAGGTCATGCTGTTCAAAAATGCACTGTTTATATTTTATTTTCTCTTTTTAAAACACAAAGCACACCACTGAAATTATAAAAAAAATTTTTGTATTTCTGATTTTCATAGGGTTTACTTAATAATCAAATTAACAGAACAATTTCAAAGCAAGTGACAAAAAAAAAAAAAAGCCAGCAAAAATATGTTGTTCTGTTGTTTTCCTTTCCTTTTTTTTTTTTTTTTTTTTTCTCCCCATTTAAATCAAGTGATAACTAAGGTCTGATAAACTGAACAACATCACTTAGCAGCATGCACAATGAGAAACTAAAAGCTTTTAATTATACTTTTACTCAGTAGGGGTGAAATTACAGTTTGGAAGACTCAGGGCAAAAGCTGAATTGTTAGTTTTGTATTTTAACACAACAAAGCCACAATTAGACTAAATTAGTTAACAGCTTATTCATTAGCCTTTGATAGAAATGTGGGTACAAACTGACTAAGAATCACAGAATTGGGCTGGCCAGGGTTGGAAGGAACCTCAAGGATCATGAATCTCCAACCCCCTTGCCACATGCAAGGCCACCAACCTCTCCGTTTAATACTAGACCAGGCTGCCCACATTATTGTTTGCAGCAAAGTATATATCTAGCCATGTAGGAGTATACAGACCTTGCTATGCTAGGAAAGTCAAAGATTTATGTGGTTAAGCCATGACCCATTTGCTAGGATTGCCAAAATGAACTTCTGCATTCTTAAAGACATCACATTTACAATGCCACATTTCTTAAACTAGTAGTAGAGAACTACTTTCTTTCCCTCAAAGGATTACCAGACATAATAAATCTAAACATGCAATATTTCCTGACTTCCAGTGTTTCATTTTGTACTTTCCACCTAAAATGAGAACCTTCTGAATAAGAAAAGTATAAACAGGAACAAAAAGTATGCCTGTAGGAATGAATACCAAATATGATCTCCCACTGCAGCAATATGTAGCTAAATTCCCCCCCACACACACACACAAGAAAAAAAAAAAAAAAAAAAAAGTAACACAATACCATGACTATTCCAGAATTATTCTTGAGGCATTCTAGAGAAGAAAATCTTGACCTCACTAAATCACAGAACCACAGACTCTCAGGGGTTGGGATTTCTGCAGATCCTCTAGTTCAACCCCCTGCAAAAACAGGTTCCCTACAATAGGTTACACAAGAAAGCATCCAGGGTTTGAACATCTCCAGAGAAGAAGAGTATATTCTTTCTCTTGGCAGCCTGTTCCAGTGCTCAGTCATCCCCAAAGTAAAGAAGTTGGTCCTCATGCAAATTCAGATGCAAAGCTCCCTATTGTTTTACTATGGCCAGGATAATAACTTCAATAGATGAGGAATAAGTTAGTTCCTGTGATGCATCTCTCACATGATCCACTTGTTCTCCAGACTTCTTCAGGTACGGAAGAGAGAGTCTGATATTGCTCTGTTGCACATCAGAATTCAAAACTACAAAAAATAATTTATCAAGCATCACTGTGTCCTTCCAACACTGCTAATAAAGAATAGTTCTTATTTCTACTGCACTTCATAGCTTTATATAGCTTTAGACTACCAAAAGTGGGATTTGTAGCAAGATCTAAAAAAAAAAAAAAAAAAAAAAAAGGAAGAGGGAGAACATAATGCCAGAATTTTGGAAAAAAAATGAAGAAAGATGAAAGATCAAGACATTAAGTTCAACTATTTATACTGGTAATGACTCAGAAAAATTAAGAAGTTCTCTTAAACCTTACTTCAGGAAAGAAACACTGAGAAGTGTAGGAAAGACAACAAGATATGGTCTGATAATGTTATGTTTTAAACTTTCTCTCTCTTTATGTGCTCTCTCACTTTAATTTGAATTATATAAGCACCTATTTTTTTTAAATATACCTAAAAAAAACCTATAAAGATTTCAGAAATTACACTATATTACAGAAATACACAAATAGATTTAAGAAATGATTCCTGAGGCTAGTGAGTCATGCCACACTACCCTCTTATTTACACTGACGTGCTAACTCAGAGAAAAGAACATATAATTTGTTTAAAAATATGACATGTTGAATTCTCTTTCATTCATTCTAGAAGTGTCTCAAATTGCTGCAGAGAGGCAATCTCTGTCAGAAAAGCACACAGTGTAACATGGAATATATCAAACAAGAAATTAACAACTCTTATTGGTTCCCTTGCCAGCAGAGCAAATTAAGATAATTGAGCACCAAGTATCCATACTGTCCAAAAACTATAGTTGTCCTGTGGCCAGGCAACAAACTTCAATGCAACTCCATGCCAGCGTAGATGGAAGTTTTGAGTCTGATCCAATAAGCACAACGAGAGTCACTGGAAAAAACAGACAAAGCACAATCCTTCAACACACTCACTAATACACAGCAAATGACAATAGCTACCAAATGATAATGAATTTGAACAAATATTCACGTGGTATTCTATCCCAGTAAAACCCAAAGCTACCCTTAACATTTCTTCAGATATACTCACTAATCTTTATCTCCCATATCTTATCCAAGCTGCAGAAAGCATGGTATGTTTATTTCCACAAACATTGATTCAGATTAAAAAACGAAGTCCTTTCTGCTACACTTGCATCATGTTTATGATCATTCTCTGCACACATTCAAACAATCAAATTTCACTTGCATAAGTGCCAGCAGGAACTAATCAATTCCCATTAAAGTCAGTGATAGTCATTCAGATGCCAGTCCTACATCAATATAAATTGATATATATACACTCAAGTATTTGCACTAAAAGTGATAAAGTTATGCGAGAAAGGAGTACTGTTGAATTCACCAAGGAGAAAAGATTCTTCTAAAACTTTTAAGAGTTATGTAGAGGAAATTCAAATTCCACCTAGGATATATATATATATATATATATTTTATATATATATATATATATATATATATATATTTTCCAGCTATATCTATTTTTGTGGCATCCAGTTTGTTGAAGATCTAAAGCTACTCATATCAAACATAACTTAACAGTTTATACATCAGATAACAATCTGATGTACAATCTTAGATGGTTTCTTGTGATTTGGGGGAAATGTTTCCAAAACCATATGGGAAGCTAGAATTAAGCTGGGCATTTCACAACAAAGACAGAAATTCAGTTGATTTAAGCTAAACAGAAGCTATGTGAAAATGGAAACATCGCTTCTTTATGTAATTGCTAGAATTATTAGACTAACTACAGCTTATATCTAGACCTTAACTTCTCAGAGCCGAACAGTTCAGCATCCCTCTTGTTAGGAAAAAAAGGTGAAATATAGTCTGAAAAAAGAGGGTTGCCCACAGTCATTACTGAAAAATAAATACTAAGAGAGAACGGGAGATGAGAGAATAAAGAAAAGCTATGAGAGATGGCAATAGTCATTACATCATTTGATACAAACTAACATATAGCATGAAAGCTAAGAAGAAGAGGAATAAGGAAGCCTGGGAGTTGAGACAAGAAGTTGCTTATGACTGGTTGATTCTTTGTCAAGTACACTTATGTTAAAGAAAAAGGTCTGTAAGAGCATATTTGACTGGCTTACGTTATGGAAAAAAATCAAGATTTATTGATGTTGAAAATACCTATGATTTTCCTGATCCGATTTCACAAACTCGGATCATGTCATTGGGAAAATTCCACCCATTTAAAGATCATCTTTATAGTTGCTGCATTATACTGTACTATATTGTATCATTACAACGAGGGAGCAAAGTTATGTGCCATGAGCTTCATTAAAAAAGCTCCTCAGAAATATTTTTGATGCCACAACCAAAATACACAAAGTTTCAAAGCACCAATTATGTTAATGAAAAGATGGGATACAAAGTCCTGAATTGGTTTGAAACATTATTGATAACTGAAACATAACTCATCATTACTGATGATATCTCAGAGTTGCCACGAAAAGAGAAGTCACAACTACTTCTCCATCTTCATGAACGTGCAGAACTTTACAAAGGCATGCAGACAGCTGACCAGTAAAAAAAAAAAAAAAAAAAAAAATTCCTAAATTATGCACCAAAAAACAAAGTTATTCTTCTTCAGACAAGATATCTACAGAGAAACTGTAATATCTGAAAAGACATTTGATTTTTTTCAGAGCATATGTTCTGCTTTTCCCAGGTTCACCGCTTGCCAGATGGTTCACCACCCATGAACTGACTTCATTTATCCCCTGGCTTCACTGTATTACTGTGACTCTGGAAGACATCATCTGATTTTTGTACACTGGAGTCAGCATTCTGAGGCTCCCACGTTGACAGGTCACTAAGAAGGCAGAGCAGAGTGGCCAGGCCACCCCTAGAGTGTAAAGACTGAGACAGTCAGACATCTGTCAGGTAGCACAGGAGAAGGCAAATGTCTGCCCTGCCTCCAGGACACCAGTTTGTCTGTCATCTCACGTAGTAGTTGGGGTTCTGACTCTAGAGGTCTGTCTAATTCAGTAACGTTTCCTTAACATTTCTCTTTTAAAACTGTCTTTGATAAGCCAGAAAAGACACTGTGTGTGTGTGTATGAGGTCCTTAGCACACAAGGTGAGATATCAGCTCTAATGTGAGGTCAGTTTTATCAGTAAGATCAAAGTCAGTCTGGAAAGCATCTGAAGAAAAATACTTAAAACAGTTTTTTTTGAAGCATACGTTTGATTGTTTAAAAGATATTTTTTTACTACTTCTTTAGTTCCAATTAATACTGTGTTAACACTTCTGAACACAATAAGCTAAAAATATTTAAGCTTTAATTATTTTGTCTTCGCTTATATAGAAATGTTTTATATTTAATGTCACAAATTTATTCCTATCTTAGAGCTTGCACATGTAAAGATTCCCCAATTTTGGCATTTTTAATGCACGTCTTGTTACTGTACTTAGACTGCCGTTTGATTTTGAAGGTGTTAGACTCTTTACTGCTCACAAAGCAGTCAAGATTGTGCAGAGAGGACTACAGGGAGAGTTTTCTGCAGCCAGACTGCCTTAAGCTTTAGAGAACTTCCCCTGTGGCTGGTTCAGATGAATGAGCATAATTAACGTGAATCTCCAGTGGCAATGCAGATGACAAATGGATGATCATGCAGTGAAAAACTCTGTTTTTATGTCACCAAGATCTGCTGCTGTGATTGTTATCTTCCCCCCCTCTCTCACTCACTTGCTTTGGAGTATTTTAAAAATAAAGTTTCTTGTTCACAAAATACTGCTCCAAAAGCAATGCCTCCTAGCAAAGGTGTGTCATTTCATTTCTCCATGTGGAAAAAAATGGCATCCATCCACATTCATCAATGCTCACTGAATGTTTATGGAGACCACACAATGGTGGCAAGAACAGTAAAGCAGTGGACAGTGAATTTCAGCAGTGGTGACAGCAACACAAAGTCACTTCCACTGATGCATCAGCACAGCAAGCAGGCTCTTGCTTGCCACTGGTGAAAATGCATAGCTAATGCTGGCAAATATGTTCCAAAATAAGGTTTTGTAGATGAGAATTTACTCTACCAAAGTGTTATTGTGCCCTTTGTATCTGTTGTAGTTTCCACAGAAATAAATAGGAGACATTACTTTCGGAGTGAGTGATATAATATAACAAGCCAGTGAGTACTATACTAGGCTTATAATCAGAGCTTCTGTGAATAATGAGCTCTGGCTAATGAAATAGAAAGTGAAAGATCAATACCACTCAAGTAAATAGAATATAGGCTTCAATCTACTACCACTGAGGTTTTGATGGCAAAAATTCAATTCTTTATGATGTCCACAGAATTAGGATGATAGTGAGCAGACTATACATGCATTCTGTGAAATAAGGACATTGTAACTTACGTGAGTGCATAAGCAAAACTAAGATTTTTCTTGCAAAATATATAATTAAAGCTGTAACTAATTTCAAATCAACTAATCAAGATATATATAAGCTACACTTTTATCACGATAATTAGTTTCTATAATGAAGACAACTCTGGATCATGTTCTGTAAATTAATGTTTCCACAAAAGGCCCTACGAAGGCGGAAGAGTTACCTAATTAGCAGTTACTATTGTACTCAAGAAGCTAGAAAACAGAGATCAAAAAGTATCAGAAGCCACATCATTTCAGGAATCCAATAACAGCTGACCAAGACTCATACTAGTAAAAGAGTGCAGAAACCCCTTACAGAAAATACAATACATTCTTACAGGCAGTGTTCTGATCAACATCAACTTTTATATCAACTTGAATATGTGAAGAAAATATTTTCCCATGAGAAAGAAAACAATTAAAAATACTGACCTCTGTTCAGAATCTTTGCTTAGGAACTATAAAAGGACAGCTGAAATACAGCACATAATAGCACAAAGTAGGGCATAATTTTGGCTCAGCACCATAAGTAGTATTTAAGACCTTACTTTTGCTGACTGTACTCTGGGCTAGACTGTGAGGTGTAAAAGAGAGTTGGTTTTTACATGTGTTCACATCTCTGGAGACAATCTTTCAAATCCCACATAATATTCTGCATGCAGTATTAGGGGTTTGCTTTTGAAAAAAAGCCTAAATTTCTCTCAGGCAACTGTTTCTCTTTCAGAAAGATGCAGCTTTTGATTTACGGATCTCATGGTCTGTCTCTAAATAATTACATTCCAGAGGTTAATTCTTCCTACTGAGAAACACATTTCATTTCCTTTCTGAATGATCTTACTTTCATTTACAGTCACTGGATCTTATTTGTGCTCTCTTTGCTACAGTGATAGGTCCTCTAGTATTCACTTGTTCCCCCAAGACAGAAAAAGATAAAATCAGACTGTGGCTTTATTCTGTTCAGTGTAGTAACACCTCCTTCTCTACACTGAATCTGTACATTACACATTCAGGCACACTTTCTTTACTTAAATGTTTGTGATTTTGACTGTATTCACTGAAGATATGAGTTTGAATACTGAGTATGAGTTTTCCTGCAGAAAAGCAAGTCTGAACATGGGCTTTCTATCTATCTTGGAAAACCTTCTGTCACAAGACATTTTGGAAAATAAATTCACAGCCTCATATTCTCTCTGCACTTTTTAGGAAAGTAGCAACTGTAACTCCACTGGAGATTGACTTTCTTCAAATTTAATTCTGCCATTTTGTCTCAGAATGCCATCTAGGTTGATATTTTCCAAGAGACCAAACAGAATTATTGAAATTCAGCATCCTGACTGGACCTAGTCAGGGAATAGCAACCACGTCACTTGAAACTGGGACAATTTGAAATATTCAGTCACATATCTGTGCTCCTCATAAGACTTCCTATAAAGGATGGGCTCCCTTTCTATGCTAGCTAAGTAAGATTTTTAAGAATGATTGCTTTACTTTGATGGGTATTACCACTTCAGGATATTTAATTCTTTTAGAATTGTCCTTTACAATATAACAGAATATCGTGGCTCTCATGAAAGTAAATTAGAAAACAACAAAGCATATACGTGATGACAAGCCAATGAAAAAAGTTTTGTCCACTAAATGAGCAGTAAGATCTGTATTTATCCAGAACACCAAACATTTTAAATACTGCAACAAATATCTGTAAACTAATATTGTCACAATAAATTAAAGTGAATAATGCCTCCTTTGAATGAGGAGGGCTGAACCACATGGCTACAGCCACATCACATACACAGGAGGACAAAATAGAGCAGACGGAGGTATCAGAGGGTCCTCCATCTTTGTAGCTTTATGTTCTCCCCACCCCTCCAAAACAAATTTGTGCTCAGAGTTGAGGGGCATTGGCAAAAAAAATCTTTGAGAAGACTTGCATCAAATTAATTCCCTATGACCACTGCAGCTCCAATTAGAATGTTCCACTGCGAATTTTTGACACAGCAAGTCCTAGCCACAGCCTAAGGCCTAACCATGTACAGATTTGAAAAGGACTTTAATCTGTATACATGAATGCATTTATGCATTAAGGTAACCTAGAGCTAAGTCTTTACAGTCATATAATTAGCATAGACACAATCTTCTTCCAGTTGCAGTTACACTGGTTCAAAAATTACTGGCTCCAGCCCCAGAGGCAACTGTTCTGTCTCCAACCTGCACTGTTGGAGGCCTTTTTAATCACAACAAACTGAGATTGCTTTAAAAAAATTAAATAATATATCCATGCTAATCTGGTTTATATGCATTAAAGTGAATCCACTATCACTTGAACTGGGAAACAAGAGGAGGCAGTAGCTTCTGACAGTAATCCTTTGAAAGTGTGTAACTTCTTATTTTGCAGGGTAGCAGGACAAAAATAGGTGATGATGCTTCATTCCTCTTTCTCTCTGTAGGTGTTCGGAAGAAATTGCTTAGTCCAAGATGTCCATTTAGCCTTGTTTACTAAATGATAAGTCCAGCAAGCCTTTTGATTTCATTTAGCTGGGCAAAATGAAATTTCACATGAGATAAATGGCCTGTGACACCCTCCACACATTAATAGAGATTAGTTTTGAGAGACAACAATCTGAATAATCTGATGTGTAGAAATGCCACAAGTTGATTATACAAAAACAATCATTCTTTGTTGTTACACTGTTGAAAACGATTTCTAAAATTATATTCTTCCCTCATCAACATGATAAACTGAGGAATTATTTAAGGAACTCCAAAAACATTGAACCAGGCCAGGTATGGTATTAGTACTGTGACAGATTGTAAGGTTTAACACAAATTTTTAAGTATACATGTAATACTCTATCCATTGCCTCATCAAAGATTCAGGCTAATTAACGGAAAGACATTTTGGCAGCAAGGCCAAATAACTTTTGATTGGAAATAATCTGGTTGTACCTCTTCTCTAAACCAAGACAGAAGCATACAAAGAAGTTGCATTGTACCATTGCTTTTTAGTTAGAAAACAAGATATGTGGAACAGAATAAGTTTGAATGGTAGAGTAAAAATTATTGTTCTAAGGATTAAGTAGAAATAGCCAGTTTTGTTTAGTTGGCACATACATATATATATATACACACACACAAAGAAGAAAACTATTAGCTTAACTGGCAGCAGAGAATTGTTGTGCAGACAAAGAAAGGCTCAAGAATTTGAGACAGGAAGGAAGAAATCATGAACACATAGAAATTTATGGAATAAAATACTGAAAAATTATCCGCTTTTGAAATATATTTAACATTTTCATAATTTGTTTTTGCCACTAAGATATAATCCTGAACATTCTGAATGCAAATCCATTTTTATGTTAAAATATTTATATATTTTAATCAAAACAATTAACAAAAAGGTTAACCAAAGAACTTTTAATTATCCAAATACACTACAGAACACATTTTTCATTTTTAAAGTCCTCCACTGACATTAGCTAATTGAAGAAGCTTTTGATAAGGTTTTTGATAAAGTCCATTACATAAAGTGATTAAGTAAGCTTCACGAGCATCTGATGAAAAGCAAAATATACTTATTGAATACATATTGAATACAAGCAAGAAATTTTAAAAATGACAAACTGTCAATTCACATACTGTGCAAACAGTTATAATATGATAGGAAAAGTAACTGAACTAGCTCTATTTGAGAAAAGCTTAAGCATATCAATAACTTGATTGGAGGCAACCTCATTAGTATTGTCACATGCTGAGAAAAAAACCCAAGAAATACAGATCTATATCATTCACAAGACACACTTGTAAATAAGAACCCAACAAGTGTGATTTTTTTTTTTTTTTTTTTTTTTTTTTTTTTAAGAGAAATCCATACATTTTGGCCACCTTGTTTGCATAAAAGCAAGGGAAACGTGTGATGCATCATGGGTTTCATTTATTTGATACTCTGAAGCAAAGGGTCTTTATTTTGCTGGAGATGCAGCGTTAAATCCTCTATGTATTGCAGTATCATATAGCATTTTTACTTCAAAAGTATTATTTTTTTTTCCTTTTTCTTTGCTAAATATGAACAGTTCATCAACTGGCACGCAAGATGTGGAACTCCATCCAACAAATTCCAGGATAGGTACATCAACTTCCCCACCTCTATTTCAACCAACAACTCATCAGCCTCAACCATCTAAAAAGAAAGCACCCCTGTTCTCTTACTTAATCCCCATTATCTGGTGCTCTTTTCTCTAAAAAATTATCCCCACCTTACTGCTACTTGAATGCAATTCTGTAAGATAATCTGTAATAACTAGTAAGTTCCCTGTTCATTTACCATGAACTAAATAGTTATCAAGAGTCTTTGGGAAGCTGGGAATAATGTAGAAACTATTTATCAAGGAAATAAGAGTTCTTCGTAATCAGGCCTTCAAAGATCAGAACGATAACAATCTCAAAATAAGGCTTCAAAACACATGATTACTAGTAATTTGGCTTCAAACATATCCATCATTAAACTATGTATTACTATATCTGTGCTAAAAACCTCATAATAACAATCAAAAAGACTTATCATTCATTGTGATCAAAAAACTACTCAAGAATAGCTGGAGAAGAGCTAGCGTTGCCATCAGGGTGATGAATTCATCAGGGAATGAAAATTTGCAGTTACACAGATGAAGTTTCACATGTATCTGAACAGAAGTAAAGACAGGAGTTGTGCATAAAGTTACTTTTTCTCAGACTGGACTAGAAGAATAATACAGATAGGCTTGCCTGCTCTTGAAGATTTGATTGAGATACAGAGAGAATATGGAAGCGGCGGATGTTTTTCTCTTAGTTTAAATTTGGAGTGCTTGTGCCAGCACGTCCTATACTAAGAACTCACCAGGCTGTGGACTTAGAACAGAAATTTCTTTGACCAATGAATTTGCAAAAATCTTAGATATATAATACAATAAACAGTAAAGGTTCCCTTTGACTGATTTCAAGACAGGCCAATGAAATTCAAACCAGAGGAAATCTGTAGAAAGACGCAAGCAAATTGTAAGTTTGCACTGAGATAAATATTTTCATATTTATAAGTCTGCAGAATAGCAAAGCATAAACTAGGCTTGTGGTAAAATTAAATGTCAGAACTAAAGTACAATCAGGAAGATACCAATATCTTGTTAATTTGGTGCACATAGATTCAGCTTTTTGGTTCATTTGGGGATAAATTAGTTTTATTTTTCAACATAGTTTCAACCATGAATGTCAGAGTTCTAAAAAAAAAAAAAAAAAAAAACAAAACTTATTTTACTATGATATTGGAATACAAGATAAAATGTAATACAATCTAGTTGAAATTGAGACTACTAAATCAAATAAAATAGGAGAGAAAGAGAGAGTTCCTGAGGCCAAGTCAAACTGGAAAAGCTTGGTAAGCTAGCAAAGCACTCTTCAGCACTCACTGCAAAGCAGTAAGGAATCTGCCAACTAGAAAGGGCCAGATTCCACAATGTACAGGGATAGATACCTGGAACTGGAGCATTAACAGCTTAACACCTAGAGCGCTACATGATGTTATGATGTGGAATACTGAAAACCAAAAATCACAAAACCACGACAAATAGAAATGCAGTACCTGAAATCCCATGAAGCTGCACTTTGTTTGCAATAATGGATTAAATAAAAAGTCAACAGACCACGTGAGCATCTGTAACAACCTTAAGCAAAAAAAAAAAAAAAAATTCACAGTGACTGAGGAAGACAAAGGTTTCACACAGATATGCTTGAAGTAGTGAAGTCCACAATTTGTTCCAAGACACTGGAAACATTATTGGCTAATATAAACCAATTTCCAGTTATTTTAGACCAATTCTTCCATTTCTGCATTGCAACTGGTTAGGTCACTGCTTGAAAATAAGCCACTGGTCTTTTTGCAGCTTTGCTATTGATTCTATTCTGGCCAGTTAAATAGTAGCCTGAAGAATTTATCTACTGTGTTCAACTTCAACCTTTGTTCACCTATGTTTAATGCACAGCTACATTAAAAGATATATTTGATTAATAAATAAATATCAGAGCAGTTGATTTTACCGAGGGGTTATCTTTCTAGCTTCTTCTGTTTAAATTGTTTTCTCAGACATTTAAGAAATAGGGAATTTATTGTACTTTCTTCTGTGACATACATTGTAATACATTGGTGCAAATACACTTCAGCTGGCCACTATGATCATCAGCTTAAAGATCAGTGTCATCTATACTCCTATGTCACATGGCACTATTACAGTCTAGAAGCTGTAAAGTTAATTAGAGAGTCTGTACTTCTTATTGGCACTTTTGTCTTGAAAAACTCATCTTTTGGGCTTTATTTGCTTGTTTTTGTGATATATTCACCCCAATAAAAACCTTTACTTAAGGAGCTTTCTAATTATTTTTAAACGAAGCCTGTAGCAAAATCTTCTAAGAGCTTTTTCTTTTAGCCACGGAATAATTGCTATGGAAATCAGTTTAAAGCCTTCTTTGGAGGCTAAAACTTAAAACATAAGAGAAGCAGAAATGGCAGTTCAACAAAGTAGATAACAGCTGAGGAGGATAGACATAGGGCTCTAGAAATCACAGGCATAGGAGACAGCGAGTAAAGCAACTGACTAGATCAAGAGTCTACATCAAAATAGCATATAGACAGGTTTGCTAATTGATGCTAAGAAAAGACATAGGCCACATCCCACAGTCCCAAGGCAGGTCCTCTTTTCTCCTTGTAACAACATCATTGTGGCATCCGCCCATTATCCTGGAGTATGCAGACGTTTACAGATTTGTGATGGATTCAATAGCGTCTGAGAGTTATTTGTACTCCTTGGAAATTAAGCAACTGCAAACCTGAAGAGGACTGAGAAAGGACTGACTCATATGTGCCCTTTTCTATCCCTAGAGAAGCATAACACAGGGAAGATAGCCCAGTGGTTCCATTCCTTTGGTTTTCAACTGCTGTGCCACCTAGAACACTTCAAGCTTCCACCCTGCCTCCCTGTTCCAGTCTGGTGGAAACTGAGAGTAACACTTGAAAACAAAAGAGTTTGACCAATGTGAAAATATGGCAACTTATTCTGCTAACATAAGTGACTATTGTCCCTTTGTTCTCTTTTCTGTTATTAACTCATTAAGTTATTTCAAAGATTAACATTTGCCAAATTAGAAAACATTTTTTTTCTTTTATAAATGTTTAGCAATGCTATTTGTTTACTCTATTGTAATCCAAAAAAACACTCTCTTATCCGCTACTACATTCACAGTTCTAGTGAGAAAAGAATTGACTTTCTGGTCTTAGAGAGAATCAGACAAGATACCATAAAAACTTCTCTAAATAGCCATCCAGGAGGCATACTTATGCTCCATGCACATACACAACATGTAAACTACTCATTGCCATGGCAAGTGGATGTACAGCAAAAGTACGTTCTGACCAATTGAGAGTGCAGTCTTAGTTTTCATCAGGCAGATTCAGTATACAGATGCTCACTGTGCAAGGGTCTAGCACATAAAAGATATGGTTAGCTGTCCTTGGTCAGTGGGGAATTAAATGAGTATTTTATCTGATTTTCTAAGATACTCCAAAAACAGCTGGTCATTAAATACATTGGTTGGGTTTAATGTAGAAGGTCAGAGGCACAACAGGAACTTAGTAATCTTTTCAGTGTGCATTTTCATAATTTTTCAGCAAGACTAATGCTATATCACTCCATTTCTCTGAAATCTGAAATATCTAAAAAAAATTAAATGGGACTAGAATACAAAGAGTATGCATACCAGCCTATCAAATTCTAAAATAATTACTCCAGATGTAATAGCAAAATCAGTGCACTTATCCTGTTACCAAGGCCAAAGAGTAAGAACGTTAGACATCCCTGAGAATATCTTGCAAGATTTAGATAGTAAGATTACAGGTATTTATTGTGTCTCAGATTATTTTAACCATCAGAAGTGCCAGAGGTGTGCAATTAATGGGAGAACTGATATTTCTTTCGTAAGTACAGAATAAGATGCTGTCAGATGCAGAAGTAGGTGCCTATGGGATGGTTCTTTCAGGCAGAATAGAAAGCACTAAAGCAATGTATTCCACATAAGAACTGTCACCAATTGAAAAGTGATCCATTAGTTGTAGTTTCTGAATAGGCATAAGTGAGAGATCCATATACTACATTCACATGAAACATCTGTGCAAACAGCTACCTGAGCAACTGAAAATTTAAAAAACTTGTTTATGTGACAGGCAAATGCAGCTGAACAGCCAGTAATACAGGTGTGGGTTAAGAACACTATCATCTCAAATTCTATGAAATAAAACCCACTGTCTTCTAAAAGTAGTTCCTCTGCCATGACAGGGCTCATTCAGGGATCACCACCTAATGACTAAAATGCCATGTCACATAACTGACAAGCAGCCTGAGTGCCATGCACATATGCAGGTCTGGTCCTCAAATTGGGAAAGTATCTGACATTTATTAAAAGAATTCAGAGATAGGAGTTTAATATAAAGGTCCTGGTGACAGAGAATTGTAACATCACAGCATAGCACTGAAGTCTGAGCATGCAGTTTTTAAGTCAGGACACAGGCTAGCTTTGGTTCACTGCATGGGCAATAACGATTCCTGTTCTCCACTGTTAGATTCTGTCTTTTGGCAACTGAAGGAAATCTTTTGCTGAAGCTAGTAAACATAAGTAAATACTATCTTTATACAAGTACCTTAAGAAAGCCTGTATAAACATTAGAATGAATCAAAAGTCATTTCAGGATGTGAGCTGTACAACTGTTTCAATCCATATAGAAAAGCAAAGCCTCTGAGCACATGGATAGCGTTAAGCATATACTTCAGCACTTTCATTCATCACAGCCTCAAGGAAAATTTGTGAGGTTTCTCTGAGACCTGATTACTGGGTTTTATTTTATTTTTTTAAAATCATTCTTGCTTAATGTTTTATCATAACTGGTACTACACATTATCACATTAATTTGTCCTTTAAATGAAAGAAATAATCCAAAGTGCTTACTACTGTTGCCAAAATAAAATTGTTGATTTGCAGTTTCTACAGTATTTTTTTAATCATCAAAACTCATTTGACTGAAATTAGGTTTCTTATATTTACTGTGCTTTGCTGACTAGTTGTAGTTTTAGAAAGTAATCTACTTCGTAACATAACGATGCTATTTTGTAAAGTAATAAAGTATTAATGTAATTAAGCTGATAACCTCATTAATTTTATGAAGCACAAAATAATTATCATTACGTTTCTCAGTAATTACAACTGATAACTATATTCGAAGTTACTATAAATTTTATAACTTGTAATTCAACAACAAGTAATTCTGCATTTCAACAACTAGGAAATAATAGAATAATAGACTAGTTTCCTCATAGTACCACCAATAACAAAAGCTTCAGGAAGTTCAATCCAGGCAGTACAGTATGTTCTCAAATGGCACGGCAAGAAATTACAGTGTATTCTTTTTTTAAACTGTACAGGACATTCATTTTTCATTTCAAATAAGTCAATTTTCTTTTGCAGTTTTGTGTTACATGAACAATAAAACTGAACCTTACTAAATTAGTTCTAATACAGTTAATGTAGATGAATGCAGAAAAAGCTATTTATTAATCTTGAGTATCACAAGATCAGATAAAGTTTGTATTTTGAATTGTATAATAAAGCACTAATTTTCTGTTCTCTCTCGGATGGGATACTTGTCTGTGAATGGTACCACATGTATGAAAAGCTATCCATCTGCACTACACATATTGCAAGAGCTTTCATGGTAAGAATAACACATCCATATTTGTTGTTATAACTTCAGCCAAAGCAGAAAATTTAAATATTCTTCAAAAAAATATACACATGCACAATACTAGAGAAGATTTAGTACTAAACAGATGGCTAGTTGTGCAGAAATACTTTAACAGATGGTTGGCATCCAGGTCTGGAAAAAAAAAAGTTTACTAGCATTTGGAAACTACAACCTTACCAAGTAAGATATCCCTATTCCCATGAAGCTAATCCATGGCACTGCACTGTTGTAAACAAATAATAAGTTTGTCTATCACTGGCAATCAAATAACTTCAGTACTTTCTAATATCCAGTCCAAGAAACTAAACTTGTAGTTGACATACTACCTTTGTTGGTTATGCTTTTTTTTCCTGTCTGTGAGATTTACATCAGCAAAAGCAAGTATGCCATTCATAAGCTTATCAATAAACCTCTTCCACTGAACACCTGACAACTCTCACGGCTGTGAAGCATGCATGACACTTATAGTGGCATTAACTCAGAATAAACACCACATCCTTCTGAAGTGTTTTCTTGGATAATTCAATTGTCAAAATTGTTCCAAAGTAGGGAAGTACAGACTTATCCTTGAAATTTCTTCAGAGTTTTGATTTCAGGTCATTAGATCTTTTGCCAATTCTACTACAGTCATGCAAACAAAACTAGTTTCAAGAAGAGGGGGAAAACAAATTTAATGCAAAATTTAAAACAGAACCACAAAATTGAAATACAACACCTGCACAAACACAGTAAATAATTTTCCTGTGATCAATATGAAAGAAAAATTAAAGAGGAAACAATCTACCCAGCTATACTTAATGAGACTAAATTCCCACTGGAATTTGCCATATACTTGCAATATTCACTGGTATGTTAAGAGACATTTGAGTTAGTTTCAGCATAGCTATGTGGGACACTTCTTACTAGGAAGAGGAATCTATAATGCAAATGATAGATTGTTTATGACAAATAAGCAGTGCCTTTCATGAAGAACGATCTCCAAAATATTAATGTCAAAGTCATATAACTAAACCTTACATATATGTTCATTTGAAATAACAGAGCCAGAAAATCATCTAAATTGGAAAAAAGAATCACCAAATCCAATCATCAGCCTGACCTACCCAGTCCCACCATTAAGCCATGTTGCTTAGCATCATACCTGCACCTTGGCTTTCCTAATTTCATCTCTGCATGTCTGGACAGCATATCTGTATTCTTCCCAGGTTACCAATTCCAGATCCCACTGCCTGAACACTTCCCTCTTTCCCTCAGATTGACCAACAATGCCTTGAAGACAGCCAGAAGTTCACACTCTGGAAATTCAAGGGCCTGAGTCCACCCTTTATCAAGCCCTATTCTTCAAGATCACAAACTCAAATAGGATATAGATGCTACAGCCTAGACTGCCTTCAGTCTTAACCTCTGTAATGATCCCATCCTCACTGGTGAGCACCAGCTCCAGTGACACTCCACCTCTGGTTGGTCTGTTTTATATCTGGACCAGGAATTTATCCTCAGCCAACTCTAGGAGCTTCCCAGATTGTTTGCATTTACAATACTGTTTTCCCAGAAGATATGTGAATGGCTGATATGCTAAGTCTTAGCTTAGACTATATAGAGAAGGGAGTAAAAGGGATTAAGGAGATAATAAAAGCGAACAACAGGATGAACACACAATGGTAGGAAACAGTTTTCACTAAGTCCAGAAGAAATGCAGGAGCTAAGAACACTGCACTTCCATACTGTGAGAATCCTTCTTTGTTTTTTGGCTCAACGCTTACTTCCTGAGATACTTCTTGAGACAAGACTGATTTATTGAGGAAGCAAGTAATGGGTGCTACTATGTGACAATCAGCATCACTTTGTGGACATCTGAAAGCACCTTCCTCCAGAGCTGCTTGCCTCTGGAAGAGAGTGCTCAGGAGTGTTTACTGGTGGAAGATCTGGTCTGTGACTAAATAGCTCCAGCTTGGTAGGAAAAAATTGGGGAATGATACCATCATGTGCTGTGACAAACACAGTGCAGGTGGGCATCCCTGCTCCCTCTTATCTGCTAGCAAGGCCCAGAAGATGGGAACAAAGGAGTTTCTGCTGAGATCCCAGAGCCAGAGGCTGCCACTCCAAGGAGAGCGGACTCAACCACTTTGGATTTGAGCTGTCACTCCAAACAGAGCTGACTCGACCACTTTGGACTTATAAGTTGGTACTACCATAGAAAAAGGGCTATCATTGCTGTGGTCACTGTCTTCGTCAACAGAAAAACAATGCCCAGTGACCTACCACTACTGAAGATCAATGACTGAACTATGAATCATCTTGGATCCATGGTGACTATGTCCCTCTTGCGTCCTATAAAGATTCCTTGCTTCTCCTTTCCTATCTTTTCTATCACCCTCCTTTCCTTCCCCATTACCCTAATTTGTAATAGTGTCAGTCCTCCCCTTCCCCATCTCCCTGATTAAGATTTGTAATAAACTGGTCAGACCAACATTTGAACCATTGTTTCTTAATCTCATGCTGAGTATACAGATTGTAAAGAAACAACCTCCTCTTCCTCCTATAAACTGGAGCGAGACGTATATACATGGATCTCTTAGCTCTGGAAACAGCCAAATTCACAGAAATACAAAGAACAACTCTGCCTGATTAACCTGTGATCTTTAAGTATCTCTATGTCATTTACCACCCAGTCCGAAAATGTCAACATGCAGAGGAACATTAGACTTTTACATGAAAGCTCCCAGGTTCTCCCTTCAGTAACTTCACAGGAATTAAGAAGTTCAAGGCTGCACACAGAAAAACTAAACGTAATATATTCAGTGTCAATTACAAACAGCATGATCTAAGTTTATATCAAATTGTGAATATCTAAAAGCTTCAGTAAACCAAGTAAGTCCAGACCTGTACTCTTGCATTATTTCCAGCAAGTGCAGCGGGACTGGATGATCATGGAGGCCTTTTCCAGCCTCAGTGATTCTATGTGATTCTGTGATAATATTATTTCCAAAGAAAACTGCATTTAATTGTGCTTACATTTAAGAATATCAATCCTTCTAATTACTTAATAAATAAGCTCTGTGTTAGAGTGTTACATAGTAGTAGTCTTTGTTTCTAGTGCAAAGAGACACTCTCTGATCCTCTAATGTACTGATTCATATAATCAAAAGACATTTTTAAATGACAACAAAAAATAATATGTAAATATGCTGGAGACTGTATCAACAGATTCCCATTCCACTTATCACTCATACATGTTGAATGATAGGTGTTTCAGTCAACTTTCACCTCATTCTTTTTCAATTCATACAGAGGTATTTTACTATCAGTGGTAATTAATTACAAAGCTACTCTTATTAATGCTCTGAACATTGTAAATAAAATTAAAAAAAAAACAAATATCATGTTTCTGAAAGTGGAAAAATAAAAAAAAAAGCAAAGCAGAATAATTAAAAGTTACATTTTTCAAACATAAATTACATACACTTTGTTAAAAAGTAGAAGCATAGTACTCACAATACTCAGAGAAATCACAAACACCATGTATGTTCCCTAAAGGAAAAAAACATGTATTCACCACCATTAACAATACCTCAGCATTTTTACCTTACACTAACCATAGGCCACTATCCCTTCATTCCTTTATGCAACTGAATTTTAAATCTTCACCTTCCAAGCTCCAAGTGTAAAATGCTAGTATTAGTCCCTTGCTGCCTTAGCAGGTGCCCTCTTTCTTGCCAATTCTGGTAATTATCAGCATACAACCTGCCACAAGGAGCCCACCTGGGTTGCATTCAGTAACTTGAATTGCCCATTTTGTGAAGAACCTCACCCCCATATTTTTACAAAAGTCACGTGCTAGCAGTAGTAGTTTACACTACTTCTTAACTAATCTTAATTTAGGTAAAGAATGACCAAATGCTTTTACGAAGTATTGCTACACACTTAGCGGCCCTTTTATCCTTTCATACAGGGAAATGCTATAGCAAAAATAGCCTCAAAAAACTTGTACAAATCAAGTCAAAAGTGGTTGATGCAGAACATGCACATTTTTTTATCTATTGTACTGGTCAAATGGTCACTGGTAGTCATTTGTCTAAAGATCAGGAATTTTCACTATTAGGAAAAAAAAATGAATCATTACTGTTATAATCACATTCACCAAACAACAGTAAAGACAATCTGCACAAGAAAGGATAATAGTTTAGACAGTATAGTAAACCTGTCCTACATGCAGTGAAAAAGAGGATCGTAGAAATTTAAGTACCTTAATCAACTATGGGCAAATTCACTTTTTTTTGTATACAGGAATACAGTTTTACTCTTTATCTTGCTTATAAATCTGGTTCATTTTCAACTGAAGGTTTTTGCCTTCTCATTCTTCAGTGCTTTCTTGTTCATTTTCACGCAATTTAAATGAGAGACTTGAGGACTGATCTTTTGATTAGCTTATGCAAAAGCTGAATTCATCTTTCTAAGTCTATCAGCTCCAGTCTAGGAAGGGAGCAAAATGAGATAATTACCTCCCATTAAACTTGAAAATAAGTTATATCTGTATGTTGTTGAGTTAGGTATTCTCATTTACACAGTTGTAGGGGTTCTCTCCATCTGCTGATGCTATGTCGATATCTGCCATGAATTGCCATCCATTTCTGTGCGCTAGAATGGTAAACTTCAGTGAACCAGTTTTATACCACGTAACAAAAGAGCTTAGGTTAAAAAGCATTTAGAGAGATTATACTCTCATACCTACACACATGGTAATTAGGGTCATGTGGAATTAAAGCCCTTCACAAAGAACCATTCTTTCCCCCCAGCAACCTCTCAACAGTCATAGGTACTTTAGATTTCAATTTCACTCCAATAGTTCTCAGTACATCTTGCCCACAACAACAAATTGAAACTACCACCAATATGAACTAACTAAACCAAATCAGTAAAAATGGTATTTATTGCTGTAAACACATTTCCATTTGCCAACTTATGATAGCTCTTCTAAATAAATTCAGGAATGTACATTTCACATCACTGCCTGATTACAATTAAGCTGGCAGGTAGTAAGCCTGGTTCAATTTAAGGGAAAATAGTTCTACATCCAGAAGTAATACTCTACAATTGCTGAGTTCTTCCATAAGATTTCTATGCCTACTTTTACAAAACTACCTTTAATATTTTATTATGAAGTACTTCCATTCTTTAAAGGAAATGAGATAGAAACTCCTACCCATCTGTATAATCAATGAACATACAGGTGTTATAATTAAGAAATACACAAGAGAGTTTGGCTAAGCAGGTTATTACACCAAAAAGAAGAGCTAGAGAGCTTACCCTTGTCCAGGGCTTCCAGGAAAACTCCAAAAGGAGGGATCTCCAGAAAGAGATCCTTCCCCATTGGTAGTTGGCTCTTAGACGGGGTCTAGGAGAGGTGGAGCCAAGCTCCATCCCTTCTAGCAGCACAGGTGAAGGCAATTCACCTGTGCTCCCATGGCTGACTTATTGCTCACTTCAGGTGATTAATCAAAGGTTCAGACCATGATTCAGCAGTTCCCATACACCATCCTTGCTGCCTTTCACGTTTATAATGCAGAAATAAGTGAAAACACATATCTACTGCCTGAAGTTATCACTTTGAAACACATGCGCTCATAAGCTGTTCCAAGAATGATTTGGTTTTTTTTTACTAAGATGTTACACAAATAGCAAACCTATACATTTGTGACAATTTTCTGAAAAACACTGTCACATCAAGCAAGTACAATCTAAAATACACAACATACACCATCCTCTTATTTCAGAAGCGTCAACAGCTACAAAAATGGACACTAATTTATGCTATTTAAAAATAGTCTGTAATGCAATGGAAAGCACAGCAGTAAAAGCAGAGTAGCAAGGTCCCAGGCTGCAACAACCACAGACACAGAAACAAAAGAAAGAAGCTATTTACCTTCAGGAGACCCCAGCTATACAGGCATCTCCAGCAAGATACCCTTACCTCCACTGCCAACCCTTAAGCGATGTCTGTGAAGGGGTAGGTCCTGGCTCCACACCTTCTAATCACCTGAGCTCCCCTGGATTGGCCCTGCCTTTCCATCAGGTGCTCAACCACTGGTTCAAGCTGTGATTTAGCATTTCTGTACAGAGTCCTTGTGTAGGAAAAACACTGAGGAGCTTTATTCGTTTGACCAAAAGGAACAAAAATACATATTACTGGAGTGAGCCTCTTTAAAAAATAAAAATAATCATAGAATCATGGTGTGACTTGAAAAGAACAATAGTGATCATCCAGTTTCAACACCCCTGCCTTGTGCAGGGTCACCAACCATAGACCAGGCTGCCCAGAGCCACATCCAGCCTGGCTTTGAATGCCTCCAGGGATGGGGCATCCACAACCTCCTTGGGCAACCTGTTCCAGTGTCACCACTCTCAGAGTGAAAAACTTCCTCCTAGTATCTAACCTAAAGCTCCCTTGTCTCAGTTCAAAACCATTCCCTCATGTCCTATCATTATCCACCCTTGTAAACTGCCATTTCCTCTCCTGTTTATGTACTCCCTTCAAGTATCGGAAGGCCACAGTGAGGTCTCCCTGGAGTCTTCTCTTTTCCAAGCTAAACAATCCCAGTTCCCTCAACCTTCCTTCACAGGACAGGTGCTCCAGCCCTCTGATCATCTTAGTGGTCTTCCTCTGGACCCACTTCAAGAATTTCACATCTTTCTTGTGCTGGGGGCCCCAGGCCTGGACGCAGTACTCCAGATGGGGCCTCACAAGAGTAGAGGAGTACAATCATGTCCTTCACCCTGCTGGCCACTCCTCTGTTAACTTAGCACAGAACAAAGTTGGCCTTCTGGGCTGCAACTGCTGGCTCATGTCTAGCTTATCCACCAAGACCCCCAAGTCCTTCTCCATAATCTGGAAATTTGTACATCTACCAATCTGAAAAGCCCTGATTTAGAGACACCATGTTATCTATAGTTCAGCTTGTAGCTGATAACGAAATAAAAATGATTAGGAGAGACAAGTGGTAGTTCTGAAGCAAGAAGCAATGAATTAATGTAATAAAAACATCTCTGCCAAGCTGGAGTTGCCTGGATTAATAAGAAAGTATGCTCTATGTCAAGCTCTCCTCCTGTCCTATTCCATTTCCCTTTCTTTCTCACCAAATCATCTCCACCACTGCTAGTTTCAATTACCTCCTACTTAATGCTACTGTCATAGTTTTGGATGGAATAGAGTTAGTTTTCTTCCTAGAGGCTTGTACGATTTGGATTTTTGACAAAAAAAAACAAGTGATAACACACCAATGTTTTTAGTTATTGCAGAGCAGTGCTTACACAGAACCAAGGAATTTTCTACTTCTCACACTGCCCTGCCAGCAAGAAGTTCAGAGAAGACACAGCCAAGACAGCTGAGCAAAACTGGCCAAAGGGATATTCTGTAACATAAGGCTCAATTATTAAAAGATAGGGAAAAGGAGGATGAGGGAGGGAATATTCAGAGTGGTGGTGTTTGTCTTCCTAAGAAACAACCACCTATGTCAAACCCTGATTTTCTAGAAGCGCCTGAACATCTCTCTGCTCTTGGGAAGTAATGAATGAATTCCTTGTTTTTCTTTGCTTGTGTGACAGTTTTTGCTTACCCTAGTAAACTACCTTTACCTCAACCCATGAGTTCTCACATTTTACCCTTCTGATTTGTCCCTCATTCTGTTTGGAGAGAGCAAGCAAGCAGCTGAGTGCAACCTGCCACCTAGGACTGCTAAGCCAAAACAGCTACTAACTGCCTGACTCCGAAATAACAACCAATGAGCTGTACAATGCTTTGACTACAAACAGAGCTAGTAAATATAAATAGGCACAGCTAGAATTGTGGAGCAGCTGCAGCTGGCAAGCTTTTTCTGCAGAAAAAAAGCCTCTTCAAACATATTCTAACCAACTCTTCCCTTATAGGCTACATTTAATTTCCAAATGAATCTAAAAAAAACCTTTAGAATCAATTATACAAAATCCACTTGGGTTACTGGAGATAGAAGAATAAAACATGCTAAAGAAAGCAGTGCAGTGAATAGTGGCTCTGAGAGATTATATTTTCTTTATTACTTAAGTGGACCAAGTGAGTTCACTTTCAATGCAAGTTTTTCTTAAATTTCACAGGTCAAAATCTCTCTTACTGGAAACTGCAAACAAATAAAGTCATTTAAAAAAATTAATTTAATACAACAACAAGAGAAAAACCCCACAAATCTACTAGTTGACATCAACTAAAGGTGTTCAGTTGAATGCCACTTTGTTGTTCAGCTAAACAACAGCTGTTCTTCAGCCAAGAAAATAAAGATCTTATTTCTACAGCAACTCTAAAGTATGCTTAAGTTTGTAAAAACTTTTTTTTTCCCCACTGCTTACAGCTAAATCATTGTTAATAGCAAATTCCAAAGGAGAAATGGTGGCATTTAGAATATAATATAGAATATATATTCTGAGTTGTAATATTCTTCCTATAGTAATGTACTCCTTCTTCTTTGTTTATATTAAGGAATGATGTCAGTTCACACAATGAAAAAAGAAAAGGAAAAGGAATACCCATGAGCTATCAAGCATCCTCTGTAAACAAACTTGAAATATCCATCAAAAATCCAAACTGAGGTATCAGAAAAGACTGAGTTAAATGCTGATGCAAACAGAAAGTCCTTAAAGTATGCAATGAAATTTAACAAATTTAATGAACCATAAGGGGAATAACTTAATGGAGGTAAGAACACTCTATACTTTGTACTTCTCTATAGAATTGGAACATTAGTTCTGATATAAGAGCTGATCTCAAGAAAATTCTGGAATCAAATAATGCTGAATACTGCTCCAGCTCCATCACTATATCCCTCTGGAAAAGCCAGCCTCTGCAAAGGTTGCTGAAATTGCTGACACTTTCTCACTTCTTATAACTTCCATAACAGGCTACATGTCATACAGGAAAATCAGGAAAACACACACCATTTCTTTATCACTCACTGCCAGAGTTTTAATCCACATCAACAAAAGATTGTGGCAAATCAGTGCCATGAGCATTTGACAGAATTAAAAAATGGCACCCTATAGAACCTAGGGCCAAATTCATTCTTTATCTATGTCCTTTGAACTGAGCTCACCTTTAGAGATGAGCTGTTTTAAGCTTTATCTTTTTGTAGGTGAAAAATTGATTCAGTAAAACCAGTCCTGTGTCTTTGTTTTATCTTTCTTCTTACCCCATAGCGCTAAACTTCCATCACTTTTACAGTGTGTACACCTAAGATCAACTGAATGTTTTTTATTTACTTTTTCACTGTCAGGGGAATACAGACACATTATATCACAGAATCATATTATATCATAGAATCATTAAGGTCAGAACAGACCACTAAGATCATCTAGTTTAACCATCAGCATATCACACCAAGCCCTTAATTATGTCCCTCAGTGCCACAACTACACATTTTCTGAACACCTCTAGCAACAATGACGGTACTTCCTCCCTGGGCAGTCTGTTCCAAAACCTCACCACTCTTTCTAAGAAGAATTTTTTCCTAATATCCAATCTGAACTTCCCTTGATGTAATTCAAGGCCACTATCTCTTGTCCTATTGCTGTTACGTGGGAGAAGAGGTCAATCCATATTCTCACTACAATCTCCTTTCAAGTAGTTGTAGAGAGAGAGATAAGGTCTCCCCTGATTCTCCTCTTCTCCAGACAGAACAATTCCATATCTTTGCATTTAAACGTCTCCAAGAGAATTTCTACACAAATGCTTCAAGTACAAACAACAGAAGATAAACTACCAAAACAGTGCCTGAGATTATCTTTGCTTCCAGGATCACATCAATACTAATTCTTCCTACCTCTTACGAAACTCAAACCTAATAAGGTTTGACAAATAAGAGCATTATATACTGTGAGTATACTGTGAGATACCCATGCAAGGCATATGACACAGGGCATCTAGCTGAACTGCCTGATTTAAGACTTTGTCTTATATCATTTTGATATTTTGGTACCTGGCAGGTACCAGCATCCAAATGATCAACTCAGATTTACAGAATCTTGAGGGAATAAATGATAACAATATTCAAATGAATGTAAAAGGGGGAAGCATCCTACACAATACTTTTGAGATTCATACTTAGCTTTATATGAAAACCACTACAAACAAGTGAATACCCCTACCCAGAAATCACACTCCTACCCAGAAAGAGAAGTGTAAAATTTTCCAGTTATTTCTAATTTGAACACATCTGTTTTTGTGGCCTCTTGCAAGAAATAAAAACAAGATATACTCTTCCATATCTCATATCTTTTTGTCATTTTGGCTTAAACCAATAAAGTAACAATGGTAAAGTCTGGTATGTGTCCCATTGGCATATTTACCTTATGTACATTCTAGTCTCTAAGTAAGAAGTTTGCATTTGACCAGTTATGGATGAACTGTGGCTATTGCTGAGATAGCACATACGAAAAATTGCAGCTATAATAAAATAATAAACATAATATGACACAATGATTTACAATATAATAAAATAAAATTTTATCCAATAAAACTAAAACTAAAAAACTAAAACTATAAAACTAAAAATTTCTAAATCAAATATTTATTTTGTTTTTTTGACCATACAGTTTCCATCTTCTTCCCAAAATTCTGAGTTTTAGATAAAGTATCATTCAAGAGCTTAAAACATAAGATTTTCTATGAGAGAAAGTAGTAAATGTTCATATAAGAGATTCTGAGGAATTAAGATCAGGCTTCCAATAATAAAACATTTTTTGTCTAGATGAATCACATTAAAAACTTCTACTGGACATTAAAGCTGTTTACCAGATAAAAAAAAAATCCCAGTAACAACTAAGAGATGAGAGATTTTGGCTGACTGAACCAGGGTCATGTAATTCAATGGTCAGGTAAACATCTGACTCAATATGTGTTATGTAAGGTCAAGAACAATTCAATGACGTAATCAGGAACAGAACAGACAGCTGGTACATCTGAGACACTATTTTGGCAATTAACTGCATAGTAGTTGTTAAACAAACCCCTTACTGCAGCCAAGTCTACATCACTACAGCAATTTAGACAATAGTCTAGAATACTATTCAAGGTTATTCCTCTCCAGGTACAGGATCTCTACACATTAAAAGGATGTTGAAGGGCATGTCACAGTCATCAGCAACCCCTTGAAGGAACAAGAGAAAAAGTAAATGATATTTTATCACAGCTATGTAAAATTTACAAACCTTATTTATTACTTATCAACTTTATAAATTATATCATATTGTTCGGAAGATCCAGTTTCAGATATGCATGCAATTAAGTACAACTGCATAAATCAGTAATGACCAGCGAGGATTTCAATCATAAATAAATAAATAACTGAACATTTGTGGGTTTTTTGCCCATGCTAAAATCACTGCTTCACCAATAAGCTGTGTAATAGCCACTGTTAATAACAGATGGTTTCACTGCATTACACAAAATGTGAAAGGGCCACCATGGAAGGAGAAATTTGAAGTGTTACAAATAAAAGAAAACAAGAACCTAACACAATTAATGCAATTAATATTTTTAAGAGAAGCAGAACTCTATTGTGTTGTAAATATAGTAAAACGCTTCTAGCTCATGTGAATCACTTCTTAACGGGACTACTGTGCTTTTGTATATTACTGTAAAGTAACATCACATGCACAAATAAAGGCATTTTCTAATCACTCATCAACAATAACAGAGGAGAGAATCTCCTCTGTTTACAAGATGCAGTAATAGATATAAATAAGAAGTAGGAATTTCAGTTGTTCATCAATTCAGTTCCAATGTTTACTGTGTATCCCCTTGTCTCTACACTATTGTTAGAACTGCAATTATGCCCTAAAAGATGAACCAGAAATAAAACAGTACTGTAGTTTAAACCACTGAGGTCTAACAACTTGAATTACTGCACATGCACGCACACGAAGTACGATGTATTTAGTTATCCAGTTGAAAGAGTCATGAGCTTTTTACATTAAATTCCATTCAAATGTTACTTAAGAGGTAGAAATAGGTGTGACTGAATGAAGGACATGGGGATTAGCATAGAAGGCAATCTTTTGCATATTTTTCATTCTGAATTAGAAAAAAAAAAAAAAAAAAAAAAAAAGTAGAAACAATGTTAAATGACAGATAAACAAGCATTAGAAATGCCCAAAGACTATTTAGACAAAATTTTGTAGTATAAAGTATGAGTAATCATCTAACCAGGTATGTTTCATTTTAACAGCTGTTTTAAGCTTTTAAAACATTGTCAATAGTTGTTTTTTATATTTAATGGAATGTAACACATTTCAGTCAGACTTTTCTTTGAAGTTGCAAGGAAAATTGCAAATACATTTTGAAAGTGCCATCTTCTCAAAGATACCTTCGTGAAATCACAGTGTGTTTTGGCTACATTTATAATCTATGACAATTTAGGCTGTACCTACATTTAGACAATTAAAAAGTGCCATGAGACATTCTCAGGCATTGAATAAAATCATCTAACTTGTAAAACTTTGAATGTTCCTCAACATTATTCTCACTTGGGCCAGGTACCAACTTCTAAGACAATTTCTGGACATGGTTTTGAATTTAGCAAAGAGCAAGCTTAGTAACAAGAAGTTACTAATAGGTACTTCAGATACATACTCCAATCAATGTAGTTAGGCGAGTAGGTGAGCATACAAATGCATGCAAGGTCTCGTGCCAGTCAGGTTGAACACCAATGAATGATCGTGTGCATTTGCCACTATAATCTTCTAATATAACTACACCCATCATGGAATAGAATTTTAAATTATTTGAAAATATTCAATATTTCAATGAAAATTAAGCATTCAAAGCATTTTTCTGAAAGCTCAAGAGGTTTCAGTCTTTTCAGAAGCATTTCAAAAATTGTATTCACAATAGTTTCTGTGGATCACTCAGTTTAAAATGCCAATGTGTTGTGCCAAGACAGTAAAAAAAAAAAAAAAAAAAAAAAAAAAAAAAGTGTTTTGTTCATAAATAAAGTGGCACACTAACAAGGAGTTTCTTGTTCCCTTACAGTTATCTTAGCTTGCTGTGTCTGTGTGAACTTGCTGTCCACTGGAAGCTTTCTTACACATGCATTTGCAGCATCTTACATTCTACATTTACAGACTGCTAGAAGATATGGATTGTCATTTCAACCCCAAACAATACTTACATTCCCTCCATTTAGCATAAAAGTCATATTAGTCCCAAAACAGGATCTCAATCTTCTCCATTTTCATATTTCATTTCTTTATGCTGAAGACTTCTGAAAGCTGGAAAAATATTTAAAGAAATGAACAAATAGAAAGTTAATCTATTTCTTAAAGCTAAATACTTAACAGATTTTAACAGCTCCATAAAAACTATTGCAGATCATCAAAGCAATTTATGAACTAGAAGTTTTTAAAAGTAAAAAAGTAGGCTGTTACACAAGAGATTTAAAATAGCTGTTATGATTTATCAGGTCCTAATTGCTTTGAGGCAGTTAGAATTCAAAACAGAAATCAGAGCTCTCTTGTAAAATCTGTCATATGTTTATCTGGTAAAGATGACAATCTTTATTATTTTCTCAATAAACCATTGAGATTGTTATATTCGTATTTGATAATTTGGAACATTAGTCTGTAAAGCACATATGCTACTGGAGAGTTTTTTAATGAGAAGGAATATGTATTTTTTAATGTTACTTTAGGCAAAGAAACACATTTGTAATGCAAACTGGTAGAGAATAAGCAATTTAGAGCTATGGTGGAATATCAAGAATGACATTCTTCTTAATGTATCTCATTATATCCAGATGCTGGAGAACACAATACTTAATACCATGCACTCATCTCAGGCAATGAAGATTGAAAGCCTGAACCTGTAATTCTTGAGGCAAAACTTTTATTTTCTGCAAGATTACAGAATCAAACCATATGTTTCACAGGCATTTTTTTCTCTAACTCTATTGTATTCTGTTTTGTAGATTACGTTAAATCAGAACTTTATTTCCTGAACTTAGTTTTCCTTTCTTCTGTCCTGCAACAGTTCTCCTTCTGTGCCTCGAAGGCACCATACACAGCTGGGATGAGAGAGAGGTATTCTTTAAGACAAACACTTCCAATTGTTTTTTGGTTCCTTGAAGCAAAGGCAGGAAAATCTAAAAACCAGATCCTTATGCTGGATTGTATGGCAGATAAAGCAAGTCTTTTAGCTATCAAAAACCAAAGTAGAAAGGCCTGATGTTTAAAAGAACTGAGCTGAAATTTGCTGCCCGCAGAATGCAGGCAAATACCACATTGTAGGGACAGCTTCCACTTTCATTTACTACTTGCAGAAGATTGATGAAAAGTGTTTTATGAAAAAAAAAAGTACTGATTACAGATACGTACACAGCATATACACACAGCCCCTCATAAATGTTTAACTGAGGCTGCATATTCACAGACATTTCTCTCTTCATCAATACAGGTTTAAGGAGAATTTGTCTGAAGCCTAGTGCTTTCTTCCACATTTGTGCTACTCTCTTGCTTTTCCAAATATAACTATCTGCAAGTCCACAAAGCCAACAGTGAACAGATCCAAGTCAAATTAACCATACTAAAAATTAAATCCAGTTTAGGATTGGAGGGAGCATTTTCATCCCTGGTCAAGTTGAGAGAGAAAAAATGCAGAGAACAGTGCTACTGGCAGGATAATGAGAAGGATAATATGGTGAAAAATGTGACAAATAAAATATGTGTCTGATGAGAAGGTATGTTCTGCTTATTGATCAAAACCAAAACTTTTTTTGAGACAATGATGGAAGGATAAATCTTTTTAAGATATACCAGATAGGTATTCACTTCTTTATGAATTTTACAGAATAAGCTTTCTCAGCCTGACATAGACCTGGCCTCTATTTATATGTTAGAGCTTAAGAAATGAAGATATTTTATTTATGAAAGTGAATGTACCAAAGAATCTTCCTCTTTGGAGGTCATCCTATTCTCACCCTGCCTTTCAGATAAAATGTTTTCAAAATGATGAATAAATGTTTACCAGATTAAGGCTCTGGAAGGAGGTGGAGAAATCGAATACTGTGTCCATGTGCTATGAGGCATGCGGAGCCATGCCTTTAAGGAGAGATATTGTCTGCCATGTACTCCCACTCTGCCCAGTACAGTTAATGATGGTTGACATTAAAGAGAGAATTTTTCCAAAATAACCCTCAACCTTTCAATATATTTTTCCTGTAAGCATAATTTTTTGTATAAATATGTTTATTTTCAGAAAATATCCTATATATGTGATGTTTGTCAAAACTTTTAAATTAACTCAACCTTCACTTACAAGAAGATAAAAATAACCATTAACTGGGTACTTATTATGAAGGATTATCTGTTGAATGTACAGACAGACATCAGATAGAGGATGTTTGAAATCTGCCAGCCTGCATTCAGAACAAAAATCTGCATAGCAGCTTCAACATCTGATTGTCCAGACACCTCCCCAAGGGCTACACTGCTATACTTTAGTTATAATCACCAAAGACAATGACAGAGAATGTACAATGCAAGTCAACAGACACATATTTTTATTGACTATGGAATACTCCCGCAAAGCACCAATATTACATTGCAAGTTGATTCACTATTTGCTCAGACCCATTTTTCAATCACATCACCTGTCTACAACGTGCAAGAAATGTATGAACTTCCCTTAGATACACATTGAGAAACCCTGTGGGCTCCTTTTGGACAACTCTATCCAGCTTTGTCAAGTTGCACTGATACTCCAAGACAGTCAGCAGAGCCCAGAGCAAAGGCACAGGATACTAGACTGATGCATCCAGCCTGGGGCATGAGAAGATCAAAAAAATAACATGCTCAAACTCTTCTAGAAAAAAAAGGATTATTTCCTCATAATAAAACTACAGACATAAACAGAAATTACAGAGAAAATCACAATAAAAAATTAATAGATTTTATAGATGTATTTTTCAAACCCTAAGTATTATTTCCTTATTATTATAGTTAAAACCTTCTATTGCAAATCCATTCAAGTGAATTGAATCCTTACAACTTCATCAAAATATCGAATACATTTTTTTCATAAAAAGTTATCTACTGTAACTTTGTTACAGGTAGTACAGCCACAATTGCTAGGGCAATTTTCTATTAAATCACTTCAGGTCCATCAAAGGGCTTCAAGTATAAATCATTTCCTACAACCAGTTTCCAAAGCCAGAGCAATTATTATATTCCTGCAAATTTTTGAGCTTTAAGTGTGATGAGATTCATAAAAAAATATTCCCACTACCAAATCATGCTAAACACTGCTGAAAGCAAATAGCAATCTAGGCATCACTGCACACTACTTATTGATTTCCAGGCTTCTTCTGATAGCGAAGGCACTTAGTGTTATCTCAATCAAGAGTAACAATAAATCATGTCAGATGCAAAAAGAACCATTGAATGGCTGTAGTCAAATTCTGCCTAAAAACACAGCAACTCAGAAGATGGAGGCAGCAGGAGGACAAGAAAATCTTCCATTTCAAACAGGCAGCTTACATCTCTTTTATGCACAAGAGATTCAGTCCCTCTGGCTTGACTAAAAAGTAAATGCTTCAGAGCTATAGGCTTGATAAAAGTTGTATTAGTTATTGGAGAAACAAGCTGATAACATATCTCCTTCAGATGTAACTGCTAAAGCAATTCGTCTACTGCAGTCTTTAACACATAGAAAACTTTAAGAGAAAGAGTGCAGAACAAAAAAAGGACAAAGGATAGAAAGACAACTAAGGAGTATTTGCTACTTCCACTGGCACCAAGAACTATCTATTCCAGTCTTCGTGGAACAAATCATAACTAACAAGCTTGTAGAAAGGCAGTTTTGTTACAAATGAAGAGATGAGGTCCTGTAAGGAAAAAAATGCCAATGGTTATATGACATTGACAACCTCATACCAACACAGTCAGCAATGGAAGAATAGCGCATCAATAACATTAAGAAAATCATATATGTCACTCGTGTCCCCTTGTACACCTTACACAGAGGCTGTTCTAGCGAGGGAATGATTCTCCTAAGCCATTCTGACATCTCAACAGGTACTGCTGAAGAAGAGCCTGTATGGTATTTCTGATCTCTTGCATAGAAGCTCTCCTGGCTTTGGATAGGATAAAGTTAATTTTCTTCTTCGTAATTGATATATTGTTGTGTTTTGGATTTAAGGTGAGAATAATTTTTATAACACAGCAAAGTTTTAGTAGCTGCTGAGCTGTGTCAAGGATCAGAGTTAAAAATCTTTCAGCTTCTCATGCTGCCCAGCCAACAAAGAGCTGGAATGGGAAAAAATCAAGACAACTGATACAGACTGACCAAGAAGATATCCCATACCAAATGTCATCTTGAAATAAAACTGGGGGAGCTGGACAGAGGGGTGCCACTGCTTGAGAACTATCTGGTCATCAGCCGAGTGATGAGAAATTGCATTGTGTCACTCATTCTGTACATTATTATTATTATTTATTTATTTTACCTTCCTTTTCCATCCTATTAAGCTATCTTTATCTCATCTCACAAGTTTTATATTTTTTCTCTACCCCACTCCACTGTGGGGAAAGTGAGCGAACAGCTGTGTGGTGCTTAGCTACCTGCCAGGTTAAACTACAACAGAAGCATAGGTTTGATAGGTAAATTGCTAACTCCTCAAGAAGGTACAGAATAAAAATGTCAGGCCAAATAAAGAAAACAACCAGAGTCAAAAGATATTTTTACAGACTGATGCCACAGAAAGACTCAGGAGAATTCAAGTTTAGCAGTACCGTAATTCCTCTAAGTTTGAGGAAAGCAAAAAGCAAAAAAAGAGAAGAAAGGAAGGAGAACAGAAAGGAAAAGAGGAAGAAGCTCAAAACTGAGGTCAAGAGCAGAAATTTCTAGGACAATATAATAAATTAATTTCTCAATTTGTTAACAGAACAATTTATCTGCTTAGCAGAGAGCAGAGCAACTTTCAAAGTCTGTCTTTAAGCAACAACAATAGCTCACAGTAACAGATCTGGTTAAACTGAATACAAATCAGACTACATTCATCTGTCTATAATAACGTTAAAGCATGAGCAAAATATTGGCATAGCATATATACCAGTAAGAAAGAAAACAGACAAGGAAAATTCCAAAACTGCAGATTTAAACTCAAAGTAATCAGAACAGCAAACTGTACATTACAAATTGTAGAAGAAAATCACTTAAACTACTTCACACAGGCTTTTGTAACAGGAGAACACCTGGAGAAGCATAGTTTGATTAAGGATAACTAGCAAGGATTCCGGCAGGGAACTGTCATGCTTATCTAGCTTGTTGGAGTTCTTTGAAGATATAGCTGCTGTAAGAGATAAGGGGAATTCAGTGGATGTAATATACTCAGATTTTTAAAAGTATTTTACAAGGTTCCAAACTAGAGATTAGTAGCTGAGGTAAAGAATAAAGGTTAAAATGAGCTACTGGATAAAAATACTGGATGAGGAGCAAAGCATAAAGTACTGCTGTAGAAAGAAACCTTTTTTTAAATTTGAAAAGATTTTGAGGTCTTCCAGGTTAATAGGCATGTGCAGAAGTCTAGAAATACATTATTTTTCTGACAATGCCTTATAAAATGAATTGCCAAATACCCACATCATATATGATTGCATGCAAAGTGAATGAAATAGTACAAAAGTGAATCAAAGTAAATTTGAAGAATTTTACTGGCAAATGAAAAAGTTATGTAATTTAAAAGAGAATGTTGACAACTAGGCTGAAAGCTAACAAAAAAAATGATAAATGAGGGAAAAATATTGTCAAGAATAAGCAGCATGAAAAAAAACAACAATGGAGTTGCTATTAAAAAAGCTTTTTTGCACAAAAGAAACAGCAAACAATTCTGTAGACTTTACTACATTACTATGTAAGGTACTTGTCATGGATCATGCAGTTATGCATAATGCTGCTATAGTACAAGGGAATACAAATGTACTACAGTAACAACAGTCAAGAAAGAAAAAGGATCTGTTCTTATTGCTGTCAAAGACACACAGGACATTAATACGGAGTTCGTTCTTTTATGGAGGTGCATCACAGTAATGCTAAGAGTGAAAAGTAAGAAAGTAATCCGATTTCAGAATGAGGATTCTGGAAGGAGAAAAAAAGATGGAAAATGTTTCTTTAAAGGACTGAAAATCTAAAAATGAGTTGTTTGGAAAATTTATTCTAACACAGTTTAAGAAACATCTAGTTTTTGGCTTTGTTCAACTGGAATAAAGACAAAAGGCTTTTTTTTTTTTTATATATATATAGACAGTTTATTAGTAATTAGCACAGCTACATGAATGCAAACCTACACTCAGCAGACTTTGTACCAATGGAAATCGTCAGCCAAGTTCAACTGTTTTCATATGACTGACAAAGTTGTGAGCAATCCATCCCTGACAGAGCTGTCAGATGGCTAATAACCCTTCTCTGTTCCACATCACTAAGAAAAAGAGCAGGGTGCCTCAGCTGATTTGAAACCATTTCCATGATTTTTTCTGTTCTCCAGTCTGTTTACCTTCCATCCTTCTTCCAGTGTTTTCCAGGAACTTATCTGCTAAACTTTTAAGGAGGCTTTGCCTGATCTATCTACTTTTCCCTAGAGTCTCCAGTTCCAGGTATGTTTGCACAAATAAGTATCCTTTCTCTAAATACAGAGTGTTGAACTCCATAGCGTTCAGTGTTACAGACAAACCCCCAAAATTCTGCACTAACAGATTTTAGAGAAGTGAAACATTAATTTCACTTTCTCCTTTGTAGAGTCAATCTGTCCTGTAACTAAAAGACTAATTCATTTCAGGTGCCATTGAAAGGTGAGAAGGGCCCCATAAGTGAAAGTTAAAAGGCAAGAAGGCTTCACAGTGAGTAAGGGGAGCAAAGGGGAATAGTTAGGGATAGTTTATAGGAAATAGTTTATATAGAAATAGGAATGTAGAGCTTGTTAGAAAAATAAGGGATGGTAGACACTGGGTCTGGGAAAGTAGGGGGATGTGGGCCATACAGATAAGGGTTTGAGAATAGCCCGAGGACATTTGGCAGAAATGATTAGATGTCCACAGGCTAGAAGAAACCAGTCTGGGGGGATGCCTTCCTTTAGGTCAGAAGATTACAACTAGAAAGGTCAGATACCTTCACGAGGAAGACAACAAATCTTCATCCCACGACCAACACCGCATGTGCAAGAGGGGAGGGTCTGCATGCTATTGAACTCTCGGAGGTGTAATGAATATGTATCCAAATTCTGGGAAAACTATTGATTATGTATTACTTTGGCCTATATCTGTAGCACAATTTTTCCAGACGGTGTGCAAGCTTGAAGGAATCACCCCCCTTGCACCAGGGCTTTTGCAGCACAATTGCCAATAATACATACCTTCTCTATATCCTTACAGGCTATAGGGTTTGATTCCCACATGTCACCATCAACTGTCTTTCACAAATAGAGCAAAACTAGTGATCGTAGAAAATTACACATAAGATCTAATAAGTGCTCCATCAGGCAAAGAATCTTAAATGTGTAAATACAGAAAAATAAATAAACTTCAGTAGCTTTTTTTTTCTTTTAATTTTCGATGCATCTACTGATATATTTTTCAATAATTATTCCCATACATTTGTTAATAATCTTTTTTGTTGCTAAGGTGATACAAAGTTGTTAGCTCTAACTTTCTTCTCCTATCTATCACACTGAGAAGCATACCAGTATTTTAAGCATAAAGATTATTCTTAGGTATCTGCTATCTTTGTATAGCTGTGAGCAATACCGGAGCTCACTGAAAGGTATTTAGATACATAGGAATTCTTTGGGCAGTCAATTTATTAGCAGAGAGCTATGCTTTAGAAATGTTCATACTGATTTTTTTTTTTTTTTTAAATGCCTTTCAAACGTAGCAAAAATCTTCTGCTCTATTGAAGCATGTTATGTTATCATAAACCTTCCTGTAACAATTTATTCTCATCAATATCTGAACGATATATGGGCTTCAATACCTGAGAAATATCTGATGGATCATATGAAGGCAAAAGTGAAGAATTCAGAATGATTTCCAAGAAATATTTAGGTTACTCACTTTCTTTGAAGCTGCTCCAGTGATCTGTAACATAAAGATGTCAGTCTCAGACACTACATCATATGGGTTGCATCTTCATTACTTAGACTGACAGATGGATAGGAACCTCAAAACTGAGGATGGAAACAGCATTAGATTTCACTCAGAACCACCACAGAATGGGAATGATAGTCTAGTGAGAGAGAGCAAGGCATTTTTGATAAACAACTCAAATGTAACAAAAGCAAAAAAAAAAAAATCACGGCCAACTTTAATCCTGGTATTCTTTAAACCGCAAGCAATTTATCTCAAAAACATGAAAATAAAAAATGAGGAAATGTTACATAGTTATTACTGTTACTGAATTCAATTTGAAGACTTGTTTCTGACTAAGAAAGAAATGTCTGGCAGAGGCCGTGTAGAAAGTTGTTGAACACAGAATTGGATACAGTACCACCAAATACAGACCTCCAGCTAGACTCCATGCAACTGATGACAACCCTCTGAGTTCTGTCAGTTCAACCAGTTCTCAATCCACCTCACTGCCCAGCCATCTATCCCACTCTTTCTAAGCTTATTTATAAGGATGTTATGGCAGACAGTGTCAAAAGCCTTGCAAAAATCAAGGCAGACAACACCCAGTGCTCACCAACGCTTTGTCTACCCAGCCAGTTATATCATAGAAGGCTACTAGATTGGTCAAGCATGATTTCATCTCGGTGAATCTATGTTGACTGCTACTGATAACTTCTTTTTTCCACTTGCTTGGAGATGACATCCAGAATAAGTTGTTCCATCACCTTCCCAGGGACAGAAGAAGACTGACTAGCTTGTCATTTCCCAGATTCTCCTTCTAACGTTATTCAGTTACAAGTGCTCTTGACTTGAAAGTATTTGCTGTGTGCAAGTAGAATAAGACATAAAAAAGCTTTATGTGTGCTTAGTGGCTTAAAAAATAGCATTTTCAAAAGTCTAAAATTAAATTATTAGATGATACACCAAATTATATGAACAATAAAATGTGAATTCCAACTCCAATTATTACATAACATATTTCAAAAATCTGTAATTAAGAAACATTAATGTTTGTATTGGCTAATAAAAGTTTCCAGAGGATTATATAGAACAGAAATTAAAAATAAAAATTAGCATACAGCAAATGAAGAACTGGAATTTTATATCAGAAGTGTAAATTAAAAACAAGGGGAACACAAGTACAAAAGATAAAATATCTGGCTGCTAATTTTGAAAGAAATCATGTTGTAATGTAACAAATATATTCTAATAATGGCAAATGGTAAAACTGTCAGCAACAACAAGAAATGCATGGAAGTATGTAATAAATATTGCTTGTTGTTATTTATAAAATAATGTGGAAGTAAATACACTGCAAAGAATAAGAATTAAGAATTTATTCTTCACCAGTGTATTTCCTTAATGCTGTAGTTTAAAAATTATGGCTTAGAAATTTTTTATCTAAGAATTTTAAGACTGTTTATCAAGGAGTTTTCTGGATCATTAATACATATTTTCAACAAGCCCTAAGCCTTTGAGATTAAACACTGGTCGAACCCAGCTATGTTCATTCAGAGCATTATGAATTTTCAAGTATTACTTTCAATCAGATTAAACTACTGGCATAGTCAAACTTGGCATAAAGGCATTAGAAAATCTTAGAAGCACTCTCCAGTGCTCCATCATTCTAACTCACTACCTTTTCAAACATTTTAAAACAGATCTGTCTACTAAAATCTTACTTTCATGATAAAATTGAATATTCCAAAGTTACCTGTTCTGTTACATTTCATGGTCTGTTACCAAAATTTTTCCATGAAAGGAAATTCTACATGGTTACTAGTCTCTAAGAAGGTTTTTCAATAGAAGAGAAGCTTTCTAAAATCTGCTTTCAGTTGGCACATATCCACTCTTCTTAAGATAAGATAACATATGCAGACTTAAACTAATACTTTAATTTTGGCTGTTAGTTACAGTAGAAGACTGGAGTAATCACACAGCAGCATTTGTGATTTATGGCTGGCTTAACAGCAGCATTTTACAGTTGCTGTTAGTGATTGAGGCAGCTGTTTGTCATCCTTGCCAGCAGCCTAAGCTGGCACATACTCGCCTTAACATGAAGCTGTGTTTGTGATAGTTATTTTCTCCCCACTTTCCTATCAGACCTTTTAAACTGACTGACTTTCACTCCACTGCACCATTATCCTCCACGCTCACTTCTGCTCTACATGTAAGTCCATGGAGCACTCTCAAGTTCCATGTATCTCCATATCCACGTAAGTTCCATGTTCTCAAGAATCTTCTACTAACTTCTCAGTCTCCAGGCTTTTCTTGGGTAGCAAGAAGCACACACATGCAATCATGCTACATAGCTAACTTGCATTCAGAGATCTTACTGCTTGTCTTTTGTAGCTGTCAGAATAAGTATTACATTCTGATCTCAAAGGTACAGATGTACTGGTAGGTGGATTAGAGAAGGAACAGCTTCGCAACATAATATAAAGAGATCTTTTTAAAACTGAACCTCACTTATTCCAGGATCATTAATAACTGAATCATTAGCACAGTTCCCAGAGATGAAAGAAGCAATACACTGTCCAGTTTTGCAAAAAACATGGAAGGATTTCAACACGCTTCTGAAAAAACGACCATATTAATTACAAGATTAGTGACTATTTCATGTCTGAGCCTCAAGTATTTGTTCCTAGACCTCTTCTGGCTTTTATTCATTGAGAAAACTCCATCTTGCACACTTCATGGCCATTAGTTCTAGCAACATGCAAACTCCACTGTGCCACTATCGCAATATTTGTGATATCAGTATACTAAGTCAAGAACCACACCATGGTACTGCACCAGTTTTTCCTGTAGAACTATATTCTGTGTTTAAACCTTTTGGATAATAGCAATCTGAAACAACATAGGCATACATTGAAGAGCTGAAGTACTTCACCAGTGTCTTTTTGACTATTCCTAATAATAATCTCAGCACCTTCCCCTCCTTGGTTGTCCTGAAGTAAAATGTATTTTACATACTGCCACATTTGCTGCAGTTGTTTTATTTGATTAGGAGCCTTTTCTGAGATGCAAATCAGAAAAGCAGTATATCAAGAGGATTAAAATGCATAATAACAGTGTAAACAAGAATTAAAGTCTCCCTTTTTATTATATCACTAGCTAGCTCTGCAACCTTCTCTTACACTAGCCTACTACATTCCTGAGTGCTCATACTGTGAATATTTGGATGTGGTTCATTATTATTCCTGTGCACAATCTTCATTCTGAATAATCTAATTACTGTTCCACAGGGCAATCTACCTGCATATTTTGAAATGGAGTATGGTTCAAGTACATTAACAAAAACGCATCATAAAATCATACAGTTCACTAACTTGGTAGATATGGTTACAAAAACTTAGATTTCATCTTACTTCATTAAAGTAATTTCAACTAATCGCAGTGTATTACACTTAACATTAGTTCAGTCCCCATACTACTGTAACTGAAATTTCTACAGAAAATTAAGCAACATGACCAACATCAATGAATCTGCACTGTGCAATATCATCTTCCAAATTAAGTTTCAGTATCAAACATGTAGAAGAGAACTGTAGAAACAAAACTGGAGAAGAGCACCATTGAAGGTGCATTGTACCATGTCTGTAGACACCACATTCTATAACAACCAGAATTATAAAAAACAGAATAGAACTGCAAGAATGGTAGATAAACACTAGCTATAGCCCAGGACACCCTGCCATTTATTGAAAGATCTTGCCAAGGTAATTCACATCTATATCTCTAGTTCCTTCCTACTACACATCTATCCTGTCTCCTTCATTTCTTCTATCTTCTTCACATGAAAGACCACACACTACAGATTTTAGGTGTTAGGCTGCCCAGGGAAGTGAAGGAGTCACCGACCCTTGAAGTGTTCAAGGAATGGATGTAGTAATGAGGGACGTGGTTTTGAGAGCAGTTGGTGATGGGTGTTGGTGATGCTGTTTCATCTTGTGGGTCTTTTCCAACTTTGGTGATTCTATGATTTTCTAACAAACAGAGCAGTGAGGATAGTTTGTCCTTTTTCTAAGAAAAAAAAAAAGAAAGAAAGAAAAAAGGAAAGAAAAAAAAAGATAAAAAGAAGAAAACACCACGCACTTGAATTCTCTCCAAACTGTCTGCTACCATAGAAATAGAAAATTATCTTGGTGAGAAAATGCTACATTGTGTCTACTAATATTAAAGCCAGAGTACAGTCCGTAGCAGAGGAGATTTTGGAAGAACTTCATCTCTTGATCTGAGAGATGTTCAGTACATCCAGTGAGACAATTAATGCTCTCAATTCCTGTTCACTAAAAATCCAGAAGGTGAAACAGTTTGTCATTTACAGGAAGTACTTGGTGTCTTTGGATTTTTAGGCCCTACAATATCTAAGAAACAGCTCTTACTCACTTCTTATAAAAGTACAGTGCATTCTAAGGACATGCAGTTGTTAACATTGACGAGAATGAAACAAAAGCTCGATCCAATTTAAAAATAGCTCACACTCAGCTGCAGTCAAGAATGGAATACCTTTAAAACGTCTGGAACAAGTTGTTAAACTGATTTAATGAGTCATAAATTAGTGGTTAAAAATCTAGTCTCTCCTGATCATTCATGGGGAAGAATGTGTTTTATGTTATTGTTGTTGTTATTGTTTTTTGCTGTTGTTGTTTTGTTGGTTTGGTGATTTTTTTTTAATTTTTGGAATTGTGTTTCAGACTACACAAACTCAGTTTGTCTACAGCATCTAGGATAACCTTTTTTCCTTCTCTTTTCCACTTAAGAGAAAATATTGATTTGTCAACAGTAAAAGTAGAACAGACATCTGCTACATATTATTCAAAGTATATAGGACACAGAATTATTATGTCTGCATACAAAATACACAAATCAGGTACAAAAAGATAGAGGCTCAGAAACATACAAAAATGGAGTAATGGTAACATTATGGAGTGATCGTGAAGTACAAAATAATTTTTTCACACACTGTTTTACTGTTTTAAAAGATGGTTTTATCAAAATATGAAATGGATCATTTAATCTCTTCTTGCCCCTAGGTTTCGCTGCATAAATGGAGATAAACCTGTACTTTAAGACTTTTGTAGGTCTTCAGAGGAAGTATTTGTTCTGCTTTCTTGCACAGTTTTGGATCAAAGGGAAATCTAAATTCTGGCCTTCCCTATGCTATTCTTCCTATTCTAATGAGGATAAACAGAAAACATTTGTAATCTTGCTTTTGAAACCTGAAGGGTTTGTCAGGCTTCCAGTATTTTACAACATCCCTCTTGCCTGCCAAGACAGGCAGATGTAAAAATTTCCTTAAGTGTGCCTTGTGTGTTAGTTCATTTATACCTTTAAACAGGCAGATGTCAGGGGAAAGCATGATTATAAAACTCATAATATTTCTGACAGCAGTGTTAATATTGTTCCAAAAATTCCATATGAGCCTAATTCTGCTCATTAAAGTCAGTCAGAATTTGGCTCTTGATTTGATGGTATGGAGAAATAGAGGCCACATAAACAGCCAATAGAGAAGTGTGACATTCGAGATTTTGAATATCTGGATGACTATTCATTGTGAAACGAGGTCATTTTCTCTTGGTTCAGATATCAGTCTATTACATACTGTCTCTCACAGATGAACATGTTTACTTCTTTCTGAAACAAAGCTAATTTCATATGCAGTGTGCTTATCATACACCAACATTTCACAGTAGAGCAAAAACCAGTTTGTTTTGCCTTCCTTATAACCCATTTTACCATGACAGCAATTCTCAAGTCCCCACACTTCCCTCCTTCAGCAACAGTGGTACAACACAAATAGGCTTCCTCAACACTGTCAAATTATATTTGCATTCAAATTTTATGATATTTTTTCACTCCAGGACTTCTAAGAATCATAAGACTGAGATCAGATCCACAACAACTAACTGAGAAGTCACAGGAAGAAATCATTTTTGAAAACTGGATGTCCATACTTAGACTTTGTGAGTTTCCAGAAAATGGAAATGCTAGGATTCCCATTTCACTGAAACTCTTCTGTGTTCTGTCACTAAAAATGAAGAAGCAGAACAAATGTCTTCTCTTTGTATCATTTATTTTCCCCTACAACAAGCACTCTTTCCTTCTGTCTCCTTTGACTATTCTGCCCCCATTTACTCATACACTAGAAGAGACTACCCTCAGGACTCGAAAGTCACCTTCCCGAGCAAGTCATTCTTTTTCAAGTCTATTTATCTACAAACCTGTTATAAGGTAGGAAAATATGAGTTAGTACTGTATTCAACAGAAAACTGTGCAATATGAATTTTTCAGTTTTGACATAAGATAGTTATTAAGCAAGGGACCAAATTAATTTAGCCTGGCAGTTCAGTTAGCTGATATTTACTGTCCTTATCTGAAGTTCTAGTGTTGATGGTTTAGGTTTTTTCGATTAAAAAAAAATAATAATAAAAATCCACTATTTGCAAACACTTAAGTGCTCGTTAGTTATAGAATAGTGACAGAGGACAATAATTTTCTGAAAATCAGGCATGAAAACCTATGATGCAGAGACAAAACCTAAATCGTTTATTTTCTGACCTTGACAACTACTGTATAAGATAAAATTGTTGGAAAAACAAAAAAGAAAAAAAAAAAAGGAAATGTTTTTAATACTTAAATTTCTATCTTCTATACGATTAGAATCTTTTATAAATGAGTATTTCCAGAAAATTCTGGCTACCACTTAACTTGACCACAGAGAAACACTCAGAAGGAAAATATCAAAAAGATGTCTAATACAGATAGGGGAACTCTCTACTTGTTGCTTTGTAAAATTTATCAGCAACTTGTATTGGAATAATTAAGCAAAGGTGTCACCACCTTAAAGCATGACAAAATCATAATACAGAAATGTACACCCATCACAGTCAATTTGAGTCCCTGGGAAGACTGAAAAGAATAGGACACATTTGTTACAATGAGACATAATGTTAAATACTGACACGGCACATCACTTTCATTCTGCTAACTTTGCTCAATTTGCTACTTGCTAATATTCCTCTTACAAATTTCCCTTGTATTGAGCTTTCAAGATTCCAATGAAAGCCCTGTACTGTGAACTGCATATGAATCACAAAATTGATTTATTTACACTATTTCATAGATTTTACAGTGAAAATCATGAAAAGAGTGCTCCAGACAGAATATTAGAGAGGACACAGGAAACAAGGTGGAATAGGCAGATGGAAGGAGAACTGAAGATGTCACAGCTACTGAGCATAAAAATCATTTGCGCTTTTATCCTTGCATATTCAGATAGCTATGTATAAAATTACAATCTGATTTTGGTGGGTTGACTTTGGCTGGGGAACAGCGCCCACCAAACTATTGTCTCCTCTCAGCAGGACAACGGTAGAAAGTACGATAAGAAAAAGTCACAAGTTGGGAAAATGATAGTGGGATTGCTCACCAATTACCCTCACAGGCAACACAAACTCAGCCTGGGGAAGATTAATTTAATTTACTGCCAATTAGTAAGAGCAGAACAGTGAGAGCTATAACCAAACTGCAAATACCTTCCCCTTGTTTACTTTCTTCCCAAGTTCAACTTCAAACCCTCATTTCTTCTACCTCCTCTTCCCCATCACAGGCTACTCACGGGAATAGGAGCTGTGGGCAACACTTAATATTTTCTCACTGCCGCTCCTGCTGCACGTGGGTCCTTCCCACGGACTGCAGCTCTGCCAGCACCTCCCCAACGCGGCTCCGTACCGCGTGGCGCACCCTTCAGGCACTGCTTCCCCACGGATGCAGCTGCCCCGGCCCTCTCGCCCTACCGCGGGCCGCTCCTGCAGGAGCATCCATGGGCAGCGGGGGAATGGCTCGGTCCTCCGTGGGCCTCTCCCGGGCCGCACGGAGCCGCTGCCGCGTGCCCGGAGCTCCTCCCGCGCAGAACTCGGCGCCCGCGGGGCCGTTCTCTCCCATGTCGGCTCCCCTCTCCCGGCTGCTGTCGCACGGCGGTTCGTCCCTTCCTTCCGTCCGCTCTCGCAGAGCGCACCCGGCGTCGCGCACGGCTCAGCTGTGGCAGCGGCGGTTCCTCTGGAGCAGCTGGAGCTGGCTCTCACATGGGCAGCGCTGGGCTCTGCTCACTGAACCCAACCCTGCAGCCGCTCCTCCAAACCTCGACGCATAAGCCCAATACGCTGGTACCAAGCTACAAGAGGAAATTAATCTACCATGTGATCCATAAAACTGTCATAGTAGTAATATTAGCTTATTACAAGATGAAGCTTCATACAGCACAATAAGTGTATAACATCCCCCTGAGTCAAATGAAGACATTCTCTTAGACAAATAGAATACATTTCATATTCTTGGGCCCAAATCTCAGAATGTGGGGGCTGGAATAAATTCTGTGTGCAAAGAAAGGTCTATAGTCTAACTTGCAGGCTTGGAGAAGGAAGGGCAATGCATACCACAGTCACAAGGATGCTGAGAATGAATGCATTCTTGCAAGGAAACGGTCTGAGTATAACAAGTCAAACAGAAAGATGCATTTGAGAAAAAAGCAAATGGAGTTTTGGATTGTGGCCTGATGAAGCAAAATAACTAAGAATTACTGATCAGATGACAAACCTGGAAGCTTGGTTCTAAGTTTAACGGATGATTGATAAAAATCCATGTTTACATCATGCAATAAGATATTATGTGATAAAGTACAAATTTATCTCTTGAAAGTATATTACACCACCAATAGAAGTAAATGTGTGAAAATCATCTGTTACGCAGACTGCTCTTATAAGGAAGAAGACAGAAATTCATGTTGACAACACTTCACTCATATGATTTAACTATGGATCCAAAAAAGGGGCTCCTTCTAAGCCCTAGGGAGAGTTAAGAAAAGGATTGTGATAATATTTAGAAGATTGACTGTTAGTGTGAAGTGCAACCAGAATTCCAGTAACAAAATATCTTGTCACTATGATTTGGAGATCAGTATAGTTTTGTCTTCGTGGTTTGTCATGAAAGAAGATATTTTAGAGGTGCTTACCTAGCTCCAGCATTAATGAATTTGAAAAAAAAAGAAACAAACCCACAGACAAATTCATCATCTACATTTTGAGTAGGTTGATTAGTTACTTCTGGAGGACTTGCTTGAAAAACATACAGTAGCCTTTCTTTTTCACTTTCATCATTTATCACTATCACCGTCAACTCATTGACTGGTAACCTTACCCCTTTTTTACACTTCGATCACTGAAGCTCTTCCAGTAGCCTCAGGGACATGTTCAGTCAGAGAGGAGATAGCATTAACTTTAAAGCTAGTAACTTTCACTGTTGAAAGAAACTCCAGCATGTTTTACTGACTAAGAGGGAGTGATTTTACTTTACCTACCTCTAGATTTTTATGATAAGATGCACCAACATAGCAGTAGATTCTCTTGCACAGAAGTTTCAGAGATCCCTAGCAGACTCAAAAATATTATCACTAAAATTTCATGCTTGTCTATATCCCTGAGGATACTATCCATGAAAATATGTGCCATACCAGTATTTAATACATTAAAATTAGAAGAGATCCAAGGCTTTGTGTGAGCAGTTGGCCCAAATGAAATGGAGGATAGGAGTTGTGAAGATTGTAGGACTGAAATGAAAAACTTCTATTTGTGTTAGCTTTTTTTTTCCCCACTTGATTAGAAACAGATATGATCAACTAAATGAAAAGAAATAGCAAGGGCTTCAAACTCATGACTAAATATTACCTAAATTTAATTAATATATAAATTCTTTATTTATATTATTTTATACTGCAATATCCAACTATTGTTTTCTGTGAGATTCTTCTAAAGAAATTAAACAAGAGAAGATCTATACCATCATAAATACAAATCAAGCTGCTATTACAAAGCTGCTTTATAAAAGGGATAGCAAAGAATTTTGTTCAAAATTCTTTGGATCACTTCTGCTATCCATATATATCCATTTGATTTTCCACTACACTTTCCCTTCTATCAAGTATTTTGAAATATATCAGCTGCTCCAATCACATTGCAATCACTTCATTTCACAATGCAAAACACCATGATGTAACGGAGCTTAAACAATTCTACACTGTGCAGCTATACAAAGAAGTTCTATAGTATTTTTCAAAAGTGGAGCTGTAAGACTCCCAAAGTATCCATCTAGCCCTTTTGTTTGTTTTTCAAAAGTCATCCATCAGAGAGAGATTCTCATCATCATCAGGAGGAGAGGACAAGACACTCTTCTCCTACCCAAAGCAGCTGTAATTTCAAAGTGTAATAGTCCTGGTTCCATTGAACTGAATTATTTAGTCATCTGTATCTAAAACAAAGAGGTTATATAGAGATGGAAAAACATGTGAGTTGAATGACAAACAAAGTATTATTTACTGAATGCATTAAAAATTGTTTTTTCCAGACGCATTTCATCAAAGCAAAGGCCCATTCCTGGGAAAACAGCTATATTCACAATCAAGACAGATGTACAAGTCATGTGAAGTAAGACTGCCACTGGACTGAATTATTTAGTTGTTTGCTAGAGATTTGATCAGATTCAGCCTCTGTGTAAACAGACAAATTTAAATGGGACACATTTTAAGGCATTCTGTATTCTGATTGAATTCGATTCTGTGTGTGCATGGGATCTCTGGAAGTGCTAGTTAAGAATGCTGTCACTGTAGTGAACATAAACTTGTGAGTATGTTTGGATTAAATAGCCCATAAAACTTAATAGCATCATTCTGAAAACAAAACGAAAAACAGTAATCAATCAAGTCTGCATGAAGGAGCTTGAATTTTCAACGTGGTCAATCCTTGAAAAGTCTGGCAAAGCCAGACAACTGTACAGAACTGCATTTTCAATAACATATTATTTTTCTTTTCTTGGAAATTCAAGAAATCCTACATAACATTAATTGCATGTTTAAAAACATCTTTTATTCTGTGACTAAAGCAAGAATCAGAAATGCTTTTTAAATTCTAGGGGAACATTTTGAGGGCTAAAACCACTCAGCTATCTGTTGTCAAAGCGTATGTTAACCAACTGCAGTCAGATGACATATCTCTATTTAAAAATAAAGGCAAAGCTTGCAAAGAGTACTCAAAGGCAAAGGCACTGTATACTTGAGCACTACCTTTGCTGGAAATGATTGTGTTTAGCAGAGGTTCTGGGACAAGGTGCCAACAGTTGCTCTAGTAAATCACTTGATATAGATTGGCATTGGAAAATGAGGAAGTCGGCCCACTGCCCCCATCACATCAGTTATGGAACAAGGAGGTCTCAAGAGAAACTGGAACATTTTGTGTACAGCCTAATGCTAACAGTCTGCCAGAAGAAAAAGAACTATTAGTTGCATGTGCCCTTTTTACAAGAAAATGGATTGACATTGGATTTGGCAAACCAATGTCTGTTGAATTGGTGGTTAGCACGAGAATAAGTGGAAATTACCCCAGCAATGCTGCATACAGTTTAAGGAGCCTGAAGTTATCAAGTCACCCACAGGCAATGAATGGATTGAAATGTTTCCCTAATCACAGTACTACAAAATATAAGAATATGGGCGTATCTGGATCAAGTGCTGAGAATATGTCCTGGCAGTCCACCAAAGAAATCTAATCACTACTTCTAGGCCATGCAGGAAGGTCCAAAATGTCATCATATGAATCAGTCAAGGAGTAAATGTAGAAAAGACAAAACTTCAGTAGCAGTTTGGTCTGTCCTGAAAGATACAATATACTATAGTCACATCCAAAATGTGTGACTAACACAAGCAAGTGTGGTAGAATCTAGGATGTTTATAGCAATTTAAACCAAATTATTGAGGCTTTTCAACATAGAACATTTTTTTTTTCCTTTTTCTATAATAATTAGACTGTTAAGATTTCAACTGTACTAACAATAAATTCTTGCTTTGACATAAAACCTTGTGTTTCCTTTTTCTCTATATCAATACTTTGAGTCTAACATAGCAATGAAGCCGGGTAACCATACAGTCATACAGTATATGTAGCCAATTCAGAAAGAGGTAGCAGAAGGATTAAATGCTACTAAATATCACAGATCAAGCAGGTGTTCAGTGCACATTCATCAAGCACTGATTACACACAGCATTAATAGAGATCTTAGCTGATCTTGGCCAATAGCAGAAGTTTATAGCATTGAGTTTTCACCAAGAAAAGGAATTTTCAGTAGAAGGTATGCATATAAACAAACAGAAAAAAAAAAAAAAAAAAAAAAAAAAACCTACATTTTACATTCCTGGCGCAGTCCTGTAGGTAGATCACCCACATCAGAATTGCCATTAACAACAATCAAAGAATAAAGAATTGTGTGACTGGTCTTCCAAAAGTACCACTTAAAACTTTACAGGTCTTATTGTTAAAAATGTTTTGAATGAAAAAAAAATGAATACAAAATGAAGCAAATGCTCATGGAGCACCCACATAAGAAAACAAAACACAGTATTATAATATCACTAAATTAACTTGTCATATATATATTGTAAGTATAAATATATGTAAGTAAGCCACTAATGTAGCAGAGTAATAAACACGGAGCGCTGGCTGTAACACCAATTCCTAACAGTGACTAACTGAATCTGTCTGTAGTGAAAAAATCTTAATCTGTATTGGCTGGAACTTTGAAAATCTCTGTATTACTAACAGTATGTACAAATGGGCCAGATGAAGGTGCTTCAAAACTGAGTTTTTCCAAAATGTCCATGTGTTATACTTCTTAATATTAATACTTCTTAATACTTAATAATTTCTTAATACTAATAACTTAATACTTAAGTTATTTTGATACTGTAAGTTATCTAATAAAAAAGATAAAGTATGTTATGAAGCTAGTTACAGAAAATACCAGCCATACCCTCGGGGTCAAAATACCACTGAATTTGCTAATTAATAATATACACTTACCCAGATGAACACTTATGCTTTCGCTATGCTTTTTACAGATGACATTGTTATCTCTACTTTTTTGTCACAAAGAAAATACCCTGCTGCCTTGTGAGCAGCACAAGTGCTGGGAGAAAGAGGAATGAACCTGAAGAATGCCCCACCAGCAATTTAATATTTGTCATTCTGCATTACTCCTAGCTGTGTATAAAGATGACTTCCCTGTGGAAGCAATTTTAAAATTGTATTTAAAAAAACAAGACTCTATTGTACATATGCATTGTGGTGTCATTAATGGATATTTTAAAATTCCAGACATACCGTTTGCTCTTCCTTTATCCAGCTTTAAACATACTGTACACACATGTATCCTCCTTTGAAATCTGCTTTATACCCACAAAGCAGTATTTAACCTTCATTGCCCCAATTTACAGCAATAAGTATACTTTTTTAAAATCTTCTTAAATTATAGTCACTTTTAGAGAGCAAAAAAGGTAAGTAGTTTCAAGCTACTTAATTATCAGAAATAATTTTGTTTCTTTCTTGACATTTCTTACTATCTCCATTACAGTCAGGAAGGGTGTAGTTATTTCATTAAGTATATGGTTCAAATCACAGCATCTACAATCAAACAATATTTAAATCATATAACAGTGGCACTAAATGTCACAGGCTACTTACTGTACTTCTTTATGCCTACCTGTACGTTTTTGTATCATCTTAAAAAAACGAGTTTTCTTTTTCACTGCCTCTATCTTTAGGAAACACACATATGTATGGTGAGATTTACAGAACATCATCTAATATTGAACACCCCTTCAACCACCCCAAAGAGAGCTCCATTATAGGGAGCACTGAGTTTTACTGCCTAACTTATCTAGTATCATGCCTTCAAACACAAACAAAATATGTAACCAAAACCAACTGCAGCTGATGTCTCACAAGAACTGTATTGACAACAGTAGCTTAAGAGCTTACTTATTTTGTGACAAGGATTTCAATTACTTTTGAACTTAAATTCCTTCATACTACCAAAGGGCATTTTATGCTATTTTAGAGGATTAGGTCAGAATACACAGACTTAAAACTGTGTTTCAAAAGTGTCATAACACTGCTATATATGCACCTCTTAATTTGTATCCCTGAAAGAAACAGTATCAAATAGTTACTTTATCTTAATAGTATTTTCTTTCATTTAAGGATTTTAATTAAATTTGCCAGGTGGTAGAAGCAATGAACTTTGTTTTCCGTTTGTGAAGACTGAGCAAATTAAATTAGATGTCATTCCTATATTATCTCAAACTTTCCGTAAATGAGAAGGAGGACAAGAAAACATTAACATAAAATGAGATTGTCAGGCCTTAATTTTCCATAGCATCTTTAATAATGGAATAGTTACATTCTCACAAAAATACATATAAATATCTATCAGTTCACCCATTAGATCCTTATCTTTCTAATTCAGACAGAAGGATATGATAGGCCTTACTGAAGCCCAGATATTTTGCATCTGTGGCTCTCCCCTTGTCTACTGACACAGTTAATGCTGACACAGAAGGCCACTAGATTCACAGGATCACCAAGGTTGGAATAGACCTTTGTATGGGAACTGCTGAATCACAGCCTGAACCTCTGATTGATCACCTGAGGCAAGCAATGAGTCAGCCACAGGAGCAAAGGTGAAGGCAATATCATTGAGAGTGGCTTGGCAACTGCATCAATCTTCCCAGGACTCCTGGATGCATCTCATTGGGACCCATAGGCTTATGGATTGTCATGAATGTGATCTTCATTTTCTGCAGGAGGGACGTTGCTCCACCATTTGACCCATCAGCTTGAGAGGTGTGTGAGGAGCGTTTTCTTCACTGGCAAATGTTCCAGTGAAGACTGAGGCAAAAAAAAACCTGTTGAGTACCTCAGCCTTCCTGTTGGTTGTTGCCAGCCTGCCAGTGTTGCTCACTAGAGTGGGAGAGAAGAAAATTTCCTTCTTGGAATTTCTTTTTCTGCTTGATATACCTGCAGCCTTTTCCATTCTTTGCATCGCTTGCCAAGTCTAGTTCCATTTGGGCCTTGGCCTTTCCCAGTCTCTACACAGCCTAGCAGCATCCCTGTATTCCTCCCAGAGTATCTGTCCCTGTTTCCATTTGTTCCCTGGAAGGATTAAGTATCTGTCAGTTACTTCCTAAGGCAGATTATGTATTTGAATACTGAAAAGAAAATTAGGAGTGCCCATTCTCTCATTAAAACTCTAATAGATTCTATAGGACCCAGTACTGTCTTTCAGCACCAACTTTTTAAAAAAGACAAAGCCATGAGATAAAAATGAAAAAGCTTACATGTAGAAAAACAAATCTAAGATTAGTCAAAATGAAGAGATAAAAAGCATCTTTTAAAATTATTTTTATTTACTAAATACTTGAGCCTGTGGTTACTTCTACATTATAGTGTAAATTCATGGGAGTGAATCTGCAAACAGCTGGCCATCAGAGCTATTTCCATGCTGATTTGTATTGTACTTTTAAAGGAATATACAAAACTAATGAAAACATTTAATGCACTTTGACAACTGACAGTACAGAAACTGATAATTGGCCAGCTCTTCCTTGCCAAGAAATTCTCAGACCACAGTCTGCATGAAGACCCACAATATTCAAATATTTCCCAATTTCTGCAGATACCCATTTGGAATTCTTTCATTTCAATTTTTAGGTATATTTTTTAAAAAAGAATATCATATGAAAAGTAAACCGGCATGACTCGGCAAGGAGCTACTGAGGACGCTGAGAATGCTGAGGACAAAGAAAATTGCATACCAGTAAACAAGAGCATGTCACCTGGGAAGAATACATGGATGCCGTCCGAAGTTGCAGATGTGGGATCAGGAAAGCCAAGGCACAGGCAGAACTTGGCGAGGGACGTGAAAAACAATAGGAAGACTTTGTAGGTATATTGTCCAGAAGAGACAGGCCAAAGCGAGTGTACCTCCTTTGGTAAATGTAAAAGGAAAGCTGGCTTCAATGGATGAAGAGAAGGCTGAGGTACTGAATGAGTTCTTTACCTCAGTCTTCACTGGCAGCCAGGATTTCAGTACTTCTCAAGTCCCTGAGCCCTGCATCCCTAAACGTCTAGATGGAGACCACTGCCACACTGTAAGGGCAGAGCAGGTCCGAGACCGCCTCACGAGACTGAATGTGTATAAGTCTATGGGCCTGATGGTGTGCATCCCAGGGTTCTGAAGGAGCTGGCTGTGGTGGTTGCTGAGCCACTCTCCATCATATTTGAAAAGTCGTGGCTGTCAGGTGAGTGGATGGCTGGAGAAAGGGTCACGTCATTCCCATTTACAAGAAAGGGAACAAGGAGGACCCCAGGAACTACAGGCTGGTGAGTCTCACCTCTGTACCTGGGAAGATCATGGAACAGATCATCCTGGGTGACATGCTTGATCCCATGAGGAATGAGTGTGTGATCCGAGACAGCCAACACAGCTTCACCAGGAGAAGGTCATGCTTAACCAACCTGGTGGCCTTCTATGATGGAGTGACAGCATCGGTGGATAAGGGAAAGGCAACCAGTGTCATCTACCTGGACTTAAGGAAGGCCTTTGACATGGTCCCCCACCGCATTCTTATCTCCAAATTGGAGGGATGTGGATTTGATGGGTGGACCAGTTGATGGATGTTAATTGATTGAAAGACTGCAGACAGGGGGTGGTCATCAATGGCTCTGTGTCCAGGTGGAGGCCGGTAATGAGCAACGTCCCCCAGGGGTCTGTCTTGGCACTGGTGCTCTTTAACATCTTTATCAATGACATCAGTGACAGAATTGAGTGCACCTTCAGCAAGTTTGCTGATGACACCAAGCTGAGCGGTGTGGTTGACACGGTGGAAGGAAGGGATGCCATTCAGAGGGACCTCAACTGACTTGAAAGGTGAGCCCAGATGAACCTGATGAGGTTCAACATGGCAAAGTGCAGAGTTTTGCACTTGGGCTGGAGGAATCCCAGGCATCCATACAGACTGGAAAGAGAAGACCTTGAGAGCAGCCCTGCAGAGAAGGATCTGGGGGTCTTGATAAATGAAAAACATAACATGAGCCAGCAATGTGCTCTTGCAGCTCAGAAAGCAAATGATATCCTCGGCTCCATCAGAAGAGGGGTGGACAGCAGGAACAGGGAGGTGATCGCCCCCCTCTACTCTGCTCTTGTGAGGCCCCATCTGGAGTACTGTGTCCAGGTCTGTGTCCCCCAATACAAGAAAAGACAGGGAGCTGATGGAGAGGGTCCAGAGGAGAGCCGCAAAGATGATCAGGGGATTGGAGCACCTCCCCTATGAATACAGGCTGAGGGAGCTGGGCTTGTTCAGCCTGAAGAAAAGAAGGCTGCGGGGTGACCTCATTGCAGCCTTTCAGTATCTAAAGAGAGCCTACAAACAGGAGGGAAACCAACTCTTTGAAATGGTTGATAACAGCAGGACAAAGGAAAATGGTTTTAAATTGAGGGAGGGAAGATTTTGGTTGGATGTCAGGGAAAAGTGCTTTACAGAGAGAGTGGTGAGGTGGTGGAACAGGCTGTCCAGAGAGGTTGTGGATGCCCTGTTCCTGGAGGTGTTCAAAGCCAGATTGGATGGGGCCTTGGGCAGCCTGGTCTAGTATTAAATGTGGAGGTTGGTGGCCTTGTCTGCAGGGAGGTTGGAGATTCATGATCCTTGAGGTCCCTTCCAACCCTGGCCATTCTGTGATTTTGTGATGTTCGTCTATTAACTTCAGCTAAATATTACACTTCTTTCCCCTCCCCAAAGATTGTCATCTGAACAGTGATGGAGTATCTCAGAGCCATTTAGTTCATACATATTATTTACAGTAGCTGCAAGACAAAATAATTTCTGTCAAAGTTTCATGAAGGGAAGCAGGATTTGTTTTTAACAAATATGGGAAATCCATGTATTTTTTTTTTTGCTCCTTCTTTGATTTCAAAGCAGAAAATAGGTGAAGGATGACTATGGTGATAAATATACTTTACATCTATTCAATATACTGCACTGTATAATGGAATTTGGTAAGGAGCAATTGGCACGTAGAATTGTTATCAGAACTACTCAGCATGCCATTTTTTCAACAAGACTTGACTGCATCTCATTCAAAACTTTAATGCATGATCTACTGCTCAGTGCACTATGCTCAGTATACACATGACAGCTAACAAACTGGGACTTCAAGTGAAACCTCTGCAATCTAGTACTATTTATGTTATAGCCTTGACTCAAAGCAAGCACTATCAACTAAACAGCAAGATGCTCGTATTACCTATAGAATTTTGAAATAGGTATTTCTTTCCAAAATAAACTTCTCAATTTATATCTCCCCTTAAAAATGCTGACTGTAGAAAGATCATTCTATGAGTTGCTCATAACTGAAAAAGAAGTCAACAACTCTTAGTCTGGCCAAACCCTGAAAAAACACTGCATGCAGAATTTTTCATAAGGATTTCTCTAGCTCTTTCTGCTGAGGAATTTTAGTCCAAATTCCAAGTTGCTGGAAAAACAAACAAACAAACAAAAAAAACCACTAAGATCTCCTTTCAGAATCTGAATGGAAAGATTATACTCATAAAATTAATCTTTCCTGCTCCTCTGGGTGCTGAGGTCAGTTGTTTCAACCCAATTTTGGAGAAGGGGAAGAAAGGAAATTGCCAGCTTAAGTCCTTCACCATGAAGATGATGATGTTCATGTTGACTTTTTTTTTCCACTTTCTAGGATCCACTTGGGATCAATTCTATATGTTTACCAATGTTTTTATGCCTTGCTAGTCACTCATTTAGGAAGATCATGAGCATCCCAGGCTACGTCAGGAAAGCTGTTGTCAGGAGATCGGGAAGGTGATTCCCTTCTAGGCATACTTTGTGAGATATACATGGAATATTAGTCCAGGTCTGGGCTCCCCAGGACAAAAGGGGCACATTGAAGAAAATGTGAAAACATATCTGCTTATTTCTGCTACAACAAAACTATGTGTCAGTTTCAGCTGGGACAGAGTTGTTTTTCTTCATTGCATATGGTATGATGCTATGTTTTGGTTTTAAGAGAAAAACAATGTTGATAATACACCAGTGTTTCTAGTTGTTGCTGAGCTGTGCAGTAGGGAGCCAAGGACGTTTCAGGAAGTTAATCAGACAGACTGCCACTCTCGGGGGAATAGCTGGGCATTGGTCTGTGGGTACTGAACAACTGCTTGAGCATTAATTGTTTTATATTTATATTTATATTTATATTTATATTTATATTTATATTTATATTTATAATTTTCATAACTGTTTTGCTTTATTTTTTCCTTCCAGCTGGGAAGGAGTGTACAAACAACTGTGTGGACAACAGTGCGTACTTTTATGATCACCTACAATGACTGCATATATCAAAAGTACACGTTTTGACATATTTAAATCCTTATATGTGTTCTATGTTCTGTTATCTAAGTTATTTAATTTCCAGAAGTACTTGTGACAAGACGAAAAGCAGATCTGATCCTCAAAAGTACTACAGAGAGAGGCATTTCATGGAGTGAAATATGTTTGTGGCCTGAAACACTGTTACGAGCAGAAAGAAATGGCCAAATAAAGTGCAACAGAGCCTAACCACATACCAAAGTTGCCAAGCTCTAGATCTGATCTTTCTCTATCACATAGCTGCTTCTCATCTATCAGGGAAGTCTTGTCCATTTTTGCATCAGCAACATTATGTTTCCTCAGAGGAAAGGAATATACAGAGACTTTACCATGTCTCACTACTAGTCATCGCCAAGTCCAAGACAAGAACTCGAGATCTGCTTACATCAAAGCAAGATGAGACATAACTAATGTAACTATTAATAACATGTACATAGCAAGTTAATAAACAAATGTTAGATAACAAGCTCTATAAAACAGATATATACCTCATATATAAGCCTGCAAAGGCTTAACCATTGAGTAAAGACAACATGGTGTGCATATATCTTATCTACACAAATAATGCACAATTTTGGTTACCATGTTTGTGAACAGGCCACTTGGTGAACTATTTACATCCACTCAGCAACACTTTACTTACACAGAAAGCAAACAAGATGCTTCCATGTTAGTCATAGAAACATCTACACAGCTCTCACTGATTCAATAACATCTACAAGAGACTGGCCAAACTTCTAATCATTAACAAATAAATTAATGTCCAGCTTACAACCATCACAGTAACAGAAGTTGTCACAAAGTTATCACATCAGATAAATCCAGCCATGCATTAGAATGCTCATTACGGTAATAATGATTTTTCTTTCTACAAATTCAATGAGAATGATCTGAACAAAATTACTCCAGAGTGATTACTGCTCATGAATTTACATTATCATCAACAGGAATACTCAGAGCCAGTTAACAACATGCAAGTGATTACACTGAAAAATAACAAAACTTAGTGACTGAGCTTAGTGAGTGATACAGAGTGTACCAGACTTGAGCTAGTTTGAGTTGTTTTCCTTGTTTGTAAATCATAAGATAAAAAATACATTTTTCGTAATTTTGAAACATTTTTAATTACTTCTGAGGTCCTTAAATAGAACATGTCAAAATTATTCTTGCAGGACTCCAGTTGTTTAATATAAAAGGAATCAAATAAGTCAATCAGTCTTCAAAAAATAATGATTAAACGCTTTGAGTGGGTAAGTTAGTTGTTCAAGATATGTCCAAATCTATTACTAGAAGTTTTTACCCCTCCTCAACTATGCAGATTTATGAGTACACTCTATAAAACCTCGGATAATATCATTATCATCCTCAGCCCCTCTCAGTGTAATATATCACTTAATCATTATTTCCTTTAATTGTTCTTTATTTAGCTCAACAGAAGTGTTCTTTTCTCTCTCACCATTGTATTCTATCTACGCAGGTCCTCACAACCATAATAACTACATTTCTTCCTAAAGTTTAATGAACATAGTGATTATCTTTGTTTCTTGCCTCCTGCTCCCTTATAAAGAATATTTTTTTCTTGTTTTACTTACTTACAGTGTGTTATGATATAGAAACTGACAAATGTGAAGTTGAGTTTCTTTTCACACTGCATGCTTAATCTCAGTTTAATTTTTGCATGCATTGACATTGTTAGGAATGCTCGCCAAAAGAAAAACTGTCTCTTCTCTTTTGCCTTTAATTCTTTCTCATTTTGAGTTAGACTCACCATATCTCACTGTTAAAGTTAAGAAATACCTATGTCTTCATAACAGATCTTAGAAAATTAGTTATCCACACACAATTTTCAATAACTTTGAAAGTGTAAGCTTCTAATCTTCTAAGTCTTTACTAAAAAAAGCTGTAGAAACAGGAATAAAACAAACTTCCAAAACGGAGCATTTCCAATTGTTGTTTTATTAAATTGACTTCCTTTTTTCTTTTCAGAATTTGAATGTTTATATAGATAATAACATAAACAAGATTTTTAATGAATAATAACAGCTCTTGGATCCTCAGACAGCCACCAAAACCCTGTGAGACTATTCCCTCAGTTTTTTCTTGACAGCATATTCATATCAGAAATCATCAGTATTTACAGGGAGAGAACAGCAGCATCACAAGTTTTATAGCATGTCACAGAATAAATCATGTATATAAACTTAATGAAAATAAAAGGAATTCTTACGTGTTATGCAGCCAGGCTGCAACAACTTACACAGATTATATCTCACAGGAAATTTCATTCAGTGCACAGAGTACACAGCAAAACAGAATGGACAACATAGACATTTATTGTTACATTTTCTGCTAGTTGCATCTCTGCATCACCAGTTGCAATGCTGATGACAGAATGCAAATACCATCAGTAATCAAAGCTTAGCTACCCAATTACTTATGTAAGTAATTTAAGTCCATTCATTAAAACACATCAATCAGACAAATCTACCACCTACAAGCATCAGCAAAGTCCTACTGTAGTCAGCAACATCAATTGTATGCACAGGAGTATTAAAGGCAGAACAGAACTAGCAGGTTTTTCATTAGATTATAACTGTAATGAAGAAAGATAGGAAAGAAAAAAGAGTTTTTATAGGCTGTTTGAAAAGAAATGGGGTAACCGAGCTTATTTTGTTTTTGTCATATTTTTAAGGAGATTTTTGATAGATTATTCTGGCCTCATTAACAAGGTATGTTAGTAAACTGCTGAGGTAACAAAGAAAGTATTAAATACATATTTAATAAAGATCTGGTTATATGCATTCTCATTTCAAATTGAATAAAAGGTAGTAATCATCCACTAATAACTTCATTTCTATGAAAATCCACTGAATTCCTCGCTTTGAATGAAGAACATGCCTAGTAAAAGTCATGATAAATCTTGAATATTTCAGTGCTTTTATATGTCATATTCAGTGCCATTCCAGAAAAAGCCAAGGCAAGCAACAGTGCTGTATGCTTCTCTTCATGACTATATTAATGTCCCAATTAGCAGGAAACAGGGGCCATCAAACTCTGTTACCCTATTAAGATTTGTAAAATAAGGCTTTTCCAGACAAGTCAATCATGAGAAGCATTATTTAGAAGAAAAGAATACTATACTAAACATACCCCCAAAAAAGCAAGTAATACTACAGTGTAATAGAAAGCACAGCAGAGCAGCAATGTCCTAGACTGCAACAAGATGCCTACACTGCTAACCCTTAAATAAGGTCTGGAAAGGGGCACGCACCTGAGCTCCCCTGGGTTGGCCCTGCCTTCACACCAGGTTCTCAATCACTCGTTCAAGCCATGAGTTAGCATTTCCACTACAAGTACAAACACTTACAGTCATGGCTATGACAAAGTACTGTTCAGTGGAATGTAGTAATTCTTTGTGGCAGCCAAAATCACTTTTCAGTGATTTTCATAAGTTACATAAATAATTGCTCTATTTTTTTAACTTGTACTCTAAAATAAATTTCATTTCTGATGTAAAATTAAACCTCGCACAATGAAAGCTTCCTTCGTTCTTGAAAAAGTACAGCTCAAAAGTCTCTTAAGGGATTTGACTCTCTGAATTCTAACGTTAAGATTATTTGAAATGTATTCCACATCCTATTCTTTTCAAACACCTCTAGTGTAGCATGAAAAGCATATAGTATTAAAGCTTTTAATGAACAAAGTTTAAAGATTCTGCCTCTGTACTACCTGAAAAAATTCCCACACACAAATGCACTTACCGTTTTGATAGGCAAAAAACAAGATAGGCAGAAGAAGATGTAGCAAAATCGGCCTTGAGAACAAAATGGAGTAATCTGAACAGACACCTGTTCTAAAATGGAAGTTATCCCTGTGCCTGTTTTAAAGGTTGTCAAGATTAAGAGGTATCTGACTTGTTTTCCTGATTATGTTAATTGAAGAGAAGCAGAACTGCAAGCCGTTTATTTCCTCTTCTCTAATAACACTCATGATTAGCAAGAGAATCCAGAACTCTATGCAAATATCAAAGCGAAGTTTATGTTTTAGGCTAACTGCTTAAAATACAAAAGGTTGAATTGATGTGTTTTACTGTAACGAACTTCATTTAATACAAGCTGTACAACTTTCAATGCAACACTGAGAAATAAAGCAAATATTACAGCAAAGTTGAGTTACTATTAATACTAATGACGTGGGTGCAGTGTTCCTGTCTTGGTACAGGGTGATGAACTAGACGACCTTTTTAAGTCCCTTGCAACCCCACTCTCTATAAATATTAAATTAAACTAGAAATACATCAGAGCAGTGACTCTCAGTATTGAATTGGTGCTAAATCACATTAACTACCAATAATAATCAATCCTTATTTAGTCTAAGGAATTGTCTGCCTTTCCAATTATAAATCTCAGCTAAAGAATTCTACCTAAGTAAATAAAAACTAGTTTGAATAGGTAAGTAAATTAATAATGTAAGTAAAATAATAATAACCAAATCACTTGATGTCTAGAGCTGATTACTAAGTTTCCCTTTTATGCCTTGATCGGTTTTCATACATGCATATTTCCTTCTCTCTTTAAGGCAGAACCATAATATGTCTTCTTCGCAATGTCATATTTTGTAATGATTAGAGATTTAGGACTTCAGCAAATAATATTACAAAGTCATATTTAGGAAAAAAATACATCTGCAGAATTTTTAATTTAATTTTATTTTTTTCAGATATGGAGAAATAGTCTATGGTAAAACTTTGGCACTACTGTATATAACAATCTATTGTCTGTTGATTTCTTTCATGATTTCAAAGCATATTTCCTATTTTTTGAGCAACAACACACTCCACAAAATGGAGATTGGATCAATTTTCACTCCAGAAAAAGTTCTGTAGTGTTTCCACATACTACTATTTAATATATAGATAATCATTTATAGACCGTACCATAATTTATGACTCATGTTCTAAAATATGCTTCTAGCAGCAATGCAAAAGCTGAGATTAACTAATGAAATTTAGCAACCCTTAGCCCTGGGAAGCTCACCTCTATTTTCATGCCTGTCATTGTTATTAAAATTATCTTCACCTGTACAGCTGTTGCACTAATTCTGTCTATCAGCTACAACGTATTAGTTCTGCTACGATAATGTTTCCATTTCAGAAGTAATCAAAAGATTCACAGACTTTTTTTCAGTTATATTTATAATATTAATTAAATTGCAATTTTTAAATACAATTTTGCAACCCTGATCTGAAATCAATTTTAAGAGCAGTGCTAATGAGCTGCTTTTATGTCAGCAGATGGACAACTAGTCTGAGAGACAGATGTGTCATCATTCGTATATTTTCCTTTTTTCAAAGTTGATTTTCCAGATAGAGATGTAAGGTTGCAGTTTTATATTGAGATCAGGATCTGCTTTGGAAAGGCACGCTGCAAGCATCCCAGAAAGAAAATAGCCCAACCTCAGGAAAACACTGTTCATAGCACTCTGCATTTTAAAAGTGAATCTCTTTCCTCAGGTAACATGATGTGAAGCCTGCAGAACACAGTAAAACAGTAAAAGAAAAGTTTCTTTTCCTAGAATCAGATTACATTCAAGGTCTGTAGAGTAGCACACACTATGTTATGATTGAAGGAATTAGGATCCTTAACCTAGAGAATACATTTTCAAGCCATGTGTTAAGAACACTCATAACTGTGGAGGCCAATAGAAAAACTGAATGTCTGCATGCAGATAAAATGTCAGCATTGAGAACACTGGTTGAGGTTAGTGATCCATAGAACCATGGTTTTGGAGGCAAAGATAAGTAGTTCAGTTTTTTGGCTGAAAGTTTCATAAGAGACTAACAGCCCCAGTACATCTTAGGATGCATTAAAATTAGCGTGGTCAGCAGGTCAAGGGAGGATAACCTTATCTTTTACTTTGCCCTGGTGAGACTGGTCTGGAATACTGTGTTCTTTTCTGGGCTTCCCAGTTCAAAAAAGACAGGGAACTTCTCAAGAGAGTCCAGTGGAGGGTCATGAAGTTGATGAGGAACCTGTATCATCTCCCTTAAGAGGAAAGGCTGAGAGACCTGGGACTGTTCAGCCTGGAGAAGAAAAGGCTGAGAGGAGGTCTTATCAATGTTCATAAATATCTAAAGGGTGGGACTCAAGCGTATTGCACCAGGGTCTTATCTGTTGGTGCCCAGAGACAAGACAAGGGGAAATAGCCACAAGCTGAAACACAAGAAGTCCCATCTGATAAACTTCTTTACTCCGAGCATGACAGAGCAGTAGAACAGGCTGCCCAGAGAGCTTGTGGAGTTGTCCTCTCTGCAGATATTCAAAACCCACCTAGATGCTTTCCTATGCAACCTACTACTGAGAACCTGCTTTAGCAGGAGGGTTGGAGTAGATGACCTCCAGAGTCCCTTCCATCCCTATGATTCTGCGATCCTGTGAAAATACAGGCCAGAAAAAGCTTATTGGGAAGAGATGTGAAAAAAAAAACAAAGCAAAATTCAAGGAGGCTATGAGAAATGGAAACTGCCTCCAAAAGCCATAACTCCAAACATAACACTACTATCCTAAAGGGGCTCAGGGAGAAGCTGCAAAGCTCTGGCAATTGATTTTACAATTTTTCAAATGACCACAATTTTGGAGAGCTAGGGGACTTTTGTTCTGACTCACACAAAGCATTGGATATAAAAGAACATGTATCCAGGCAATATCATGTCTTTAGAAAGAGTCATTGAGCAATAACAGCATTTTCTTTGAACTGTACCAAGCGCTTTCTTCCCAGTACAGTTTTTACTGGAATAATTGACTGCAATTTCAGATAAACTTCTTACAAGTACTGAATTATGGTATGGAGACTGTAGGGGCAGCAGGGAGTTTCTGAGGCAAAGGCATGTTGGTAATTAATATATTGAAAAATATCACATTTTTCATATAAAAATCTGCCTTTAGTTTTATTCCAGTCACCATGTGTTCTATTTATTTCCACAAGAGAATACTAAAATAATCTTTAACTCACTGTCTGTGATTTAAAGGTGAATTAATATGCAATAGTTCTGAACAAGGAGATGCTTAATAGTAGCTTCTCCGAAATTCTTCTAATGCTTTGAACAGTGACACTAAACTGTTCATAACACTTGCATAACTTCCAGTACCCTCTAAGACATCATATCTATTCATAGGATATTGAGACATTTTGAATAATTTCACACATATCAGTGTCCATAACTGTTTCAGGAAACTCAGTATTACGTGCTTCATTATTAGGAGTTAATCCAGAGAAGTCACTTGTTGTCAACACTCCCTCCACAAAATAGTTATTGTAGAATCATGAACTGCATTATTTATTTTCATTATTTTTCTCTCCACTGACTCTATCTTTAAAAAACGTTTTGGCATTTTAAGCTAAGCAGGTTAATAGTTACTACAAAATTTTTCAATAGCAGTATGCTGTTTCCTTAACATACAGTGTTATCATAGTGGATGACAAACACATTGTTATTTTTACTTTTTTTTTTTCCAAAAAGTTATTTGATGAAATAAATGAACTTGGCTAATAACATTGTTAATGCCCTTGCAGAACTGTTTCTGAATTTTAGAAGTCACGTGGGCTTATTTTATACAAATTGTGTTGTTCATTTGATGCTACAAATGGAGTTTGGTGGCTGTGCCTAAGGCTAGGGGATTGGAACTTGATGATCCTTGAGGTCCCTTCCAAGCTGAGCCATTCTATGATTCTATGATTCTATACCCCTACTTGATGAAAAATAAAATATTGTAACAGAACAGCTCAAAATAGCTGTTTAACTATTATAGTTTATTCTGTTTATAAACTTAGTAATGTAGAATTTCACATCTATCCAGAATAGAGACATTTCTCATTTCACCTATTCTATCCTGCCAAATTTAGAATAAGTAACTCCTAGATTCTTTCTCTTTATTTCTCCTTATTGATGCTCTTGTTTTTTGATCAGGTGAAAAAGAATCTTGTATTTATCACCACGCATACTACCACATTGCTAACATCTGTTTGGCAAAAGGCAACAGCATGTCATACATCTATGCACAGCACATCACAACCTTAACACAATACACATACATATTACTACATATTATATTTACAGACTATACATGCTGGCTAATCTTGACTCCAGCATAAGCATCGTTGTATCCTATTTATGTACATTGTGTACATATTAGATCAACTCTGTGCCCAATTTTATGCTCAACAGTTATCAACTCCAGCTAAGAAACTCATGAATTTGATTTTAAAAATGTAAGGTTCATTTCTTATTTCCTGCTGTGATGTTCTGTATCATTTGTATCTAAGTATTTTCTCACAGCAATGAAGGCTTTTTAAAACACTGAAATAAAAAGTTTAGTGCATAGCAATAAAAAGACAGCTTACTGAAAGAAGTAATTTGATCCGGAGAGCTTCAGACAGACACAATTCTTCAAGTATCCTAACAAGCTTACACTGCACTTCTCTACAGTTGTCTATAGCATAGATATCCTTATGTCAAAAAAATCAGGGATTATAAATAAAATAACAGATGTCAATGATTTCACAAAAGATTAGCAAACTATAACTGCCTGTACAATAATGTCTGCATGAAAGAGACATTTTCCCTTTTTTCTTCTCCTGATGCCTAAGGTCTGACTGCTTTTCTCTGGGGTTTGTTCAGACTGTAATGACAAAGCTGGTAACACTTAAGTATCCAGGCACACTAAACACAGATTGAACTGGTGCAGCAACATACAAAATGAATCAGAAATCTGTTTTTACGCCTACAAAGCATCAGTATCTTCTGTTTTTAATGAAGTCTTGGTTTTTAGTCAAAGGGAAAAAGAAAAGGCAAACAGGGAACCTCTATGTATCATTAAAAACAAAAAATGTCATTAGAGCACAGATCATCAGTGTTCAAAAGCAGTCATTTCAGTATACTGTCAGCTTTGCCTATTCTTTTTCTTTTCATGCTGACAAATGACAACTTTTACTTCATCCATAAAAAAGCTGACAGGTGGAGCAGCAGCTGAGCAGCTGCAGGCATTTGGCTGCCTATAGCTTGCTGCTGGTGGTGGAGAACTTCCCTCTTCACAGTGATGTTCATCCTTCTGGAGAACTTGGGAAGTTAACAACACAAAGCCTACTGCAACTGCACCAATATCTCAAAAGGAGCCAAAAAAAGTAAGAAGGACTTTGTCTGTTCAATTTAATTCCAAAATTCCTGAAATTCCAAATTCCCGAATTAGACAAACAGGACAGAGAGGAGACTCTGTAACCCCATGTGGTTTGGCAAGAAAGGAAGGAAATTGAAAATCTACATCCACTGCAAGTTTCACATTAAGATGTGACTACTTCTTAATCGTATGCTAACAGTAACTACACCACTTTAGATCAGACAATTCTTTTCAAAAATGTGGACCTCAAAGCTGAGGCCCCTTTTCTGAGAATGTAGCAAGATGACTTCATTATTCTACCACTGTCTCTGGTCTATTAGAGGGACATAATGGATTCCTGAAAGAGAGAAACAAAAAAACCCAAGGCATTCCTGGTAGAGATTAGGTACATATGACATTTCATAAATACATTGTCAACAATTGGTACAAGATACATGGATATGGAGAGCAGAAAGCAGAGCCTATCATTCACCTGAGACACTTTCAAATGCCTATTCTGCAACTCTGCTCCTCAACTCCTATTAGAATCCTCCAGAATATTTATCCATTTGAGCATCTATGACATATACATCTGTTTATTCAGCTTGCAAATGTGCAACACTGACAGAAATGACTGTCAAAATATTTACTTTGAAAATGAAATGGAAAAAAAAAAAAAAAAAAAGTGAGGCTAAGAGCTGTGTTAAAACATAGTATAAGAAATGTTTCAGCGAATCTTTGAACACAAAATAAACCTACTCCAATCAGGGGAACATACATAGTGATAGCAATCAGGAGATCCTCTGTTTCTTTCCTATTTCTTTCTTCATATTTTGTGGCTCTTGTAGAGGGAAGCAATCTTCACTGCTGCAATTTTTCCTTACTACATGCTACTGATCTCTTCACTAAATCTGCCCTGTAAAAAAGCAAGCCTTGCATAACACATGTACTGTGATTCATAATCTATTTGGAAAGCCATAGAAACCCCTCTTCAGGAGCCAACTTCTCTTTGATTTAGAGTTAGACAAAGATACAGTCTAGCTGACTTCTATAAATCAACCTGTTATCCAGTGTTAACAGAAATTACCAACTGAATTCAGTTCAGCTATGTGCTCTTGTCCATTCCCACTGCCCCTGCCAATTCAAAGCATTATTATCCTCATCTCCTACATTAGTTTACTTCTTGGCACATTCACAGTAATGATTAAGGAACACTCAGAAGCAACTGACTTCTGTCTCATCATAACTTAAGCCCTGGTAGTTTAAATGCCAGACAAAACAAAGATAGGCAGTGATTCTGTCTGTCTTTATTTTATCCATCTGTCAGTAAAGGATTTGAGAATCTTTGCCAAATGCAGTCAACTCTGAAAGCTGACAAGTCTCCAGATGAGTAAGTTACTATGAGGATTGTAAAACTCCATATCAAATATAGAGATACCAAAACTAATGTGTGCCAAAGGGAATGAAAATCTAGGCTTCATATCTTCTGCTAGTTAGCTTCCAACTCACAACATCACTGAAAGGTACTGAATGGCCTTGGAGGACCAGTCCATGGACATGGGTACACCAAGAGAAGTAGCCTTGTCCCCACAGCCATCTTCCTGGGGATGGTCCAATCTACCTGGCCATCTCTCATTTTCTTCTTGCCCAAGGGTCTATTCATTGCACCTTCTTCTGCCTTTGGAGATCACCATTTGGTGAAATGTCTGCAGGCCCTGAGGCTGGACAGCAGGACCACATGCCCCTTGCAGTTCCACTCGGAAATTCCTCACAACAGGAAGTCCTTTCCCACTATGCATGCAGGGCTGCCATTTTGTTTCAAATGTCAGTTTATGGGTGGGAGTCACAATTTTGTAAAAAGCCATATCCCGCTGTGTTTTTGTGCTTTTTCAGGTGTTTGCCTGCCTCAGAGCAAGGAGCAGCATCAGCCAACAGCCATTTACCTCAGGAATACTGGAACAATGCATTGGGCACAGTTCTCCAGAGGGCAGTGTCTCCTCCTCCCTGTTCTCCCTTGTCATGTCTCTACAAATATGTGTTCTAACATTCTAATGCTGTCCTATATTCAAGATACCTACATTTATTTATATACTGCCTAGATGGGAAGGTACCAGGGGAGATTCTCTTCTGTGCTCATTTGGTTATAATTCGTTTGAACTTCTACAGAGGATTGTCAGTATGGAATGATCCCACTCCTAGAAATGCTTTGTACTTTGTACATTCAGATAGGACCCTTTATTTTGACAAACAGAGCATTTCATTGGTATGTTAGAAATATATAAATGAAGGTGGACTTGCTTACTGCACTTACATATATTTTCCAAACACTTTGAAACATATTGACTGCCAAATTAATCTGTAGGAAATAATTTTGCAACATTGTTGCAACAATGCAGCTCGATGTAATACTTCTGAGGAAGGAGATATTCATCACAACTGACTGGAGTCTCCTAGATTCACAGCCTCATGACCACAGGTGTCAAGAAGTATGCAAGTAGTCTGCCATGCACTTAGGCCCAAAGACACCTACATATATCCATGTTGTCTGTCTAGGTTTGCTTGCAATGACAAAGAGGATAAAGCACATCATTTTTAAGCCCCTTTCCATACTTCCTGGAATCTTCTTAGAAGCGCACAGGTTTTGGATATGTCTCGTGCTGTACCCTTCTGAAGCTGGCAGTGGCAGTGATCAATCTCTCTATCCTTTCCCAGTTCTGCAAAACATCAGGATTTATTCACTGCATCTGTTTCAGATCTGACTGTCCTGAGAAATTGCAAGTAGATGTGTTCTAGGCTCTTGCTGACCCGCTGCTATTGGTATCAGCAACATATGTGATTTTTATAACCCTCTCCCTGCTGATATTTTCACCTAGTTGTTCACCTTCACTCACCTTTCATAACAAAATAATATTTTTAACAGTCTTCCATAGCCCTAGAAGATTCCTGGTTTTCTATTTTCTAATACACTGCAGGTGCTTTGGCACCTGCTGGCAATAAAATGACAGCTGCCTTTTAGGATTCACATGGTTTCTTCTGAAAAGTCTCCTAACCCTCTGGTTTTGTCATTCAGTATTTCAGCTTTATATTATGTTAAAATTTCCAATTTCCTGGATCAGAATTATGAAAAAAAGATTACAAGCCCCTTCTTTCTATACATACATACATTTATATTTGTAAATTCTAATCTGATCCAATTTTCATATTGTCTTCCTATTTTACTGGAGTTTTTTGGGGGTAAATTTTACAATGTGCCTGCCCCTATTCTTAGCTTCTCTTATCTAAACTATATTGCTTCTTTTTTTTCTATGACAAACTGGAAATAAATTTTTGAGAAGTGAGAGAAAGCTCACTTGCAATTGATAGGACAGACAGAAAGAAATCTGTTGGTGTAATTAAAAAAAAAAAAAAAAAAAAAAAGAGCATTTATTACACTATTAAATAATATTCTAAGTACTCCATCTGTGAATTACCATAATAACTCTTCATCGACTCTCCTGTTACATATTTATCAGGGACTATTTACTGGCTAATAAGACCTTTGTTTGTTATAATAAACATGTCACTTGACATTAAAGATCTTGATCCAGGTTCTATATTCAGCATTCATACTTAGTAATGGCTGCTGACTCTCTCCTAAGATTATCAGCATAGCGATCAATGCCAGATAGTAAATACGAAGTTCAGTTCACAGACCCCTGTTGCAAGAAATTTGGGATGCTAAAGGGAAAACAGCTTTGCTATAATCAGGCAGGCACTTAAATGAGTTCATATTAATAAGAAAAAGCTTATTTTCTGCATGACTCCTTCACAGTGGATGTTTCATATTATTAATATTGAACATTGAAATGTAACTTCAAAAAAGCACACATGGTTTGTATTTTCAGTGTTACATTGTTAGCACCGTTCAGTTGGAAAATAAATATTTTACAGTGGGAAGAAAAGAAACTTCAAATGCTTTATCATCAGATCATTATGGTAATTTGGAAACTTGTTTCAGAGCCATTAGCATGATCATCAAAATATACTGATAAAAGTGCAAGCCTTGAAAGACAAAAAGATTAAATCACTAAAGAGTGTTCAGCCTCTCTGACCTTTTGCATTGGTTATGATTGTTGTCTTGGTGTGTCATTCAGTTGAAGATACTACAGTTCACAGAAAAAGTAAGATAAATGTGTAGTTTAATTTTGTTCTATAGGCTTCTGCATGTCCCTAATATATCTCCTGCATATTCATAGCTTAGAAAAAAATTTAAATATGGAGATATTTGTTAGACCTCTTATTTACATCCTGGCTTCAGTCACAACCCTCTGTTATGTCAGGCATGATTTCCTTGTTCACCGGGGATGAAACTAGTATTTTACAAGGGCTGCTCCAAAAGTAATGCCTCATATTTTATTACATTGGCCCACAAAGAGGCAGATATTGGTGGTATGGCAGTAAGGCTGAACCTTCCCACTAATATTCCATTAAATGTCATTTTACATTTTACATGGCAGTGGAGGGGGCAGTCTGACAAAATGGCTTCTGACATGAAAGTGCATATGAAACAAAGGTGTGCCATTGAGATCCTCCATGAGGAAAAATGGCACCCACTCACATTCATTAATTCTTGCTGAGACCAAACAGTGGCTGTGAGTACTCTGAAGCAGTGGGTGTTGTGTTTCAACAGTGGCAAAAGCAACATGAAATACAACTCACTTTCTGGACAGCCAAGTACAGTTGTCACACCTTTAAAAGAATATCTCATCTGTGTGAATTGACTAATGGTGGAAACAATGTTGAAAAATAGTTTTTTTGTAGTAGAGAATTTGTTCTGTCAAATAATGCTCTTTATCTGTTGTAGTTTCGATGGAAATAAATATGAGGCATTATTTTCAGAGTGACCTACTTACGGTGGAACGCAAAATTATAAGGAGGGAAATATACTTAATGATAAAGTGCATATCAACTGAAATATCACCTAACAAGTTTAAATTGTTCAATAGTTTAGGGGGTTATTCATGTATTGTATATTTATCCTGAAGTAAACAGTATGAATAAAATATAATTTGCACTTGTATGAATCCAAGAGATTCTAATAATTATTTTCATCATCATAGTAATGTTATAATTAGGTATAGATTTCATCACAAAGCCTCCTAGCCACAATCACTTTAAAAATATCTTACATCACAATAAAAACATGCTCTGATAATGTTTATACACGTAAGCAGTGATATTTTTGTGTGTCTATATGTATGGAATCATGGCTACCACCACCAGCCTGCGCCCTGTATTGGCCCTACTGGCAACTCTAAGTTCCTTCACAGTCATGGAAAAAGGGAGGGACTTTTTATAAAGGTATGTAGTGACAGTATGAGGGGAAATACAATTTTAAACTGGAAATGGGTATATTTAGACTGGACATCAGGAAGAAATTCTTTACTGTGAGGGTGCACAATGGAACAGGTTGTCCAGAGAGGATATGGGTGCCCCCTCCCTGGAAGCATTCAAGGTCAGTTTGAGCAACCTGGTCTAAAGGGAGGTGTTCCTGTTGGAACTAGATGACCTTAAAAGTCCCTTCCAACCCAAACCATTCTATGATTCTGTCATAATGTAACCACACTTCTAGGTGCATGTATTTATGTATTCATATATATATATCTATTAAATGTCTACATTCATTTATGTACAATTATATTACTTATGTGCATATGTAAACATAATCATACAAAAATACGTAAATATGTATTAAGTCTATATTTGTGGATATCTGCACACACTTTTACATATATATTTTATATAAAAATAAATATATAAATAAATATTTTTCTGTATATTTTCAAAAGGCATGACAAGGCAGACAGTCATAAGGTCACTGCCTTGTCCAAATGGGCAGATGCTTGTAAAGCAGATTTATTATTATTATTTTTTTATTTAGTGACACTTGCTGCCTTGATGCCCTTCCAGCAAGGACAGAAAGGGGGGTCTTGCCCTGACAGCTGCCTGAGGACTACCTGAGCACACATGAGGTTCCATCAAGCAAACTCTTTTCTGTGGCATGAACCATAGCTGACCGCCACGAAACATAGTGACAGAAAGTGCTACAGTATAGTAATCACAAAACTTCCATACACATCAGGATATTTATCCTAGAATAAATCTGTCTTAGTCTGTACTAACTTCTGTAGTTCTGTTAACGTAGTCCATATATATCTTTTCCACCCAACTTGGAAATAGAAAGAAGTGTGTATTGACTTCAATATGGTATATTTTAGAGTAAGCTCAGGAGTGCAACGTATTTTGATCAAATTATATTGGAGCATATTCAAACCACATCTGAAAATCTGCAAAATATTTTAAAAAATTGATTACTTGCTGAAATAACAGAAGTTATGCTAGTCCTGTCTGATATTGGGTCAGGTGATACTCACATTAGCCACTGCCAGCTGTTTTCTACAAAAGGAAAAGCTAACACAAATTTCTCATTGGAGCAACTGATTTCTGTTTTGAAGCACTGTATTTGTGATCATTTACTTCCTGATTGAAGCTGCGAAATTACAAACTTACGCATTTATTTTAATACACAAATACTCTTTCAGCATAAAGCACTATACTCATATGCTCACAGTGAGTAAAATTGTATAGTGTGTGATTTTATAAGTGCTGTGTTTTCTACAGGTTGCCTACTTAGAGGCCTTATTGTGTTCTCCTCACTTCAAAGCCAACCTGCAAAAAATATTCTTTGAAAACAATGGAAATTCCTTAGATTAATGTGGCACTTCAGAAAGTTTAATTTAGTACTGTGACATTTTTGGGAGTCTTTGATCAAAGAATTTCAGAAGCATAAGCTTGTAAAATATTCAAACCAATCTTTCTCTTTCCTCGGTGCAGTCATTAAATAGTCTGCTAGCACTGTTTGAATCTGACATTTTTTAACATCTTATTGACTCAAAAACTTTTTTTAAGAAATCATAGTTATAGTAAGCAACAGAAAGACTGAAACAGTAAAAAAAAAAAAAAAATTACAGATTTTGGCAGTAGCTAAAAATTCATTTAAACAGTATAACACCTGGCTTTTCTATTACTTGGCTTTCTGAAATTCCTTCAGAAATGGAAGTTTTCATGTGCTTGGTCAAATTGATTTAGGTTTGGTAATTTTTCCATAAAACACATTTTCAATTGTGCTTATGTACAGAAAACTACAATACCATTTTTCTTATTATGTTTTTTCTAAAAGTGCTTAGACCAGAAACCAAACTTTTGAAATATTCGCTCAACAAGAAAGGCAGCGTGAAATGGAGAAAATATAGGAAGTATTTTTAACATTATAAATTGTCTGTAGGTAAATGTGCTCTACAGACTTAGCTCAGAAAACAAAGCAAAACAAAACAAAAACCAGAATGTCTCCCAGATTACATTATGTTTAAGGAGTAAAAATAATTACAGAAAGGAAACTGGAATAAAGATCTGTCCACTGAGAAGTGTATTTCTAGGGTTGTTTACAAGCTAAGTAGCATGAGAAAAGGAGATAAAATGCTTTAGAATTATGGTTGGATAGCATACAGAAAGGCCTGCATGTCAAAATTTAAATTCTAAGAAACAGAAAATTTACTTAATTAAGTAGTTATGTTTATGTGTTAGGGCAGCCTGATTGCACCTTCAGTGTCACCAGTAACCTTTATCCAAATGTGTAGTAATAGGATGTAACAATTGTGGTGTTTTCTGTCGTTCTGTCAGTGGTACAACCAGCCCTAAATTAGTTCAATATTTTGAGGAATCATTAAATGGCCCTGGCAGGGTGGTGCTAAGTAAAACAGATAATCTGTAGAATGGTATTAAACTACATAATTGATGACTCTGACAAAATTCTAGATTTAATCAGCCAAGCAGACATCCCTTCTGGTCTTCCAGTCCACTGTTCTCATCATGGACTGCTTTAGGATCATAGAGACAATTTTCTCTCTTAGGGAAAGTTTTCTTTCAGAGAGAGAAGACAAAAAAATTGCTGTATTCGTGGTGCTGTATTCTTGCCAATGAGTGATAGTAGTGGGCAATGCCCTGCTGAGAGAGCCAGAGGCACCCATCTACTGGTTTAACCTGTCATTTAAAGGAATTTTGCTTCTTGCTAGGAGCCTGGTGCTGGCATGCTGTGGAGAGACTGTCAGAGCTTGTCCAACTTTTCCCCTGTACTCAGCATTGGTGAGGCTGCACCTCAAGCACTGTGTCCAGTTTTGGGCCCCTTGCTGCAAGAAAGACATCGAGGCCCTGGAACGTGTCCAGAGAAGGGCAACGAAACTGGTGAGGGGTCTGGAGCACAAGCCTTATGAGGAGCGGCTGAAGGAACTGAGATTGTTCAGTCTGGAGAAGAGGAGGCTCAGGGGAGACCATATTGCTCTCTGTAACTACTTGAAGGGAGGTTATAGTGAGCTGGGGGTCAGCTTCTTCTCTCGTGTAGCTGGTGATAGGACTAAAGGAAATGGCTTCAAGCTGTGTCAGGTGAGAGTCAGGCTGGACATTAGGAAATGCTACTTTTCTGAAAGAGTGGTCAGGCACTGGAATGGGCTGCCCAGGGAGTCACCAACTTTGGAGGTGCTCAAGAACATTTGGATTTTGTGTTGAGGACATGGCTTAGTGAGTAGTGTTGGTGATAGGTGGGTGGTTGGACTGGATGATCTTGAAGGTCATTTCCAACCTTGGTGATTCTCTGATTCTGTGATTCTATGAACTCTCCATTACCCCATGATTTTCTTCCATGTAGGCACCAGTGGTACGGCCAGAGGCAGCTAGGATATTATCAAAAGTGAAAATACAGCTTTGTCTCAGTCCTACCAGAGAGGTACAAAGAAGAGCAGAGTGATACTGCATGTCAATAACTGGCGGCACAACTGGCATCAGCAATAGGGTTTTAGTTTCTATAATCATGGGACCCCATCTGAAGATGCGTGTTTGCCTGGGGGAGATAGGATAATTTCACAAAGTAGGGAAAAAGCATCTCTGCCACTAATATGGATGACCTGGTAATGGACAGCTGGAGTGATTTAAACTCTCCAGAGGAAAGTGAAAACAAAGGAGAAGGCTGAGAGTTACCAATAGACCTGTCAGGGAGTAATGAACAAGGCTAGCAACCTAGCAAAAGGTCTAGGGTGATAGGACCTTACACAAGTTTAGTGGGGTCACCACGGGCTTTTACATGCAAACAGTGTAATGCCAACAGGGCAGCGTTACAGGAAAAAATCAGATCCTTCTGAGGAATTCAGCATGTTGGGGTGCTTCTCTGAAGTGCCTGTACAGTGATACATGCAGCATGGGGAATAAACACAAGTAATTGGAGATCTGAGTGCTGTTGCAGGCCTGTGACCTTGTTGAGGTCACAGACACAGACACAGACACGTGGGCTCCATAACTGGAGTGTTGTAAAAGGAAGATACAGACTTTTTTGGAAGGACCATCCAAGACGTGTCCTTTATGTGAGAACAGAGAGAATGCATGGAACTCTTCCTGGGGATAGATGAAGGGCCAATTGAGAGGTTACGCATAAGGATTTGTGGTGGATTGACTTTGGATGTCTGCATGAGGACCACCCATACTCCTTCAATAGGACAAGGAAAGCAAATAAGATGAAAAAGCTCATGGGTCAAGAGAAAAACAGATAAATCATTTTCAAATTACCATTGCACAACAGCTCAACTTGAAGAAAATAAATTTAATTTATTGCCTATTAAAATAGAATTGAATTTGTTGAAAAACAAAGACAAAAAATTGAATACCTCCCTTCCATTCCATACCTTCTTCTTCCTAGTTTCAACTTCACTCTTTAATCTCTGACAACCCTACTTCCTCCTTTGCACAGTCCTGGAAGCAAGGGGAATGGGATTTGTAGTCAGTTCATAACAATTCCTCTCTGATGTTCCTTCCCCCTTTTTCTCCTTACTTCAGTGTGAGTCCTCTCCATGGGCTGGACATACTTACTGCAAAATGGATTCTCCATGAGGCATACTTCCTGCCAAAGAGCCTGCTGCAATGTGAGCTCCCCACAGCCCGCAACTTCTTTTGGGGCATGTTGTGAATATGGACAACCTTGCTTTCAGTAAATTTTTCAACACTCTCTCCAAAAAGATCAATGATTCCTCACAATATGTACTTAAATATAGTACAGTACGTGGAATCTATATCACAGTATGCTATAAATGCTGAAGGAGTCACAGCTGGGCTGAGAAAGATTAAGAAACCAGAAGCTACAGGGTATCTACAAACTATTTATTTATTTATTTATTTAGTGGTAATAGTTGCTGGAAGATGAGAGAGAACTCCAGAGAAGGATTCCATATACTTTTTTCTTTTGCTGTGAACAGCCACTGTTGACCACTGCTGGAGACAGGGTAGATGAGCTAGTCTGACCTTTAGTCTGACACAGAGTGATTACTGTTTTTAGCAGACCTGCACACAACATTTACAAGCAAATTGCAGTTTTATATATTGACATAATACAGTTATGATCTCTGCTTAGTTGCTGTTTTTTTTTTTCCTAATAAATCCTAGCACACATGACATCTCAATTACCACATTTTATTACAACTCTCAAGTAATTTTTCTCTTTTTCCCCACTGAGTTCAAAACAAGGCTTAAAGAACTGCTCATAAAGAAGTAAAATCTTCTTTTCACAGTAGGATGGCTCAAGGGATGATTTGAGAGCCAGTTAAAGAAGAGGGAACTAGTTGTTAACAACAAACGTTTTAATTAAGTAATGTCTGCCTTTTTTTTTTTCCCTTGGGTACTGCTATTGTGTTCTTGTATATTATAAGTTTTTATTAGAACAAGCACACCTCTCAAATCTTTGCAGATAAAACAAGGTCAGAACACGGACAGTTGTAACATCTGCATGAGTTAGCACTCGGGACTCTGGGATGTGTGAATTGCTTAATGGGTTGTTAATTCAGATGTGCATTGATAATAACTGAAAGATCAACTTGTCAACATTACTTATTTAGCTACTGATCAAAGCAATATTAGAGGATGAGGTGGATAATATGAAGGTCAGAATAATTTTCTGTGGAGATTTCACTTTGGCACAGGAATATTGTTACTCCTTAATAGTTTACCGAGAAAAAAAAAAAATTAAGAAGCCAAGCTTGAGCCAGTACTTTAGAAACAGTCATAGAACACCAGTCCAAGCAGGAACCAGTCTGACGCCATGATGCATTTAAAACTCACTGCTAAGCCCAAAGAGTCAAAATGCACAAACAGGTGTCCCATATGCATGAAACTTAGCTTATAACTCCTAGAGCTTCCTTGAGTTCAAGGCCTACTCTTGCAATAACTCTCACTAGAGAATTTCCTATGGCCTAGTTATGCAATAGCATAAAACAATGGTTGCCCTGGAGAATTTCACCTAATATAAAATCTAATTTAATTTGAAGGCGGGCGTAGAAGAAGAAATTTTTCAGTCAGTTTCAGTTTTTAATGAGATGACTTGAATGTTACTAGCATAATGTTCTTGTATCATTATGTAAGTTCCTGCTTTTGTGGTATTTGTTCTTCTTTTAAGCAAGATTTTCTTTTAAGCAGGATTTTGTTTTGAGAAGAGGTGAAAATAAAATAGAAGAGGGAAGAAGGTGATCTACCAATCTTGTGGCAAAATAATCCACAAGAATCTATGAATTAAATGTGCCTGTGACTGAAACAGGCACAACATTTGCATTTAAAAAAAAAATTAAGTCTTCTGCAAGCTTTTAGCTATTTTATCAACTTAAACTCACAATTATTGGTGTGAAAAAGTCCATAAGTTTTGCCCAGGGGCTACAGCACACAACTGTGCCCTCTTACATTCTCTTCCAGAAAACTGATAGAAAAGAAAAACACAGAAAACTAACTCACTGTGTTACCAACAAAAATATTTGGGCAAAAAATAGAGCTAGAGGTACTGCTGCTCTAGTGGAGGAAAAAATACGAATCTTTTTTTTTAAATTTATTTTGAAAATTGAAAAATGTTATGTCCAATGTGATGACAATTATTTACATGCTGTACCTAAGCAGCTGTAAGTTTTAGATGTTTCTAGACAACCCTGAATACATGGTGTTGAATTGTATCTGTCACCATGAATCTCAGCATCAGGAATGTTAAAACAAAGCTCCTGACCAACCATGTGGTAGGCTAGGGCATATTTGAACAAATAAATCAATGTAATGCAAAAGAGCATCTAGAAAACATGGTAGTCACCTATTGACATCTATTAACCAAAAAACTGTCAGTGAAAAGTTGGCTATTTCCATTAGCACCTAGAAGCTATGGACATGATCACTGGACTGGAGTAGTAGTGAAGACATTCACTGGCATTAGTACAGAAGTTAAGTGTGGTTATTTTTGTTCAGAAAATAAGTGCCTTTTGTTTCTGACTATTCCTGCTTACATTCACATTATGGAGCATTGTTGGAAAGGAAACTAAAACAGAGGTTTTTCCCAGAGTTACTTACATCAAGTACATTCAAATCAACGACTGGCACTTAAGTACATGAAACTATAGCAGAGCTAGTGTAAAGTAACACAGCCCCCTGCAAACGAATATGTACATTGAGTCCTTGTCATGCCTTGTTTTGCTTAAAGATCTGCTTCAACCACTCTACTTGCTCCTGTGGATGTACTCTCAGTTAAAATAGAAGTAGACAAACTAACCTGTTTTTATTTTTTTCCTTATATTCTTGCATAGCTCTAAATAGGATGAAATTATTCTTGCAATAAATTATATAACAATAAATCACAAGTACATTTAAAGAGTTTGTAAGAAATGCCAGCACACTGCAAATTCAAAAACCAAAAGCAATAATAACAGTATAGAATAGAAAGTCCATCCCCTAATATGCTCACTTTTTCTAGCAGTACTGATGATACTACAAGAATGACCTACTTAATATAATCAGCTCTTCAGAAAGCTGAACTTGTAATATTTTCCACAGGTTAAACATCAAAAAGTATTTTACAGGCTGAGGTACAAGCTGAGAAGAATCTGCCTCGGTTTCCCCAATGGCTCAATAGAGGTAGGAATTATCCATCAACTTTCAAGTGTTAAGAGTCCTCCAAGAGTGGCAGTATACACTCATCAAAACCAAATTTCTTAAGATTTTGGCCCAGTAGAAATTTTAATCCACTCAGTAGCAGAGAAGCCAATTGTTGTAGCCACAGACCCTGCAGTCCTGAAGTGCACTGAAGCCAGTTATCTAAACCATCCTTAATTCCTCTTAGCAGGGAGGCCAGACTTCCAAAATATTTCCATTTAAAGACAGTATCTACTCCGTTTGTTGTAAGGTTTCCCCTCTCTTAAGGCTAGTACAGAGTGCAAGTGATACAAATTTACTGTAGCCCAGTTCTATGCTTTTAACTCTTTTGTGATTATTAAAGGTTTGAAAACTGCTGCAGATTGTGGAGGGGAAAAAAAAAAAAAAGAAAAGCATAAAAGTGAAAGATTACAGATTGCCAAATTCCTCTAAACATTATTTTGAAAACACAAGCAGTAAAGAGGCTGAGAACTATGAATAACATCTTCACCTCCCAAAGAACTGTGTTTTACTTAATACAAAACCTTTGAAATGAACGCTTAGGATTTAATTTAGCGTGGATTCAGAAGTAAGAGTGCCACCTAGTGTGTCATTATTATCATTCCCTATAGCTCCTTGAATTAACGGGAAGTCTCTCTCCTATAACCGAATGGGGTGTGGGAATGTTCGGGAAGTGTCTTTTTTTTTTTTTTTTTTTTTTTTTTTGGGAGGGGGAGCTGTGGTTTATGGCACAAACAGAAGCCAGGAGAGACTGTACAGGCTATGATATTCAAAGGGCAGACCAGGTAACCACAAATGACCGCTGTCCTTAAAATCTATTGAGGTAATTCATTTCATCTGGTAAGCTCTGACAGGCCAGAGAAAAGGGATATTCAACAGTAATGTTAATATATATTGTGTTTCTCTTACGTGTCTTCTAATGTCTTCTTGTGTTACTTCATCTTGAGAAATAGTCCTTGAGGACAGGTCCATCTTTTTCCATAAATGTACCAGCTGGCAAGTCATTCAGTCAGAGCAAAAATGAGAATAGCTCAGATGCTTTCTGGTCTAACAAAATAATAAAACTTCTGTTGAACCTCACCACTGTGCAACATGTAAGCCTCTGTGAATTACAGTTGATTATTCATCAGAAAACAATCAGAAAAGTACTTCAAAATCTGACTAATATTTGTAAAGAAAGTGTATATCAAGGCAATGGCAACATTTACTTCACGGTGGTGAGAAAAATATAATCCCTTTTTTGTTACATCACCTACTACACACTTTTTTAAAATTATTTTTTTACTTGCTAAATAATAATTTCTAATTCTAACATCACGCCTCTCTGAGATGTCTCAAGGATTCTCTGCCAGCAAACAAAATCTTACAATAATGGGTTAGGTCATAAGGGAGTAAACAGCAGAATGGAAAGAAATTTGGGAAGGGTCAGACTAGATCGCCCCGCAAGGTTCCCTGTCCTTCTCTGTTCTGCAGACTTCACTCCATGACCACTTCCCTCCTCATGAAGCTGATCAGCAACTTCATCTGACCAATGTACAAGAAGCAATCTGCACTCACCTCCTCCTGTGCCTTTCTGGTGACCCACAGAGCCCAGCCAGGCTATGCTGTGCAAATGCTCTGGAAGGCATGCATTTACCTTTTTGAAGGAGATTTAAAAAATAGTAATTGCTGACAGAGTATTCTTTTAGCATACTTCTCATCTTGTCCCTCAGAAAGGACTACAGCTGGTGATAGTAAAAGGTAGTAAAAGGCTCCTCCAGTGCCCATCTGAAGAAGAGCAAGCAGCCTGCTCCTCTTTGCATACTGCTATTCAAGACAGTAGCTGGTTTTACACAAGCCTCCAATTAGCCTTTCCCACAACTGTACACTTTGTTTCAACCGGTTCTAATAAGCCAACATCGCATTCATTCTTCTCCTAGAAATGGTTACTTGAATTTCTATGTGTTCGTGTATATTTGTGCCTCTACTACTCATTTGGATTTATTCCCAGAGCTTCTCACTTTGATGTCCATTGTTTTCTGTAATTTTTATGCCTTGTACCTATGTTCATGAGCGTGCTATTTGGCTCAGTCATATGCCCACAACAATCATTTACAAAAGAAAAAAAAAAATACAATTACCTTTGTTTAGCAGCTAGTGCGATTCAGATGCAGAAACTAAGTGACATACCAAGTCTCTGGCAAAGCTGGAAATAGCACAGTTATCTCACCTCTTTGAGCATACTGACTTGTATATGGAAAAAAAATCAGTACTGAATGTAGGGAGAGGAAGAGAGAATGATAAATATGGCTGGTTCCAGTTCCATTACACTATTAAGTAAATCTCTAGTTGTCAGGTAAAGCCATTGGTAAGTCACTGTCATTAGTTTCAGCTCACTGCTTGTAGCCTGTAGAAACAAAGGCACTACATTGAACATCCATTTAAAAAGCAATTCCATAACTTTAAAATGCCACCGGTTTGCCATCATTGCTTTTGTAATTATTTCAGATCATTTCATAATATTTAGGAAAAGCTGTCTGAAAGTAATTGTATTACATCTAAGTTCATTTGTGAAAAACAACTACCTAACCCTGGAGCTGTTTTTTCTTTACTGAGATGGTTCTTTTACATCTAATTTTTATTAAACTGTAGTGATCAGACAGCTATTCAACATTAACTTAGAAGCTAAGCATTAAAAACTGCATGATGCAATAAAGGCTACAAATCTCAAAGCAATCCAAGCAGAGAATGAAAATGACAGGTCTGGTGCTTACACTAGCTGCTCAAGCAGTGTATAAGCAATATTAATACTGGGTGTGGGCTTTTAAATATGTTCACAGAATGTATTAAAAAAAAAAACAAACCCTCAACAAAATGATTGGATAAAAATCCTAATTCTAATTTTGAAAGCCACTCATGGCTTGGGCACCTCATAACATTTTTTTATTTTATTTTTAATAGCAGATGCCCCAAAAAGGGCATGTAAACATTAGGAAGAGGACCCTATAAATGCAGGTGGCATTTTCAGCTTTTGTGTTTGCTTTAGCTTTTTTTTTTCCCCCATTTCCCTATCTGTAAAAACAAGAGATATTCAATGTCTATTATCTAACTTCAAGTTATCTCCTGTTGGAAAGGGTGCTTGTCAGTAATCGGGAGACAAAACACTGTCATATTACTGAAACATCAATCTGCAAGGCAGTGAGCAGTTTTTCCTGCATGTTTTCTTACATTATTAGTTGGAAGCCTGTTCACTTCTGCTCTGTGCTGGACTTTGGCATAACAAAACTCTTGTAATTCCATTGCAAGATGCTCAAGGAAAGTCACCTCTGAGGTGAAATGGAGGGGAACATGTCCTGGATGGGATACATGGGATGGGATAAATCATTCATGTATTTTCCTGGTCTCTTAGAAACATAGGAAGGGGGAGATTAAATCAGAGGGAAATGGAGGTTCTCTAGCATAAGACTGTGGAGGGAATCTTGATGAGGAATGTATGGTGGAAACAGAATCAAAATAAAAACTTATGCTGCACTCTTGTTAGGGGAGCTTCTATTGTTGATGATGATGTCCTTCTACTGCAGACTTCTGTATCTTCAGAGAGAGAAAAAAATGCAATTTGATATTGACAGAAAAATTGGTTAAAAATTGTTATTTGTTACTGTACTAGTGCTATACATTTTAATCAGTGACTTCTTAAGGCTCAGCCTCTGTATGAAATAAGACAGTTGCACTAAGGGAAGGGAAGGGAAGGGAAGGGAAGGGAAGGGAAGGGAAGGGAAGGGAAGGGAAGGGAAGGGAAGGGAAGGGAAGGGAAGGGAAGGGAAGGGAAGGGAAGGGAAGGGAAGGGAAGGGAAGGGAAGGGAAGGGAAGGGAAGGGAAGGGAAGGGAAGGGAAGGGAAGGGAAGGGAAGGGAAGGGAAGGGAAGGGAAGGGAAGGGAAGGGAAGGGAAGGGAAGGGAAGGGAAGGGAAGTTTGCAGCTGGTATTTTACCAGCTTCATGAAATGCAAGTGTGACAAAATGCAGTCCTGACAGAGATATTTCAAATAATACCGAGGGTATGGATTACATTCATTCCATGCACTGTATTATTTGCTTGTCAAAACTGTAGCTGGTTTCAGAAGGGTAGAGGAGGAGGAAGCCATGTGCATGCTCTGATAAAGATATCTCGGAAGCACAAACTTCTTCATCTGGCACATGTTCATTTCTTTCACAAAATTATGGTCATTTTTGTGTAGAATGCACTGCAGTCTCATAAATTTTTGCTATCATAAAAGACTTTTGGAAATGGTAGCAGCAACAGAACAGTCTGCTAACCAAAACTATAAACAGATTTGCCTGTCAGATCTTACAAAAATCTGAACTATCATTTATTTTAGCTTTGAAAAATATTTTCTGATGTTGCCTTGGTCTGTTAAAAATAACTTATTTTCCTGTAAGATTGTCCTTAGTGTTTCCTAGAATAGGCCTTATTCTTTCCCAGAAATCTCTTTACTTACAAAGGTTTTTGTAAGTATTTTTAGAGCTAGTAAATGAAATAGGTGGCAGAACTATTTTGAGTTTTCAAAATCAATTGTAAAAATATCTCCCTATAGAAATATAATTTTAAATATTATGTATTCTATTTTAAAATGGGCAACTACAATTAAAACATTATGTTGAACTGTACAAGACAATTATGCAGTTAACAAGAGTTTATAATAAGTACAAACAGTAGGAGAAAGCAGTAGTGCCACTGAACCCATATTAGTTCAGAATTCAGGAGAGGTATTTCTGATAGAAGAGTTCAAGGATGGTTTCCATCTCCTTCCTGCTGGCAAGCCCTGTTCTTAAGTGAAACAGTACACAGATCTACCTGACATACAATGTTATGAAGAGTCAGAAAAAAAAAAAAAGGAACAAAACACACAACTGCACTAACATGACAGGAGTACCAGAATATTTTGTTGCCTCTTCTTTTATCCATGTTTATAAAACACATATACAAGAACTCGCTGCAAATCTTCTGTAACACTGAAGAGTCATGGAAAAAAAAAAATACAAAGTCTGGTAGATATGGAGCTAAATAAGTGAGGTTAGATTTTTGAGAGAGATGAAACTACTAAAAAGAGTCCAGAAAAGGGTCAGGAGGATGATGAAGGAACTGGAGAACCTGCCAGCTGAGGAAAGGCTGAGGAATCTGTGGCTGCACAGACTATAGAGGAGAAGGTTCAGGGAGAATTTTATCAGTATGTAAAAATACCTGAAGGAAAGTGTAATGAAGATAGAACCTCTTCTGGGAGCTTTTCTCGGTGGTGCCCAGTGCAAGGGCAAGAAGCAATGTGCACAAATGGAAACACAGGAGGCTTCATCTGAATATCAGGAAGCACTTCTTCACCAAGTGAGGAGGCACTGGCCCAGAAAGGTTGTGCAGCCTTTTTCCTTGGAGCTATTCAAAGGCTGTATTGACACAGGCAATCATTTGTAGGTGGCACCCCTTAAGCACGGGGATTGAACTAGATGACATTCAGACTTTTCTTTCATCCTCAACCATTCTGTCATTTTGAGAAAATTCTATTTTTGAGCATTTTGCCTTCTTTGCAGAGGGGTTGGACTCAATGATCTCTGGAGCCCCTTCCAATCCCTGCAATTCTGTGATTGTGTGATTTTTTCATCCCACACCATCTAGATTTTAGAATGATTACTCACAAATAGACTAAACTAAAAACAAGTTACATTGCAAACACCTCCATGTTACAAAAAGAGTTTCTTCAGTTGGAAAGGTTAAAATTAGTGTATATGTTCTCTCTGTGTTACATTTGCATCCTGATGTAACCTTCTGGTGCAAAAATGTGTTTTGTTTAGTTTTCTCTTCCCCGCTGGTTCAATACCTCAATTATACATTGCTTGGATTGTATGAAGTGAAACAACCAGTGTCAAAGCCAGTAAGAGTTCATTTCATTCAGAACACATCATCTGTCTTGGCTACTAAGAGTCTAGCTGTGCAATTTGTTGTCTTATAAGATTTCCTCCAAAGATATACTGCTTTCCTAAAGAAAGCATAAGTTTTTCTTCTTGGTTTTGTTCATGTTTTTTTGTTTGTTGTTTTTTTTGGGGGGTTTTTTTTTGTTTTTTTTTTTTTTTTCCTGTAAAAGTTAACTAAGTAGGTCAGTCCAATAAAATTCTTTCCCAGATGATAAAACTCCAGAAAATGAGCAAGGGGCTAAGACCTTCAACTTGTATGCATGTAAATTTGTTAGAAAATCATATATACAAATCTACAATTACATTTATTTCTACCTTAGTGCTTTAGAGGTCTGCACTGTGGAGATAAAGTTCATGCACAAGGTATGCTGTACAAAATTGTCTTTTTAAACTGTAATGAGATTTTCTTACACTTTTGCACTTTATTTCAATTACAGAAATTCTATTTAATACAGATATATATATATATATATACTTACTCTGTATTGAAATAGTCCTACTGCAAAGCATAAAACAACACTTTTACGTATGAAAAACTTATTATTAAACTGATGAAATACAGCTGGTTAGTGTACAGCATACAAAGAAAAAGAATTCATTTGTTATAGCAAATTTAGAGGGCATTGTTATTTTAGCTGTTCAGCACCTGAACAGGTCTGTTTCTTTTTTTCTATAGCAAAAAGTAAATTAAAATTATCAACATATGAGAAGAAATGGATAAACTTTGAATCTGCTTCTGGAAATCCACAACATACAGAACATCAGCCGAGTCAAAATAATATTCTGTACAGAATGGTTTTACTGGGCTTGGTACTTTCAGTATTAAAAGTTGAGAATCTTTGAAAGTGGCAGTCCTACACCATATTCTAATACAATCTGTTAGCCCACTGCATTAACATGTCATGGTTATGACAGCCTCAGTTTTTGGTAAATTATGGGAAATATGCAATTAAGAAGGAAGATCTACAAAATGTTTTAGAACTAGGAACAGAGGAAAGAAAGTATCTGTATGGATTTGAACTCAAATGACATAGAAAATTAGATCACCTCTTCCCAATAATTTCCATACAGAACACAATGCTGTTTATATTCCGTATTTTTCTACTCTGATCCAAGTAATAAGATTTATCTCATGTACCTCGAAATAAAAGGGTGCATTCCGAAGGTACTTTGTTTTATTCAAACAGAATTTTTCTTTTCTGCTTTGTACTACTGCCACTTCTAAGCAGTTTTATTTGACACACCTAAGAAAAGAAAGCTCCTGTAAAATTCAACATGTGTTGGCAAGGTACTGAGCTAGTTCAACAAACAACATTCAGAATTTCTTTGCAGAATTACCTAGAAACCAACATTCCAGATGTCCCTGCTGAGAATATCTTAGATATGTTGCAATATATATGCAGTGCTTAAATACATTATAAACATGCAACACTTAGTCGTGATTCATGTCAGTTGCCTCTGTCTTCTCATTCTTATTGAGCTTAGTTCTTTCCCTCTATTAGCAAGTAGCTATCCAGAATCAGTGTCCAGAAGACTGACTGTAATGTTCCAGAGTTTCACTGTAATCCCCACTTTATTTATCTGAGTAAATGAGATGGTTTAAATTTGATAGATTTTCACTCTGATTTGTTCCTTAACATGTGGGTTTTGGAGGCCAGTAGGAGCTATAGCACAAAGAACATCAGCTATTGACATGACTGTCCAATTAGTCAGTCTAATACAGTGTCTCGGAGTGTAGGGCACTGACTTGTCAAGGATAGCAAGCGTTCTGCTCACCTGAAAGAAGGAAATAGTGACACGAGAAGCTATGACATCTACTCCCTACATAGACAGATATACTAAAGTCAAGATCAGACAAAGTGAATTAGAATTATATATCGCTTGGACAAAGGAAGAGTGAGAAAAACAAAGCTTTTACATTAGAGTTATATAAATGGGAATAGAAGTCTACAGAGAGAAGAATTAAAGAATTGAGAGGCCTGATGAAATCGTGAAATGCTGCTAAGATTTTATTATAGATAGAAGACTGCCATCACAAGTTTGAAATAAGCAAGGTTTAAATTGCATATAAATAAATAAAAAAGGTGGACACAGCATTTGTCTCACCTGCTGAAGAGACTATTTTACTGTTTTGAGAGAGAAAATATCAGTTTCTCCACATTCATAATTTTTGTTAATACACTTCCTTAGGAAAAATTAAAGTAGCCATAAATCAAGTGGACATAAGACCCTCTTGTCTAAAACAAAATTTATGATAAAAATTATAAGTACAATATACATTTTGAATGACTAAAAGTTATGTGAACTGAATCAGCACTGATAGATCCCAAAAGCAACTTGTGAAGTAGCTTTTAGTTCTTTTACATCAACTACTTGCTTGTGAATAGTAGAAGAAAAAACTACAGTGAACATCACCTGTTCAGAGACTTAGTAGTGCATTTGCAATGTTTCTGTGGATTGAAATAGTGCTATGAGCATTTCTGGCCTCCACATTTAGCTTGCATTTGAATTGCCTTTGGGCTGTCTAGCTGCTGAAGGTATGCAGGACTGTTAGTGGAGCACAAGACTACAAGTAAATCAGAGCTTGCAGTTAAGTCAGCCCTGCATATCTTAACACTTAGTATAAGCTAACTGTAGCTCTGCAGTGTGGAGCAAGGACAAAATGACGTAGATGACTCCATCACCGAACAAAATATATTGAGATGCCTATAGATATTAGAGATTTGGCTGAGCAAAAGGGGCTCAGGCAATTGGAAAAACAGAAGGCATTCACAAATGCCACCAGAATGATGCTCCAGAGTAGCATTTCCCATTTATTCTTCCAGAAAAATTGTTGATGAAAAGTAGATAGAGGTAGTTGGTGTTGGTCAAACAGAAGGCAGGAATAAAAACATTTACCATTTATAGCTGATGACCCACATACAAAAAGAACATCTTCTTGCAACGCTGAAGAAAATAATGTTTTCTTAAATCACATATCATAAAGTTGTGCATGGTGTCTTGACAACAACTTACAATCACCTAGTCCTGCTACAAGTGATGAACATTAAACAATCTATGCATGAGTGCTCAGAGTTTTCAGAGAGGCTGAAAAGTGGAAGCTGAGTTTCCAATACTGCCTATACGAGGATGTGTTGTAATGCATTAAATCTACATGTCATCTACATCCAACCTCTGAAAATGGGGGCTGAAGTAATAAGAGATCTCCTTTCATAAAAATAAATATACTTAGAAAGACATGCAAATTGAAGAGAGAAATGCATGAGAGCAGACCATGCCATCTATGTAGGATGAGCTGTATGAGTTAAGTATGCTTTTCAGTTTGGATGATCACTAGTAGAGAAAAAAACAACTTCATTGAATTTTCTGAAGGCACACAAGCTGTCTAGGCTTCCATTACAGTTAAGAGAAATTGAGAAAATATGGGAGCTGATGAGACACTAGGGAACTGCTTTATATAGGGCCAAATTTCTCTCTGGGTTTCATTAGTGACATCTCCATTAATTTGCTGGTATCTGGGCAGCAGGGCAACCATACCCACCTTTTAAACACATATAAACCTCTATTCAGCTCCCTTTTAACAGACATGAATGCTATGTAGAATAGATTTAATTTTCCTGCATAACTATAGATATCTCTTTTTATGAGGGAAAACGGAATAATCAGAATGGCTTACATATAGAAATATATATTTAAGAACAAGAACAATGAAAATCAGGGCACTTAGGATCTTGGATAATTCTACAGTTTTAGATATCATTTCTTCAGGTCTCTGTGAGCCCACCACACATCCTCAATGGTCTCAGTGATTGAGAGGAAATATCCAGAAGAGGTTCTCCTTTATCTAGAGGGAAAAGTTCTGCCAGACCTTGATCCAATGTGATCCAGCATAATGCATCGATGTGTTGTCAGATCTATAGCTGACATCACCCACTTGATCTAAAATAGCAGCTGAAAAGTTCTGTAATTATAGTGACAAAACAGTCCATGAAAGAGAGGTGTTCTTTTCCATTATCATGATGATAACAGAGTACAAAAATTGTGGAGAATTCATCATCAATGAAAGAAAAATTCAGCAAGTTCCAGCTAAATCGGGAAGATAGTGGTCTGATTGATCTTTTAAAGAAAACATGAAAATCTCTATGATGAAAGGATGAAATGATGAAATGACCCATTGCCACTGATTTGGCTAGCTCTTTAGTCAATAACACATCTATACCATTTCTTAAATCCAAGCTTGTTATCTCATATGCATTGTGTGGGCTCATTGTCCAACCTCAGCTGCTTCTATCAAAACTTGCGATTGTATTTAGGACATGCTACAGTGCAAGAAGTGTCACTACCCTAGCTAACATCTGAAAACAGAGACTGAGAGGTGTACAGTGCTATGGATATATCCTTCTTCAAACCCAATCAGCCTCGTGCTGTGCCAACATGGGTTTTTCTGTACACTTACCATGCATAGAGTCAAGTTGGTGTCTTTGAACCCGAGGTTTTGCCAAGTCATTTCTGTGTACAAAATACCAGTATGGTATGTTACCAATTTCAAGTTAATATTAAAACCTTTCAAATGATATTTTTCCATATAGCAACAATCAAGAGGGTGATAAAAATATAATGACAGGGAGTTTATATTACTGAAAAATACTCTGTACCTTCTGTATGCATATTTACATTAAGATATTATTTCTACTAGCACTTATATACTCAGAATAGACTGCTATCTGGCAATAATGATCAGTTCTGCATCAAAATGAGGAAGGAAGACCAAAACATTCCAGTGAGTTGCTGTCACTGTTCTTTAAATACTATCATACTACTGTTAAATTAGAAATCATGCTTGATCAGCCCTTTAGCCTTCTACCATCACTGGCTGCATAGATGGAGAGAGAGCAGTGGTTGTTGTGTACCTTAACTTCACTACAACATTTGACTCCGTTTCTCACAACATTCTTGTTATGAAACTTAGAAAGTGTGGGATAGATGAGTGGACAGTGAGGTGGATTGACAACTGGCTGACTGGCAGAGCTCAGAGGGTTGTCATCAGTGATGCAGAATCTGATTGAAGGTCTGTAACTAGCGGTGTTCCCCAGGGGCTGGTGCTTGGTCTGGTCTTATTCAATATCTTCATCAATGACCTGGATGAAGGGACAGAGTTCACCCTCAGCAAGTTTGTTGAGTTACAAAGCTGGGAGTATTGTCTGACACAGTGGAAGGCTGTGCTACCATGCAACAAAACCTGGAAAGACATGAAAGATGGGCAGGGAGCAACCTGATGAGGTTTAACAAGAGCAAGTTTAAAGTCATGCAACTAGGGAGGAGTAACTGTATGCACCAGTAAAATTTAGAGGATGACCTGCTCTGTGAGGAGATGAGCTCTGTGGAAAAGGACCTTGAGGCCCAGAGAAATTCTGGAGTCTTCTTCTATGGAGATATTCAAGACCCATCCAGATGCCTATCTGCGCAACCTATCGTAGGGTACCTGCTTTAGCAAGGAGGTTGGACTCGATGATCCCTTAAGGTCCCTTCCAACATCTAAGATTCTGTAATTCTTTCTAAATCTCATACATAGATTAACAGGCTGAAATTAGCAGTACAGCTTTATGAGTATCCAATAAAAATAAACCAAGTGTGGATTACAAACTGCAATTTTTTTCCCCAAATTCAGCTTGTTCAAGCTGGGAATCACAGAAATTGCCACCAGTGCCCTGTTGGATCCCAGTGATCTTTCAGGGCAGTATGAGAATAAAGAGCAGAGCCTCTCACTAAGGAGATGACCAACTTCCTTCCTTGACAGAAAATTGATCACTCGCCCTAAAACATGCAGGAGTCTGTCTAGGCCTAAATAAATCTTTATCAGACAATGGCAACTTCATCAACCACTGCCAGCTTCTAATCTTCTATAAGCAAGCTAATCAACAAAAAAGCAATCAGTGCTGCCTGTCACCTGCTGGTTTTGTGGATAGAGATCAGGAATGCTGCATGTCAGAGCCTGTGCCAGAGCAGTAGACTGTGCTTTGATAGCTCATCTTCTCCATGTCAGAAACAGAGGTAATCACTCACAGCTATTCTGCACCATTCAATATCACTGATTTTGAGGAAGTTCACTACCACTCTGGGAAGATGTGGGAATACATAGATATTTCTCTAAACAACTAGATGAATCCTTCATTCCCCACTCAGTTTTACTGTTCATACTTCACCAGAAAAGATAAGCAAGGAAAATCTTTTCAGCAGCTCTTACTTTTTTTTTATGTCCACAAATATGGTATTGATATAACTGTACCATTTTTTCATTTGCACTCACTCATTAATTCATTTGTGACCAAGCTAATTTTAACACTGCAAGTCTACATTCATCTTCCTTTTATCCCAATTATAAAAGTTCTGCTTTATTGTTAAATAGGCCCATCCTGCAGCTGAGTTTCACATTTATATGAATCTTTAAGTACTTTCTTTTTAAAGTCCTATATCATCCCTGTCTTTCCGTTGGAAAAAAAGAATCTATTCCAGTTACGTACAGAGACACTTGCCTCCAGCCTTGAAAGACTCCAGGACGCTATGCTTGACACTGTGATATTATTGGGGAGACAAAATTAGTTCAAATAATTTCAATGGTAATTTTCAGTTCTTTAAACCATGTTGGATGTAACTCTTCAGTCCTATGAGACCAGGGATAACTGGGGTCACAAAAGCAGAAGGACAGGAAGAAAATAAAAATGGTCTGAGCTGCAGAATCAGAGTTTAAATTGAGATTGTTATTCTTTGTGAGTAAAAATAGCAATCAATCTGGAAAACAAAAAGTAAGATTGGTTATATTTTAATCTGTTCATTCTCCTCCTCTCTATGAGACGGGCTTCTGTTCTCTTAATTGGAACAAGGGGTGCTCAGCGAATGCACTTCAAATTCTGTACAATTGATGAAAAGGAAACTCCTAATGGGAGATGAAGGTATGTAAGGATAGGCACAAAACAAAAGACAGTAAAGAAGGAATGGCAATCACCATATGCAGGAGCACATAACAGTTAGCATTATTAAAGGTAAGTAAGCTCTTGCTTTTACCCTTTGGTAAGTTTCATCTAAATGTATGTGGCTGTGATTACATTATACACAAATAATGCATTTGTAAGAGAATGTACCTGTATTTATATGTATGTAGTAATATTTTATATAATGTATAGCAGTAAGGATATATTGATAAGATAGCTTAGCACTTATGGGTATCTTTGATTGTTCAAAATTTCCATTAAACAGTATTGAGAACATCTGTAAATCAGGTAAGTACCAAAATTTATACTAATTACTGCAGGCATGATCATGAATGTGGTGCTCAGGGACATGATTTAGCAGTGGGTTGTTAGAGTTAGGGTAGTATGGTTAGGTTGTGGTTGGACTTGATGACATTGAAGGTCCTTGCCAACCTGAGCAATTCTCTGATTCTATGATTCTTTGAAAATGAAATTTCCTAAATACAATAAATGAGGTACTATTTTTAGAATGATTGCAGAAATAGGCTCTTGGCACCTCATTTAATTCTCAAAATATTCATTTTGTACTACTTTTACTATATTGAAAGAATAAAGTAAATTCCTTGTCCAGGAATTACTACACAAAATCTTACATACTAATGATAAGAAACAAAACAAAAAAGAAAAAAACAACAAAACAGGAAACATAGAAATAAGGTACTAGATTACTCAGAATGAATTTCCTTCTAAATTTCAAATCTGAGATAGGAGAGACTACTTCTATCATTTCCGAAGATAGCTAATTTCCAAATAACAAATACTTAAATGTCTGGAAACAATTGGCTATGTACTGACCATTTCTGATATGAAAGCATTTGGTGTCAACTGCTAAAATGGATAATACAGGTGTTTCCCAAAAGCAATAATTTGGGGTATGATTTTGTTTAGTATCTACTACATTTTTTTTTGTCATATCACGATCTTTTTAGTTGCTATTTTCTATCTCGTGTTGGGCTTAAAAATCAAATTCTTGCTCCCACTACCCAAAACAGATGTTTCAGGTTGCTGAGGAACACTCTTTTTACAAAGAAAATGAATATCTTTCCTGAGCTCTACTCTCACAGATAAGTTCTATCTTGATCTCTTTGCTGCCTAGTTAACTTTGCACACAAATTTCATGGCAGAAAAAAGAAATAATCAAAACACATTGAAGAGTATAATGCCTACAGACAAATCTTCTTTGAAATTTAAAATAAGAGATAAGGAGTAAACAGCTGTGGAAATATGCCCCAGAAGTGATTTTCTCACTTATTCTTCTCTCACACAACAAAATAAAAATTGAGATGTGCTCCCTGGAGTACAACTGAAATGAGCTCCCTTTGGCTAGAAAAACCAGCAGTATTTATGAAAGAATGACACACTGGTGACATCAGAGACCAGCACTTTTCAGGCTCAGACATGAGCAACGTGAGGTGGTGGCAGAAATGCTGTACTGCCTGGTAGTTTTCCATAAGCTTTATTTAAATTTCTGCATTTATGTTCCCTAAATGCAAAGACTTAGACTTATAGCTAAAAAACTTGGAAGAAGGTATATAAATAAAAACTTGTGTGAGCAATATATGCAAAAAATCTGTTGGGAATTTGTTTGTAACATCGATAACCCATAAAGCCTGACACAAGTGATTCAAGAAGGAAATCCAAAATGACACATTGCAGTTTGCTGTCAAGCCTACAATCTGCTCAGATGGTCTTTAAAGCCCTGACACATTTAGGCTGCAGTGTTAACCCACAGACAATGTTGTGTCACTGTACAAAGAAGAAATCCCAACACAGAAAGAAAAAAAAACAAAATAGCGTAACTTTATAAAATATACAGAAGGGCTTTCTCTTCTGACCAGTCTTAGATGATCTGTCTTGTTTAAACTTAAAACCACACTTTAATTCCTTGTGTTTTTAATATTCCCAGCATAATGAGTTAGTTCAGTGCCTCCACTTTTTTATGCATTAGTAAAGATTAATTCACTCTGCAGTGCAATGGCTTTGCAGAAACAGAAATCTGAAGCTGGGCAATTGTAAATGGGCTATTTGAGTCATCTTAATTTTGCCAGTATTTCCAGTAATTCTGCCAGGTTTTCACACATTCCTGAGGCCGAGGAACAAGAAATGAGTGGGCAGTTCAGCAAATGAGTGCTGGGAGGACAAACTGCAATACACTGAATGATAACTTTTTTTCTTTTTTTTCTTTTCTTTTTTTTTTTTTTAACTAGAAACAGTACGAAAAGCATGGCAGAACTTGATCCCATTTATTTTCCAGACAAAGAGAAAAGGCTTAAAATCATGAAAACAAAATGTTTTTACTACAGAACTTAGAATTAATTTTATAGTGGTTAGAAGTAAATGAATTACACATATCCCTCTTCCAAAATATAAACCAAAACATTTATTTTTTTTTATACGTGATCTGTAAAAACTTCTTCCTTTTTGGTATTTGGCTAAATGAGGCACCAAAAACAAATAGTCAATCCTACTAGCAGCAGTAAAAAAAAATGTATCCATTAACTAGTTTTATGTTCTGATGAGCATAGTTATCTGCACTGATTAGCTGATCTCCTCATGACTGCATGCTATATTTATAATGGAGAAAATCAAATAATGCAGTTTGTATTTGGGAAACTAGAAAAGCTGATCCAAACTGCCACTGAAACAAGCTGGCAGAAATAGACAGTGCTAAATTTACACCTCTTTTCCTACGTGGTGGTAGGTTTCATTTTGTTGAAGCCAATTAGATGAGTTACACTGCCTTCCTACATCAGTGAAAGCAAAAGTCAGAACTTGTGAATTGTTAAGTTATGCCATATTTCACAATTCACTGTGTGGAGTCAGGAGCAAGAATGTATGCAACACGGAAGATAATCATGCTTCCAGTGCTTCTGACTGACAAGCACCAGTCAAGAGTAAGGAGTTTTGTTACTTACATGTCAACAACCATTTTAAAGGATATTGCTATGCTGAGCTCTATCATCTTCAAAAGTTTATATTGACAGCTTGGTTGTTGTGAAAGAAAATGAGATGGCATAGTATAGGCAAAAACAAAGCAAAAACACAACAAAACAAAATAAAAATTACAAACATGTGTATCTGTTAAACCAGTAACAATGGAGATCTGGGATTCTAATGATGTCCATAATGCTTTTGAACCTGAAAATGTGCGTAGCCATTTAATTCCCATAATTAATGCAACATGTGGAGAGAACTATGTCTCTGAGTATCTCTAATGCATATTAGCAGTGAAAAAGAATGTGAACTGTAGGAAAAAAGAGGCACATCTATGGAAAGAAAAAAGAATAAAATTAAGCATTTTACAAATAAACCAAATAAAAGATTTGTGAATGACAATCTAAAATGAAATGGTCTAATGGATAACATGATAAGGGATTAGGATACGTAAAACAGTTACAGACTCCCAGTAGAATACTCAGAGACATTTAAAGAAAGGGAAGCATGATATCTGAATTTAAATGCCTTATTCTTCAGGAAAAATTACATGGAAATGAGGCATTCTACATATTTTTCTCTCTACTGACCCTGTATGTGGTGATAAAGAGAGCTCTAAAAACTGCATAGAAAAACCATCCTTAATAAAACCAGAAGGGCTACTTTTCCTTGAAAAATAGACAGAAGAATATAAAAAGAAAGTTAATTCTGTGGTTTTTTTTTTTTTTTTGTTTGTTTGTTTTTTTACTTTTATTTCGTTTTATATTTTAACAAAATCTTGTTTCTAATTGTTTTAATTTGGCCAGTTTCATCATTTGTTCTTATATTGTTGGGTAATGTTCATGTACAGTTCTTAATGGTCATTTTGTTCCGAGAGATGCTGGTGAAAGCTTGGTTTGTCACTATTCAGAGATAAACATTAGTCCCCGGAACTCCAGAAGATGCTAGTACTAAATTAGCTTTAGAAGTGTAATGAAACCGGTCTAAAACCAAAAACTGACATACTGTTTCTTCACACACCAATCCTTGATATAAGTCAAGGTCAGGCAACTGAAACCAAAAGAGAGAAGGTTATCAAGAAGTAAGGCACATTTTGAGATACTGTTCTTCCAACACTCAAACCTGAGTTTACTTAACCATCACTCATCTCCACAAGATACTATAGAATAAAAGATGTGACAGCTGAAGCTACTGCACCCTGAAGAACTGGAGATGTAATGGTCAAAACTAACATCCTGACTGCAAGCAAGCACAAGCCAAAGTACATATCCTTACAATGTATAACAAACAAACAAATACACAAATAATGTATGTATCTTCTCTATTTTAGGAACATCCATGCAATCACAGACAATTGACTTAGAGACACTTCACAGCAATTTTCTGTTTAGAAGACTGTAAATCATAGTATACCAACTTAAGCCTTAAGTCACTAGATAACAATATTGCTTTTGTTTTGTTTTAACAGGACTAAAATTAGTAGGGAGGTTTTAATGTTGCTATAGCAATATTAGAAAATGAATTCAAGGAATCTTACAGCATTTTGTTTGCTTGATTGCTTTTTACAGAAGAATTCCAGCACAAAAGTAAACAATATCTCAATTTATTGAAAAGCAAAACCTCTCAATTTAATTTGTTCATCCTATTGAAGAAACAAAGTACATAATTTAAAAATAAACATTATTTTGATGCAGTTAAACCAAACCTACTTTGAAATATGGAAATCTTATTCAATAAAAACCCTAGTATTGAATTCTTATTATTTTTCCCCCATAATTTCTAATACAATAATGTATCCTTGTTGCCTAGAGTTGCCACTGCTTGTAGCAGACCTGGGCTTTGTATTAAGCTGAGAGCACAGGCCACAAGTAGCAAAGGTTGTCAACTCCTTGTTGTCAGAGTAATGCAGCCTTCAGAGCTGGGTAGAAACAATCTTAAAGGGAGCAGAGAACAAGTATGTAAGACATATATGCAAATTATATCAAATAGTGTGAATTTGGATGTAATGTGGAGATCATTGAAGAAAGAGCCAAGTGAAGACTGCTTTAACAAACATATAAAAATAACCACAAGTGGATCCTAGAGAGAGTCAGAAGACCTCACCATCATCATCATCATCATCATCATCATCATCATCATCATCATCATCATCATATTCATAATACTACTCTCAGCTCTTGACATACAAAGCTGCTGACTTGCTATGCATGCATGCCCTAGACTGTAAGATCCAGAGGGACAGTAGAATAGTAAGCACAACATCACAGAAAGGGGTGGATATGAGAAACTCTGCATATATATATGCACTGATTTAACTGTGTGCAATTTGAACTGTCTTATGCATTTATAGCTTTCACATTTGGTTGCATTTCAGTTATTTTGTTCCATTGACATCCACTTTTATGGTCTGCTGAAATGTATCCAATATTCAAAGATTTACCAAGAATGAACATCAGCTAGTCAGACATTCATTTAGCCATTTCTTCTCAAATTGTCTCCAGACTTGGTAAGTTAAGCATCGTTAAACAAAACTGATCTAACTTTCTTATATACTAATGAAAAAATGTGGTACATTCCTATTTGTTGAATGGTTATCAATTTTCTTTAAAAAAATTCTACTATTCCTAGTACTTTCCTCATTAAACTTTTCTCAAAGCTGTTAGATTCCTTCAATTTCTTTTATCCAAAAATTCCAACAGGTAGTATTTGGTGTCTACTTACTAATTTGCGTGCTGTAGACTCTATTTCAAATTTCCACTTTCTCATTGTGTTGAATGGAATTTGCTTCCTTGTCTGTGGGATCAAGAGGTTTTGGTTCTATATTAAATTTTCATCAGTTATTTATGATTAAATAATTATTTCATGTAATCTCCTCTTCAGTATTCCTCATTTCTAATATACCAGTCATTCTGTAAGCTTTGGAAAACAATACTTCTTTGCCAAACTGAATATAATCATAATGATCAGCCTGGGTGATTAATTCATCTTTATCTTTTATTTTTATAATAAGGATAAAAATAGAGATCCAGCATATCTGGGTACTATCTTTCATGTTAAATAACAGTCATATATAATATTCAAAAGAATGCTTTTCTAAGGGCTGGAAGAGACTTCCAATATGTCTTACAAAATAACAGTATTAGTGACTATAACATATTTTTCTTTTCATTTATGTTGCTCTTCAATCCAGACTACGCTAGTTAGCCCAATAATATTTTTTCAGTATACCTACTTCAGTGTACTTACTTGGTTCTCCCAAAGTGGATAATAACTGATGATTTTAATGTTCTACTCATGTAAATCAATTAATTGGCCTTTTAGAACATCACTTACGTCAAATTTCTTCTAATCAATGAGAATTTCCAACTTCTATTAATTGTCTTGAAGCAATAGCACATAGCTGTTGAAGAATCTGTTCATGCTGAATGCAACAATCTGAATTTGTATTCATATCACGTATGCATTCCTATTTTCATATTATGTGTGTGTGTTAATAACCTCATATTTCCACCCGTCAATTTCTTATCACTTTGTTTTGTTTTGCGAGAAGCTTGCTGCAGTGTTTATAAATCCAGTTGTCTTTCAGGACAAATGTTCTACAAACAAAAACCTTCCCTTTTATACCAGACAAGCAAGTAATGGTCCCGTCTAGTATGCTCTTCAGGATCTAGCTGAAGTGCATAGCGCCAGTGAAAGTTATATAACTAATTTCAGTGTTTATCAGCTCTTACTTACTTCTCATAAATATCTGGTGGATTCTGTGCCCTCTCTTTCCTAGACAGACTCATCAGTAATGATCAATTGCCCTGCTGGGGTATGTGAACACTTTCAGTGGCTTTGTGAAAAAAGAATACTGGTTAAAATATTCAACCAGATTTTATCCTGTTTTTCTAGAAACACGGGATGAGTTGCTGGCTATATAGCAGTTCAGCACTCGTAGAGGAAAGTGAATGCTTTTCTATGTAAGGAAGCACTATGTGCAACCTTAACACCTCTTATACTACAATGCAAACCATAACCAAGACTTCAGAATTATTATTCATTACCGATTTATGCATTCTTATTAAGAAATGCAAAGCACTTTATTTGTGGAAAGAACGAAGATTATAGTTAAGGAATTACTCTTAGTGTTGGGGAGATAAAAGAGTAAAATGTTTATTTCTTGGAGGCATATGAACACGTTTCCTTACCCTTACCTTAAGTACCTCAAGTATCACTTAGCTGATCTTGGGCTGATAAACATTTATGGCCTAATTAGAACTTGGCAGAGTATGACTATTATTTTAGATTTCTAATTCTAAGACAGATCACACAATGTAAAAGAAATGATAGTCCAATGTAACAAATGAATGGTCATCCATCACTCTAGATCTGCCCTGCCTCACTCTTAATTTGTAAAGCTAATGTTGTAACAATAGAAAGTAGTAAGACTGAAAGTATACCTTGCTAGGTGCAGAAAAAGAAAAAAGAAAAGAGAGTTCTTGGTAATTTACAAGGCATGTTTTCAACTCTTGTTTCCAAGTAATACTCAGATAAATAAGTAAATTACAGTGCCACTGTACTTGAATACAAAGCTAAATTTGGCATTACAGACTCTAAAAATGAACATGTGTGATTGCTTATTGTTTTGTAATTAAGATTAAAAAAAACCTATTTGATCAGATGACAGAACAAATGAAGTCAACATTAAACTTTGTGAGAAATATAGCAACTATCATCACCTTGTTGTCATTATCAAGGGAAACTGAAAAATAAACAGACGGGGCAGGAGGGAAGCCAAATCCAGTAGGCTAATAGAGACAAAGGTGCCACAGATCCACGATCCCAGGTCCAACCAGCAGCAAGGCTGAGAGTGTATTCCCAGGAGGCACATACACACAGAGCACACATACACATATGTATATATATAATAGAATCATAGAATGGTTTGGGTTGGAAGGGACCTTTGAGATCATCTAGTTCCAACACTGCTGCTATAGGCAAGGACACCTCCACTAGACCAGGTTGCTCAAAGCCTCATCCAGCCTGGCTTTAAGTGCTTCCAGAGAGGAGACATCCACAACCACTCTGGACAACCTGTTCCAGTATCTCACCACCTTCACAGTGAAGAATTTCCTCCTAATATCTAGTCTTAATCTATCTCCTTACAGTTTAAAGCCATTTCCCCTCATCCTGTCACTGTATGCCCTTATATGTACATACATGACTGGTGACACAGTTCAGTACAGACAGACACACAGAACTCATACAAACACAGACAGTGCCAACAGCCTCATTCTCTTTCCCTCTCTGGCTGAACAGGATGAAGGTTTGTTTGAGTGAAACACATGTACATGTATGGATAATGCGTGTCCACCCAGCATCTGGGCTCAGACATTCAGTTTGATTAGTAGCTGCACCTGGGTCCCAATCTCCCCAATTGCTGGCAGCTGGACTTAAGTCCTCAGCAGCTCTACTGCAGCTGCTGGTGCAGATCCCTCACTCACAGACACACATGTATGCATAAACATACACGTACATGCACACATAGATGGCTGGTGTCACCCAGTCCCATGAAGCTAGGGCTCTGCTTGGATGCCCTGAGAGGGATCTGAGCAAGGTCTCCTCTAAATCACCAATCTATATACCCCTATCTGGTGCTTCCTCTCTGTGATCCCTTCTATGTGTGCAGGCAAGCTTTTTGTCACATAACCTGACAGAAAGATGTGGACCATGTGACAAAGAAGCATTTTTTTTATTTTAATACCTCTCCAGACAAAGTATTAACATTTTAAATAACACCACTCTGTCAAAGGGTCTTTTCTGTTCAGTTCACATGACAACTGTCTCTAATACAAGTAATTGGTTCACTGAATAGTCTTCAAAAGCGTCAAGAGACATGATGATCACATCAAAAAGATAATCATACTTATTATATGTATTAAAGGACATCTGGACAATTCTTATGAATCCATTATAAGGTACAAAGAAATAATCTCAGCAGGAACATCTCAACATCTTTTTCAATAGAAATACTTTAAAAGTCTTGGCTAACACAATTCCCTTGAATAAATAGGTGAAAATCTGTGGTATTTCAGAAATATGGAAAAACTTATTATCCAAAACTCTGTTTATTGATTACTTTCTTCCAGCAGTCCTAAGCCAGAAGTGAGCACACCAGATCGAGCAATTTACAGAGCACAAGGTATTACCTGTCTTTGACTTGGTCAGCTCAGTGTGCTCTGAGGCCCTCAGACAGCACTCTTCTAAGATACACTTTGTTTTTTTCTTTTTATTCACAATTCCCTGTTCTGAACACGGCAAATGTTGATGTCTATAAGAATAGGATATGCTGGAATATTCAGTGTTAAGACTGGATGGGGCTCTGAGTAACCTGATCTAGCTGCAGACATTCCTGTTCATTGCAGGGAAGCTAGACTAGATGTCCCTCAAAGATCCCTTTCAACTCAAATGATTCTATGATTCTCTTTATTTTTTTCCAGCTTTTGAAAACAACTTGTCTGAAAAAACTATCCTATTTAATGACCATGCAGGACTTATATAGCCCTGGCTAGAAAGTTTTTGCTTCCTGCTCCTGGTGCTTCTGCTTCACTGCTGGTAGGAACGACCTCCTCCTCCTCTGCAGTATATGTGAGATGAAGCCCTACAGCATTTATTGGTCTTGTGCTACCAGAGATTTTAACAGCAGTATTTCAGACTTCTTTACATTCCTTAATGGCTTCTGAGAAGCCTCCTAATACAAGCTAACACACAGTAATAATCTGAATATAACCCAAACACACATAAAATTCTGAGAATTTCTTTGTCTCTATTTATCTAGATGCACACAGGCATGCACATATGTCAACAGCTTGTGTAAGCAGTGAGCTGTTAAGCTGCTGCAGGCCCTTGCCAGATTCTCACAGCTACCAACCCCCTTCACATACTGATTTCTAAAACAAACCCTGTGATCAAAATTTAGCCTTTTTTTAAACTGAGCTATGCTCAGTGACATAAGCTGGAACAGCAAACATACATCAGCATGACTGACAAGAGAACAGTGCCTGGCATCTAAAAAGATGTTCCACTTTCAATGGAAGTCATAGGGATACCCTTTCAGATTTGCAGTAATGTATATCCAGTCTAAATTTCACATTTGTCCTATAGTTTGAAACTATTTCCCTTTGTCCTATCACAACAGACCCTACTGAAGTGTCTGACCCCTTCTTTTTTATAGCCCTTCTTTAGATACTGAAAGGCCACTTTCAGGCCTCCCCAGAACATTCTCTTCATCCTAGCGTAAACAGCCCCAGTTCTTTCAGCTCATCCTCAAGGGAGATGTTCTATCCCTTATATAATTTTTATGGCCCTTCTCTGAGGGTCCTCCCAGACTTTTATAAGAGCAACATGTAGACTCTTGTTTATCACTGGTGAAAATACATAACTGATTGTGGTGACTACATTGAAAAGTAATGTTTTGTTGCTGAAAATTTGTTTAATAATAATAATACTATGTTATTGTGATCTCTGTGTTTGTTGTAGTTTCCATGGAAATAAATAGGAGGCATTATTTTCAGTGCAACCCGCTTACATACCTAAACAAGCTCAAAAAATCTGCACTCATGGAGGTGACCCACTGTCACTGTCACCACTGCTGAAATGCACCAGCCACTGCCTCACTGTGCTCACATCCAGTTTGGTCTCCATTATCAATCAGCAAGAATTGATGGCTTTCTGTTTTTTCCACATGGAAGAATTCAATGGCACACCTTTGCTTCATACACATTTCCATGTCAGACACCATTGTGCTGCTCCCTGTAGCATGAAAACAAAATATAATGGAATATTGGCAGGAAGATTCAACTTAAACTGCCATACCACCACCATCCACCTCTGATGTTGTGGGAGATATAGGAGATATTAGCTTCAGAGCAGCCCTGGTTTACATATGATTTTCAAAAAAAAAAAAGAAAAGAAGTTTTGTTCTCTTCATGTTTAGAATGAATTGTTGCTTCCATTTGTTTTACTTTTTTTTCATTCTGGGTGATACAGATCTGGAAAATACATCAGTGCAAATTCAGGAATCATGACACACAGTGCAGCCATTTGCTAACATGGATCAGAGCAGGAACATGAATGACTGAGGTACAGAAACATTATGGATAAGAAGACACTTAAAAATCATTCTCTAAATCTATACAGTTAAATACTTTAAAATATGTTTGATGTTATCTATGTTCAAGTTCATTTTTTTTATATTATAACATCAATGTCTATGTTAGATTAATTTGAAAAGCAAATGAAAGATCATCACTTTCTGAAGAGAAACAAAAAAAAAAAAAAGGAAGAGAAGAGAAGAGAAGAGAAGAGAAGAGAAGAGAAGAGAAGAGAAGAGAAGAGAAGAGAAGAGAAGAGAAGAGAAGAGAAGAGAAGAGAAGAGAAGAGAAGAGAAGAGAAGAGAAGAGAAGAGAAGAGAAAATGCACTCCCGATTCAAGTGTTGTATATAGTCATTCATGAAAAGACAATTAACTCTGTTAACATTTAAAAAATAAAACAAACAAAAAAATCAGCAATACTGGGGATTAATATAAGGTTTGGAACTGTTCAACCAGGTTGAACAAGTAAAAGAAAACATGTCCATTATCACTTGTTAAATTATGAATCACCTTGTTAAATTATGAAAATGTGTAGAATGTTTCTATACTCTATCCACACCTGTGAAGCAATTAAAACACTTGCATTTTAAAATAAATTCAAGAAATTCAATGTGTAATCACTAATGGACACTAATAAGAAATAACGTTAAGGGTGACCAATAAGAAATTTACAGTAAGGGTGATGGAGCACTGGAAAAAGTAGCCCAGAGAGGTTGCAGAGTCTCCTTCTATGGAGGCATTCCAGACTCCTCTGGACACTTACATATGTGAGCCATTATAGGGTACCTGCTTTAGCAGGGGGATTGGACTCAACGATCTCCTGAGGTCCATTCCAACCCTTGCAACCCTATGATTCTATTCTCTAGATGCACTGATATTCACTAGCAGAGAAGGAATATCATGCCACTAATTAACCCTAAAAACTCTGGACAAAACAAAAGATTGCTCTGAAAATTCATTGTGATAAAGAAGCACAAGTAGATATTAAACCAAGATTCATATCTGGTAGAAGATAATAACAATAACACTGAGGCCACAGAGCAGAATGGAAGAACAAGTAATAACTAGGATGATATATTCCCTTTCTATAGCCTGCATTACTTTAAAAAAGTCTTAGGTCTCAGAGAACAAATTTAAATTATGAATTTTTATGTAGCAGCGGCCACTACAGAAGTATTTTCTATGATGCACTGTGTATTAAGTTTCAAGAATTCACAGATGTCTCGCAGTGTCTGTGAAATTTTAAATTAAGTATTAAGGGCCATGGGAGCAAGATGACTGGAGAGAATTGTAGCTCATTTGAATGACAGTGTCTCTAATGCACCAACTTTTGCTGGCATTGCATTTGTGGCCATGCACAATATGATTACTTTGTAATCATAGGCAATAGACATTCTGGATGTGTCCCAAGGAAGCTGCATTATCTTCACATAATAATATTGATTTAAAATTCTTCTCCCAGTTTTGGTAACAGCGGCATCTGCAGACAGTGGTTCAGTTCTGAACATGTGGTACTTTCATCACAGCAGAGATCAACAACAAGTCAAGTATATCTGTCAGGTTTGTCAGACAATCTCAACAGAGCCTGCATTTGTTGAATTTTCTGGACCACAGTGATATTCTCAAGTTTTCTCTTGACAAAGGAAAGACAAAGACATTCTAAATACTAGTCTATGTCATTACTGAACCTGAAGTATGCAGCAAGTAACTGTAAAATCCATGGCTCACACACTAACAGTAGCTTTGTTTTAGTTGTTAAAAACAAAAGAGTCAGTTGAATAGCCCAAGAATTAGTGCTTTTGCAGAGAATAAACAAAGCATTATCAGCTAGCAGCATTCACAGTAACCAGAATCGGGTCTTGTGAGTGCCCACTGTTTTATATTCCAGAAACCACGCTTAGCTTTTGCAGCAGAATTGCTGAGTCACAGCCTGAAGCAATGGTTGAGCACCAGATGTAGCTAATCCAGGGAGCTCAGGTGCAAGCAATGTACCTGAGTGACCAGAACAGGTGAACTCTTGGTCTGCCTCTCCTCACTCTCATTTAAAGGTTAGCAGACAAGAAAGCAACAAGTCTTTGCCTGAGGGGTGAAGGAAGGGAGTATGCTCCTATTGGGCTGTCACTGGTTGTTAGAAAGGGTGAGCTAATTTTTTTCCTTTTTTTTTTTTTTTTCCTTTTTTTGTCACCTTCTTTCATAGTGCTTGTATCCTCATGAAAGGTACTGCTATCACTTTTTTTTTTTTTTTTTTTTTTTACTGTACAGCCTTGAATACAGTGTTGCTTGGTTAGTGTACAAATAAAGTTAGAAATATGGAATACAGTATTCATTCATATAAACTTTTGTGGTGTTTTGCAAACTTAAAATAAGATGTCTCTTGCTTTCCAGACTGTAATTTCATGTCATAATTCTTAGTGTGGTCATTCTGACAGGTGTAAAAGACAGAGATATTTTTCAGCCTATTTAAGAGCATAACAAATGATAGGAAGGTCGTAAACTACTATTTTGTGTGCTATAGAAAGGCTGCCAAAGATTGGGCACAACACAAAATAGAATGAACACAAAGTTAGTTAAGGTGTGGATGTCAAGAGAATGACTTAAAAAGAAATGACAAGGAAATTTTTCTTTCTCCTGAGAGTAAATTCTTCCTGAACGTGCCCTGTAGTTTCCATTTATGTCTCTCTTAGTCCACAAATAAGATGAAATTGCAGCTTGAATAACTCCCTTTATTAACTGTAGATATTACAGTAATATGTATGTATCTACTTGGTCATTTGATACTCCCCTCTACTGATAACTGGGAAGCACGCATCCTTACTGTATGATTCTTCTGATTTTAAGATGAGATGGATATCATCTTAAATGACTTCTCTGCTTTCTTAGCAAATGCAGAAGATGAGTTCATATGTAGATTTCTCTATAGCAAGAACATAAATTGTTCCAAGATGAAGTCCTCTCTGTGAATATTTTTCGTGAATGAAATTTCATTCATTGTTTTTACACATATGCTTTTAAAAATTAATTTTTTAAAAAAATTATTATTTTTTCTGGTGTACTTCAGCAATAAGTCTCCTTTAAGTCACATGCATTGGATGAAATGAATTCCATGAGTTCTGTTCTGGAACTTCTGGATCACACACACAAAAAAATCTAGCAGATAATAGCTTTGTTATAAAACATCACCTTATTTACATATTCAGGATTAATACATTTGAGAGCGTAGGTTGCTTAAATAAAATATTTGTTTAAAAATAATTTGAAATTTGTGAGTGATGTTGAATGTTGAAACTATACTTAGTGTCTACAAATGGATATATAGATCTGGAAAAATTTGCCTCAGTTTCTTGTCTAGAAGATAAAAATGTCTTGGTTTCATTAGACTGGAACCTTGATTTTATGTGATGTTTGAAGAAGTCAGGGAAGAAGTACAGATCTGTAGTATGTGGTATGTGACAGCTTTCACTCACAAGTGAAAGTGAAGTGCTACCTTCTGGAAAGCAATATCCAGATGATTTGTTCTTCAAGTCGGTGTCAGATTGTACAAGCATTTCTTAAAATAAAATAAAATAAAAAAATAAAAAAAAATAAAAATGAAAATAGCATGTTAGAATAACTCATAAGAGGATTTTGAAGAGGCTCTTTTTAAATTACTTTTAACTTTGGCTTAGAGATCCACGCACTAGAAATGTAAGATACTGTGTTTATAAAATGCATGTATTTGCTTTGAAAATATAGTTGTGAAGAATTGGAACCCTTTGGTAATCAGGATATATTTACAGGAGATTCACTATATGCTTACTCTTTGTTAGTTCTGCAGAACCTCATTGTTTTTTAACATGACAACTGAACAGAGCTGGTGAAAATTGGGTTTTTCCAGTATTTACAGTTGTGAAAGACTAGAAGTGATCTAGAAACACTGCATCCAGTTCCACATGGCTGCGTACCAAAACTGAAATATTTGATTCTGTTGAACTTTGTACTTTTCCCTTTTAGCTTGGGATAGAGTACACTACCATCTTTTAGGTAATGTGCTTTTGGACACCTTCAGTTGTACAAATAAACACATAGGCAAACAGAGAGAGGAGTGCTTTTTTTTTTTTTTTTTTTTTTTTAAGAAAAAAACTGCTTGCTAGTGCTATATAGGTGAAAGCAGCTCAGTGATCTTAGATAAGAGTACCTTTATACTTGCAAACAGACAAACACTTCATGTTGAGAATTTTTTTTCCTTTGGTTCGGTTTCGGCCTAAAGCTATTTCACACTCCTCGTTGTCTCTTCCCCCTCTGTCCACTCTCTAGCTCCACTGTGGTGCCATTGGCCCCTTCCACAAGGACACAGCAGAGCGGATAAGGCGGAAGGCGGCCTGAGCGTAGCGCACGCACCGCTCTTAAAACGGGCTGGGGAGCAGGAAGCGCGGAGTGACTCGGCGAGCACGCAGGGGAAGAGCCATAGAAACACTCATCAGAGTGAGTAACGAGGTACTGAATAAGCTGTGCTGCGAGTGTGGCCACGTGAGAAGGATCAGCGAGAAACCGCCCAACAAATCCGCCCGGCCGGACCAGGACATGACCGCGCACTGCACCCTTCTCGCCCCGCCTGCTCGCTTTACGGCAGCGTCGCGCCTCGTCGGCTCTTTGCGGCAGCGGAACCGGTAAGCCGGAAGGCAGGTGCGCGGCCGGGTGCGGGCGGGGGTCGGGACGATGAGTGGGGAGGGCGGCAGCGGCGGCGGCGTGGTCCCTCGGTCCTGGCCTCGGCCGGAGCTGGTCTCACCGTGGCGGCCGAGCTTTACTCTCCTTCCGCGATGTTAACGGTGGAGCCAGCCCTTGTCGTTCCCCGTGGCCCTTCCGGCCGGGCGCAGTGCAGTAGGGCTCTCCACGAGGGGTGAGCGTGGAGCTCCAGGCCTGGCGTCGTCGGGCTGCTGGCCCTACCTGCTCTCGGCAAGCGGGTGTTGGGGCATGAGCTGCCCTGTTGCGAGCATAGATTAAACGCTGACCCCTTCCCTTCCCTGCTGGTTTGCTTAGTGAAGCAGGAGTAAGAGGCTTGCTGCCAAGGGGAAAACGGCATTGATGTTGGATGGATATGAATGCTTTCGGTACTTGTTATTGGTATCAATAAACTCAGCAGTAGAAACGAATATATATATATATTATATATAAAGCAAAAAACAACAACAAACCAGAAAACAAATATGATCCTGTGGAGTGTTTTCAGGTAGTTTGATTCATTATATCTCTAGTGCTGTGCAGGTTACCACTCAGAGGCTTCAGGAGAGTACACTGTGTTGGCATTCAAAGAACATTTAAAGCTTCTATAAGTCCTGAATCTTTAACTTGTGGGTTTTTTTTTTTTTTTTTTTTTTTTTTTGTTGTTGTTGTTGTTGTTTTTGTGTGTTTTTTTTTTTTTTTTTTTTTTTAATTTTTAATATGCTGACATTTGTAGTGACCTCTTTCAATCTTCAGGCCTCTTAAAGGACTGGCTGTGAAATAGAACTATTGAAATAGAAATAACAATTTTCTGCAGAGTTCTGAACATTCCCATTACACTCTGTTTTACTTTTTCATTACCTTTTCTTTTGGAGTCAGAGCTGAGTCAGCCATAGTCTGGAGTTCTTATTGCAGCTAAAAAACTGTTGGAAATTCCAGAGAAGAGATCAGAATGCTTACCACCAGCACGGTAGGTTGCAGTTTTATATTTTCAGGAAAAAAAAAATGATTGAGCTAACCAGCCGTTAGTTTGCATGCAAACTGGCTTTTATCAGAAGACTACATTGTATCAGTGAGCTTCTGCTTTTTGGCAAGCTCTGTAACAAAATAATTTCCTTAGCATCGGAGTTGTTTCTGGCCATGACAGAACTTACACCATCCAAGATCTAGGTGTGTAGGTATATGGAGGAACTCCTTTCCATTCGTATGGTAATACTGACAGAATCCCATCTAGTTCTTCAGTGTTTGTCAAGGGACAAAGCATTCATAAAATTCTTTATGAATTGTTTAAATTAGTTTACTTATTAGGCCTCAATTTTATTTTATTTTTTTTTTTTATTATTATTTTTTTTTCTGTAAGCTAGCTTAGCTTTTGGAGGAGATCAGGTAGCTTTGATATGCTTTTCCACTGATTCAGAAAGAAAATAATTTAAATGTCAAATGACAGTTCTGGCAGTTCTGTATTTATGGAGGCTTTTTTGAAGCTAAACCTAAAGCGATACTTATGTAACTGGCCTGTTTTAAAGTTTAAAAAAAAAAAAAAAAGGTCTGCACCCTGCTCATCTTCCCGATTTTTTTCTTCTTCCTTCCTTTTTGTAGCTGCTCCTCCCAGTAATTTAAACAACCTGCTAGTGCTGAATCTTTCCAGTGAGGTTATGTCTTCTAGGTGGATGGGTTTTTGTTATCCTCCACTGCACCTTTTTACACTGATATGTCATTCTAAAACTGGATGCATAATAAAGACAATAGTAGAGTCACTTGATATTGATTAGTGGAAGGAATTTTCTGCCAGTTGACTTTTTTTAGTAACAATTAATGAAGTTGATATTGGGCATTTTCTAGCCTATGTGATTTTTATTAAGTTATGTTTCGATGCTTAAAGAAAGAAGAAAAAACAAACCCTGCTCTGTACATACCTAATTAACAAATGATCTCTAATGTGTTGCTAGAAGTTTGTTAGAAAAGTGATAGGTGGAGTTGGAGCTAAGAGAAGGAAATAATGGCTGGGCAATTAATTTTAGAGATGTGGGGCACCTTAATCCCAAATTGTAATCTCTAGAATCTTTGTTTCCATCTGATTCGAAAGCTCTATTTTTACACAAAATGTTTGTCTTGCGTGGAGTTATTTCTTGTAGTGGCAAATAGCAAGTGTTTGTGATATGTTCTGATATCAGACCAGCCAACAACAAACAAGCATACAGTGATGCTTTTGCTTTCCTACTGTCTTTCAGCACTCAGTGATTTAAATAAGTGATGAGCTGCCTTTAAGCTGTTGTGTTCAATAGCTACCAAGTTAGATGACTTCATCTAATCCATCTAATCCTTTCTTGAGCATGCTTAAACTTTTAGTCTTTTTGGCATCTTGTGACAATGAATTCTCAGATTTAATTATGTTCTCCATAAGAAAGGCATTCCATCTGACACTGTTTTCAGTGTAACATTCAATTTTATAATGTATCTCCTAATTCCAATACTTATGTAAAAGTATATGTATACTCTTACAATAGCCGGTCATTGTGTATTTATGCCTCTCTTTTTGAATGCCTTATCACCCTGCAGAGATTAACAATTTCACGTTTCTTGAAGTGCAGGTATTATTACAGGGATCTATCATTGGAGCATTCCTCATGCTAATCTGTCCTTGACAAGTTGGATCTCCTTTGTTTGCAGAAAGCACTGCTAATGGATACTTGTACTGGCTCTGGCTGGACTAAAGTTTACTTCTATCATAGCAGTATCAGTTTGTGGCTAAAACAGTGTAAATAGCACACTAGTGTTTTGTTTATTGCTCAGCGGTGCATCAGGGCTTCCTTTTTCCCCACTCTGCCTGCCTAGTGAATAGGCTGCAAGAGGGCAGGAAGTCACTACATGCTGTGTAGTGACATGTTCAGTGTAAAAACTGAGATTAAGGGGGTTGGTTTCTAAGGTGTCCCAGATTGGAGGCTGGAAAGGAAATAGTCTGCATATGGGATGTGATGAGAGATTTCCTTTTGTTGTTGTTGTATGTGCCCTTTGTCTGTTAAAATGTCTATATCTCTTCTTTTTTTCATGAGTTTTCTAGTTTTTGTTCTTTTCCCATCATCCTACTGGGATAAGGACTGAGCGAGTGGCTGTGTGGGTGCTTGGCTTCTGGCTCTGGCAACAACATTTAGTTCAGATGCTTAAAAATGTGACTCAGGGAAGAAGTGCCTTTCTCTCATTCTGTGGTAACAATGCTTACTGCGATGGGAAAGATTTCTGTGCTTCTATTCCTTGAGGTTATTCTAACTGCATGCATAGACTGTTCCCCTTGAAATTCTATATAACAACTGCAGGACAAGGAGAAAATAAAGGAAAGATAAGAAGAAGGTGGATTGGGATAATGACAGTTTAATAGGGAAAGCAAAAGCTGTATGCCCAAACAAAACAAAAAGAGAAATTAGTTCACTGCTTCTTTTTATCAGGCAACTGCCTGAAACTTTAGAGAAAGCAGTGTCTTCATATGAGATAAAGAGGTGATTCGAGTCAACCAGTGTGGCTTCACCAAGGGCAGATCGTGCCTGACCAATCTGGTGGCCTTTGATGATGGAGTGATGGCTTCTTTGGATGGGGGGAAGAGGGTGGATGTCATCTACCTGGACTTCTGCAAGGCCTTTGACATGGTCCCTCACCACATTCTTCTCTCTAAGTTGGAGAGGTGTGGATTTGAAGGATGGACCGTTTGATATATTAGGAATTGGCTGGCTTGTTCAGCCAAATGGTTGTGATCAATGGTTCTGTGTCAGGGTGGAGGCTGGTCGTAAGCAGCGTCCACTAGGGGTCTTGAGTCCGGTGCTCTTCACCATCTTCATCAGTGACACAGACAATGGCATTGAGTGCACCCTCAGCAGGTTTGCAGGTGACACCAAGCTGAGTGGTGCAGTTGATACATTGGAAGGAAAGGAAGCCATCCAGAGGGACCTGGATGGAGAAGTGGGCCCATGAAAATCTAATAAGGTCAAGTGCAGGGTGCTGCACTTGAGCTGGGGCAATCCCAAGTGTTTATACAAACTGGGGGAAGATCTCCTTCAGAGCAACCCTACAAAGAAGGACTTGGGGATCCTGGTAGATGAGAAGCTGGACATGAGCCAGCAGTGCGCACTTGCAGCCTGGAAGGTCAACCCTGCTCTGGACTGCATTAAAAAAGGGGTGGGCAGCAGGGAGAGGGAGGTGATTGTCCCCCTCTACTTGACTCCTATGAGACTTCGTCTGGAGAACTGTGTCCAGACTTGGGGCCCCCCAGCACAGGAAGGACTGGAGCTCTTAGAGTGGTTCCAGAGGAGGGCCACCAAGATGATCAGAGGACTGGAGCACCTCTCCAATGAAGAAAGTTTGAGGGTTCTGAGCTTGTTTAGCTTGGAGAAGAGAAAGCTCCAGGGAGACCTCGTTGCCTTCCAATACTTGATGGGAACATATAAGCAGGAGGGGGAATGGCTGTTTATGAGGCTGTACAGCTGTAGGACAAGGGGGAATGGTTTTAAACTGAGACAGGGGAGCTTTAGGTTAGATATTAGGAGGAAGTTTTTCACGCAGAGGGTGGTGACTCTCAGGAACAGGTTGTCCAAAGAGGCTGTGGATGCCCCATCCCTGGAGGCATTCCAGGCCAGGCTGGATGTGGCTGTGGGCAGCCTGGTCTAGTGATTGGAGACCTTGCACATAGCAGGGGGTTGAAACTCTATGATCACTGTGGTCCTTACCCAGCCCATTCTATGATTCTGTAAGACAAATGCTTTAACCATGAATGGCCCTTCCCTCTTCCCTGGGTTTTTATTGGTGAGCATGGCATCACATGATGTGGGATGTCCCTTTGATCAATTTGGCTCAGCTGTCTTGGCTGTGTTCCCTCCTAAACTTGCTGGAAAAATGAGGCTTGGTGCTGTGCAAACACTGTGCCACAGTACCAAAGTACTGGTGTGTTGCCATCACAGTTCTAGCCATCAATGCAAGCACAGCACCATATGCCACATAGGCTGCAGTGAATGCTTATCTCCTCTCCAGCCAGATCACGGACTTTACTGTGAAGCTCTAATGGTGGACTGTATAATAAAGGAAAAAGAACTGCATGGGAGGAATGTGAAATAGTACTGGTAACTTAGGAAAAGATAGTACCCAGTGAGGATAATACCTGACAGTCAGTTGAGTGCGTTAAAAGGAGCATGGCCAGCGGGTCAAAGGAGGTGATCCTCCCTCTCCCCCTCTACTCTGCCATGGTCAGGCCTCACCTGGTATACTGTATCCCATTCTGTGCTCTCTGGTACAAAAAAGACAGGGATCTCCTGGAGGGAGTCCAGCAGAGGGTCACAAAGATGATAAAGGCCCTGGAGCATCTCCCCTGTAAGGAATGGCTATGCAACCTGGTTCTGTTCAGCCTTGAGAAAAGAAGACTCAGAGGGGATCTGAATAATGTTTGTAAGCATCTTAAGTGTGGGAGACAAAAGTACATGGCCAACTTCTTTTCAGCAGTCTGTGGGGACAGGACCAGGGCAAATGGCCATAAACTGGAGCACAAGAAGTTCCACACAACTTTGTGAAGAATCTTCTTCACAGTAAGGGTGACAGAGCACTAAAACAGGCTGCCCGGGGAGGTTGTGGATTCACCTTATCAGGAGATATTCAAGATCTGCTTGGACGCCTACCTGTGCAGCCTGCTGTAGGGAGACTACTTTGCAGAGGGCTGGACTTGGTGATCTCTGGAAGTCCCTTTTAGCCCCTGCAGTTCTGTGTTTCTGTGAAAACAAACTTAGTGATGTCTGGTTCTAATATTTTGAATGTATATGGCTCTGAAATGTTAAAATGAAGAACTTACTCTTCCCTACATATTATCACCTTTGCTAAATACTGTATGCAAAAAACTACTCAACCCATTGGCATCTGCTAGTGCCCAAGTGAAAACTCCTTGCTTCTCTGTGCTGCATTTGAAGTACGAATTATGTCATTTACTTGTTAGTATGGCATTTTTTGTTTGTAAGGAGTCTTCAAAAGTCAATTCCTTAAATCTGAACATGGTTTGTATACCTGGCATAAATATTAATGAAACTTCTAATTATGAAATAGGAGAATCTTGACTAATGTGGTTATTAGCTTAAGCTACAATTTGTCTAAAACATTGAGAAATTTTATGTACATTCTAGCAGAACTTGGCTACGTGTGACCCTTTCAAAATGCTACAGTTGGAAACAGATCTGCTCTAGCTTTATCATGTTTCTAAAGACGTAATGCAGGTATTTTCCTCTCACTATATCAGACAGGAATAATAATGCTATGCTTTTTGTTCCCCTTCTCTCTATTTTCTCATGAAAGAAGCATTTCTGATGTTTGTAGGAATTGTGGAAAAAATAATAGTTTGGTCTTGCCACTGTAGGAAACTGTATGGGTGTTTTTATTAAAGTATCTTGCCACATGCATTGCCAATTCTACAGGCAGTCAGCCCAGAAAGAGTTGTCAGCAGCTTTAGATTTGATTTTTAGTTTGCAAGCACTGCAGTATCACATGTCTGTAATATCTCTCTTTTTTTTTTTTTTTTTTTTCCCTTTAAGTTCTTATTTTTATTTTATTTTCAAATAGAAATCTATCATTCGCTGATCATTAAATACCTGAAGTGCTGTTTTGTTTGAAGTTGCCTCTTAGTATGTGAGCTCTTGGAAAAGACGGACTCCGTTTCAATTAGAAGTTGCTGGGAGCTGCATCTGGCAGATGGGTACATTGATTAAATAAATAAGTAAAAGTAGTAGACTTTAGGAGGAATATTGAAAGGTTGAGGAGTACCATACCATTTAAATCTACTCACCCTTGGAAAAAAAAATACATAGTGATGTACTGATGTAGGATTTAAACACAGCAGTTTAGTGAGTAACATTCAGGGGACACTTATCTGGTCTGTGACATTTAGGTTGGGTATTCTGAGCACATTCAGAGTTGGAACAGTTGTAGCAGTGAACTGGATAGAATCTACAGTTTTTGGCTCGCAATTGCTGTGTAACTGTAGGAAGATATTTACTGTATCTTTGCAGTGAAGAGTGCGTGTGTCCCTGAGACAGTTTTGATGTTGAGAAGCTTGCCCTTTGGAAATAATCAGCCTTAGGGTATGGTTACTGAAGTTAATATCAAAGAGTTTTCCTGGAACTTTGTCATAACTTTTTGCCTCCTCTTCTACTAAAAAACTGAGACAACGTTTCAGTTATTAAATATAGTAAACATTAAACGTTATTTTTTTTGCGTTATTAAATATAGTAAACAAATTACACAGTATTACTTGCGCTATTTTATTGAAATTTGCTTTTGCATGGATGATTGGTTATCTTTATTTATGTGTAATGGCTCACTTTTTTCAGATTTCTGTATTCTTAATTACAACTATCGATGTTTATCATGATTATCACAAAAGATGCTGGAAATAGAATGAACATATTTGTGGTTTATAGTTCTGGGAAGTTTTCATTTAGTGATAGATGAAGTTGATCTGCTACATGACAATTCTTTTTGTTTGTTTGAAGTTAGAAATACTATAGAATGTGGAACTTTTTGGAAGTGTTCTAAAAATCTCTGTATTTCACTTTTGAAAAATGATTGTGTAGTTTACTTTAAAGAACTTGAATTTTGTCTTATTTCGGATTGCCAGCATTACCCATATTACTACCAATTTTATTGATGAAATTGCTGAACATGAAAAAAGATTTAATATTCACTGTAAATGAGAAGCTTTGCTTCAGTGCTTTCATAGAACAATTGTTCTTAAAGATTAAATGTGCATCTTGGTCTTGGCTGTGCTGTGCTTGTACAACTGCTGTGAGTTGTCTGCTAGGTGCAGTGATTTTATTAACCATAACTAATTACTGCAGAAGTGCTCGACAAGGACTTGTGATATATGCTAAGACAGTTAATTCAAAATTGACATTCTGTCTTTCCAAGTGATGTGAACTCTTCCAATGGCTTTTCTATGAAAATTGAGTTCATTTTACACCGTACTGAATATAGCATGAATTTTGTGATCCATTTCTGTTGAAGCTAATGATATGAGCCACTTACAAGTCATTGCAGTTATTAGACATCTTCTTTTCATGATGAATTCAACAATGTATAAAATAGAAGTGCCATAAAGACCAGAAACAGAATTGTTTAACCAACTCGTTCATAATGACTTTGGTGGTTCCAAGGCTGCTCTGAAAGTTATGCCTCCTAATTTCTTTTGTTGGCTCACAATGTTGGAGGCAGATAGTGGTGTGGCAGTAGAGGTTGAATTTTCCCATCTATGTTCCGTTACCTTTTGTTGCCATGTGACACATGGCAGCAGAGGGGCAGTCTGACAAAATGGTTTCTGAGGTGGGAGTTTGAATTAAGATGTCATTAATTTCCTCCACAAAAAAAAAAAGACCTGCATCCACTGACATTCATCAATACTTACTGAATGTATGTGAAGATCAAACACGTTTGTGAGCACAGGATGTGAGCACAGTGAGGCAATGGGTGATGTGTTTCAGCAGTGGTGACAGCAACCGTGGGTCACCTCCCTGGTGCAGATTTTGACAAGTGTGGCATGTAGATCTTGTTCATTGCTGGCGAAAATGCATAGCTAATGGAGGTGACTTGAAAAATTGTGTTTCGTAGCTGAGAATTTGCTCCATTGAGTAGTCTTGTTGTGCTCTTTGTATCTGTTGTAGTTTCCTTGGAAATAAGCAGGAGGCATTACTTCTGGAGCAACTCTTTCAGTGGGTTTCAGCTTCAGAGGACACTCCTCCATGGTTAACTTGATTTTTTCATTCATTATCTTGTCAAATGAATTTCATGAAAATTCATTTTTCATGTCTGTAAGAGTTTCAACACTGATACAGGTGGACTTGCCTACACAGGCAGAACAATTCCAATTCTTTTTTTTTGTCTGTCCAGTCAGTTTATAAAAATTACAAGTGATACTGTACACATATATGCAACACCATGAGTTCTTATGTTTGTGCAGTGATGCATTAGCTGTGTGGCCTCTCCATTTCTGTGTCTGAGAAAAAGATCAGGGCCTCATGGACACCTACATTAGATGTCTTAAATTTTGTCTCATAGGAACATAGCTTTCTTAAAATTTAAGGCAGCTAGTGGGTTGTTATATAGCTCTTTAAAACTTTTTTCTATGTTTTTCCATAATACTTTCCCATAATGTTTTGATTTTAGCTCTCTAACCTGTTTCAGAAACTTTCTCCAAGCTGTATTTGGAATCTTACAGGTTGAGTAAATGTGCAGTAAGGGAGCAATCGGATTCATACCATCTCTTTGCATTGTAAGTTGAATAATAGCATACAGGCACTCTTGGGGATTGCTGTCTTGGTCTTTTATTTTACTGAAATTCTCTTTAAATGCTGAAAAATTTATATATATATATTTTTCTCAGAGGGAAAGCTTTGTACTTCCTTCAAAAATATTTGGAGGAGATGTTCTCACTTTAAAATCATTCAGTTCCAACCTTGAGGCTTATTGAAATTGTGCTTTGATGGAGATCAGAGTTATAAGGGATAATAATGGCGTAGAGTAAATAATAAATTGCCAGTTACTTTGAACTGGTCTGCAATGTAGTATTTAGAGCATTTGTTTAATTGTTGATAAATTTGGTGATTCAGGTGCTTAAACACACAGCTGTTGTCAATTTAAGAACCTTGTGTAATCATGTGTCCAGCTGCTCTTTCTGAGTGTGTGGAGGTTTCATGAGCCACGCTAACTCAGGGAAATGGCATTGATATGGAAAAGGGTCTGAAATATCTATGGTTAGGCACGATGCTTAGGGACTAAATCCCACCCAAATGCCTGTCATAAGCAAACCTTGAATCTTCAGCATGGTTCAGGCACAGATCTTCAAAAATGATTTTACACCACCTGGAAGAATTTTGGTGGATGTTTGTTTAAGTGCACTAAAAGAAGTGGAAATTAGGCTTTGCATGGTACTCTTCTGTAATTACTTTTAGTGTCTGCATATATGTGCATTGTAAACAGAAATGCAGTAGGCATGTGAGGTACTGTAAGGAGAACTTACGGAGTGTGTATCTCCAGTTATGTTTTACAGGCCAGCATTAGAAACCAGTGGTTTCTAGTAGTTGTGTATGTCTAGGCACAGTTGCCTGTTATCCTTGAGACACAGGTGACTGCACAGCAAAGTTTATTCTATTCTGGGTAACCCTTGTGTTAATCTGTCTTGTTTGCATAAAGGTATTCACTCATGTTTATATAGATAGTATTTGACAAATCTTTCTAGAAAGGATTGTGATAACTCTTACCTCTTTCATAATTTTGTTCTACTTAGATCTCCTTGTACAGTGCCACTAGCTATATCTTCATAAGAACATTTTCTGATACTATTACTTTTTGTTTCTTATTTTTCTTTTTGGGGAAATTGGAGAATTTTGTGATATTTGGGTGCATCTATTTCTCCCTTTATGTAATGTTAGGCCACTTCATCCTCCCAGATCTATTTCACCAATGTTTTGAAGTGAGATATTAGGACAGAACACTTTTTGATATTTTGGAAGTGCTAATGTGTGTACCTATAAGCTCTTCTGCTGGGAGAAAGGGAGGGGTGGATGGCACGCAGTGTCACTATTTTACTCCTTCCTTATGCTGAAGCATTTATTCCAGTTTTGATATTGGCTGAGATCAATGCCACGTACCAAGCAGCCTCTGAGCCTGCCTGGACACACACATCTTTATCTTGATGTCTCCCCTTCAAAAATGCAACAGGTTTTTGATCCATCTTTGTGTGGAGTGGAGATCAGCAATGTGCAATACAGGCATCTCAAAAGAATTCCAATGTGATGTCTAAGTCTGTTGCAGAAAATGAGATATCTGAAAGTAAACAGAGTATACTATTAGTAGTATAGCTTATGTAGGTACAAAATACAAAACTGGAAAATATTATTGTTAACTAGTACTACAATTAACTACTTTGCATTAGCCTGCCATTTTTTATTAATATTTCAGGCTCTATTAAAGCTTTATAATCTGTAACTGCCAACTTTATTGTTAGGTGCTGTATTTGGACTGTTTGCAACAAAAATGCTTGAGTAAGAAGTTTAAGTGAATTTAAGATGTGGAGCTTTTGGAGTGGATCCAGAGGAGGGCCACAAAGGTTATCAGAGGGCTAGAGAACCTTCCCTGTGAAGATAAGCTGAAGGATCTGACTTTGTTCAGACTGGGAAAGAGAAGACTGCAGGGAGACCTGATTGTGACCTTCCAGTGTTTAAAGGAAGTTTATAAACATGAGGGAAATCAACTTATTGCAAGGGTAGATAGTGACAGGACATGGGAGGAATGGTTTTAAACTAAAGGGATATTTAGATTAGATGTTGGGGGAAGATTTTTACTGAGTAAGTGGTGAGGTGCTGGAATAGGTTGTGCAGAGATGTTGTAGATGCCTCATCCGTGGAGGTGTTAATGGCCAGGTTGGATGGGGCCACGGACATTCTGATCAGATACTTGACCTAGTGTCTGGCAACCCTGCCTGCGGTAGGAGGGTTGGAATTTGCTGTTCCTTCAGGTCCCTTCCATCTCAAGTCATTCTATGATTCTGTGATAATGCAAGTGTCCTCATTGTTTTAAAATAGCTTTTTTTCAGCCATCATTTGTCTTTTTAGCTTCTTTTTCATTAGAATTAATTATTCCACTGTGGTAACTGAGAGTGAAATGCTCTTTTATCCATGTACTGTTTGGTCCATAACAAACTTCTATTAATTGTTGATATCTGAAGTCTTTTTTTATTACTTTAGTAACCAGTAGTAATTTTTTCTAGTTTTCTAAATGAAAAATTTACACAGACAGCAAGGAATTTGTTCATAATTTAAATTTATAGGCAGCCAAAATCTGGTCAAAAAAAAAAAAAAAAAAAAAAAAAAAAAAAAAAAACATTCCTTAAATAGTTTAAACATGGTAACTGCTGTAAGCTTTTAAGGGATGTACCAAGCCCAATATTGATAGCTACAGAAGATGGTACTTCAATGTAGCCTATCTACCAATTGTTGTTTGTAATTCTGTTAATGCTGAGTTATTCCATCATTTGTAAGTAAAGAAAAATTTATGTACAACTTGAAAATACAGGTGCATCATTTGATCAAAGCCCTTCTTAGTCCTACGTGGCAGCTGGCTAGTTTTGTTAAATAGGCTAGAAATATTAAAATAAATGTTATTTTTTGTTTGTTTTTAAATACATTGGATTGTGATGTTTGCAACATTTTAGTGGAGAAGAGAAAGAGATGGTTCTGTTATTTGCTTACAGAAAAAGAAAAGGAAGGCCAGAACTGGGAGGAAAACAATATGAAAATGCGAAGTAGAAAACTTCTCCAGTAATGTTGGTTACCTTTTGTAATAGCAGTAACAATGTTTTTAGTTTTAGTGAAGGAAAAACCTGCTGAGATACATGCTGACTGTTAGTTTTCTCTTCAAACAATAAAATGCGAATGGTTTTGTACTTGAATTCTCTTCTAGTAGAATATAATCTGCTTTTATATTTTCCTTTTCCACATAAAAAGTTTCAATGTTTAACTCACATTTCTTTTAAAAAGAGAAGTAAAATAAGCTTTAAAAGATATTGCCTCCCCGCAACAGCTCACAAAGGTGAATATTGCTTTTCTTGCTTTACAAACAGAAATTTAGTGGAAAGATAAGTTTGTTTTAAAAGGAAGTGGAAATTTGAGAATAGCGCTAGGTATTTGTAAACTCCTATTCCATTTCTTTTTTTTTTTTTAAAAAAAATGGTGGGAGGATGTGTGTGAATAGTTCTTATTTGGTAGCAAAACCTGACATGTTTTGCCATGTAAAGTTGCACTTATTTTAAATTTCCCTTGGTCTGCTCAGCCCAGAACAGAGGAGCCGACGGGAGAGCAGATGGTGGCTGCAGCTCCTCACAGAGAGCAGAGGAGCAGCACTGAGCTCTGCTCTCTGTGACAGCAACACGGCCCGAGGGAACGGCATGGAGCTGTGTCAGAAGAGAGTGGGGGTTAGGGAAAGGTTCTTCACCAAAGGGCAGTGGGCATGAAACAGGCTGCCCAGAACAGTAGGCAAAGCCCAGAATTGCTGTGATTACAGAAGTATTGAGTGGGACAACATTCTTAGCCACAGGGTCTGAGTTTTGTCTGGTGGTGAGGGGAGCCAGGAGTTGGGTTCAACGATCTTTATTCACAGACCAGTAGGATTATTTGATACAGATGTTTGCCCACAGCTTCATCTTAAACAGGTTTACTTTTTCCAAATCAGAAGGAATTTGTTAACCTTACAGTGGCTGCAAGAAGACTAGCAGTAGCTGATACAGTCTGAAAGCATTTGCGTCTATCAATATGCTCTATGTAAATTAATTAATTAATGAACCTACACTTTATTTTTTTGTGTTAATTTATATTTTATGTCAGATGGGCACTGTGTTGTTGACCTGGCATTTACAGATGGCTCTAATATGTTATGGAAAGATATTTTAAGTTAATATACCTGTTTTTGCATTTATCCTGTTTTCAAATTGTGGGTTTTGTCCCCTTACAAGGCAGATTTCTGTGCCCTTGTGAAGATGTGCATTGCATGCAAACACTGGAGTTAGCCTTTGGATAAGGTGCAGAAACCTTGTTATTTGCACTGTCAAGCCAGCCAGCTCAGACCACAGGACCATATGATGAATGAGGTTGGAGGGTACGTCTGGAGGTCATTTTGCACAACCCCTGCTCAGACAGGACCTTGTACCTCAGGTTGCCCAGGAACATTTCCAGGCTGCTTTTGAGTCTCTCCATAGAGCAAATTTTGAAAGCGCTTGTAGGGCAGAATTTATTAATACAAGCTCAACTGTAGGGCTTCTGGGCTGGATTTGACTGTTTGGCCAAGTCTCTGCTCGGGGAGAGAAGCCCTTATTTGTCCTCTAGGATTCCAGGTGTTTTACTTAAGAAAGTAGTAAGAACTCAATTAGTAAAGGAGGAAGAAGCACTCCTTTAAAGCCACTTTTTAACCAAATAAACCTGATGGAGAAGCTTTAAATCTCCTAAATGTGTGTATGAAATGTGGACTTCTTAAAAATTGGATTCAGACTTCCTTGAATTACCGTATATACTATTTCAGAAAGGATAACTAAATTAATAAGCAATAATAATATAATTCTAATATTTTTATAATAAAGGACCATAATTCTACAGAAAAAGTTTAAGTAGAAAATACATAGCCAAAACATCATCTTCAATAATGGCAATGCTGTTGCTGGAGCAGTATCAGTGATTTATCTTTTTTGTTGGGTAGGGATATATTCCTTCAAATTTTGAACACTGGTTCTCTTCTTTGATTGTGCTTATGGTGATGACAGTGTGTTTTCACTAGGAACTATGCTATTATGATGTGACATGTCATATATTCACTGAATATCTCAAAAGTCACAGAGTTGTTTTTATGTCTGGTTCTGTGCTTGAATTTGAACATGTCCTCTCTATCTACTTCAAAGACTTGTTTGTTTTCTTTGTTGTGGTGTTTTTTTAAATGTTATATTCTCACATTTTGTAGCATTGTTATTATAGCATTTCTCTCAGGGATATCAGCTGTTGTGATAGCTTTTTCCAAAAAGCAACTTCATTTTAGATTGAGAAGCAAAGATGCATGACAAAGCGGTGACATTTCTCTCTGTGATTGGAACTGAGCTGATTTGCTTTTGTGCTGTATTGCAGTGTTGATAGCTAAAATACAAATGAGGTCATTAGATAAAAAAAAAAGTTAACGATAATTGGATTAAAGCAGGGAGTTCTGTGCAATGTGTGAATGTTCAAAAATTGTTTTAGTAACTTTTTTTCAAGTTATTAGATTTCTGGATGGCTCATGGTCTTCAGGCATGGTAAGAATGATGCAGGCCATTACATTTGTAATGGTATCATTAATTGTTTCAAGAATAATCTAATCTATCTACTTGCTACCACTAGAAATTGTAGCTGTGCATTGGAATTCATTGAACAATTTAACTGTGGGCGCCTTTCAAAATGAAGCAACTTTGAGAATAGTTTTTGTAAAAGCCTTGGCATGAATACAAGTTCAGTTGGAAAAAACAGATGTGTTTTGCTGTATAGATATGAGTCTGTTTTGCATGGGAAATAAGAATGTGCAGAAGTAGGCTGCAGTCTTGGAGAGTGCAGTGCTGTGTGTGTGTGCAGCTGTGTGATGAAAACATCCTAAGGCATTCTCTTTTTGTTTCTTTGGTTGCTTTTTTTCTTTTCCCATTTTTCTCTTATAGTAGTTCACTGATACACATGGTCCTTTTTTTCTGTCTTAATTTTCTTTGCATACTTTGCTGTTTAGAAATTGTTAAGCAGTTGGCAAAAAGGATGTCCCTATACCAGTGCTAGAGGCTGTTAATGATCCAAAACCCATCAGTACACACTGGTTCAGGGGAGACCTTCAAGCAGGTGGTAATTGCTTACTGCTGTTTGCAGCCAAGTTCAGTTGCCTAGATTTCATTCAATCCTCTTGTGTTAGCAGTGTTAAAGGAGTAACTGCTGCTGCACTAATAACTTTAGGGAATAGAGAGAACATGCTGAGTAACCACGTTGTGTTTTGTCTACTGTCTGTGACTGCCACCTCCCTGTTTTGAGTCTTGCTTGAAAATGTTCTTGAGTGAGATATTTAATTTCTTTAGTCACAGTGCCTTCCAAGATCTGTTTGTTCAAAAGTCTTCCAAGTTGCTGATATGAACTCATGTTTGTAGCATTAACAAAACCGTGTTGTTTCTTTCTTTCTCATCTAGGTGGTTGAACTGGGATTTAATTTTTTATCCTATGGATCACTGAATGAGTAACAGATGGCCTTGCCACGTCTTACAGGCGCTCTACGCTCCTTTTCAAATGTCACTAGACATGATGATTATAGTGAAGAATTAGCTGACTTAACGGTAAATATCTTTTTTTTTTTTTCCAAACTATAAACTATTAGTGTATGTAGTAAGTAATTTTGTGGTATTTAGAATAAAGTTAGTGATGGTGAATTTAAGTATGGTTTGTTTTTTTTTTCAAGACATGCATTAAAATAACAGATGCATTGTAGAAGCCTGTAATATGAAATGAAGCTCGAATGCAGAGAGTTGTAAATAGAGGTTTTCTGAAGGAAAACAAACATCACTTCTATCTTCAACTATAGACTGGTCAGCATCACCTTGATCTCTGTGAAGAGGATGGAATAGCTTATCCTGGAAACTGTCTTTTGGCACACAAAGGAAAAGAAAATAATCAGTAGTCAAGCATGAATTCACCAAGTGAATCCTTAACCAATTTGATAAGTTTCTTTAATGAAATCACCAGATGAGTGGGGAGCAGTGGATATTGTCTTCCTGAGCTTCAGTAAGGCCTTTGATACTGTTTCCTGTAAGATCCTTATAAAGAAGCTGCTGAGGAATGGGCTGTGTGAGCAGACAAGATTGCAAACTGGCTGAATGCCCAGGCCTAGAAGGCAGTGGTCAGTGGCACGTAGTCTAATTGAAAGCCAGTAATGAATGGAGTACCCTGGGGGTCAGTGCTGGATCCAGTCCTTAACATTTTCATGAATGATCTGGATGATAGGATATATGGCACTCTCAGTAAATCTGCTGAGGACATGAAACTGGGAGGTTGAGAACATGCTGGGGACCACCTTACTGGAAAGCAGCTCTGCAGAAAAGGATCTGGAGACTAAGGTGAAATGAGTAAGCTGTCTGTTCTTGCTGCTAAGAACACTAGCAGTATTCTTGACTGCATTAAACGAAGTGTCACTACGAGGTCAAGGGAGGTGATGCTTCCTCTCTACTGAGCACTGGTGAAGCACCACCTGGAGTTCTGTGTCTTGTTCTGGCCCATTCAGTACAAGAGAGGCCTGTACATGCTGGCAAGCACAGCTTACAGCCACCAAGAATATAAAGGGACTGGAGGATCAGGAGAGGCTGAGAGAGCTAGGACTGTTCAGCCTGAAGTCTCAGGGTAACTCATCGATTAGTCTATAAATGGCTGAAGGGAGGATGCAAAGAGGATGTAGCCAAGCTTTGTTCAGTGGTGCATGGTCCCCAAACAAGTGGGCACATACTGGAGCACAGGAAGTTCCCTCTAAACTCCAAGAAGTACTTCTGTGCTGTGATGGAGCAGTGGCACGGATTTTCCAGAGAAGCTGGGAAGTCACCTTGAAGGGCCTTGGAAGCAGCCTGGATGTGGGCATGGGCACTCTGCTCTGGGTGTCCCTGTTCAAGCAGATGTTGAGCAATATGGACCCAGAGGTCCCTTCCAACCTTAACTGTTCCCTGAGATCTCTTTAAAGTTGCAAAAGTTTAGCTTGCTAAAGAATTTTCCCTTGGAATGGGTAAAGCAACCTGTAAGTATCTTTCTCATTCCTGACACTCAAGTATGTAAAGAATTGTTAATAGGGAAATGAATTTCTGTTGTTACAAAATACTGATTGAGTGAAATTGGAAGGAGTTTCTTTCATTCAAGTTGTTTTTGTCATTGTTATTGTTTATTTTAAAGTAATGACTGTACATAAATTTGAAATAAAAATATTTAAATATTTTGCATTTTCAGAAAAAAAGAACAAAACAACAAGAACAGTTACTGAAGTCTGATCTTACTTGGAAGAAGATAATAAAGTTTGTTGATGACAATTTAGACAAAAAAGAATACCAAACTGTAAATGGTGATTTGAAAACTATATTACAAGCAGCAAAACAAATAGGTAGGTTTTAATTCTCAAATTATCCTACAACTAATTTCTTAGCTTTTTGTTTTAAGCTGATGTCTGCCTGCATACTTTCATACTATTACAATTTCAGTTCTACTTTAACTCCAGTCTTGCTCTGAAGTATCTTTGAAGTTCTGTTTAGTCTGACAACTATGTGCACAACTACATTTTCTGTTTTATTTTAAAATGTGATTCTGTTTTTATGCCCTTTCTTGTTTTTTGATAGCACTGTTATGTGATGTTATGGTTTGTAATCTACCATAAGTAAGCAAAAGCAATAGCTGCTTTTGTCATGGCAGTATACTGAAGAAAGAAGAGTCTTGGTGTTAGCTGCTTTAATTCCACACAGTTGGTATCTTGAAAATTGGTTGCAGTGAGTGAATTTTTTGCTTTAGTGAATTATCAGAAGAAAAATTTCAAATGTATCTCAAGTCTCTGGCAAGCATTTTAAATTCATCTGAAGATGCACATATTCTAAACTTTCTGCTATCTGGTTCTTTCCTCCCATATCATAAACATGGTGATCTGTTACTTTTACAAATTTGTTTTTAATTTGACACTTTTTCTAACACAACAGTAGAGCTTGTGCTGGTAGGAAAATTAACCTCTCCATGCCAAAAGATGAGCGTATGGCTACCTATCTTCCTGAGAGAGATTCTTGTAGGAAGGGCCACCTCTTTCTCAGTATAGATGTCTGTTGTTTGGTGTATGTCTTTGAGCTGGCATTGGTGATACATGAGGTTTGGAGGAAAGTAATGCAAGGTGTGGTGTGAGCCCTCTTAGGGTGTAGGAAAAAATCTGATGTGTGTTACTAATTAGGCTTAGTAGATAAGAATTGACTTACTGACAAATGTCCAACTGAAGTATAACCCAAGGGTAGCTCCCAGTTTAGTCCCCTGTTTACTATTTGTGCAGAATGCTTGTGCTCTGCAATGCCTTGACTTCTCAGTGCCTGTGTTGTGGCTATCATGATGATGCCTTTCATGGAATGAAACTTGTTTGGAGAAGTAGCTATGTTTATTCTAAAACAATAAAATAAAAATAAAAAAGATTTTAAAAAACTCAATGAATCTGACATGAGATCAGATTGGCTCATGGGTCACTTCAGTGTGCAGTTGTTCCATGCTCTAAATGATGTTTTTTTCTTGCTTTTTTATCAGCTGTTTATTCACAAAAAATATAGAAAGGGGCAGCTGTAGTGATAATTGATCAAGGAAATGCTACCTTTTTAACTTCTTTGGAGATTGTTGACACAATGTTCTTTTACTAATTTTTAAGAGATGTTTATTGCTGTGCTGTAATAGAAAATACAAGTTTCGTACACAGATGTGATGGTTAAGGAGAATCCTGCAACTGTAGCATTAATATAGCTATTAATTTAGTTGTTTTTCTTTTTGCTTTGTTTTTAAATCCTGTTTTTCACATATGGACTTGAAATGCATTGCCAACGCATTCAAGAATTTAGAGATGCTAACGAGATTTCTTTCAGCACTTCATTTAAATAACATACTACTGATGTCATTTTATAAAATGGTACTCTTTCTATCTTCTCGATCAGGATTAGGATATTAGGAAGATGTCAATATCACCAATCTGGGAACAGGCACTGAGGTGGCGTTATGGGGGATACTTGACCCATCCGTCCCACATGTTCCCTCATGAGCAAATACAGGCAGCCATGCTACCAGGTTTGAAACGCATGCTATGGTCAGAAAAATAAGTTGGTTCATTGTTCCACTCTAGCTTGTGGTCATCAGTTTCAAAGTTGTCTGACAATTACCCCTGTGGTGTCCAAACTGCCTTTCCAAACATTATGATTCTCTTTTCTCATCACATGGTTTTTTTACTGCCATTCGGCCTTTCAAATAAACAATCTTGTAATTTTTCCCAGTTGGATCCCAGTTTTCCTGGAATCACAGAATGGCTTGGGTTGGAAGAGGCGTGATAAATTATTTAGTTTCACACTCCTGCTACAGCTAGGGTTGCCAAGCAGTAGATCAGGCTGCCCAGGACTCCATCTAGTCTCACCTTGAACACCTCCAGGGACAGGATATCCACAGTTTCTCTGAGCAACCTTTTCTAGTGCCTCATTGCCCTCTGAGCAAAGAATTTCCTCCTTACCTACCCTCTTTTAACTTAAAACAATTACCTCTTTTCCTATTGTTTTGCTACATACCTACCTGTCTTAACACTATCCTTACAGATTGAGAGATAAGAATAGGACATTTTCCTACAGGAATATGATTTTATTGTAAGTTATCACAAAAATGAATAAAAGACTTGAAGTCTATTGTGGAATTATAATTCATGGCTATAGGTAAAATATTTTATTTTAATGAACCTTTAATTCATTTTCTTTTATGTGATTCAAACAGCTATCCTGTAGTGGCTTTTATTTCTTAGCCAGTGAAATATATAGTTTCCATATTTGTACTCATTTTAGATGCTGTGGTATTTTTTGTAAGTAATGTAACCTAACACTCAGTATGCTTTTTTGAGGAAGCACTGCTTGTGAGATGCACATTCTATTTAAATGTGAGAATCATCTGGGAGAGGAAAACTAAGGTTTAAATAAGGACCGCTCTGGTCCAGCAGAATTAGAGCTGTGAATTAGAGCGGGAGAGACATTTGTCACTGTCATTTTCTTTTATTCTGAATACTTATATCCATAACAAGCAACCTGGGACAAATGGAGGAGAAGATCTGCATGGTTGTTTTAAATATCCACTGGTTACAATTTAACTGTAAGAGATGCTACAGTAAAATGTAGTTAGGGTTGACAAATATGACTTTCATGTTTGTAATAGAAAATGTAAAACCATGTGAGGTATAGCAGTCGGGCAAAATATGGTAGATAGTGGAAAAGAATCAGTTTTATAAGTAAAATCAGTATCTGATATTCTTAGTTGACAATGCTATCCATGAAAATATTTTAGCAGATTTGTATTTGCTGTCTTCATGACAGAAATATGTACTAGCTGTGTGATTTTTATTTTTTTAATTTTCATTTTGGTGGAACAAAATTATTTTATGTGAGAACATCATTTTTCTCTGAACTTTAATGGTGGGTTGAGAGTAATAGAGCATATAGAAAAACATAGTGGTAATTTTTTTTTTTTTTTTTTTTTTGTGATGGAAGGAAAGTGCAAAACTAATAAATGCATGATTATTTAGTTAGAATGAGTTAGGAGAAAATCATCAGCCTTGTTGCTTCTGAACAGAGACATAATGTGACCAGAAGAAAAAAATATAGAGACTGAGGCACAAAATGAATGGACAGTAATATTCCAGCCATCATCATTGGAGATGTACAGTCAGAAGAGTGAATTGACTGCATGCTATTTTTGTTTAATTTGAAGGAAATGAACTTTCATCCTAGGCAATATTCATTTGCCTATTAAATTATTAATTTACTTGATAAGGAAATATTAGTAATCAAAATGATGTCAATGGCTTAAAAGAGAAAACAGAAAAGAATTGCCATGTTTGCTGGCTACATGTATTTGGAAGGGTGAGAAATTATTTTCTCAGGAGATGTTTCCACAAAACACAAGGCACTGATAGGAGAGCTAGCACTAAAAACTATGGTGTACTTCTGCTTTATTACTGGAAACTTGTAAAATAATGGTACATATTTGTACATTAGGAATATGAATGCAGTTTGTGCAACCCAGTTTTAGGTGTAAGTTTTCAAGCTTTAAAAAAAAAAAAAAATCAAAGCCTAATTCATTTATGGTTAAGGATAAACAAGGAGAGTAAACCACCTAATTTCCACTGAGAAGTATTTACACGCATCTTGAATGTGTATGTATTTACTTTTATGTAGTTAATCTAGATATCTAATTATTATGTAAATACAACCCAAAATATCTTCATGAGCTTGTCAGCTTTTCACAGTTCACTTTAATGAAGTTCAAGAGAAGTAGTGAAGTTGTATGTTAGGTTTCTGGTTACTTAAATACATAGGACCATAACTGGACAGCAGAGTGGAGTCAGGCACAAGACTGTTTTGGGTACTCATAAGAAAATAACTTAATTAGTTATGCAGGAAGTGCAACTTTGTTTTTTTTAATTTAATATTGATCTTTTAAAAATAAGTAGCTTACTTCAGCAGCTCTTTTGAATTAGCAGCAGTGGAGGAGTTATTCACTTGAAATGTATTGTTTTCTGTTGGAGTTATGTCAGACAATCCTGAATTGACCAAATAAAGACATCTTGAAAGTAGCAGTTTGTAAACCTTGACAATAAGCTTTTTCAGATGCTTTAAAAAATTATGAAATCTTGTAAGAAATGCTAGTTTTCTGAAAATGGTGGAGCAGTTTGCCTGGCTTCTTAAAACACTTTTTTAAAATATAGGAGAAACTTTCGCATATTGTTCTTATATTCAAGGAGAGAGAATTAAAAAATACAAAAGGAGGGGGGAAAAAAAAAAAAAAAAAGCATGCTGCCTCTCTGTCTATTTTATCCTTTCACTTTTTTCATTCTAAGTGACACTCAGGTTAATAATATAGCGTTTGCTTATATTTATATTTATAATTTATATATCCTTGCGTGCTTCTGAGAATATTTATGTAAGAGGTAAATTCATTTTTTTCTCTAATTATATTATTTTAAAGTTTTTTGTAGGTAAGTCAGTAAGTATACATTCACACATTTATTTGCTTTAACTTCTTTGGATAATTTTTGTAATATACATGCATTCCGTAGTACCAGAAGAAGAATGTAGTAATTTCCAGCTGAGTTCTGTATGTTTAGTCTGGCTTGAATATTCAGATTAGGCAGTGAATAAACATTGTTTCAACATAAAATTCTGTTGCTGTTAAAAAGCCAGTAAATATACTAGTGTGAATATAAGACCCAGGCATGCTTTTTCTCTTGGAAAAACAAGAAAGCAATGGTAATTCCTAATATGAATTTCTAATAAGTAGAAGGGGTAATGAAGACAGATGCTTTACTATTTCATGCATTTTATAATTCAATAGCTTGCAACAATTGCTACTTCTTATTATGGTCGTCATTTCACATCTTTGTTGATGAGACTTGCGAGAAATTGAGTACAGTTATGTTATAAGCAATGAATGAGAATTAGTTTGAAGTGTATAAAATTACATTTGTTTTTGTTAACAGTTGGAGCTGAAAATGGACAAGAAGCAATTGAAAGCGGAGCTGTTTTTCTCTTTAAGACATTTCATGGGAAAGAATGTGTTGGTCATGATGAGACAAAGGCCATCAAGCAGATGTTTGGGCCATTTCCATCATCATCTGCTACTGCAGCTTGTAATGCCACATGTCGGATTGCTTCTCACTTCACTGAAGAACAGCTTACAGCCCTCATACAGATGGCTGAGGAGCAAAATGGTGATAACAGAGTGTTCTTTGGTAAAAATATAGTGTTTTCATTTGACATGCATGATTTGGATCACTCTGAGGAGCTGCCTGTAAATGGTGAGGCTGATGCTCAAAGAATTATAAGCTTAGATTATAAGAAATTTCTGAATAACCAGCTGGATCATCTAAAGAACTGCTGTGATGAGAAGTCTGATCTCAAGTCTTTGGAAAAAGTAGATGATTCTTTTTTATGGTCTGAAGTTGGAAAATATCTGAATGAATCTCAGGGTGGTACCCCTGGTGGACCAACAATGGAAGATCTCTGCTGTACTTTGTATGAGATGCTTGCTTCTCCCAAGAGCGGTGATGAACTTCAAAATGAGGTACAGTAGAGTATTATCTATACTGTATCTATTTGAATGTTGCACAAATTCCAGATTATTTCATATTAGATTATGCCAATATGCACATTACTGAAGTGTTATCTATGCTTGCTTTGTCTCTAGAAAAATTTAATGGCAGCAATCTCAATCCACCAGACAGATGGTGGAAACAGCATGTGTTTTTTGTGAATAGTCACATTTTTCCTCGTAAAATACAGTCTATTTTTTTTGCTGACCTTTCCTGTACTTTCTTTCTAAGCAATTGCTCTTTTAAACTACCATATAAAAGTATGAGAACTTGCAAATCTGCACCAAAGAAAACTTTTTTGGGAAGTTTTCAGAGCCTTCTTGTTGCTAGAAGTGAAAGGAAGTAGATGATGTGGTGGTGGATTGCACAGGTGGTGCTAATATTTTCTTTGATAAGGAAGTAGGGAGGATTGATCACAAGAAGAGCAGGGAGAACTTGACGGACAGAGCACAGATTCTGGGAGGCTGCAGCTGAAGTATAAGCATAGTGGTTGAAAGGGAAGGATGCTTAAAGACTAGGAAACAGGCTTTGATGATGTGTACAGGAAAGATGAATATATGGAAGGAGAACACTATTTTTGAATAGGATTGGGAAAGAATTCCTGCTATCTTCCAACTGCTTCTGTCAAATTTTTTATCTTAGTGATGTTGCAGGAATTATGATTTAATAATAGAAAAGGTGCTCCTTGTATATGTAGCTTTTTGAAGCTTATTTAGCAGGGCTTCGCTTCTTTTCTTTGCCTTTCCAGAAAGGAAAAAATAGTCTCATTTGATTGTCTGAAATCTGTACCTTGTGTTGTATTTTTAAGAATATTTACTAATAAAGATATGTATTTTCTCCCCATTCTGCTTTCCCATCTCACCTGTACCTTTCTGAAACCTTGTTTTTCCTTGTTGTGAGTACAAACATGGTTAACATGCTGCCTTGCCTTGTAACATCTCATTAATTCATTGCTCACTGCACGGTTTGGGGATGGTACATGTGAAGAGACATCAGACTGATTCAAAACTGATCACTTTTTTAAAGGGTAGTTGGCATTTCTATTGTGCTGTCTGTAAAAGCAGGAACTTTAAAGTTTCTTACGGACGTCAGATTTTGCCTTCACATGGGAATTTATTTTATTACAACAGTGTTGCTGGTGGCAGCATTATGAGCAGATGGTGCTCTCAAACCTGAAGATAATCCATTTCTAGAGCTAGGTCATAGATCCATCATGTGAGATGGTACGTTTGATTATGCATACTGAAAATCTTATATTAATCAAGGTGTTAAATACATTCTCAAGTCTCTAGGCTCTATAAAGTACATTTTTACTTATAAATGAAGAAGAAAGAACCACTCATGCGAAAATATAATTACTTGTAAATACAAATTCAGATTGGTAACATACAGTTGCATATTTTAAAACAGGTTCCTTGTCTGTTTGTTTTTCTGTTTAGAAAGGTTACATATAGCCTGTTTGTTGCTAAAGAGGAACGTACTGGTGGTGAGGATACTGGGGAATTGAATCTCTAGGAAAATTTTATTTGATCTTTAAGTTTAAGAATTAAGAAGCTGAGCATTTTTAGTTTATTTCAAGGAGTGACATAAACTGTTTTTGTACAGATACACCTGTATTTGTTTTATCTACGTAATGAACTCTACAAGGAATTGAAATCAGCTTCTGTCTCTGGCACTGCACAGCTTTCAGTTCTAGTGATTGGGGATGTACAAGTAATACCTTGTTCTTTGTACTCCCTATTAAAGAAGACTCCACACTTCCTTTGGAGCAGTTTGTTTATTTGGCATCACTGGCAACTGTTAGTGGAAAATTGATTATTGTACTTGAAATAACATTTGCTTTTCACTGGGGACACAGCCTTGTGAAACTAAATGACAGATACTAGAATGTGCTATTCTCTTTGTGTGTCAGATCCTGTTGATGAGTATGAAATGGTAATGATGTGATAACAAGAACATTATTTAAAAATAGGAAGAGCTCACAAGTAGCTATATAGTTTAGCCCAATAACTGTTGATGATTTTATTTATTTAGTTATTAATCAAAGAAAGTATGCAGGGCATTTCTCATACTCTGTTTCTACTCTTGGGAATGAAAGCTTGAGGCATCTGAGAGCATTTCAGTATTCATGTCCCTAACTCCTCCAGAATAACTGGGAAGAAGTTTGAGTTGTTCAGTACCACTTTGGTTATGCTCTCATATTCTCAGAGGCTACAGCCCTTTTTCCTGTGAGCTCTTGTCATAATTTATCTACAAACTATTTCTGAATGGTAGACTGGAGATGTCTGTCTCTATTTTTACAGAAACTCACAGATATATTATCTGTTTATGATAACAAAACAGAGAGAAATATCCTATAGAGATGAAATTACTAGAGAAAAAACCCTTAGTGGAGTCCAAGTCATGTGAAGATCTAGTTTATATTGCAAAATTATAAAAACCTGTCCAGTTTATTTATCTCAACGTAAGGAAAGACTTTTCACAAATAGGAAACATTAATGTCACTGATTGTATTAGATTACATATTATTTTCCAGACAAAATTTTAAAAGCTCTATAAGTGACTGGATCAACACTGGGCTATGATGTGAAAAAGGAGAACAGTAAAGCAAAAAAAAAAAAAAAAAGTTCATTTGCCTATGAAGTAAGGCATGGAGTTCACTGTTTGGGCTTCTCTGGTTTGCTTTATGGCTGTGACTATCTTTGGCTCTGTGCATTAAATGGTAATGCCTATGTGTATGGAAAAATACGTATCACAACCTGAACAGGCAACTAACCCATGAGAAAGGACTTATGTTAGCTTATGAATGCAAGTAAACTTACTCTAGCTTCTGCAACTAGCTCATTTGTGAGAAACTGCTCTGTAGCTGTAAATGAGTATCCTTGCTTTCTGTGAATGACCTTTCTTATCCTGATTCATGATACTTTGTCTCCTGCTATTATACATACATAAATATGTGTCCATGATACTAAGGGATGATTGCAGGCATCTTGCCATCAGCTGGGGGAAAAACCCCAGGGTAGACAGTAATACTAGCTTACCACCCCCAGTAATGTTGATGGGTGTTGAGTTGGTGGGTGGAGAGTGTGCTGGTTGCATCCAGTAATGTGCATTACCTCTCTGTTAAAAAGATGAGTATGTGCCTGCATTTTTTTGGCGGGGGATCAGTAAATCTTACACAGAAGCACTGATACTTTTGCATTACAACATGTCTTTCAACTGTAGCTCCAGGACTTCCAATTAAATATAATCCAACCATATTGCAAAATCTCACAGTGGGGAAACAAACATTTCCCATTATTTAATTTCTAAGAGTAATTCAGAGTTTATCATTCTGAAAACTGATAGTTGGCTTCTTCCTTGTCATCACCTGGTTCCTCAGGTGTTTATGACACTGCAGTAAGAGACTGAAGATGGTTATGGGGAGTTTGGAGGTGCTGATGCCTTACTCCAAGGGTCAGAAACATTCACCTCAAAACAAAGTAGACCTGAAATCAGAAGTGTACAGGGTAGGGAATATGCATTTGATATGTTCAAAATAAAGTAGTCAAGAGTTGGGCAGAATCTCTTCCTATATAGGGAAGAAATATGCACCTATATAAAGCCATTCATTAATACAGTCATAGGTGATTGTAACTTTAATATTAAAATCAGTCTTCTTCATGCTTCTTTCAGAACAGAAGCTAATACATTATTTTACTGTTTTGTTAAAAATAGTGTTGTGTGTTGATTTTTCTTTCTTCCATTGTGGTGTTTCTGCTTCTCTGAATGGTTGATGTAGGAATAGGATTTTAGACAGTTTTCCCCATTCTCTGGTATGTAAAGCTCTGTTTCTGAGATTTCTGCTTTTAACTTGCTTTTAGTTTCATTAGTCACCAGTGGCAATATACTGATTTTTATTTTTCTGCTTGAGTTTATCTATGTTGTTTTGCCCTACTCTAATCTCATCACGAGTGTCTGCTAATATGCTTTGTGGATCTAACATGTAAATGCTCTTGGGATCAAAAGCAAGGGGAACTTAACTAATTTGTTCAATCAACCATCTTGTAGAAAGCTTCTCTGTGTCTGCCAGCAGCCTTTCTGATAGAGCAGAGAAGAGTGAAGGAGAGTAAAGGCTATATAAAGTTTCTCAGGAGCTGGAAGGGAACTTTCCTGTCAGTGATACAATACTTAAAAAAAGAGAAGGATTATGAATCAAAGGATGTGGAAAACTTTGTCCCAGCTTCTTTCTTCCAGAGTGCTCTGCAATCTTGTTGCATAAGTAGTTAAAGCAAACCCTTGTTATCTGGTATCTGGCTTTATTAAGGGCTGTTCCTGTGATAACTTTCCCCGTGCTGCAATTGTTCCTTTTTTTAAACCATTAAATTGTTAAAAAATGACTATTAAAGAACTTTATATTTTCAACACAGCCTTTCCTTTCATTTATCCTCCAGGCAGTTCCTTGCCAACTTCTCATTACTGTATTAGTGCTTCATGAACTTAACAAGTACCCATGTGGAACACTGCATTATTTTAAAAGAAGTCCGGATGTGAGACAACTGTTATTTATTTACTTTCTAGATCAATGAAGTGTTAGACCAACTGATGTATCTCTAATAAGCTCATGCTGCATTTATGAAGTTTTCCATTTACGTGCATGTCTGATATTTTTTTGAAAATCTTTTTTCCAAATCATATATGTATGTGTGTGTCTATATATTTATTTATTTATTCACAGTGTTGTTACTCTTGTATATGCATTTCTGTACTATAACTTCCTTTGTCAGTTTTTGAAGATTTCTGAAAGATTGCCCTGTACTCAGACTACAAGGACAGGGAATTTCTGGTTTCTAGCTTTGATGTGATCACTTTTATATCCATACTTCATCCTTTTTAACTAGTTTATTCTTTAATGCAAAATCAAATTTTTTTTTCTTCAACTAGAGATGACCTGCAATTTTAAATTTCAATTAAAATTAATGAAAGTTTGGAAGTTAAGTCTTGGAAGGGAGTAAGATTCAAAATTTCCTTTTCAAATGGGAAATTTGAGTTATGGTAAGAGGCGGTTAGTGAAGTCAGCAGGCCTGTGGAGAACAGAATGGTAAGCAGGCCCGGAGATTTTTAAAGCTAAAAATGCTTAAATTGTTCTCTGATGTGGGATATGAGCCAATAACTAAAAGAAACATAGCAGGAGATGATAGGGTGCTTCCCCTCACCCATCCTTGTAATAATCTTTTAAGCTGTCTTTGCAATCTACTCAAATCTAGTATAGCATCATCACTTCCTGGAAACTTGCACTGTTCCTTATGAATAGGAAATTTCCATATAAAGCTACTGTTAGGTGATGATTACTGTGTTAAAAAGAAAAAGGAAATAAGATATTCACAACTGCAGTTTCCTCAAATTAGGCAAACTTGGATGTAAATGTGTGTCTTTCCTTTTCCACTCTTGCTTCTCAGCATTAGCGCAGAGGGAAATGTCATTTTATTACTTAAGCTACTCCAAATGCTCAAACTACTCTTGATACTATGTAATGGAATTTTATGTCTTAAAAACTCTGTATTTCAGCCTGCAGTGGTGATTATTTTTTTTATTTTTTATTTTTTATTTTTTTTAGAATTTCTTCAGGTTTTAAGCTGAAGTACAGTGGACAAATCTTTCACTGTAGCTCGGAAATCTGAGGGCACATCATTCACGGTGAAGTGTGACTGCTCAGTTTTGTTAATTCTGGTCAGGAAAAGAAAAGCGTAGTAGTCAGTGGGTCATGTTTTTGTTTTTTTTTTTCCTCCTAGGAGCCCTTTAGTTACCACCATTTGTGGGTTTTTTTTTGTTTTTTTTTTTTGTGTGTGTGTGTGTGTGTGTAAAAACCTCTGTTTATGGTGTTTTGTTCATTTTTTTTTTTCTTTTTAATATTGGCTACCAAATGAATTTCTGATATGCACATTCATATTGTGTACTTAATTACTCTATAAAGTGATTTGTTGTGAAAGTAGATCAAATTTTTTTAAAGTCCACTGGATAATCTTTGTTACTGTCTTTGCTGTATTCCTTCACGGTGTTGCAAGGAAAGGACATTTTGTGGAACTCTCTAAATTTCACCCTCAGCTATCATGACTTTTCAAAAAGTCCTGTAGTTCTTGAATTACTGTTGTTTCCTATAGATAGTGTGATCTCATCTTATTTGATCAAAGCTTCCTTCCTTGCCTCCCAAAGTTGAAGTTACAATTGAAAAGTAACTGTATATAACATTATAGTCTGACCATAACAAAGGGTGCTTTTGGGAATGACTTACATTAGCTGTTGCCCTTTATTTTGGAGAATACATCGTTGTTTGTTTTTTTTTTTATTGCTCTGCTTTGAGCAGTAAGATGAATAAGTAAAAACTGAAAGGTTAGAGTGGAGTCTGGTGTGAATATATTCTGGAATGAGTCCAGCAGAGTGACAGGGAGATGAAACACTGGAGTATCTGATGCACGAGGAGGGTTCAAAGAGCTGGGGATAGTCAGTCTGGGGATGAGAACAGTGTCATTTGGTGTTGGGTAAAGAAATTGGAGCCAGGCTTTTCTCAAGCTGAGTGGTGCGGTTGATACATTGGAAGGAAGGGGAAACCATCCAGAGGGACCTAGACAGGCTGGAGAAGTGGGCCCATGAAAACCTAATGAGGTTCAGTAAGGCCAAGTGCAGGGTGCTGCATTTGAGCTGGGGTAATCCCAGGTATTTACACAAACTGGAGGAAGATCTCCTTCAGAGCAGCCCTGCAGAGAAAGACTTGGAGGTCCTGGGGGATGAAAAGCTGGACATGAGCCAGCAGTGCACACTTGCAGCTCTGAAGGCCAACCGTGTTCTGGGCTGCATTAAGAAAGGGGTGTCCAGCAGGGAGAGGGAGGTGGTTGTCCCCCTCTGCTTGGCTCTTGTGAGGCCCCATCTGCAGTACTGAGCCCAGGTCTGGGACCTCCACTACAGGAAGGACACGTAGCTCTCAGAGACCTCTAAGATCATCCAGTTCAAGTATATTCCTAATTTTGTATTAAGTCTTTTTGTTACTCCTGATTCAAAATGAAGTGTGAATTCTTTCTTAGCCTAATAGATTTTTTTGAAGCTCAGAAACTTCTGGTTTTGTAACAGATTCCTTGTTAGTAGAATTGCTTCATAAATAAATAGAGCGAACCTTTGGAGTACTTATATTTTAACCTTATGAGTAATATAAAGAATTATAGTGTACAGGAAATAAATAATCCTTGTATTACAAGTATTTGCAATTACATTGTCAAGTGACCTTGATTTCAGATGTGTTAAATTGGTCTCCTAAACTAAGTATTTATAAATAATGGATGTTTGTTATTCAGGGAAATTACTCATTTTGTTTCCTGAAATAACAAGGAATTTGTAATGGTCATTTTTCTCTTATGAGAAAATTAATACAGTATTAATTTATAAGACCAAATTTCTAATATCCTTTAAAAGCCTATCATTATTTATATGAACATTTCAATTTCTTTTGGTGTGAAAGCTAAGACAGATGTTAACGTGAAATTGCAATGAAATACAGTTCACCAAGAAGGCACGTTGTAGAGTTTAAAATGCAAACCAGCACTTACATATACTTACTACATAAGTGATGGAAGTGCATATGTAGCTTCACACAAAATCACATTACTTGAGAATAAGACTAAGCCAGTGTACAGATTTTATTTCCTACTAGTGATTTAGTGTGCTTTTTGTCAGTAGGACACACTGCAGGCACTCTTCTCAGTATTTACTGATTTCTTGTCCACTCTGAAACACTTGCTTTCAAGTGTAGAAAGAATTTTAGCATTAATATTTTATAAGTAAAAGCTATACATTCTTGCTGTTAGTTTAAAAATAAAAAACAGTAAAGAAAAATAAGTAAACAGCTGACCTAAGAAAGACTCAATGGTTACTTCTAAGCCTGAGTTCAGGTAAATAATTCTCAGGTCTGTATTGCTCACTGAGCAGTATGAAATGTAATTCATGTTAAGAGCTCTGACCTCTTCACAGTTCGCATTATAATAGTGACCGTAAAGAATGCTATCTCATTTCATTTGTTATGGGCTTGTGTGACACTTAAGGACTGGTTTGGAGATCGCACTTCTGGCATGCTATGCAGGCTCCAAGAGAGATGCTTTAGAGAAAAATGCTGAGCGACAAGCTTGCACTCAGTATTTGGCTAATGCTTTTTATAAGCTTGGAGTGCAAGCAGAGTTTGATTTGCACACACTGTGTGGACATTCCCCTGGCTACAAACCCAGCTTCCCCATCAGAAAAATGCAAGTTGTGAAAGTATACATGTGATTTTCTTTCCTTGTATTTTTGCCTTCAAAAAGCAATTCTTTCAGCAAACTATGAAGCATCAGCTTTTTGCTGCTTGCTGGAGTGAAACTGTCAGACTTCACAATGCTTGGCTCTTACAAATATCCAACATGAATGTTCTGCCACTGGAAAGCCACTTGTCAGAAGCTTGATGCTCTGAACTACCAGTGATTGCTTTGATGCTCCAAGTTCAAATTAACCAGGAACTACAGTGAGTGGGAAAGTGGCTGACTTGATTGTCCAAAGTGCAGGAAAGAGGGAAAGTGAATATATTTTGAAAACTGAGCAAAGCTTTAAAGTGATGAATGCCGATCATTTGAGGTGTGTGATAGCAATTGCAAAGCCTCAAGCATAAAATCCTAGCATCAATAAAATAACTTGGATGTTTGTTCTCCATTTGAAACAATTTTGATTTTGTTACTTGTATTAGTATGTACTTAAGTTTTTATTTGTTCTTCCAAAGTGAATTCTAAAATGTTTGTATATGTACAGCTGCTATATTACATTCCAAGTCAGCAAAATAACACCAATACAAAATTTGGATTTCACTAATGTGTGTTTCTGTGTGCCTTGGGAAATCTTACCTTTGTGTTTTTATGAGACTTTCCCACAAAGGAATTTGTTATGTGAGTACAGACTCACTGGTTAACTCTCAACTAATTTTAACTATTAACATAGTAAAATTCACTGGGTTAAACTACAGTCTTGAACAAATGATGCAGCAGATGTAGTAATAAATGCATAAGACTTTTAACAAAAAATTTCTTTTTATTTGAAATGGAAAAGTGAGTTAGATTACAGCAATGATTTCTAAGTTATAATAACTTGGACTAAGCTAATTCTAGATAGAGCAGCTGAATACAGCTTTTTATGAGCTACCATATTCACTACTTCAGTTAATTATTTTAGGAGACAATAGATGTTCTGAAACACCTTTCAAACACGTGTGTGTATATGAATTTATAGTACACATAGTACTATCTTGTATTATTTAGCAATGTTTATTGAGGTTCAAAGCTTACTGAGATTAGGTTTGTGGAGACTACTTGTAGAAATGGCAGAAAAATGACTGAGGTTTTTTAACGTAGAAGCCATTATAAAATCTTTTCTTGCTAAGGCTAAATTTAGGTTCATTTAAAAAAAAAAAAAAAAAAAATCACTGAAATTTGCTGAGTGAATGGATTTGCAGGAAGAATTTCTTTTTTCAGTGCCATTGAAAGTAGCCGAATAAAATATCCTGACATGTCAGTTATATTAACATTTTAAACAACACTGTATATGCTGAAGACATAAAGGCATCCATGTTGTGTGAGCTGAACATATGAAGAGATCTAGGTCTGTATGTTTGTATCTCATAGTAAGGAAATTAATTGCAAGCAATACCAGTCACTTTCAGTATTACAACTGTATTTCATTGTTGATCTGAGGTAGAGAATGTGTCAATAATAGGGCACCACCTGTTGGTAAGGAGAACAGTTTTTATCAGATGAATTCAACGTTGCTACATAGAAGGTGCTAAAAAATAATTGGAAATGTGTTTTCAGGAGGTGAATAGTGTAGAACATAGCATGTGAAATAAAACTGAGGAAATGAAATGTGGAAAAAATAATTGCCAGTCTGGCTTGATGAAAAGGAGCAGCAATATAAACATATTTAGTGTGGGTGTAATGCATCAATGGACGCGGCTTACAGGAAGAGGCACTTGGATGAAGGGGACAGCAGTAAACTGACAGCACAATACAAACGTTTTGTAAATACTGGTTGTTCTTACTAGTGAGGTGAGATCTCATCAAGAGTTTTAGTTAACTTTCAAATTATGTTGCTCTCATAGCTCTTGCAATAATAGCAATTTTCATTATTAACTAATGTGCATCGTCATCAACTCAGAACTATTAGGGCAATTGTGTGGCCTGTGTGAGATGGTCTTCAAATCCAAAACCGTAAAGTTTCATTATATTCTCAGTTAATATTATGACCCATTTGATATTTGAAAATCGTTGTGTTAATGCGCTGGCTTTTTAAGTACTGCACAGACAGCTTCCAGATGCTATAAATTTTCTGCTCAATTTGGATATGGGAATTCAGTTGTCTGTGAGGGTTTTAAGCAAACGTTGAGAATCAGGAGTAATTACTTCAATAAATTTTCAATATTCATTTTTATGTAGGGCATAGCTAAGACTCCTAGTACTGCTTAGTAATGGAAATTGACCTGTCATGTAGTTTCTTCTATTCATGCTTATTTTTAATTGTTATTAAGCCACTTATCTTTTAATTTCGTGTCCTCCCCGCCCCCCATGTTGAAGTCTAAAGTGGTGGTTAAAATGTTACCTAAAAGCATTGATAGCTTACTTATGTTAACTTCCAGAGATGTTCATCTTTTGCTCTTCAGGACTTCTTCAACCAGCCTTAATAGTGATTTTTACTAATCTACCAGTGACTATAAAGTAAGCTATTTATTTAGGAAATCTACTTAGGGTTCTTTTGTGGCTGCTTACAAAAGGCCATGAATCCCTACCTTCTATACAAGTTCAGAGTTTTGTTAGAAAATATGGAGCAAATAATATCTAGTAATTTTTTCAAGTCCCTTTGCATTTGGAACATAGTAAAGAACAGGAATAATAATAGAATGATTTTTTTAATAACTTAGTTTACTACTTTCTGTTACTACTGCTGCTGTCATCTCCTCTTTTGTCCTACAAGACTGTGAGAGTTTTGCCTGAGTTTTCACTGAGAACAACCTCAATTTCTTTTACTGCTGTGTTGCTTCCATTAACTGAAGTTAATTTGTTAGGTTTGTCATCTTAAAAACCATCACACAGAGGTTTAGTATAGGAATTTCTTTGCAAAGCAGAAAATAATCAAAATGCAAGCTGTCTTTCCTACCAAATATTTATTAATTAAAAATCAATAAAAGCACTAGTTCTGTTGTGAGATCACGTTATACATCACATGTAAGTTTTGGATATTATACTTTGTTGAAGTAACTTAATCTGTATTTTCCTTACTGTACCATGACCCTACAGCAGTATCTTTTAATTTTGTCTGCACATGTACTTCTGCATCTGAGTTATTTTCAGATCAACCTGTCTCACAAAATGTATTTGCTTTTAAGCGTCAAAGTGGCTCTCTCTTTTGTTCAGTAAAAGGGCATTCTTGCCCTAACAAATTAGCATGTCACAAAACTTATTCTCTGTTCATAGAGAGCAGTATCCATTATGAGAAAGTACATGCATATATGGATCACTCCTGTGGTGTTTTATCTTTATCTTATCATCAAAGCTTCTAACTTGGTTTGACTCTGCCTTTTCAAGCTCCTATTCTTTTCTTTAAAATTTTATTAAATTTACTAAGATTTTTGCAAAGCTTAGGTGTCGTTGTTCTTGACCATAAAGCTTATCTGTTCACCTCTGATACAGAGAAAATAATCTATTTATTTTTGTTACAGTTTTCTCCTTTTCCAGTTTCAGCCTTCTCTTTGAAATCAGTCTGAAGTATACAGCTGTGTTGATGTCCAAGAACTGTTGAAACCTCAAGGATGACATGAAACTGTCTTTTTGTAAAAACAGGGCCATGCTGTCTCCCTTCATAAGAAACCAAAACTGAAGAATAGAGTTTTAGTGCTGTTTTTTGAGTACAGAACATACAAAATGATGAAAAAGCCGCAGTGAGAGCCAGGAGATGCTAGGGTTCATCCTGGTAGTAGTAGCTGGTTGATCTCCTTCCTGTCAGTAACTTTTCCTATCAACTCCTTTACTTTTGTAAAGTTTTGTACTGCCAGATTGCTTGTTGTATCTCTGAGGTAGCATGAGGCTTGATCTATTCATTGTACTTTTTGAATCAGCTTAAATATGTCATTAAACATAATGAGATTTACTTCTAAAGTCAGCCACCCTGTAGTTGATAGGATTTTTGCCTTTTCAGTTTCTTTTCGTGCTGAGATGCTCTTTTCAAATACAAGTAGAGACATAAGGGCTCACAAGGTCTGCAAGACATGGTCAGATGGAGCCTGAAAGATTGAGACTTATTTTGTTAACTAGATACAAGGTTATATTCTGCCAAATCATTTTATATATGGAAAAACAAACAAACCCAAACTGACAGTTGAGTCTTAAAATTCATGTATCTAGATTTCCTGTGGTTCTTAGTATTCCATGGTTTCAATTTTCCCATGTCCACAGAGGTGTTGCTGGCTGATGGAGTTTGTGCTGGTGCACACTGTGGTCTTTCACAGAATAAAAAGGCAAGAAGAGCGATGCCTTGGATCAATCTCCTTTACAGGCTAGTTACCATCTCTGAGAATTTCTATTTGTTGAATTTGGAAGTAATCAGGGGCTCAAAACCTGTTTTTCTAGTTTATTTGTGAAAAATCACATAGTGATTTCTGTAGGCTTTTTTTCCATGGAAAGCTAGGCTTAAAATTCAACTTTCCTTAACTGAAGCACTTCTTCACATCTGTAATAACCCAAAAAGCAGTGTTTCGGGTAAAATCTTCACTTTTTTTAGCTACTTTGCAATGCATTGCAAAAAAAGCACTTTGCAAGGCTGATGCTGGAAAGCAGAGCCTAGGGCTCACCAACATCAGCAGGGTTTGTGGTCTTCCACAGCACAGCGCAGAGGAAGATGGCCGGGACTGTCAAGTTTCATTGGACAATATTAAAACTGAGACTTTACTATTCTAATTGAGAGGGATCTAGATTTTGGGATTAGAGTTGTTTTTCACTCTTTGTCATCCACGTCTGTTAAGCAACATGAGATTGATGCTCAGCTTCTTGGTGTATCCTTGTGCACTGTGACTGTGTACTGAGAGCAGAGGTAAAGGATGGCCAAGCATCTGTGTAGCATCTTTACAGATAATCATTCAGTAATTGCAAGTAAGCTTATAGTTGTTAGAAATGGCACCTGCTGCCCACTCTTTGAGAAGTATCAAATGCAGTGATTAGCTAATTTTAGGATTTGGGGTTTTTGGTTTTTTTTTTGAAAACTGATAAATAGCTGATCCCAGAATACATCTGAAGATAGATACTAGCTTAAGGAATCCTATAACAGCAGGCATTTCTACACAGAAATTGGTCTTCAGGGTGTGCTTTTTAAAAGGGAAATCAGTAGTCTGACATTTGTAGTTTTTCAACAAATATTTTAGAATTATGTTGTCGCAAGTTATGCTATTTTTTATGTAAGAATATTTAGGAGATATCTATAACAAGAACAAAAAGGAAATTATATGAATAAGATGACTGTTTTAGGCCAATTTAGGAGTACTGAAATATTGACAATTTCATAGTATCTTTTTTTATTTGTTTCTAAAAGAAAAAATAATTACCATTCTTTTTCCCTGTAGTTCATCTATTTCAGTATTTTAACTTTAGATTTCAGTTTGATTTTAAAAAAAAAATCTCATACTCCTAATGCCTGGTACTTGTAGTCTGTGAAATTTTCACATTCTGATATTCCTTCTGGTTTTTTTTCTTTCGTGCATTTCTACAAGTGTGTAGTTGAAGTGAAATTGTATTTTGTTCTTTGGAAACTGTGAAATACAGAAATAAGAGGGTAATGCCAATGTACTAAAAAGAGACTTATTGCAAGGAACAATTGGTTGTGTATTTACTACCACTTATAAATTGTATTGCTGGTCTAAAAACATCTAATGCGTAAGACCACCTTTCCAGCACGTCTTGTTGCTCTGCAAGTTTATTAACAAAAAAAGTAACCAGAAGTTGAATGTTATGCAAGAATTTATTATCAGTGCATTATCTTTGCACATATCTTTCCCAAAGTCAGTGTTATATAAAGAAAATATTTTCTGGGACTTTTTGAATTCCCTCTCACCTCACAGAAGGACAGAAATGAAGAAGATGCCCTTGAGTGGGAGATAATTTCATTTACACACAAAGTTTACAGTTCTCTGCCTCATATTTGAGGTCAGTGTAGGTAGATGATTATTCTAAGATCTCTTCTAAATTGCAGCTTGTAAAATTGTGATGTGAATATTACTTTTAATATTACAATAGTTAAAATTTTGTAGCTGTATTAAACTAAGTTCAACAGTACGGTTGGACTTTTTATGGCTGAGCCTGACCCAAAAATAATTTCCTTTGTATGTATCATTGGGATTCAGCTATTAGGCGCTCTGGTGGATAGACTGCTTTCTGCAGATCTGCTGTCTGCAGAAAAGTCTCCTTGCCTTTTCTACATAACCAGCATGTACTCAGTAAAAATTATTAGCATGGGGACCATGCCTCACCGTTAATGCAATGTGACACATCTTGTCTTCTGGTTCCTGGATTGATTACTTATCACAGTTTCTTACAGGTATTAAGACTGCACATAAAATCAAAATTTAAAAAATCATTCAAACGAATGAAAGTGACCATATATCATATCATCCGTGTATTCATGGTCACTGAGTAGTAGCTGAAGTCGTCTGGTACTTTTATTGAAGACATTCTGGGTTGCCTTTTGGGCACAATGTGTTACTGCTTCAAGGGATGTAATAGTTTGGCTGAGATTCAAGAAAGTGCTGACTAACACACAGCCTCTCCAACTGTTGGCTGCTGTCTAGTTTGCCTCAGAATATCTTAATAAAAAGGTAGCTGAGAATATTTGCTAAATTCCTTTGCCTCCACTCAGGATCTAGGATATTGACATTTCGTGCCAGAATAATGTATAATAATGTATATAATGTGATGTAGTAGCAAGTAACATGAACTACAGAGTTATACTGCTTTGTGCCACTTCCTCTCAGAGCCATACAAAGTTTTCCAAACAAGATTATACAGAGCTCTTTTTCTTACTGTGCTGAGCTGAAAGGCTTACGTTCTGAGTATCTGCAATCTGAGACCTGCACCCAACCTTTTTTAAATTTTTTTTTTAATAGCTTGCAATGTTATTTGGTATTTAATCTTATTTTCTGCAGTCATACCAAATTATTAACAGCATTCAGGTAATGGGTTTAAAATGCCAGAAACATGTCTTTTTTGTCCCCTTGTTGGGATTAGCGATTGAGATAAGCAGAGGAAGTGAATTTATTAGAAATAATTATAAGACTAGGAAAGGGTTGAAAATATCGAAGAGAACTTGCTGTTACTTTAGTAAGTTCTTCATTAAAAGATGCCATTATGCTGTCATCAAAATAGTCCCCAGCTTTACTATTCTTCTAAGATTTATTATTTCTAGTTGGCATTTGAATGCTACAAATTTTATCCTGTGGGCAACTAGATTGGATATGACCCTGCTATAACTCCTGGCTTTGACTAATGGAGAATGTTTCATTTGGAACAAAACATAATAATTAGCTTCTTAAACTATATAAATTGTAAGGACTGGATCATAGTTCTTTTTATTCTCCAGTCTCATTCTAGAATCAAATGTTGTGTCTAAAATTCTTTTCCTAACAGTAATCTCTCTTGAAAGGCAAGCAGCAGGAATATTCAGCATTTTCAGTTGATGTCTGTAACTAATTTTTTCGTTCTTTCATGATGAAATGTAAGTTCAGTACTATGAATGATTTTAACAGCAAGAATAAAATGAGCCTGTTCTATGGGAGAGTCTTTGTGGCTTTTTTTTTTTAATATGTTATAATTCATTGTAAACACTTATCTTGCTTCTGTATTTCTGGGTGTGAATATGTTCTAGGCAGAGCATAAGGAAATAACAGTTAACTGTGACAGAACAATGAATGGATTGCAATTCAATAAATTCATGTTTCTCAGCCCTCAAAAAAGCCAATAAAGCCCCTAAATGCTTATCCTCTGCAGTTTGAGAGCAGCTCCTAACATTAAAGAGCTAGAAAGCTGAGATGGCAAGCCTCCCTAAGGAAGAAAGAAAAGAAATTGTCAGGGCCCAAACCAGTGTTGAGTCAGTCCTCAGTCACAGTAGCCTGTCCATTTGCTGTCTTTTTGCTACAGAATGTATAATTTTTGAACTAATCAATGTCTATTAATATCTAAGGCGCAAGAGGCAAAAGGACAAAAGCACAGAAGAAAAAGTGTTCAGCTCATATATAAGCATGTTTACTATGCAAGGACCAAACACAGATTACTGTTATTTTTGTATATTGAGAGGACCATACACTAGAAGCACGGATGAGCAAGTGTGGGGAAGCCTGGAGGACAAGAGTTATGATCCTTTATTTAAGTACTACAAATGGAATGAATAGAAAGTTCAAAGTTTTTGTGTGTTTCCTGTAAAAATAGAATGTATCACGAATTAACTGAGTAATGTAACTGCAAAAAGATATAAAAATGTTGTGAATAAATGTATTAATGCAGTGCAGAAAGGAAAGTGTATTGGTAGCAATGTTTTTCTTGGACTACACGGTTTCTTTTGAAGCATAAAGCATGAATGTCCAACCATTTGGCTTGCCATAGCTGCCATGAATGAGGAGGAAATATCGTGGACACGTATAAAATATCATAATATAGTTAATGTATTTAAATAAAAAAGCATATTCTTCTAATTTTTATATTACAACATGAAAAGCAACAAAAACATAATTGGGCCTCGTTTTGGTGAAACTAATGCATCAGTATCTGGTTTGATGGCACTGATTGCAATTCTTAGTGAGTTCTCAGAGTGCTCATAAGAGGTTATTTTTTAGAAATTTCATTCTTTCTGTGCTTTATCCTTGAGAACAGTTGTTCACAAAAGTGCATACTGCTAAAAAGCAATGGCATGAATAAGACATGATTGTGAAGTAAAGGATAACTTTCTCTTTTGCAGATATTGTATTTATGTTGTCTGGAAAGTGAAGTTACAAATATAGGAAAAAAAAATCTCCTTTTTTTTTAATCTTGAAACCTATTTTCTAAATCTTTTATGAAAGTGGAAGACAAGGCTGCTTGTTTGTCACTGTTCACAGGACTGTGTTTAGCAAATGTATCAAAATCCATGAACTTCTGTCGTATCTTGACACAGCAATGTGTACTGTACCTGTCCCATCTCGTGATTTCAGCCCAGACTGTGCCAATGGCACACTGATGTTTGGTTGTTGCTGAGTGATGGATGTATGCCTGGGACTGAGCTGGGCTACACAGTGAGGAAGAACTGCTGCCGTGATGGCACAGGGCAGGTGGTAGCCACAGGATAGGCTGGGGAGGGCTGCATGCAGCCCATGGGAGATGGATTGAGCATGCCTTCCCATATGTATGGGGAAGTTTTCCTTTTCTATAGTGAGTATTAGGAATTTCTGTGCAGCTTACACTAGATATTTGTTGAGAGAATCAGTGCATTCGGAAGGAAGTTCTTCATCATTTCAAGGATTCACAGCTTTCTTAAGCTTTGTTTATAGAAAAATCTGTTTTTCTTTGACCATTGCTTATAGTGTTTAATTATTTATGGAAATATTCCATAGAGTTGCAGGGCAAGTACCCTAAATTCTGTCACAAGAAATGAATACTATGTGTGTTAGAAAACTGCATTTCCATGAAAGTTTTTTATTTTTATTTTGTAAATGAATACTGCAAAGCAACTGTAATAAGCAGTCATTTGGCATTGTGTCTCCATTTGAACATGCTAATTTGGGGATTGTGTTAACATTCACTAAGTACTATTGGTATAGTGAATTTTTCTGTTTTGCAGCTGGTTTAGCCATTCCAGTCTGACAATAAACGTAACGTATACCGTAAGAATAAATAAATAAACGTATAAAACTAGTGTAGAAAAGTGGGGGTCTAGCAAAAGGGCACTTTGTTTCTTAAACATGTACCTGCTGTGATGGTTCTTTTCTCCTACTAGGTACAAGATAGTTTTAAATCAACAGAGCTCCTAGTTTTCTCTTTTCTGCTCTTTGATTTAGACAGTCAATCTGTTGCTATGAAGTATAAGAGTTTTCCAGTGTAAGATTGATAGTAGTAGTGAGGTTACTTTGCACAAACTTTTACACCTCTTTCCAGCTTGAGTAAGATAAATTGTGTTGGTTTTTTAAAAACTCATGTTTACTCATTAGACTTTGATCAAGATTACTTGTGTAGTGTGACTATTAAAAAAGAAGGCAAATTTTGTATTTTATCTGAAGATGCCAGACTTTACATTCACTTGATTGAAGTTGGATCCAAGCAGTAGTGTTTGTTTCCTCTCCAGCTCATAAATCAATTTTCATGAGTTACCTTGTGGTTCAGTTGTTGTTTAGATCTTTAATGGTGACTATCATCATAGAAGTTCACGTTGTTTTTTCCTTAGTTAATTACTGGGAATAAGATTTAAAGACTTCAGCGAAAGTCAGAAGTTTTTCTGAAATGGCAGAAAGTCTTTTGAATGGACTTTGACTGACATGTTATTGAAAGTCTAAGCAAATGAGAAGATAGAGAACTGCACTTTGAAATAACAGGATTCTGTGCCAGTTCTTAATACCTTAAATACTCCCTATTTACTCCCTATATGAATACATCTGGTGATTAGTAAAATATTGGCCTCGCAGACTAGTCCTCAACTTCAGTTATTTCTGCTCTTTGCTGTTTCTTTCTTCCATTCTCACCATTTCTACCATCAGTGGTAGATGGTGACAGATATCTAACTTAATTGCCACGTCCTAGCACTTACCCTTACCTCCTGTTTTAGTTCTTTATGATTGTTTCCTACCTGTGTTCTTTGGCAAGCTCCCAGTGGGTGTGAGAGACAATTTACCAATCAGTTAGAACAGGTCATTGTTGCTGGTCTTCTATATTGTTTCCCTTCTTCTTTCTGTCTTGGACAATGATCTGTTTCACTTATTTGTTTAAAATGTTCTCAATGCCTCTCTCCTTGCTAGATTACAAAGTAATCTAGTAAAAGGTAGTAAAAGGCTTGCTAGATTACAAAGACTGTCCTCAAACTGCTGTAGCAAATTAATACTGCATTCTGTTGATAAATCACAAAGGCAAAATAAAGTGATTTTTATATAATATTGCAGGGATTGTCATGTATAGTACCACGAGTTTGATTCTGTTTGACCGGTGAGTTGTCTGGAGACTAGGATATGTCTTTTTATCCCTAGTGAACTAGGGGCTCAAAAAGAGAGAACTGAAATGAAATGAGAAATGCTTTCTTATGGTAGCATCTGCCTCTGGCCCTGAAGTAAAATGTGGCCTTGTATCTTTAGTGCTTCTTTGTGCCATTCTACTATTCTGACCAGTTCAAATAGCTTTGATACGGATGGTTTTTGAGTGTACATGGGAAAATAGGTGTGGAAGGAGGCTTTCCTCTTCTAAAACTATCTCCTGTATGCCAATTTAAAAAATAAATTAAAAAAAAAAAAAAGCATACTTTCTGGTGGATCCTTTTCTAGTTTGTTTCAAGTCATAGAGATGCTTTGGAGTTCTCTACAGAAGGTCTATAATGAGTATTTTAGGAATAATGTATTGCTTGACTTTTTTTATTGTTACGATTTTTATTTATTTATTGTCAAATTGGTAAGTCTGAATATACCTTATGTCACAATACCTTGTGTGTGCTTAGGTGAATATTTCAGCTCAGATCTGTATGAATTTCCCTGTCCCGATCATATTCTGTAATTGGCAAAACAGTAGCAAAATTTGTATTTAGTCCTTCTACCATGAAGCTTTTTCAGACTCTTGCTGTGTTTTAATTTTCCTTCTGCCATACACGTTTATACTTACAAAACTTGCGCTTCAAATTTACCAGTACTAGTTTGCTGCTTTCTTTTTCGATGTATAAACAAAGCCCTCTTACATCTTTATCTGAAGTTGGCTAAAATGTAGCAGTAAAGTGACAGAGAATAGTTACGTAAAAGACAAGAATTAATGATGATTGTTAGAGAAGGCTGGATAGAAGGAAATCCATTATAGTTTGAGATCCTTGTCAACAAAATTGATGTCTAGCCAGCAGCTTAATGTCCTGTATTTTTGTACTGTTACTTTTATCTGAATGTAGGATTTTCCATTTGGCCAAATTTAATGAATTCTTTTTATAATTTTTTTTCCAGACTGCTTCTTCAGTTTTCAATAGGTGTTTACTTTAATAGAAGAAATGCACAAGTTAATAAATGGTCTATGCAAACACTGACACCACTGTACTGTTTGGCACACCTGGTATTTTTCTATGAAACCCTGTGCATTAGGAGTAACACTTTTTTTCCTCTTTACTATTAAATGGCAACTTGTTTTTTGAAGTACAGATTCTAAAATGGAAAGATTCACAGGTCTAAAATGAAGATTCACAGATCTGCTGCTCTTGACACTGTTCAAAATTTTGCAGATATATAAGAAGCAACATAACGCTATTTCCCAGAGGGTGGTAATCGGAGGTGGCCACAGCAAAACTGTCTAAGGACCTAGCAAATTCAATACAGGATAGAAAGCAAGCCCTTTCTTCTTTGCATGATAGGAGCAGAAATATTTGAGTCCTACAGTGCCAAAGTTTTACTCTTTCATAAAATTATACATGAAAATACATCATAAATGTAAGAGAATTGCATAAAGTTTAGTCTTGAGAAGAGTTAAATTTTATACAGGAATCTCAAAAAAAATGATACTCTTTAATACAGAAAATCAACAGATTAAGTCTTTTCAGCTGAAAACTATTCTTTTTTTGTTACAGAGAACTTAGATGATTGCTAGCAGTGATGGCTTTTGGGTTGAATTAGTTGGAGTTTGAAAGTCTTTAAACTCATCATTAACATCCAGTAACAAGGATGGAAATTCTGCAGCTTTATTTTTAATTTTATGCTAATTTGGACAATGTCTTGTGACTTTCTTTGTAGTTATTTGAACTGCTAGGCCCTGAGGGCTTTGAACTTATAGAGAAGCTCCTACAGAACAGATCTGTGATTGTGGAAAGATCTTTGGCTTGTCAAAATGATAACAAGTTCCAGGCTTTGCAAGGTAAGCAACAATTAAATTGTTGTTCCAAAAAAAGCCTCATTGGTAATGGTGGGGTGTTTATATCAGAGTAAATGAATGCATGTTGCATATTTACATTTCAAGTGTATATGGGCATGTATAATTTTTAAATAACTGTATTGACAGTTGCATCTATTCCAGTGCACTACTATGACAAGTTGATAGTCAGTTATTCCTCATCTGCTATACTATCCACCTCAGAGATATCATCACATAAACGTCTTAGGGAGAAAAAACACAGTAACAACCACTTCTGGAAAAAAATATAGTTAAACCAAAGGATGGATATATGAAAGGAATAAAGGAGTTCAAGTTTTATACTCTGATTTTGTTTTTATAAGATTAATAGCCCACACAGAGTATTAGTTTTAAAATGTTCTACAAATGGCTGCTTAAAAACAAGTGTTCCCATTTTCTGTCCTGACAAAAAGTAAATCTGACAGAATAGATTGTGACTTGGGATAAATCTTGCAAAGGTGAAGCATCATGAATCTACTGTGTGTTCACAATGCGTGAAAAAAAAAGATAGTTAAAGCTGATATTGCTGGACTCTTGTATCCTCACAATAATTTCAAAATGCAAATAAATCATAATTTGTCTATCTTAAATATAATGTTATTTAGGCAAATGTTTGGAAGCTCACCTTCTGCTGTACTGATGATTTGTCTAAACTCATCAGAAAAAAACAAGTTTTATTTGCTAGTGATTTCAAAGCAGAAACTATGAGTATAACAAGATTTTGTTCTTGGTGGAATTTTTTTGCCTTCTAAAATAATCGCAAGAAAAAAATAATATACATCGGAAACTAAACTATTATGGACTTTCTGCAATGTGAAAATTTTTACAAAAGTATTTTTTTATTTAATAAAATTGTTTTGGAAACTATTGTAAATTTATTCTTCAGTATGTCATCCGTAGACATTTCTGCTAGAATGTAGAGGAAGAATATTTTCAGTATTGCACTTGCAAGAAGAGGTTTTTCCACTGTTGGCCTAGCTTTTCTTTCACTGTAGTAAAGAAGTCAGTAATGTTGGAGTATCTTCTCTGAGGCTGAAGATGCTCTGTTCCAGGTTCAGTTTGTTTATTTTAATAGGGCTCTCTTCTTTTCATTTGATTGAAGTGTAATCCCTAATGGGCACTGAAGTCTCAGCTTCCAGAAACTGTGGGTGGGGAAAGGAGCCATTTAGATTTGGAAAAACAGTCAACTTTGAGCTCTGTGTGTCTTGAGGCACAAGGCAAGGCAGTGTGCATATACTGATTGTTTATAGCATGACTATTATAAAAATTCCACTGCTATAAAGGTGATTGTTGTGCTTATCAGACAAATAAAGTAGCCCTAGCGTGTTATGTCTGAGTTAAATTTAGGCAGAAAATTGAATCCATTGTTATCCCCTTTAAATATGAGACAGAGAGAGTTAATGCTATTGCTGTGGGCATTCTGACAGTTTATTAGATTTTTTTTCAACAATATCTAACAAGTTGTAGGCACTTGATTCAGTATGCGTGCTAGAGAAGTACAATTTTCACTGTTACTGTTGGTAAAAAAAATATATATATGTATCAGTGGCACAAATTCTTTAAAATGTCACTCAAGTGAGTTTATTTGATAAAAAGAAGTATTCAATTTTCAGCTTCAGGGGTAGACTGCAGCTGTACATTCGGAATAACTGAGTACGCTATATTCAGTCAAACCTCTATAAGCTAATAATCTGTTTGCAGGATTTTGAAGTCAGATGTTTAAAAATACTGATACAGTTAAAAACAAACAAAAAGAATCCATCCATTACATATAGAAGACTTGATTATGTCTTTAAGTTTGAAGTAAATAACAATAAAGGCATTGGAAAAACACATGTGATTGAGCTTTATAGAGTTCCTTGAATTTTTTGTGTACTATAACTGTTCAGTTGTGTACTGTAACTGTTTAATCCTACTGTTTTTCTGCATAAAAGGAAGGAGTCCTTGTGGCTGTACAGAATAAAATTTCTTAGTTGTTCAGGGAAATTAAGCTGTTGGTATGCTTTCAATGCAATCATGTTATATAGTAAATACACAGTAAATGGTAGGTAAAGAGGCTGGTTTTTTTTAAAAACAAAAAAGAAAAAAGAAACCTATGTTTAGTCTACATGCATAGTCTTTTTACTTAGCAGCGTATGCACATAAGGTGACAAATAAGTGACTTTCCAGTGTTGATGAAATTATCGTAAGTCCCAGAAAGGCAGCCCCTCCTTTTGCTGCTAGTTTGCAGTATTCCCCCTCTTGCTTTGGGATTAAGAATTTTTCTTGTATGGTGATTTAAAGTGTCCTGCCTTCAAGTGATGAGCTGTTACTACTTATGGATTCTTAAGACCAACTTCTGCATAATTAAGTAAGGCTAGGCCTTTTAAAAATACATATATTTAGAAGAAAACTGGGCAACAAAAATGGTGGAATCCAGTACTTAGGAAGATGCACACATGTTTTGATGTTACAGAGCAGTGCAAGAAGTTTATAGGTGAAAATGCTAAACCCAATTATGGCTGTCAAGTTACAATTCAGTCTGAACAAGAAAAGCTGTTAATGAAACAGTATCGTCGTGAAGAAAAACGAAATGCCAGAAGAGAAAAACAAGCTGGGGAAGATGGAGAAGTATCTGGGGAAGGACTTATATCCTTTGATCCCAAAGAGCTGAGAATGCAAAGGTAATAAATGCCAAAAGTTGAAAAATACTTGTGTTATAATTCCTATTTCAACCCATCATAAATGTTTATTTGTCTTTATTTTATTTATCTTTTAGTTTGCTTTGTGGATGTGGTGGTTCTGACTTTGTCACATTTTATTACAAGTGTAGAATTTGTTTAATACGAAAGCCTAATTTTCAGGAAAAGACAGCAGTGATCTGCTTAATTAGAATCTTCTTGGTCTTATCTATGTGGGTTGGAGATGCAGATTGGAGGGGCAGGCTATCTTTCTTACTTTCTGTATGCACACTTCTTGCTTAAGATTTATGAACTCTGTATTAAATCTATCAAAACTATCTTTTATTTTTCTTCTCCAGATTAATGGGTACTATTTTCCATGTTATCAACTAAAGGTAGCGGGAAGAATGAGGAAGGATAAGAATAAGAAGCAAATAAGGTGTTGCATTTCATATTGAGAAGAATATAGTGGTACTGGTATTTAACTATGAATACCTGTTGCTATATTATGTAAAAAGATGCAAAGCTGCATTAGTTTAGGGAGCCAGCCTTGCAGTGATTGTATTGATTTTTATTTAACAAGTGTGATATAAGGACATCGTTTAACTAATGCCAGTGAATAACACAGTAAAATTCCATTGTTAATAATTTTATACAATGCTTTTTTTCCTTACTTTTCCCTAACTCTTGCTCTGACTTTAATGTACCATGCCCAGCTTTTGTGATAGCTGCCTACAATAAGCAGAATTGCTGCTATTTTATGTTTACAGGGAACTAGCACTTTTGAATGCTCGAAGTATGCCTATCCTAGGTAGACAGAGAGAGGTGGACTTTGAAAGAATTCATTATCCACATGTTTATGATTCCCGAGCTGAAGCTATGAAAACATCAGCATTCATTGGAGGTGCAAAGGTATGTGTTTGATGCATGGCCCTTCTACAGCAATACAACTATCCCCATGAGCAAAGTGCAGCAAGTTTCCCTTTGTTCTCTTGGAGATTCCCCTACTAATGGGAATACTATGCATCAAGCTGTGCTTCTTCACGTAGTATTTTCAGTACTCACATATTTTGTTTTTATTTTGACCCTAAAAGAAATAAATTCATTCATATTTATAGTACAGATTATTTTTATTTGTAGAGTCACTTAAGTCATTAAAATACTGTTTTTCTCCTTCTAGATTCTGTGAACCATTGAATTGACTTTATGAAATTTCAATTCTTGAAATGTAATAAAGTGGAGTTATCTTTTTCTTTTTTTTTAATCCTTTTGAAACCATTTTATGAGAAGTAAAACTGATTATTTTCCATTTAGGAAGTTCTATGCTATCTATAAAATGAATCAAAGAGAATTGCTTTTATTTGGGATTCCTTTTTTAAGAAGGAAAGTAATGAAACATTGTTTGAAGTGGCCTAAAAGTAATTAAATTTCCTGTTTTCATATTTTCAATTAATTTTCTTGTAATACTGTTTTAGGTGTTCTTACCAGAATCAGTTCAGAGAGAAAACAACAAAATGTATGAAGAGGTGAAGATCCCCCATAGTGAACCAATGCCTATTGGCATTGAAGAGAAAATTGTTTACATTAAAGACTTTGATGAGGTGAGTAAAGCAGCCGAGAGACACAAAATTAATTTTTATTTTGCTATTAAAACAATTTAGGAGAAAACATTACCACTTAATAATGTGGTTTTTAATGTGCAAATGTAGCCATTAAATTTCACCACGAATTTTGAGAATATTTGTTGATGGATGTTGCTTAGTTCATGACGAATCTGATCACGGAAATTCCTTCTTTAAACTACTACTTTGTGAGCTGCAGTTCTCAGTTCCTTTGTCATTACCTATTCAGTTATCTGTGGTTTAGAGCTGTGACTTGAATCACTAAAATGCTCCTTGAAAAATAAAGTGAGTCTGGGCTTCTTTGTCTTCTTTCTGTTGACTTCTGAAGACTGGCTAGTGACTGCTCTGCACTGTTGTGCAGATTAGTCTTATAGCATGATGCTGGTGCATTATAATGTACTGTGTACTGTACAGGGTGCAAAACCTTCCAGAATACTGCTCTGGAGTAGGAAAAAGGCTGCATTATTAATTTTTTAAAAAAAAAATTAATAAAAAAAGAAAAACAGCAATAAATGTGGCTTAGTATTCACAGTCTAGAGCCAGCAGTATTCTGTCACATGTACTTGCTTGCTTTTCATTGTGTGTATCAAATCAGTTAAAGAATGGAATGTCTGCTCCTGGTTTCAGTGGGGACACCAAGAGCAAGCCATACGTGCATGTGAAGAAATCTTTGTTTCTTAGTTCTTCAGTGGCATACAGCATGAAAAAATGCTTTTCCCTGTAGGAAAACAGGAAATGAGAATATAAATCTACTTCAGTTACCCAGAGCATTTTATTGAGGTTTTAGTAAGGATTGTCTTACCCTGATTTAACTCTTTGAAAACAGAGGACAGTTTAATTTTAAAACAAGAATCTATTATTTTGTGCTTGGGTGACAGTACCTACTGCCATGTTATGAAGTGACTGACAGCTTAACCAGATAGAAAAGTTGAGCCATAGCAGTTGTAAAATATGACATTTCATATGACAATTTTCAACATGACAGCTTTTTGCAATGAAATGTCTCTCCTTTAAGCACAAGTCCAAATATTACCTATTAACCTATAAAGTTTTGCTAGAAGTACCAATATTTTGAGACACAGTAACATGCCAGAAAAATATAGATCTGATAGAAGATAAAATATCTAAAATATCTAAAAGAAATAGTTTACTGATACATACATATGTAGTGTTATGGAATGCATCAATTATGCAGATTTTATAAATCTTTCATGACCTTTCAGGCTTTGTATCATCAAGAGGTATACTTTTCAGTTTTAAAGTGAAATTCTGAAATAGAAACAATCTTTATATCCATGACTCCTACTTACTAGATATCTAACAAGTTGTCAGCAGCAAAGAATTTTGTATGTGTGATACTTACGCATTTAAACATAGGCATATTTCAGCAGAGTGATGATGCTTCTTAGATTTGACTTATGGCAAGTTTTTTTTTTTTAACTGCTGGTGTGTATTCTTTTTTAGAGGAGGGAATCATAGAATCATTTAGGCTAGAAAAGACCCATAGGCTCATCAAGTCCAACACAAGCCTACAATCACAGATTATAGCACTCAGCACAGTGGTATTATAAAGGAGCCTACTTTTTGGTTTGAAAATTTCAAGTGCTAACTGCACAAATTTAAGGTTAAAAACCTGAACTGCATTTATTGAATCTATTTTCCCAGAGGATTGAAAAGAACTAAATCTGACTGTGAAGTGTTTATTTATGCAAGAATTTAGTCTCGCAGGAGCTTTACTTTTTAGTCCTTATATTTTCATTTGCATAGGAGTGATTTTAAATATTATATGTGTATTTCTCTTCAATTGTGGTTTTGGTCACAGGTGTTAAGGTGCAATCTTTGACTATGTAATATTTACATAGGTAAATGTTCTGTTTAAATTCAATCTTCAAAGTTCTTAAGTATAGATCTGAGATCATGATAAGGAGTTCATTTATATTTTGAGCTTTTAAGCAAAAGCTAAACCTCTGGATCATGCAGTAATCTTCATTTAAAATATCTTAAGTATTGATTTAAATTATTTGTATTTCTGTTACTTTGGTTGACATAAACATTGGCTGAGAACATAAATATATTCCTTAAATAATAATTTTAACAAATCATGTTAACAAAACTGTAGATTCATTTTTTTGGCACAAATGTGGGGCAAAATGGCAAAACAGAATCAACAGTGAAGGGGGAAAAAGTATCTCAAACTAAAGCGAGCCTCAGTTGGGAGCTCTTATTTGTACCTTGGCAGTGTAATCAGAACACACTTTGAGCTCCACTCCAGAATAAATAATGTATTTTCATTAAAATATTATATTTAGGTTCAGTAAAGCATTATCTGAATCCTTATGGATAGATTGACTATGATAGGGATAGTAAGGTAAAGCTCATGATTTAAACTGGCAAAATCCAAATTCTTGCTGATGCTTAATCTCATAATGTAGTGATTGCAAATGTGAGATGAGATGGCCAACCTTTCACGATTTATTGTCTATAAAAGCACAATGTACCATCTGTCATAAACTGCTGACATTAGCAGCAGTTTTAATACCCCTACTACTCTGTGCTTCAGTTTGTACTGCCCTTCCTCCTGCCATAGTCTAATTCCATAGGTGTCATCTCATTTTCTTTCTTTCCTATGCCTGTTGAGTGGAAGATGCTGTGCTGCTGCTCAGGAGCATCTCTTATGTTGTCAGTGGAAGTGAGGTGCCTGCATCCCACAGGAGGAGTTGCACAGAGAAGGAAAGCGTACTTGCTTTACTCCAAGGCAGCAAATCCCATCTCCAACTCAATTTGCAGATAATTATTATTATTGGCATTTACTGGTATTTGGAGAGCTGTGTTTTCACCACAGTACAAGCACAAGTGGCTTGTAACTAGCTAGCTGGTCACATTTGGTCTGAAGAATTACTGTATTGCTGCTTACAAAAGGGGCATGTTAGCTAGGTTGTTTCAGTAACAAGAATGTGAAAAAACAGAGCAAGTGCAAGCTTAAATGTATGAGCCTTTGGCTGCTTGACATGCAGCTTGACTATTACTGAAATATAGTTTTTTACTTACAATAAAGGTGGTTTTGCACCAGACTTTTTGCCAAATAAATGTACTTCTGAAGTCATAAACTCAGGTCAGGGAAAGTTCTTCTTCAAGACTATGAAAACAGATTTTACCTAACAAATTGCTTTTGGTGAAAAATGACTTCAGGTTTTTACCTAAAGTGGGATTTCAGGATTTATTTCTTTGTTTCATGCCATAGCCATTTCCTTCTACTAACATGTAAGATTTTTTACCCCTCTACGTTATATGAAAGAATTATTACAAAATCAATATTCCCTTTTTCTCCTATAATGTTTTCTTGCTTTTTGAATTGTACAAACAGAGCCACTGAATCAAAGCGTAGATGCTGTTGCATAAATTACATTTTTCACATCCTGAATATTTGAACATTTATTCTACAGTTGATCTCAGTGTATATTTCATTTGCATATTATCCAAATAGCAATTGACCCTTGGAATGATTAGTTTAAAAAATATTTCTAATATTATTGAAATTTTGTCATTTATCTGATGAAAGCATAATAGGAAATTGCTTCAAAGAAAGCCTTCGAGTTCTACAAATGTTATTCCCAACTTAAAAATAAAAAAAATAAAAATCTTTATGCAATGTTTAAAAAAGCTGTTAATAACACAATAAAACTATTTGATAGAGGAAATTCTCAGCTACAAAACACTATTTTTGAACAGTCACTACTGCTAGCTATGCTTGTAGAAATCTGAACTGATGGTGGTGACTGAAACACACCACCCATCACCTCACTGTGCACAAATCGACTCTCTGGTCTCCATTAAATGTTCATCAAGCATCGATTAATGTTAATGATTGCAGCTTTTTTTTGCTTGAAGGAATTCAGTCCACACCTTTGTTTCATATGCACTTTCATATCATATGCCATTTTTTCAGACTGCCCCCTGCTGCCATCTGTCACATAGCAACAAAATGTAATAGAATATTGGCAAGCCTCTACTGCCATACCACCAACTCCATCTCTGATGTCATGGGTCAACATAATAAAATAGGAGGTATTACTTTTGGAATTGGGGTGTCTTCACACTCATGAGTGAGTGTTAAATGTGCAGTGACAATCATGAGTGAGTGTTCTAAAGGGATTAAATGTGCAATAACAAACCAGTAGTTTGTGATCTGTATTGCATAAAATTATTATCTTTTGCTTAGGAAAATCCTGTTTCTTATTATAAATAAATAATTACTTCATCATCAAAGAGATCTGTTGCTGTGGCACACAACCTGTAAAATGGAATTCTGGTCTCAGTACTTGCTCGTAATCCAAAGTTGGAGAAACTATCACTAAAATGAAGCATTACAGAAGAAGTAGATATATAATCAGTGAATAAATTTGTAATTAAGACATATTTAATGGATGGATGATTTTGTCTCATAAACTGATTTCACTATATAATGGTTCTTTCAATATATATATCTCCTGAAATTAAAAGGTTTTTTTTTATAGAACATTGTTTTGTAATTAGCAAGTTATTTAAAAAAAAATACTGAAGTTGTGGTAAGGATTGTGACATACTCTTCTTAACATTTGAGAACTGTGATTTTGGACTTGTCATAAAGATACCTTTAACACTGCAGTTGAGAGGACCTGTCAACACAGGGTGAGAAACTGAAACTATTCTGAAGCATCCCTGTGTGTGACATGACTGGCATCTTGCTCATAATCTGTGATGCTGCTTTCATTCCCAGTCCAAAATTATCCTGCGCACTTTGGGAAAAAAAAAAAAAAAAAAAAGAAAGAAAAAGAAAGGCAGTAATACTTTATATGTATTGTATGTACATATGCAACACGTATACAGCACCTGGTGTGTTTATGTTTCCTCTCTACAACTACCCGAAGCGAGTTGTGGTGAAATGGTAGTCAACCTCTTCTCCCATGTAACTAGCACTAGGACTAGAGGGAATGGCCTCAAGTTGGGCCAGGGGAGATTTAAGTTGGATGTTAGGAAATAAGAATTCTCCAAGAGAGAGTGGTCATGCACTGGAATGGGCTGCCCCGAGAAGTCGTTGAGTCATCATCCCAGGAGGTGTTCAAGAAACGTTTAATGTTGTACCGAGGGAGGTTTAGTGGGAAATATTGGTAATAGATGGACAGTTGAACTGGATGCTCCAGGAGGTCTTTTATCTAAGCTCAGTGATTCTATGATTCTATACGCGTATCTCCTATTAATTATTAGTTGATTTTTGAAGATGTGTTGACGGTTTATGGGCTGGTTCAGCCCGGTTCTGTGACTAGTGGGGCATCCACGGATCCGCACCTCCAGAAAAGGGAAACAGGAAACCCAAAATAATTACAAGCAGTGGCAACAATCTGAGGAGAAACAAACTAATTTACTAAATATATTATTGGAATGCAAGAGCAACACACTAATATAATATAATTAGAATTGAAGCTAATAAATAAAATACAATGAGAAAGAGTGTCCAAAAGGTGGATAAGCCTCACCATAACGCTGAGGTGAGCAGTGGGGAGGAGAGCAGCAGGGAGACGAAAGAAGAGCAGACAAAGAGAGCATCAGGTGACCCTGCCAGGAGTTCTATCTCCTCTCTGACCACAAAGCCCCTTGGGGTATGTAGTTCTTCTTCTCTTCTGGACAGGTGCCTGGAACTTGAGCATGAACACTTTAACTCCCAGGGCATTATATGATGTTATGATGTGGAATACTGATAACCAGAAATCATAAAATCGTGACAAGATGCTTAACAAAGTCATCACCACAGTCTTATGTATCCTCCCCTCTTTCCCCTCTGTCTCCTTCAGCTACCCAGAGTTTTACTTTAAAAAAAAAAAAAAATTAATCGAAAGAAATGATTTGCCTATCTACACATCTCCCTTTTTTGTATTAAAATAAATAAATAAATAAATAAAACAAAAAAACCCAACAGATTTGCAGGCCATATATAGATGCATGTGGGATGCAAAAGAGAGGGGAACATGGTGAATAATTATGGAGATGGACATAAACTGAAGTGTCATCTTGTCAGATGTTATGAAGAACAGAAAACATCTTTCACTGATAGCCAACCATACGTACTAAAACAATCTGTGTCAATGTACCATTATGGAAGTAATATGCAAGTTCATCTCTTTTGGTACAGGAAGGAATGTGTCTTGTTGCTCGTGATTTTCAGAGCTAGAAATTATGTAAGTGATCAGATGTAAGTAAACCTGTATTTGCTAAAATTATGTACTCTTTAGTGTGTTCATATGGTGTGATTTTTGGTATAATTATGTTGATTGAATCACATTATAATTTTCATTTAAAAGCAGACTATTGTTTTCAGAAATTAGAAGATATTCAACAGAGAAGTATAATTCACTCAAGCTTTTATTTTCATGGCATGAGAATGGGGAAGTAATAGAATGGTGCTTTAAATTTTAGGGTACTGGTATTACTGGAGAAATTCACAGGTATCCATTTGCATCTACATTTTCTGTTGGTACAGCATCTTCTTGATTAAATAAAAAATAACTCGCAATTAACCTTTTTCTTATTCCAAAATAATGTTCCCTGTCTACCTGTCATAGATCTCTCTTTTCATAGGCTTGACAGCAGGTATGTTTGCTTTGGTTTGATTCTTCTAGAATCAGACTGTTCATAGGTGTCCTTGGTAATATGGGCTTCTTCAGATCATCTACACAGATTTTTAAGATGAATTCCCACAAAGGTGAAACAATACCTTTTGTTTGGTTGGTTTTTTGGCCTATAGGATTTTCTTTGCTTTTCAGGTATGACCTATTTTGTAGTGCCTTAAAATTGTCTCTGCTTACGTTATGATCTGATCATTTGTTCTTTGAGTTGCATTGTTATGTGAGGTTTAATTGAAGATTTTTCCTAATCTTCTATTCTTTTTAAGGTCATTAAAGTTTTCATTGTTTCTACCTGTTAGTATTTTATATAGTACATTATAGCAATATGTATTTTTGGTGTCAGCTTATCTGTTTATGTGCTCACATAAGAGTTTTGGTTATTGTGTTACCTGAACAAGCTGCACTTAAAGTACTAGAGATGCTAAGGATGGCAAAGATGTTATGAAAATTTAATAAATGTGCACACATCTTTTTGCACGTGTGAACGTGTTCTTATTTGCAGTGGTTTGATATTAGTGAAAATATTAAAAAAAAAAAAACAAACACTGTAAACGTATGTATGGCAAAACCACAATCCTTTAGAATTTGAAGTGTTTTCAAATGTTCTTTCATTGGTGATGTTGTATTTGAAAGTGCAACAGATTCTCATTTTATGTATACTCTGCTTGATTTAAGTATTAGTAATGTGCAACTTTATGGAAAGCAGTTGTGTAAAATCTGGGTTATCATTTCTCAGGCAGTATAGTTTTCATAACAAGAATAATTCATTGGCTATACAGGGTAATGCCTAATATTGAGCATTGTTTATATTAGTGAATATAGAGAATTTCATTTATTTCAGTTTTTTCAACTCATCTGTGTACGAATTATGCAAAATGTGTTGAAAAATCTTGTTTTTATTATGCAACTCTTTCTTGATTGTTGCGTATTCTGTAGTTATTTGGGTTTTGGGTTGCTTCTGTCTCCTTTATGGAAATAACAAGTGCAGATAAAAAAACACATCTTAATATTAACGTGAGGTAAAATTGACTTGAAGAGACCATTAAGCCTGTTTCATTTTCTACACAGCTGCTGAGTGTGTGTATGTTGTGTAGTGCTGCCTCTGAAATTGTTGAAAATCTGATGGGAACACTTACAAAGGCAAACCAGTAAAGGGCTCCAGCTGCTGAGAAACACCTGCTGAGCCACAGTGGGAATTAGGTACATCTGTCTGTAGCTAAAAGTAATCAAACAAAATGCCTAGTTACACCTGTCAGCCTGTCAGTACTTTAGTTTGCGTAAAGATTCAACCAATGAAGGTCCAATGATTTAGAATACCTTTAAAAATAAAAGTGCAGAAAAGTTCAACAGAAGTATGTTGAAGATCCTCATTGGATTCTCATTGAACTGCTGTTGTGTGTTTCCTGATTCATTACAGCATAATTGATTTGCTGAGGATGATATATACAATTTCTTTTTTAAAATCAGATGTCATTAAACATATTTCCTAAATATTTTTATAGCAGTTCCCAATGCGTGGTAACTTTACCTCAAAAATTTAGTTTTCCTCATTTACCTGTTGTTTTCCTACCGTAGATCAAGCAGAATGACTTCTGGGAATGCTGCTGGTTTCTTTGGGAGAATGAAATAGCTGTATTCTGATAGAAAAAAAAAATAGTGATTGTGCTCACAGTCTTCTCTAGCACAATGTAGGAAAAAATCATTTAACTTATATATTATAAAACAGGTACTCCCTTCTTGGTTAGCAATAGTTTGAAATTAACTGAAGTGGAGAACAAAGTTGAGCTGCAGAAAAATTATGACACCAATATTTATTCCTCCAGGAATATTCTTCTCTCATTTTTACTCAATGGTTTAAAGTAATTACTAGTTTTGATTGTAATTACCCTTTAGAGTAGTCTTATAGTTTTTGTTAGATGTTTTTAGGAAGAAATAATTTAGCTTGCTCTTAATGTATAACATAAGTAATAATATAACATATAAGGAAATAATTTGGAAATATTATACTGAAATATGAAATGTTAGAACTGACATCTTGTGCATAAAATAGGATTGAATTAAGTAGGCTTTATTTTTTAAAAGGGGAAAAAAACCCTAAAAAGTATTTGTACTTTAGACATATGTAAAAATATGAAATGCTGTCACCCTGCTCTCCTAAAGACTGTATTTTTAAATTTGCTTTCAATGGAAGGCAAAATTTAGTTTACCAATTGTGATATTGGGCAGATTGTCAATTCAGTGATTTGTGTTTTAAATTTTATATGGTAAAACCAATTGCTAATAAAAATTCCTGAGGCATTTCAAATAGGCATGTTCTACCACAGTGTAACAGCATGTAGCACAGAGAAATCCAATTTTCTGGTTGGTAGTGGGTTTATTTTCCCTTCTTGTATTTAATCACTGTAGTATTTGAAATTCAGTTGTACCTACCTGCTGACATTGCAGTTATTGTGTTTACTGACTTCACTAAATTAGAATAATAAGTGAAATATTTAAACTAAGAAAACAACTTGCTGTTTTTCATTCTTGAGAGAGGTACATTTTTGCTGTGTTAACTAAAGATAAACACTTTTTTGGTATAAAGTACAGGAAGTGATCTGCAAATGTTTTAATGGAAGCAACTCAAAGTGGTTTTAGTCATTTTGATGACTAAGACTGGATGGTAAATGAAGTGCTTCTTCTGTGTACTGTTAAGATATAGCCATTTCTCAATGAAAATTCAAGTACAAGTGTGGAAGAGGAATGCAGTAACCTACTTTACTTAGATAGCATACCTAAAGGCACAGTTTAGTTCTTAGGAGTAATCAGTCATCAATGTGAAGAATAGCGTTTGAAATTCTGTTTAAAATTGCACTCAAGACCAAATTTAACTTTTACTTGTATGAAATGTTAACTTCAAAGTGAGAACTTTCAAAGATGAGGGAAGAGCATATGGTAATTCTGATTGTCTTATAAATATTATAGCATAACTCTTATCTCTGATAAGAATAATCCCAAATCCTAGACAGTTAAGCATGAGACTACTTCCCTGCCATGCTTATTCCTTAGGTGGACATGTTTTTGCTTACTTGTTATCAAACGTATCTTTAAGCTAAGCAGGAAGACATAAGTCTTTCTCATGTTTTGTATCAGTAATTTGCCTACATCAGGAAAGATTGTTTTGCATACTGATAGCTACTGTAACAGGAAAATAAATTTAACAAAAAGTGTAGAACAGTTATATCCTGCAGCATGTATGCTTTCAAGGTATGTGTGATAGTTTTGTTAAATCTGTAGTGCTGCTTGCAGTGCAAGAAATATTTTATTTCATCAACTTTTCAGTTTTTACAACTTTGTGGTTTTCAGTGTCCTAATTTCCCATGATCCTAAATTCAGAGACTTGCTGAATGGAAATAATCAGATGCAGCCCTTTAGAACATTTTGTGTCTTAATTTTGACCTGTATCATTCATAGTATCTAGGGGGCATGGCCTGCTTCAAAGTAGATCCCTTTCATCTGATTTGTCTCTGCTTTATGATCACCATTTTCCAGGTTTGTGCCAAAAGCAAACTACAGTTTTCTATCAGTACTATCCATTTCTACTAGATTTTCCAGGCTAAGCTAGTTGCAGTAGCCATGCCTGTTTTTGAGACGTGTTTTTGTCCTCATTAACATTTATTTATGCTACTGGTTTTAGCCAATTTACTGCTTAGAAATCATAGAATGGTTTGGATTGGAAGGGACCTTTAAAGTCATCTAGTTCCAACTGCCCTGCTACAGGCAGGGACACCTCCCTCTAGACCATGTTGCTCAAAGCCCCATCCAGCCTGACCTTGAATGTTTTCAGGGAAGGAGCATTCACAACCTCACTAGGCAACATGTTCCAGTGTCTCACCACCCTCACAGTAAAGAACTTCTTCCTGATATGTCGTCTAAATCTATTTTCTTTCAGTTTAAAACAGTTTCCCCTTGATCAGACACTGCATACCCTACTGTTACAGGACGAGACTGTATGTTTAATTTCTCCCTAATGAAGAGGAAGATTTCTTACGTTTCCCCCCTAGAGATTAACAGAAGTTGAACCTGTATATTCCTACAAACAGCAGTTTTAAGAAGACACCTTAACATACTTTATTTAAGGGTATTAAGAAATCACAATTAAGGAATTAATTATGGTATTGTGAAAAGATCTTTTCTGAAGGTACTTACTCCTGAGTTTAGACAGTTATACTTCTGCTTCAGTTAGAAAGCTGTTTCTTTAAATAATACAGGTTTTGTGCAACGTAGTTTTTTTGTAATTTAGCATAATCACTGGTTGTGTTTTGAGTTTCCCTCTGTGTATCATTTATTATAAACACTGCAAAGTATTTATAAATAGTTTTTAAAACCAATTAGATGGAATAGGAGGGGAAGAATACAACCCTTTTCAAAGCCCTGCAAAGAAATCTCAAAATGAAGTAACAGGCAAGTTACAAACCTAAAATGACTAAAGAGGCCATAAAAATATTCAACTGAACCATGATAGCACTAATGTAAGCAGCAGATCTCCAGGAAGCCCATTAGCACTTTATAATGATCTACTTCATGAAGATGAATGGAATTTTGAAGATGATACACAACTAAACATTGTGTATACAAAACCTGATGCAAAGCAAATAAGTTTATAAGTCTTGTAAACAAAATAAACTGTAAAAGAATACATATAGAAAAGACTATATTGTAATGCTGAAATTCATCTACTTATAGAACTAACTTAATGAAAAGTTGAGGAAATACTGGTGTTGCATATGTATTTTTTTTTCTTCACCAAAACCACTTTATAGTGTAGTTATTTTAATAAATTTCAGATGTGCTCAGATATTCCAATCCTACAAATACAACCACGAAGCTTGATTTGAATGGAACTTATTTTTTCAGTGGTGTGCAAGTTTTCAACTTGATTGCTTTGCAAAAACAAAGGTACTGCTAAACTGAGAAGAATGTTAATTAAAAAGAAAATGTAGTTGCCTAGCATCCTCATCAACTTTTAAATATTAATGAAGAACATTCACTGACATGAAGTCCTCTGAAGTAAAGCTGTAATTGGGAGGCTATAAAATTCATAATTCTTCTCGATTTAAGAGCAAAACTCTGTCATGTATTTTGAAAATGGTGTATTAAATTTGGAATTTGCATCTCAGTCTCCCACAAATCTACTATTAAGAAGTTGCAACAAAATGATAAACTTAATTTATTTTTGTTGTACAATTAAAATAGTTAATTTGAATAGCCAATGAAGATCTCATTGCTAAGCTTGCGTTACTTGAGGTAACAAGAAATTGAGTCTTGTTCGGGTAATTTGCTTCTTTCTATAAATTATATTTGAAAGAATACTACTTAATGTAGGAAATGTCTGTGCGTTAGCTGAAGAGTCTGTAATAATAGAAGGAGATCTTCATAAGCTGGCTTCAGGACTATGATTACAGTGACTTTTCAGTTTCTTACAATTAAAATAATAGTTAACAAAAGTATTAGTAGCATCTTTTTAGGATTACTAATGGAAGCAGTGAAGGTAACAAAGTCTTTCGAAGAATGGAAATCATAATGAGTATCCTGAGCTGGAAGAGACCCACAAGGATCATCAAGTCCAACTGCTGGCACTACCCTACTAACCTCTTGTTGAAGAACCTTTTGCTAATCTTCGCTCTGGCCATCTACTCATGCAACTCCATGCTGTTCCCTCAGGTCCTGTGGCTGTCACAAGGGAGCAGAGCTCAGTGCTGCCCCTCTGCTTCCCTCCCCTGTAAGGAAGCCACGGGCAACAGTGAGCTGTGTGCAAGGTTTAGTACTTGGGCCGGAGGAATCCCAAACATATTTATAGACTGGAAGGAGCAGTCTTTGAGAGTAGCCCTGCAGAAGAGGACCGATGGGTCCTGGTGGATGAAAAACTTAACTGGTCTGGGCCAATCTGGTCTGGTGTTAAAATGTGGAGGTTGGCAGCCCTGCCGGAGGCAGAGGGGGGCTGGAGCTTCATGATGTTTGAGGTCCATGAGCCATTCTATGATGATGAAAAGTAACTGAAAAGGTGCAGGGTTTATTAGCAAATTAATATCTTGAGGATCCTTTTTTTTTTCTGTTGCAAAAGTAATATGTTCTTGAAATGCAGGATTGTACCTGTCTACAGCAGTTCTTTCTTGGCAATTTTTTTTTTTTTCATTCAGACTAGAAAAGCAAATACTACTTTTTTTTTTTTTTTATAATGGAATTTGCCTTTTGTGAGATTTAAACATACAACAGACTGTCAGAACTATAATCACCTACTAAGTAAAGTTTAATTTTTTTTAAACATCCCAAGTTTATTTGGGACTGCGCATACAAATTTTGATGTTCTTTCTGGAGATCTAAACAGTTAAAAAATGTAAGATGCGTATTTCCTCAGAATCAAAGAGAAGGTTATTACTGAATTTTCTGTGTGGATGTGTAATTTCACTTAATTTAACAAAATTAATCATAAATAATTTTAAGGACCATCTGTTTCTTCAGCAGGTTCTTATGTATTGCAGGGTATTCTTTCATTCAAGTGATCATAGTTTACTACCTTAGATTTAAAGATATGTATTCTACTGCTCTGACTTTTGCTGTTTTACTGATGCATGATTAATAATTATTTTACTGTATATTAGTTTTGGTCCCAGAGTTTTATGAAGAACAAATGAAATACTTAAATAGCACATAGCTAAAGAGTTTGATTAATTTTAAGAGATGTTTTGTTTTCCTTACAGATACAAAATTTGATAAATAGAGGTGGTAACATCAGAATAAAAAATATAGAATAATACTAAATATATCTAGGCAGTTATCCCAAGTTTTGTTACCATGCATTGTTTCTTATGATTTCTACACACTTACATGAAAAATTGAAGATGTGTATGTTGTTTGTTTTTAACAGATTGGCCAACTTGCTTTTAAAGGCATGAAAAGACTGAACCGAATCCAATCTATAGTTTTTGAGACTGCCTACAACACAAATGAGAACATGCTAATCTGTGCACCCACTGGAGCTGGGAAGACTAACATTGCCATGCTGACAATTCTTCATGAAATTCGCCAGCATGTTCAGCATGGTGTTATCAAAAAGGATGAGTTCAAGGTAAGAATTTAATGAACCAAGTAACAGCTTTATAACTTGTAAGGTAAAACCCATTATATTTTTACACGGAATATGAAATCGGGAATTTTCAAGTATGTTTTTCTTTTCCAGCTGGAAGATAAGGCTAATTTTAATTTACTTCATTACTGATAAAGCACTTCTTGTTTCTGTTCTAAAAATCTTATTATGCGAGTGAAAAGCTATGAAAATCCATTTAGCTTTGATGCAGAACCAATTTTGAAAGTGATGAGGCTGTATAAACAAAATCCATTGTCCTTTAAACAGCTGCAAACTCCTCCAGCAAAGATAACTACTTTTCATATATCGCTATTAAGATTTTTCACTGTAAGTGCCCAGAATCATATTTCTCAATAAGTTGTGATTTGTAATAGTTGCCATGAAACAAACAACACTCTGGGGTTTGCTCATTTATCAAGCTAGTGTCCTTTTGGTTGCAGATTGTCTATGTTGCTCCTATGAAGGCTTTGGCAGCTGAAATGACAAATTACTTCAGCAAACGTCTTGAACCACTGGGTATTACTGTGAAAGAGCTGACTGGTGATATGCAGCTGTCAAAAGGTGAAATTCTGCGAACACAGGTATGCTTAATATTTCAAAATATTGTTCTTTGTATTTCTGTACTATTCATAGGTACACCAGTCTTCTTTTTTTATATTGTTGTAACTAGTGAAGCTGCTGAAATGTTACTACTGAGTCAAATTATATTGATTATGTTCTAAAATGTGACAGCGGAGAACAATTCAGAACAATTAAAACACTGTTGCAGTTGAAATATTTTAAGCACTATGCTCATCAAACTTTTGGGGTTCTCCCATTTAATTGTACAGCTATGCATTTCTGTATAAACTTTGAGCAACACTATATCTGGTTTCCAGCTTGTGATTCTTAGTGGTGCCTATCTACCTGACAAAGATCTATGAACTATATGAATGCAGAATGGAAAAGTGCTATTTTCTATAGCTCTCCTAGCTTGCAATATTTCATAAAATCTCACTTCATTACTAAAACTATACTTAGATCAGAAAAGAAGAAAAAAAAATACTAATTTCAGGCAATATTAAGAAATGTAGGTGGAAAATACTTATAAAGTTGAAATTTTTTAGCAGTGGAAATTTTACTGCAATTATTAATATATGCTAAGTATTAGTTTAGAACACAGTTACTATGTAGCTTAACTGTAAAAAAAGGCTGCTTCATCAAGCTTTCCTGTTTAAATCCAAAATATCACTAATATTACAAATTTTAAGGGGAAGTAGTGAAATTGAATTTATGTTTAAAAATATTGAAAAAATGGAAAGGGGAGGACTGAATTTAAAATGATTTTTTTTGCTCCCACAAAGAGATCTCATTGCTTTGAAACTTATATTTTGAAATTTACATCTTCAAATACTGTTCGAAGAGTTCTATAGTTCTGTACATAGAAATAGGATAGATATGCAGTTCTGAAGTACAGTGTATTTTTAGTTCCTAAACTTTTTTTGAGAATTGAAATGGAAGTTAAATGGTCTCCAGAAAAGAAATGCAAAAAGCATTGTTTTTTGTTACCTAGTAATCCTAGTAATGTAATCTAGTTCTTAGATTTTCCAAGGAAATATAGTTAAAGCATTTGTTAATTTATTTTTTTTTAGCTTTTGTACCAATGATATTTTTTCTTCTTTGATCTTCCAAACATTGAAAAGTTTAAAAAGAAAACTTTATGAAGATCAAAAGTTCAAGGACTATGAAATACTTATTTTCTTGTTTTTGTTTATTTTTGTATATCTAGTCAGCCTTTCTTTATGTTTAGTGAGAATTGTAGGAGATTCAGAGGAGAGAAAACATCAGGCCAAGAGTTACTGATGTAGTTGCTATTCCTTTTCTTCAGGAGCCCAGCAGCAGGCTTTGTTTTATCCTAGCTTATTAAAACACACTAAAAATACATAACCTTATTATGTTAATTGAGGAAGGGGCACTAACTTGTACTGGACCTTGTTTATTGCTTTTTGCATATATTGTTTTCTGTGAAAACTAATCAACTTTCTTTCATTAACTTTTGCACTCAACCCACCTCTTCCCACTGGGTCTCTTTTGTTGCTTTTTAGCCTGCATTTGATTGATTCTTGCTTCAAAACATTCTAAAAATTATTTTACTTACCAGCCACTCTAATGTATACATTTCTCAAAATTGCTGTTGCTTTTTAATGGTTTCAGAGTTGGTTTGCCAATCACTACCCTGCTTTTACTGTAATAGATCGTGTGCTTGTGTTTAACGGTAAAGCATTTTTTCCTTAAGAATTAATCCATAACATGTGGATGTGTACACATAATTTAAAGTAACAGGGATAAAATATATATATATATACTATACAGGATAAAAGAGCAGAGTAGAATCATCTAATGAAGTAGATGCAGGCATTTCATGTTGGATTGCTGTTTCAAAGGACTGCAAATACTTTTTCTCGGAGTCTGAGTGCCTGCTGTAATTCTTCCATGACTGTTGTTTTCTGCCTCTTCTGAGCAGTTATATTTTCAGTGTCTTTGTTTTCATAGTCAGGTGAATCAGATCAGTCACTGTGAAAGAAAGAAGAATGATGTGCTTGTCAGGTGTTAGTTAGAAGTAGTGCTTCAGTGACAATCCTGATAATTTTCTCCTTTATTTTCCATTCTTCATGCTTCATCCTTCATACTTTGCGTATTTAAACTTGTGTATTTTGTTAGTCATTAGTCACATCTGTTATGCTTATTCTGATAAGGAAAAAGTGTTTCATCTGACAAACCATTAACTGTCTCACTTCCCAGGACTTCATCCTTCATGAAGTCTGTCTTTATTATTTTATCTGCAAATAGTTAAAAAAACAAAAAAAAGAAAAAAGAAAAAAGAAAGTTTATGGTATTGTGATGAGATTGTGAGATGATTCCTGCTTCTATATTTTTCCATATTGTGCTTTAAATAATCACTAATGGTCCTGTCATTCCAAAACATACTTCAGAATCCAAGCTTTTCAGAAAAGTTTTTATTTTTAAATTTCCTTAGAAATGAAAATGCCTTTAAAGAAATGGAGGTAATTGTTAATGCGTCAGACAGTCTATTAACCTGCTGTGTAGTGAACTGTTACTTGTGTACCTGTAAAATGAGGTAAGTCTGAAATACCCCATTTTTTTCTTAATGATTTCATGCTAATTAAGTTTAAGAATTTATTGTGTTGTTTTAATGTTTGAAACGAAATAGATCCATAGTTCATTTACAGATACTTTTTGCATAAATGTTTCACTGAACCTGGGCATAGAAAATAAACTTATTTTAAAAAAATATACATATCCCTAGCTATTGTACTGTCTCTCCTAGAGAGTTTATTTGAAGAGTCTGTCTTAACTTACCTTGTGGTTAAATAAAGATATGTTAAATTTAACTAGTTAAAAGAGAATCTAGGAAAGTGTATTCCCTTGCAGTTGATATTTTTTTCTGTCAGCTATTTCTCCATTCTAAGTATGTTTGTATATAGGCTTACTATTATCTAGGAATACCTGATGCTTAGGTATGGGTTCCATTACTACTGATAATAAGTGTACTTGACCTGTGATCTGTTGTTTGGTAAGCTGTTTTTGGTATGTTAAATGGAAAATACTATACAGTAATAAATTGTCTTTTGCTGGGTAGCATTTGAGATAACAGAAAGTTATGCTGGTTTTTTGGGGGTTTAATTTTTTTGTTTGGGCTTTTTGAAGGCAGTGGATGATTTGGGTGATTGACCTTCTGGACTGTCAAGTGTGCACAGGTAGAGCTACTGTCTTTGCTTTATGCAATCAGGAAATCTTATAACAACTTCAAAATCAGCTTTTGGGCTGCCAGATCAACTACCTGTAATTTAGTGTTTACAACAAGCACACAAGTGATACTTATCTTCTCAAACTTTAGAGAATACAACCAGGATTGGAGTAGTGTGGATTTGTAATGCAATCACCAACTCTGAATGTGCTGCCCTTCGCTGGCACAGAATGTTGTCAGCAGATGATTAGTATGATGTCTTAACTTGTACAAATCAGTAGCAACAATTAGGGGTTTGTATTCTGGCCCAAACAATTTATAACTTTTTAACGTAGCGGGCATCCAAAAACATGTAGAGGAGAATTTATTTTTATACATACATAACAGCATGAAACAAAAAATAAGATCCTTGACACAATGCAGTTTATCAAAAAATTATTCTACCTGTGCAAACCTTAATAATTAAAAAAATCAGCCTGTTAAAGGCTTTATTTTATTTTCCTTTTTAAAGAAAGCTATTTCACTATTCTAATGTATATTCAGTACCTCACCTTTATGCTAGTACATCAGCACTAAATCAGCAAGATATGATAGACAAAAAAGCTGGACATGAGCCAGCAGTGTGCATTTGCAGCCCAGAAGGCCATGAGTATCCTGGACTGTGTCAAAAGAGGTGGCCAGCAGGGAGAGTGTAATTGTCCCACTCTGTTCTGTCCTTCTAAAGCTCCACCTGAAGTACTGTGCCCAAGCCTGGGACTCCGAGTACAGGAGGGATGCAGAGCTGTTGGGGCAGGTCCAGAAGAGCACCATGATGGTGATCAGATGGCTGAAGCACCTCTCCTATGAAGAGAGGTTGAGGGAGTTGGGCTTGTTTAGCTTGAAGAAGCCTCTGGAGGGACCTCACTGTGGCCTTCTAATACTCACAGGGAGCTTACAAACAGGATAGGGTTGTGTTGGGTACAGACCACAGTCCCTGTTCCGTATCACCCTTCAGTGTTCAAGGTGTGATGATGTGGAAGAGCTGGAATGAATGCTGAGCCTTGGAAGAAGGAGGAAGAGTGTTTTAGGGTGGGTTGGTTTTTTTTTGGTTTTTTTTTTTTGGTCTGTGTTTCTAACCATCTTATTCTATTTTTAACCGGCAATAAATCAAATTAATTTTCCCCAACTCAAATCTCTTTTGCCCGTGTCAGTAATTGGTAAGTGACCTCCCTGCCTTTATCTCAGCCTGTGAGCTTTTCCATCTTACTTTTTGCCATGTTGAGGGATGAGAGTGAGAGACTGGCCAGGTGAGAGTCTGGCAGCCAGCAGAGGTCAACCTAGCCTTTGTCATACATTTATCTGCTTTTTAAATTAAGTGCATTTGTAGAAATTTTAATTCTGATAATTTAAATCCAAGACAAATGTTTTATTAGCCTGTTGCAGATCTCGTTCGGCTGTTTCTAACAAATTTTTGCTAGCTATTATACTAAAAATAAGAGTAGCTTAGAACAAAAGGTCGATTGTTATTGAAGGGCATGAGTAATTCAACAGTACTGATAAGTGTTTTTGAAAACAGCAGTGTTGCAAATGAAAAGAGAATTTGTGTAAGCTGCATTTGCATTGGCAAATACATTTGTCTGATTACTGAACAGAATGCTTTTCTTGAGGAGAGGAAATAGCCTGAAGGACTGAATGTATTTTGACATCTCAAAGATTAGCTGATTAATTGTACTTGTGATGGCAAGGCAGAAGTGAGAAGTGAAGCAGAGACCACAAAAGCATCAGAGCTGTATAGGGCATGCAGTTCTCAGAACAGCAAATGGCATCAGGACCTTTCAGTAATATGGATGATCACTGTGATAGATTCTGTCAGCTGATAGACTGTGATATTAAGTCACGAAGGCTTTATTCCCCGTTGGAATCTGATACTAATAAAATGGAATAATGCTTTTTTCTTAAGTTCTTATCTGTAATATAAAACTAATCAAGTCTGAAACTATTTGAAGCAAAGGAGGGCTATAAACTTGGTTTCTGTTTCATCTACAGCTTGCTTTTTCTGATACTCCTTTTCTCATTTCCTGCACCTTAATAAGATATAGAGATGATTCTAGGTAAAAGCAGATAATAAACTGGATTTCTGCTGCTTTCTTTCCCACCTATGGAAATATAAATACACTAAAAATGAAGAAAGTTTATTATATTCTGTTGTGTCCGTATATATATGGTTTCCTTCTCATGCATATAGAAAGACCGCTGCTAGAAACTGAATATTCATGTATATTAATTGATCCTGTGTTTATACTAAATATATAACCTCGGGATTCTCTACACTAGTTACACATTTACCGTATTTATTTATTTATTTTTTAAAAAAGTTACCCATTTCATATGCTTTTATGCTTAACCAGAAATTAGGACATCTTCGCATTAGGAAAAGAGGATAAATAATGAGAAAGTATTTGAAATTAAAGGACTTTTTTTTTTTTCTTTCACTTAAGAATTGGCAAAAAATTAGTGATGACAGAATTATCACTAAGTCATGTTAGACGTGAAGGATTTCTTTTTGACTACTTGACCTATTTAATTCTGAAACCATATAAATAGATTGAATTGTGATAAATGTGATAAATCCAAGTAAGTAATATTTCAAATGTCCATTTTTTCCAGTAAAAAGGATTTTTGTGTAAAAGAGAAATCTTGTAAAACAGGTTTTATTGCTTTAAAGATTAGGGGTTTTTTAAGGTACTCTTAGTCCATTTCATAGGTTTTTGTAGGAATTAAGTGCTGTGGAGGTAATCTTTCAGGGAGCAGTAAATGAGAATATCAAATGTAGGCAAGTACTTTTGAGCTTGTCAAATGTTATCCCATTCATATTAATATAGTGTTTTGTGAAAACAACATGAAGTACTTTTGCTTACATATTACCTAGCATATTCAGTCTCATGTACCTTCTTTTTACTTTGTCACTAATACCTTTCCATGTGCTCTATGTTTTGTCTGTCCTGAGGCATGTTAGGCAGTTACTCTGATGTTAGCCCTCTGTAAGGGGCCGTAGTTTCTAATTGAATGCCTTTTCTTTTCTTTTCTTTTCTTTTCTTTTCTTTTCTTTTCTTTTCTTTTCTTTTCTTTTCTTTTCTTTTCTTTTCTTTTCTTTTCTTTTCTTTTCTTTTCTTTTCTTTTCTTTTCTTTTCTTTTCTTTTCTTTTCTTTTCTTTTCTTTTCTTTTCTTTTCTTTTCTTTTCTTTTCTTCTCTTTTTCTTCCTTCCCTTCCCTTCCCTTCCCTTCCCTTCCCTTCCCTTCCCTTCCCTTCCCTTCCCTTCCCTTCCCTTCCCTTCCCTTCCCTTCCCTTCCCTTCCCTTCCCTTCCCTTCCCTTCCCTTCCCTTCCCTTCCCTTCCCTTCCCTTCCCTTCCCTTCCCTTCCCTTCCCTTCCCTTCCCTTCCCTTCCCTTCCCTTCCCTTCCCTTCCCTTCCCTTCCCTTCCCTTCCCTTCCCTTCCCTTCCCTTCCCTTCCCTTCCCTTCCCTTCCCTTCCCTTCCCTTCCCTTCCCTTCCCTTCCTTCCCTTCCCTTCCCTTCCCTTCCCTTCCCTTCCCTTCCCTTCCCTTCCCTTCCCTTCCCTTCCCTTCCCTTCCCTTCCCTTCCCTTCCCTTCCCTTCCCTTCCCTTCCCTTCCCTTCCCTTCCCTTCCCTTCCCTTCCCTTCCCTTCCCTTCCCCTTCTTTTCCCCTTCTTTTCCCCTTCTTTTCCCCTTCTTTTCCCCTTCTTTTCTTGAAGTTATAGAAAACACTTTTATTACCAGTGTGTTTTCTTGGAATACAGCAGCTCTTTCCTGTTGAAATGTTGGATGTTTTAGACATTGTAAATTCTGCAAATCTTTTTTTTGATGTGGAATGGGATAAATGAGGTGGCCATCAGAAGTGATCCAGAGATTATAAAGCTCACAGATTCAGAGAAGCTCTTCTCTTTTTAAGTTGTTTGTTTCAAAAGAGTTGAATCTAGTTAATATTCCCTCTTCCTGTATGACTAGAATGAAAAGTAGTGCCTTATTCAGTGCGCACCCATGGCTTCAGGAGCAGAATATCTTTTGATCAGCATTTGGACTGGGAGATAAAACTTTTCAGAGGACATCAAAATCTAATACAAAAAAAAAAAAAAAAGAAAAGAAAGAGGAAGCGACTAGTCTCTCTTTTCTCAAAAGTTTCAGAATTTTTCTCAGTAGTAGAACTGTGCTAAAAGCAGATTTCCTTTCCTCTGAATTGTTAAATTATGCTCTTTTCAAAATGAGTCTACCTTCGTGAAGCGAAAAAAATCACTTGAGTGATGATGAGTAACATGAGTAAAATATGCCAAAAGACTTAGAAGAAAAAAATAAATGTGAATTGCTGACTCATGTTTAGCAAGAACAAATGATGAATTCCATACTTGATATGGTGCAATTCAGCACGTACATATAGATGAAGGAAAAAGTGGCTGGAGTACAGCCCAGTAGAAAGAAATCTGGAGCTTTTGGTTGATGGAAAGCTCAATACAAGTCAACAATGTGCCCTGACAGCCAAGAGAAACAGCAGTAGGTTGGGGTGCATTAATCAGAGTATAGCTAATTGGTTAAAATAAATTATTGTCCTATTGGTACTCAGCATTGGTGCTGACAAGAAATATGTAAAAATATTAGAATACGTCCAAGGGAGGTTAAGAAAGATGGTGAAAGGGCTAAAGGGCATGACTTGAGAGGAGCAGCCAAAGATACTTGGTTTGTTTAGCTTGGAGAAGAGGGGATTTGCTGCTTTTTACAGTGTCCTTCTGAAGGGGAGTGGAGAGTAAAATAGATACTGGTCTCCCTCCTAAACATTCTTAGGATGTAAGGGAATAGCTTAAAGGTGCCTGAAGAGGAGTTTGAAAATTAGGAAAAAGCTGTTCACTATGAGATGTCAAAGCACTGCAACAAGCTTCCCAGGGAACTGATTGTGGCCCCAAGCCTGTTGATGTTGAGGAAGCATTTGGACAAAGCTTCTTGGTAGGTGGTATAATTCTTATGTTGACCTGCACGGAGCGGGAGAAAATTAGACCATCATGGGCACCTTCTAACTCAGGATGTTCTGTGTTTCTATGACTCAGGAAACACTGAAATCTTTATTCAGTATGATTTCCATGTTCCAAAGTCATCTCCATCCTCCCACTGTCTTTCTTTATTGATGATTTTCTTTATTGCAGAAGACTTCACAGTGCTGTGCTTTAACCCTGTCAGACATCTCAGCACCACACAGCTGCTAGCTCAGACTCCCCAAGTGTAGTGGGGGAGAGAATAAGAAAGATACAAGATTAAGAACTCATAGGTTGAGATAAAGACAGTTCGTAGGTAAAGCAAAAGCTGTGCACAAGCAAAGCAAAATGGGGAATTCAGTTGTTACTTCCCATCAGCAGGCAGATGCGCAGCCAACTCCATGAAAGCAGGGCTCACCGTGAGTCACTGTTTCTTGGGAAGATGCCAACACATCATACATTGCATTCTTTCTCCTTCTTTCCACCAGTTTTATTGCTGAGCATGACATCGTATGATACAGAATATCCTTTTTTTTTTGGTCAGTCCCTGTCCACTGTTCTGGCTATGTCCCCTTTCAGCTCCCTGTTCCACTCCAGATCCTTGCTGGCAGGGCAGCACGAGGAGCTGAAATGCCCTTGGCTTTGTGCAAGAATTGCTCTATAATCGTAATGCCTTACCACTACTGTTTTCATCAAAAATCCAAAACACAGCCTCATATGTGCATCTATGAAAAAAACTAATCTTAACCCAGCCAGAACTGTATCAGCATGCTACTTTCGGGATAAATTGTATGTTAAGATCACTATCCAAGATATCTTTGAGGTATTAAGGCTTGATGGAGTTCCACAGACTGTTGTATATCTTCTCTCTTTTATAACTTTTTCTGTAAATGTCAAATATATTTTTATTAGTATCTAGTTTCAAAAGCAATATTTAAAATATGAAGAGAAGTGTCTTTGTATACATGCCAATACCTACTGTATTATGTGTAAAGATTTGAAATACTATTTTTCAGGGTTCTGATCTTGTCTGTTCCTTTACCAGCAAGCAGTTGCACTCACAGTTTATAGCAGTGTGATGATCAGTGACATCCAGGTCTTTAGCTGAGTAGAGTTCAGTCTCAGATGTTGGAGTTAGAAAGTGGAGATCCAAACAGTTTTTGAAGGGCAAGCAAGGGAAAGGGTGGGAAAAAAAGAGGAAAAAAGAAAATGCTTTTTTTTAAAGAACATTAATAGGTCCGGAATAGGTAATAGGAAATAGGAAATGAAGAAAAAAACTGAATTAGGTAAAACCTTCCTTTGCTTTGTAAATGAATGGGATCTGAAGGTGGAGAAAAGAACTAAATCAAGCATTTCTCCTACCCAGCTGTGCAGACTTCCATAGTATCACCCCAGGAACACTTAGATTTTCAATTTCATTGTATTAGTTGACCCTTGAAAGATAAGGAAGTTTTTCTATGAGTGTCAGTTTTGTGGCATTTTCCCACAGATTTCTCCTTTCCTTACCTCAACTTCAGGAAATAGTAAAAATGGGTTAAAAAGGACTAATGTTAAAAAACAGAAAGGCATTTTGGGATATGTGATGTGCAGAGCAGAGCCAAACTTCTTTCTTTGAATTTTTTAGCACTATGAAATAAAGATACTAATTTTGTGATTCCACATGTAGGAATCCTGGTTACCTCCAAGAATTAAAATGATTTAAAAATTGAATTTTGCTTATACAGAGATTTTTGAATAACTTTTCAGTGAATTCAGTTGATAAGCTTCTTGTTAGTTGAATTGTTGTCTGCAATCAAAGAAATGAAATGTCTCTCTTCTGTCTCTCGGACTGTTCCAGTGTTTTGATGTTACCGTTCTGTGCCTTCAGCATTGTACTCATTTTCTTTTTTGGCATCAGTCTTCCAATATACTAGTGGAATTGTTGGAAGCCATTCTGATTTACTGCTGTCCCATTAATATATGTGCCTATGACAGCTAAGATTTTGCCAGAGGGGAAAAAGTACTCATATGTGATCAAATGGTAGCAGTTTGGATAAAAAATGGTAGTCATTTATAAGGAACTGTAGGTGCTGCCTATGACCTAAATTAATTTCTAGATTTATGACAGAATCCATCTTGATTTTACTGAAATCAAGCTTCCATGCTTTAGAAATTAGAATCACTACTCTGAAACATTCATTTAAATTTTATTTGAAATAATTTATTTTTTCAAGCAGACAGATATAGTGGCTTATTATACTACATGCCTACTTGCCTGCTGTTATTGCATAATCTGTAGTGTTTTACTACAGACTTTGAGTAATCTGCTTTGAGTTTAATAATCACACATCACACTCTGATAAAATGTGTAATGTGCAACTGACTGGCAGCATCTTTTGGTATGACTCACTTGTCTGAAATCTGTATTTGGATTGGACTGGAAAGGGGGAGTTTTAACAGAAAAAAAAATGTAGTAGAAATGGTCCCAAATAATTACAGTAATTTTGAACAAGATAAAATACTTTCTGTGTTCTGTAGTTGAAGTATATGGGTTTTTAAATGTAATTGCATTCTTCACTGTGTTTGCATTTTTATTAGAAGTAATTATGTTTGTACCTGACTTAGTTCTGTTTTCTGCTAGTTTTTCTAAACTGCTTAGGAACAAAAGTTTTGGGTAGTGTTTTTTCTTGGTTTTCCCCCTCTCTCCCTCTTTTTTTTTTTTTTTTTTTAATAATAAACTTATATAACCTTTCAGTATTATACTTCAGCACATATGTGAAAATATAAAATTTTCAATTTGGATAAAGCCCTTGCTATACCTTCAGTGCACACGTTTTTTCATTTACTTTAAGCTTTATCAGAATAAATTCATTTTAAAAGTATCTGTACTTGAAGCAGTTGCATTAATCACTGTCTCTGCAGAGGCTTGATATTGCAGTGAAACTTAAAAAGTAGTAGTGTACAAATACAAGAAAAATAATTGTGTTTTGGATACATCATTGATCCAGGCTGTAACTGAATGTATTGAGAGGAATGCTGTTGCTCTTTGGTTATATGGCTAAGACCAACAGTGTCACCTGCAGGTGAATCAAGTAGATTTCTTGATTTTTTCAAGTGGAAATCTGAGCCACGGTTAGTGAAAATAGGAGGATCTGGCTGAGTAACTTTCAAATTAATATTTTAAATCAATTTTACTGCTTACTCTTCTTATGAAATTATTTGCAAATATGTAATGATTGCTTCAAATTAATTTCTTCAATAAGTGCTTACTGGAAAAAAAATCTTGAAATTATTCTTTAGTATGTATGAAAGATCTTTATTCACAATATTCTACCTATTTACCAATAAAAATCAAACAGTGCTGGAAATGTGAAGGTTTTATGATGTTCAAATCTGTTTACTGCTTTTATATGGGCGAAATTAACTGTTTATTGATTTAATCTCTGGGTAGAATTTCACTGAAATGAATCACATGAAATGTCTGAAGTATTATATTTAAATAAAAAGTCAAATTAATAAAGAAAATCTTTGATATTGCTAATATCTGCTGGATTTAACAGATACAATAATCTAAGATAATGTACAAATTAGTATTTTAGTACAATAATGTACAAACTGTATTTATGTTGAGAGGAATGCTGTTCTTCAGTCATTGAGGTTTCACTGTCTTTGTCTCTCTGTTGCTAGATTTGTGGTTAATATAAAAAAAAATATCAGGTCATATTTCTTGAATTTCTAGACTAGAACTGACATAACTGACATAATAGTGAAGGATTTTAGTTGTCTTATTTCACTAGGGTGATCGTCCAGAGGCTAGTGAACTGCATGTCAGTTGCAAGGGACTAGTAGTATTTTAAGCTACGTGGTGAATACTGCTGATGTTGTCAGAAAGGCTTCGGCATTATGCAGATGCCTGATGATAAAAGAAGTAAGCCCAGTTGGAGTTGCAAATTACCCTCTCAGTTCTTGAATCACAGAATCACCAAGGTTGAAAAAGACCTCTAAGATCATTCAGTCCAACCACCATGTTCCTCACTGCAACATCTAAATGTTTTTTTTTAACACCTCCAGGGATGGTGACTCCATCACCTCCTTGGGCAGCTTGTGACAGTTTCTGACCACTCTCTCGGAGAATTATTTCCTAATGTCCACCCTGAATCTCCCCTGGTGCAACTCGAGGCCATTCCCTCTCGTTCTGTCACTAGTTACGCAGGAGAAGAGGCTGATTCCCACCTTGCCACAGCCTTTTTTCAGGTAGTTGTGGAAAGTGATAAGCTCTACCCTGAGCCTCCTCTTCTCCAAACTGAACAATGCCAGTGCCCTCAGCTGCTCCAGACCCTTCACCAGCTTTGTTGCCCTTCCTCGGACACCCTCCAGGATTTCGATGTGTTTCTTGCAGGGAGGGCTCCAAAAGTTAAAACAATCATCGGGATGCAGCCTCACCAGGGCTGAGTGCAGAGGGACAATCGCTTCCCTTCTCCGGCTGGCAACTCTATTTCTGATATAAGCCAGGATGCCACTTGGCTTTTTGGCCACCTGTGCCACACTACTTGCTTATGTTCAGCTAAGCATCAACAGTACCCTCAGGTCCGTTTCTTTCACACAATCTTCCAGCTACTCTGCCCCAAGTCTGGGACGTGGTGTTGTCATGTTGCAGAAGAAAGCTTGTCATCTTCTCTGACCTGCCACTGAAAGTTCTAGCCTTCAGCTTAAGTAAGCTTCACTATGTAGTAATCAGAGTTGATGATTTGTCTGGATTCCAGGAAATCCAGAAAGATTACCCCTTTCCTATCCCAAGAGATAGGGCACATGACATTACCTGATGAGGGCTGTGTCTGGAACTTTTTCTTTAAAGAAGATTTCATGTCACCACTCAATGAACTGCTGTTTTGCCTCTGACTTCATGTCCCTTTACCAGTAATGATGCAGTCCAGGAAATGGTCACCTTCAGTCTCACATTGGTTCAGTACGTCCTGACAGACTTGCATATAGTGGTCTTTCTATTCCTGTGTGAACATTTATGGGACTCACTTGGTGCTAACTTTGCAATATTTTAATGTTGTCACCATTGTTTCTGTAGCCAATATTCAACTCTGTACACCGTTCCCTTGTCATAATACACTGATTTACATGGATGAGATGATTGAGATAGTCTTCATTTGGTGATGTGACAGCTATGCATGATTGTCTAGAATGTGGCTCATCTTTCAAATTGCTGATGTCATCATCCACTGCTGAAGCACACCACCCATTGCAAAATTGTACTTACATCCACTGTTTGGTCTCCATAACTGTTTAGCAAGCATTGATGGATGTCAGTGGGTGCAATTTTTCCACATGAAGGAATTCAGTGGCCCACCTTTAATTCCACGACAAGTGCTGTTTTGTCAGACTGCCCCTCTGCTGCCATCAGTCACACGGCAACAGAATGTGATAGAATATTGGCAGGAAGGTTCAACTTCTACTGCCACAGCACCAACATCTGCCTCTGACATTGTGAGGCAATATAATAAAATAGGAGGCATTATTTTTGGAGCAGATCTCATAAATATATCAAGTCCTCTGTGGTAAGTGGTTGCCTTACATACAATTCAGAAATCTTTTAAGCCTGTTTCTTGAGTCTTCATGGTTTTGGTATGTTCAGATTTTAGAATGTATTTGCTGTTTAAGAAAATACTTTAGACTGTGTCAGCCATAAACCTTTGTGTCAAAGAGATAGTGCTAAGCACAAGATTTCTTCCATTTCTTTGATCATGTTTTAGTACATTTAAGGCAATCTGTCTTATTTTCCAAGTTGTTTTCACTTTTGCGTCTCTTAAAATAGGCATCTTTAATGTTATATTCATTTGGTAACCTTGGTGTATGGTGGGGGCTGAGAGTGGGGAGAAGAGAGTTCCTAATCGAGTCAAACATTTTAAAGGCTCTTTATTTAGTCGTGTAATGGTATTTAAAATGATTGTAATTGTAGTAAGTTCATGTTTTTCTGATGCAGCACAGTTCTCAAGATTTTACAACTGTAATCTTTTCCGCAAAACATCGTCTTTGCTTAATGTGCTTCAGAAAGTGTGATATTTTTAAGGACGTTATGCACATGGTTGCTGACCTGTTACAGTAACCAACAAAATTAACTCATGGGGAAAACTGCTCAAATAGCATGTTACTGCAATTTTTTTTACACTCTTTTGTAAATAACAATGAGGATATTATACTGCTTAATATAATGCATCAGTATTTTATGTCTGGATGGGAAACTGAAAGGTTTTCAGACTTCAGGAGTGTCTAGCAGTCTGTGAACTTATTAATACGTTTTGATATCTCCAGTTTCAAGAGAGGCTCATATCAATGAGCAGGAAGTCAAGGAGAAGTGACAGGAGGCTTGCAAGACCAAACATAAAAGTAAAAAGTAAACATCTAAAGAGTGGATGTACAGGCAGGTGACCTAGAAGGAATGTAGTGTCTGTTAGAGCATGAAGGGATAGGGTTAGGTGAGCCAAAGCCTGTATGGCAAGGAATCAGCTTCAAGGTTAAGGTCAACAAGGGAGGCTTATTTTATATTAACAGCAGCAAAAGGAAGAAGGGAAAACATGAGTCTACTGCTAGAATGATAAAGATTATGTAAAACGTTGAGGTACCTAATGACTTCTCTGCTTCGGAGTTTATTTTTAGGGCTGGCATTCAGCAATCCCTAGCCACTGAAAACAATAGGAAAGTCTGTGGAAAAAAAAAAAGACAAACAACAGTTGTTGGAAGAGAGTTAGATTAGGGAATGTGCAGGCCTGAAAGGAGTGTAGTAGTGAGATGGATGTCAGCCTCTTTTCTCAGAAAATCAGTGACAGGACATGAGGTAATGGCTCTATGTTGCACCAGTGAAGTTTCAGGTTGGATATTAGGAAAATTTCTACTCTTTTGAGTGGTGAGATATTGGAATAGAATGCCAGGGGAGGTGGTGGAGTTACTATCCCTGGAGGTGTTCAATAAGTGTATCGATGTGGCACTGAGGTATGTGAGTAGTGGGTTTAGTGGGTTGGGTTGGTGGTTGGACTGGATGATCTTAGAGGTTCTTTTCAACCTTAATGATTTTATTATTCTGTATGGTTTTCTCATTTCATGATGAAAGTACTGGAACAGGCTGCCCAGAGAGGTTGTGGATGCCCCGTCCCTGGAGATGTTCAAGGCCAGATTGGATGGGGCCCTGGGCAGCCTGGTCTAGTATTAAATGGGGAGGTTGGTGGCCCTGCCTGTGGCAGGGGCTTGGAGATTCATGATCCTTAAGGTCCCTTCCAACCCTGGCATTCTGTGATTCTGTGAAAGATGCTACTTTGATAAATACATTTCAGAGTTTTTTTTGCAAGTGATGGAAGACCAATAAGCAGTATTCTTTTAATATTTTGTCTGAAAAATGAAGACTGGAAAACATTAAAAAGCAATGTCTAAATGTTAAATTCTAATGTGTAATGACTCTCATTAAGTAAAAAAGAAGAATGTCTCTACAACTGTTCATAAAATATAAGCAAAGAATCTGAAGCTGAAGTGCTTCATGATATGGGCTAATTACTTAACTGCATATAAATAATTATGAGTTGATTAAAAATACCAAATAAAATATTATTGTGGGGTGTTGACTCTTGAGCTTTTTAGGCATTGAGAATGCCAGTAAAACGTGCAGGGAACTGCTAGCAGAAATGTATTTTTCAGTAGTATTTATAATTAATATTTTATCTATGAAGGACTTGGAAGAATGATTTACTTCTGTTGATTGTAATGGTCTTGTAAATAAAAAGGTTTTGTGTAAAAGGAATCCATGTCTATAAAACTGCTAACTGCTTTGCAGCTCCAGATACTTTTTTAAGCACTGTAAATTTCACAGGATAAAAAAGCAGTCTTTTATAGTTAATGCAAATGATGCATTAAGTTAGACCCTTCTCCCAGAGTACAATTTAAAGGTACTCAGAAGTCCAATTATCTTTGATTTAGCTGTAAAAATTGCAGAATAACAGCTGTGCCTGCTGAGTGAATATTCCTCTGAAAAAAGATAGCTTATCTGAGTAGATTTGAGGACAGGTTGCTGAGGGCATGTCTGACTCCTTTGGCTCTTTTTCAAATTTTACAGCTTCTGGTCAGTTGAAAATGCAAGTAAATTATAAAACGGCATCAAAGCAATTTAGAATTTATATCCTCTGAATTGTCATTTTGCATATTAGTGTGTATTTTGGGTTGTTTATTATTTATTGTGACTGTATGTTGAGGAAAAAAAAAAAGAAAAAACACTTTAGACGTGCTACAGATTATCTTGCTATATTTTACTCCCATCTAAAAGTATAGATTTTTCTATACTGCATTACAAGAAATACACTGTAATTTTCCATAGAATTAAAGCATACTTAATACTTCTTGGGAGTATATTATTGTATATATATATTACGTAAAGTATATATGAATAATTTAACATGCTAGCAATATAGAGTATAATTAAAATGTATTGTTTAGGATTTACCACCAAGTAAAGGAACACAGATTTCTTCTCTTCCTACTGTAGATAATTTTTAAGTAATAAAGAAATTAAAGGTAATAATTATTGTAAAAAAGTTATTCTCAAATTTATGTATCCGCATAGTGAGATACGCAGGACCGTTTTGATGAGCCTTAAAAGTATGCCTGTATAAATACATTGGAAAAACTGATAGCTGAGGTAGTCTTTTATCTTTGTCATCATAAAAAAGCAACACCACTATTAAGTTGCTGGAGAACATCAGTGTATTTTCAAAATATGTTCTTGCTTGTAGTTATCCAGTAAACAAACTATTAACATTGGCCCAAATATGCTCTAATAGTATTTGAAAACATGGCTGTAGAGTATATTTCTGTATGTTTTGTTGCTATTTTACTGTCCCTGTTCTATATGAAAGAGGCTGAGGGAAAAGAAAATGCAAAATAACATGGAGAGGGCTTGAAATCAAACAGGCTGGAAGTAGTGTCTCTAGAGATAGACATTTGCTGTGAGTTGTCAGATCTGATTAAGGGAGGTATTGGCATCAATCAGACCTGACAGTAGTGTATCAGAGGTTAGTATAACTATAATCAGTGAGCTGATTAATGGGAAAGAAGGAAAAAAAGGGCAATGTTTTGGATCAAACTCCTTTAAAACATTTAGATCATTATTTAAACCTGAAAGTTGAGTGGCTAATGAAGTTTGTTATAATATAAGAAATACATTTCACAAAGCGTGCTAGCTGTTCTTCCTCATTTGTAACTGTGGTAGTTAAAGTCAGATTTGAACTGACACTAAAAAGAAGGGTTTTATCCTAGAAAAAAAATGTAAGTGGCAGATGCTCTCATCAGATTACTTCTCAGTAACAATTATTGGGAACCTAATATGTATTGTTTTCCATAGTTTCTCTTCAGTTTAATTTAACAACTTGATGTGTATAGTTTTATACTCTTTCAATGACAACACAGAAAACTAAAATGCCTTCACAACAACAAAAAGGAATTCCTCTGACATGTCACCCTCATTTGTTAGATTGGATTTAATTCCATTTTGGTTTGCATCTATGAAAGTCCATTTTACTGAAGTTTAAAAGTTGTGCTACAACTTATAACTGAATATTGCAATCAGTGAAACATCTGGAAGTGAGCTGGAAGTAAAACATTTTAGATCTTCTAAACTTGGGTGTGTGTCTTTAACTCTTTTTGTAATTAACTATACTAGAAATAAAATATTAATAAAAAAATCAGTTCAGCAGCATTTGAGGTGTGATAAATATCTTGCTCTGATAAGTAGGTGTCCAGATGCATAGTCAAACCACTCATTCCCTTTTCATTGCATGGGCACAACTGGCTCTATAAAGGAGCAAACTCAATTGTAATTGTATGAGTTCCTAGGATTAAGGCATAAAATAAAACAAGCTAAACAAAGTTGTGTTTCTTCAGTTAGAAATTAGTTTGCCTTTCTAATGAGTTCTGAGTGACTGTTTAAAATTTTCTTTGTTCTATTGTTGATCTCTAGATTTGTTGTTGATTGCAAATGTTAGCTTTGATGGCTTTCAAAATTGCTGCTATTATACATCAATGTAACCCACCTCATTGAATCTTTCTGACATGAAAAGCTCAATCTTCTTTGCAGATATCTTTTGTAACTATAGTCTTCCTACTGAATGTTTTTAAGATGTCCATACTAGATAAATGTAATTCTGTATTGCTATTACTTTAGAGCATATTAAATTTTGATGTAGCATCATCTATTTGCGCTGCCAATCTGTGTATCTTTGTTGTGTAAGAAACCTGTTTTACTGGAGATACAATTCTGTTTTAACTATGTAAAATGCAGCATCAGGTGGTTGTCACTGAGTAATGAAAAGCAATTTATTTATATTCATTGTTTATTACTTTCTTCTTTCCTATCTCATTCTTATTTTGAATTGTTGCCCTTTGATTCACTTTCTATATGTTTATTCTGCTCCCTGCCTGAACTCCTTGTTTCATGAGGTTTTGTGAAATGTTTAAGTAAATCATGTAGTGAGAGCACAATAAAAAGTACGATAAAAACAGAATTATGTAAGTGACTTACAGACTGCTGCCCTTTTTGATAGTTTTGCCTCATAGAGTACCAATATGGTAGTGTCCCTCGTAGAGTCTGATATCAGATACCTAATATTAAAATGTGAAAACTCCAAAGTGTCACTGAAGGAAAATATTTCCAATGTATACAAAGCCCCAGCATGGCAGCTTTCAAGAGAGAATTGCAGATTATAATGCATTCCAGCGTGAGGCTGGTCTGAGTGGATGTGTGTAAGTCTATGTAGTTTTCTGCATCTCTGTGCATGAGTCACGCTCTTGCAGTGGACATCCTCCTATGGCCAAGAAAAAACACCATGGTTAGTAGTTAGACCATGAATAGAGTACACTGTGTAGTATAACTATGCCCCTTGGCCAAAATGCTGTCAGAAGATGAGGAGTCTTGGCTGTGACTGAAGAGATCATGCTGTAGAATCAGCCACATAATCCTTTCATGTGCAGTAAGGGGAAATTATAGATGTATACAAAGGAGTGGGAGAAGAGAGAAAGCCAGTAGTGAATTAAAAATAATGAAGAAGCTAGATTAACTGAAGTTACAGAAGTGGGTTTTTGGGAGAGTGTCTTTGAATGTTGACAAAAAAAACAATAGTGACTAGACCAGAATTCTTTATTACTATCCATCTATGATGAATCACTGTGGTGGAAACAAACTTACTACAGACTCTAATGCAGAAAGAGGATGGTTCCCTACTTTTAGGTCCTTAGATGCTGAGCAGTGCTGTGGAAAGTCAAGAATATTTCAGTTTCTTAGCTTTTCATAGTGTCCCACTGTGAAAGGAGCTGGGCGGACAAAGAGCCCGGACAGCCAAAGGGATATTCCATAGCATGTGACATCATGCAAAAAAAAAACCAACTTGTGAAACTGTGGAGAGTTGGTTGGGTTTGGACTCGCTGGGCATTGCTCAGTGAGTGGTGATTATTCACTTGAACATCACTTGTTTTGTAATATTTTATATATCTGTATCATATTATAAATATGATAATTATATACATATGTAATCAATACTTTTAAAAATTATTATTCATTTCTCTTGTAGTAAATAGCTTTTCTCTTAACCTGCTGCTTTGCTTCTTTTTATTTTCTCCCCCATTCTACTGTGTGCGAGAGTGGTGAGTGAGTGTGTGGTGCTTTACTGCTTGCTGGGTTAAACTGCAACATTAATGCACTAGTATTTTTCTTTAACTGTATAAACAAATGGAAGGAACTTCAAAATTGTTCACCATCCCCAACATTATCCAGACAGTTTTGAGAAGTTTTCTGCATTCTCGTATTTAGAATGATGTTTTGCTTCACTCATGTCATTTCAGTTAAAAAAAAATCTCTTTATCTACAAGAGATTAAATAATTTCTAGTCATGCCTAATTACTGCCTTCTACTCCTTCTGAAATGCATAACATGCATTGTCCAATGGAGATTATATCTTTCAGTGGTCTCCAGGCTGTATTTTAGCTGTTTTCAGTCTCTTTACCCCTGCTTAGTTTGGCTGTTGTATCATAAATCAAATTTTTTTTAGTCTGTCAAAAAATGAGCAACTCCAGCATCATTGGTCATTGCACAGGAGCATGGGAGGTAGCCTTTGGAGTACAGATGCTCACATAGCTGCAGGCATCAAGTGACTTTTAAGACAAGGTTTGGTTTTCTTTCTCCTTCCCTGAAGAAATACTAAGATTAATTAGTAGAGAGTGGTACAAAAGTTACAAGGAAACACTAAGTAGCAGTTAATACCAATAGTAGGTGTTTGCTGTTTCTTGCAAAAATTCTCCAAAGGATGTTTTCACCACCTTTTAGGAAAACTTCTATGTGCAGTTGTGAACCAGCTTGCCTTCTCTAACAGTTCTTGTCTGATGTTTGCATGATTCTACTAAAAAATAAAAAATTCAAACATTTTAGATTACCATGATTCACATGAAACTCTTCATTATAAAGATTACAACTCATAACTTGTTTGTGAACAAACACAGTTGCAGAAAAATTAGAACACAGAAGTCAGCATTTATCTGAAGATGAGTCAAGCGTTTGGGAGATAGAACAGCTATTGTGTTTGCTCATCTGCAGTTGTATGTGATTATCTGAAAAGATCTTTTGGTCCTATTTTGATCAATTTTGGTTAGTTCTCTGGGGTTAACTTACTGGGTAACTCTAGCATCTGTCAGATTGTCAGTTCTTTATTTGAACTTAAAATCTAATGGTTGATGCTGATTTAGTAGTTCTACAAAAGCATACATAGTCATATTGTAAAAAAATGTTTTTATTGAGTAGCCCACTGAATGGAGCTGATTATGATAAACTGTTGTTGTCAATCTTGTGTTCCTGCTGTTTGTAGGAAGGCTTCATTTTTATCTTCAGGAATGCTCAATAAATCTCTGCTGTAAGAAATTTAAAAGCCCAGTTAAAGAGAAATTGCCAGCATTTTGCCCTGTAGGATGTTTACTTAAACAGTATGTGAACTTATATAAACCCATTGTCAGTCCTGAAATATATTTACCAGATTTGATAATGGAAAAAAATATATAAAATTAAAGTTATAATTTGCCATAAAGACATTTTGCCATGAAACATAATTTACTAATGATGCCTTACCTTCCAGAAAGGGAAGGTAGACTATTTTGAGAATCCGCTTTATAACATAATGAAGATTAGAGAATTTAGTTTACTAACTAACTGATTATTTACAACTGTTACCCTCTTTTTTTAATAATCAAGAATTGTATTTTGTCTAAAACAAATATGAAAACCAGTTTCTGTTTCCTGTCATTCCAGTTGATGCTCCATCTGTTATCCTAGTTGACCAGTTCTTTATGCATCAACTGTTTTTGGCATGAAAGGGACAAAAGGTCAGACAAGTGGCAAATATACTTGGAAGCTGAAGTTGCTAAAAAAGGAAAACTGTTCCTGAAAATGAACTTAATGGACTTTGTAGTGTGGGAAATTGTTGCTAAATATTTTATGCTTATACATTCATATATGGATTTGAGTGCACAGGAGCATGAATCTGAGATTAATATCATTTACTAGCATCAGAGAACATGTGTAGCTTAACCAGGCAGAAATACGATACTAGCCACATGCAAGGCCTTAACTAAAATGAGCTATTAAAAAAAGTAAACCTGAAGGATGTGTCCACTGTTAGAAATAAAACTTTAAGAAAGTAATGGAAGATCATTTCACCTCTATGAGACCACATGACTTTTCAGACTGAAAAAAAAAATCTAAAACAAACAAACAAAAAAACCCAAAGGAACAGCAAACAGCAAAGTATTTTTCAGAATGTTGATCTGAAACTATGGTATGAAAATATCCTCTTATCCTGAAGTCTGGTTTCTAAGGGGAGTGAAGAGAAACCGGCAAAAACAACTAGCAAAGTTTATGACTACAGAAAAATACACTTTCACAATTGCTTAAAATTGTATAGAGGTTGAATTTATCACCTATTATTGTCCTCCTTGACTTCATTTTTCAAAGTGAAGTAGTTTGGCTTTTTTGTTTGAGTTGTTTGAGTCTGAATTTTATGTAAAGTATTCATGAAATCACTTTGAATTGAAAGAATTTTTTGAAACATGCTGTCTTTTTTTGATATAAAGTAAAATGATCGACAGTCCTCACCTAAGAAGAAAGAGTTGTTTTCTTTTATAAAACCAATTTGACTATTCCATGTTTTCCGTGGTAGAAAAAGTCAGTGTGCAGCAGTTATTAACGATAATCCAAGAAGCATTGCAAAAGGAGATTTACAGGTCCAGAGAGAAACTTAAGATGACAGTAAAAATATAGATAGTTTACCCATTTCTGTTTAGCCATACCCTAACACAAACAAAAAATTTCTTTTAGATTTTTTAAAATTGAAATGTCTTTGCATGAGTTCCAGGTCATTAAGCAAATATGATACTTCAATTTTCCAGCTATTTCAATACCAAAAGAGGTGAAGTGGTGAAATAGTGCTTTAAAGGAACATGCTTCTCAGTGTGATGATGACTGAATTCAAAGTATGATAGAGAATATGTTAGAAAGCTATTTCAGAGTTTGGTTGCACTTTCTCAGCCCTCATACAGAAAGTAGACTCTTTTTGCTGAATCTGAGTTTTGAGTTTATAACTTTGTGGATGAAATGCGTTATTTCTGAAAATTAATTATAAAAATAAACAGCACCACAACATTTAAAAGTAATTATGAAACAGATCATAATGCTGCTTTGTTTATTATTTTAATTGAAAAAATAATCTGTGGCTTTGTTAACGTTTGCTGGTAGTCAACATTTTCTTTTGCTGATACTTTTAATTAGTGCCTTATGTTTGAATTCAATTTACAGTTTGAGAATACAAAGCTGATTTGTTTGTTTTTTAGAGGATTTTCTTTCTCAACTGTAAATCCTATTTGCAAAATAAATATAAAAGGCAATCTTATTTTCTGAGAAGATGCTCTCTGGAGGTCTCTGGTCTTGCTAAATGAGACAGGATATCAAGTATAGCTTTTAATTCAGGTCATTACATTGCCTATCGTTGCTGCTTCAAAATAAGATCAAAGTAAAAGAGATTTATAATGAATATTTAGTCTTTGCTCAAAAACAGAAAAATTAATGACACCAATTTAAATACATATTTTGATAACATGATTGGCATGAAAAAATAACTGATCTCAACATTGCCAATTTAGCTTGAGCAAATTAGCTAAGTAGCTTGCATTTGTAGCATTTCAAACCTTAAAGTCTTAATATGCATTGCTAAATGTATTTCCTCACTGTTTGCTAATTAATGTTCTGTTGAAGTACAGCTGTTAATTTTTTGTTGTTGACATGGCTCATTTTAAAGTGATAACAGTTGCATCTGTAGTAGTGTTACAATTCAGTTCATAAATTACGACCATACATTTTTACACCTACTGTTTTGTAGGAGTAAAAGAACTTGGAAAATCTGTATCTGCTAGTAAAATGCATCCAATAATACTTTGGGAAAAAAAGCATAGAAACATCCCACATACACACTCTCAGTGTTATGACTTATTCTTTCTTGCATTAAGTTTTAAATAAAGCGGGACAGAAAAATATTTTCTTATTATAACATCACAAAGAACACATCTCAGGAGTGGCTCTTGGTAATTAGGAAAGAGTGATAGGTTCTGAAAGAACAATTGGCCTGGAGCAATACTTTGAGGCGCTGCAGGGGAAAAATACTTATATTAGGAGGATTAATATATACAGATAACCTGGGCACCCTGATCTGAGTGGCTCTGTCTGGCAAGGGGAGATGGACAAAATGGCCTTTACAGATCCCTTCCCATTTCAATCAATCTGTAATTAAGAAGTCTATTAAGTTAGATTTTAAAAAAAATTGAGACAGTAATTCCAACAGTTTTTAACATCTATTAATATTATCCTGATGATACTTAATTTATTGTTCAGATGAGTGGAAATTATTTTTCTCAGATTTCGACTAGCAGTTTTCATAGAAGTTTTATAAGTCATCATTAATTTTCTGTGTCTCTCTGTGTTAGTCAGGACTTTGAAACATTATTCAGAATTACCTAATGTTTTTTGTGAAAAGTTTTTAGGTGTTTGTGGTTCTTAGATGGAAGCTAGAAATATTTTATCACAAACAACCTTTAGTGGGATTTGCAGATTAAATTAATTAGGTAAAGAATAGATTCTGGACAGATTTTTAATTGTTCTAATGTAGAAAGTGTATGCTAACGACATGCATTGCCTTGATGTAATTAGATGATATTTCTATATGCATTTTTGCACTGAAGCCCACCAGCTTTGTGTCCAGCATAATATGTTGATGCAGTGAACTATTTCTGGCTCAAATACATGAAGTAGGTAAAACTTACGGTAGCTTTGCTAAGTTCTACATTGCATTTACTCAGATAAATATTAATATACTGATAAAGTTGAATTTGGATTTTTCTTTGCATATGCTTAATATCTCTTTTTCTTCTTTAATAGATGCTTGTGACTACTCCAGAAAAATGGGATGTAGTAACAAGAAAAAGTGTTGGTGATGTAGCTCTCTCTCAGCTGGTAAGGCTGTTGATTCTTGATGAAGTTCATCTGTTGCATGAAGACAGAGGACCCGTACTTGAAAGTATAGTGGCACGTACTTTACGTCAGGTAAGAGCAAAAAAAAATTGTTTTAAACAATTTTATTTGATTCAGGAATATATTTCATTGTAAAAGAAGAAATGCTTTGACAATGAAATCAAAATGCTTAGGTGGTTTACAATTTATTTTATAGCTACTCTGTACTAAGTATGAAGAAAAATGGCTTCTGCCTTTTTTATTACCACAAATGTCAGATTCCTAGGATGCATAATTTATTTCGGAGCTACTTCCTTGTATTAATTTATGTGCTATACAAGTAACACTGAACTGGTACATTTTTAAACAAATAATAGGCAAGACAATATTTTAACATTACCAAAATTGCAAGTATTTTCTTACTGGCAGAGATTCCTTTTATTGGCACTTTTCCTAGAAGAAAAATTTTTTATCCAAAGAACGAAGAAGTTGTCATCACTGCTAGAATACGAAGTCATTTGTATTTGAGCATAAGTAGTCTTTCTTTCTTCCCTTAGCAGTACTTTCTAAATGCCAAAATCTGAAGTGGCAAAAGGAGAAAAGGATGAATGTGGTTCTTTGTTGTTGTTTTTGTTTTTGTTTTCTTAAATCTCATGCAAAAGAATGATGTTCAGCTAGGCAATAATTGTTGCATTCTTATATATTTTATAAACATTTTATTCAACAGTTAGACATGCATTTAGAAGAAAAAGTAAATGTGGAAGTTAGAAATAAATAAAAAGGGTTAGAATTTGAATAATTCAATCCAAGAATGGGTTGAGTAGGAAGGGACCTTAAAAAATATCTAGTTCCAACCCTCCTGCCATGGGCACGGTCACCTTTCACTAGATCTGGTCTCTTAAAGTCTCATACAGCCTGACACTGAGCAGGGATGGGGTATCCATAACTGGGCAATCTATTCTAGTAGCTGACCACCTTTGTAGTAATCTAAATCTACTCTCTTTGAATTTAAAACCGTTTTCCCTTGTCATATCACTACACTCGCTGATAAAAGAGTCAGTCTTCACCATTCTTATAGGCTCACTGTAAGGGTCTGTAAGGTGACAGTGAGGTCTCCCTGGAAGCTTCTGTTTTCCAAGCTGAAGAACCTCAAATTTCTCACTCTCTCTTCGTAGGAGAGATGCTTTAGCCTTCTGATATATATGTGGCTTGCTCTAATAGGTCTGTGTCTCTTGTGCTGGGAGCCCCCAGACTTGGATGCAGTATTCCAGGTGGAATTTATTGAAGGCAGAGTTGAGATTGAGTGTCAACTCCTTTGCCCTGCTGGTCATGTTTATATTGATGGTGCCAAGCATACAGTTGGCTTTCTGTGCAGCATGCACATGCTACTGACACACATCAAATTTTAGTACATCCAATGATAACAGTAAGCAGAGTGTAGGGTGACATTCTTTTTGTTTTTATCTTAAAGGTATGTTGTGCAAAATTGCATCAATACAAAAAATTTGTAACAAAATAGAAATGAATACAATTGTTCTTGTTATGGCTATATTTGCAAGCATGTTAATGTTTAAAATCTGTTGGCTTTCAAGATGCTTTTTTTCTTGGTAAGGCTACACTAACCTTGTTAAGTTCCTAAAATAGGATTCCTTATATGCTTTCTGAATCATCTGATTCTGGCTCCAGTGAGAACTGAATAAAATTAATGTTTGCTGTGATCCTACACAGTAAGTCTAAAGTTCTTGCATAAAGAACAAAATAAGTGATAATTCCTTAGAAGAACCCAAACAGTTAAAGAAGTTATTTATGGAGTGTAGGGTTTTGTAGAGTTTATACTACCTCAAGGGCACAGAAGCGTAACCTGTTTGATACTGTATTTTCTTTCTTAAATGGATTTGATTACCTTGTTTTCCTTAGGCATCTTTAAAGTTAAGCATCTCAGTTTTTAGCAGTGACCGTGACGGTCACTGTCTTCATGTCAGATTGCAAGACACATTTCATTTTTTTTATGTGAAGTTTTATGAAAGTTGTGAGGTGGGTTTCGGCTGTCTGAAATAGATGTCTAGAGCTATTTTATCTGCCTCAGGTTAGCCAGCTTGGCCTTATGCTTCTGCTTCATTTGGACACAAATCTCCCATAGATTCTTTGCTTTTGTGCCTGTCAAGCACATGTAGATGTCTTAAGGAATATTAAATGAGGCAATTATATCATGAGTACTGAATCCTACCCTTAGTGCATTTATTGTAATACAGCAGTATCTTTCTTCAACACTCATTTAAAAAATAGCTCTCTAGGGTGCTTTAATCTTCTAGGGCTTCAAGGTTTGTTTTACCTACCAAGTTGGAGTTTAATTTACTTGAAATTGAAGTTACTCATTTGTAACTCTTTCTTAAGTGAAGCAGATGGGATGAAAAACAAAGAAGAAATCTTGAAATTAACCATCTCACCACCTTTATGAATAGCTTGTTTATTTTAAATTGGTAAGAAAATCAATGATGGAGATCACTGTGGATCACTACAAGAAAACAGTTGAGAGAATGGAGTTGAAGAGTTGGAAAGTATACTGTAAAAGAACACACAAAAGAAAAACAGTTAAACAGAAAACAAACAACAACAGAAATACTGATATGTTGGAATATTTAGAACTATGCTGCAGGAAACAATTCTGGACAGACTGGATAGTTAGGATGAGGTCAGTGGGATGAAGTTCAACAAGACAAAGTGCTGGGTCCTGCTCTTTGGCTACAACAAGCCAAGTTAGTGTTACAGGCTTGGGGCAGAATGGCTGAAAGACCCTGTGGAAGAAACAGACCTGGTGGTATTGGTTGACACTCGACTGAACATAAGCCAGCATGTGGCCGAGAAGGCTAACGGTATCCTGGCCTGTATGGAATAGTGTTGCCAGCAGAAGCAAGGAAGTGATCATCTCAGCCCTGGTGAGGCTGCACCTTGAGTATCGTGATCACTTTTTGGCCCCTCAGTACAAGAAGGAGATTGAGGCCCTGGAGAGTACCCAGAGAAGGGCAGTGAAGCCAGTCAGGCTTCTGGAGCACAAGTCTTGGGAGCAGCTGAGGGAAATGGGATTGTTTAGTCTGGAGAAAAGGAGGCTCAGCTTATCACTCTCCACAACTACCTGAGGGGAGATTGTGGTGAAGCGGAGATCATCCTCTTCTCCCATGTAACTAGCTATAGAGTCAGAGGGAATGGCCTCAAGTTGTGCTGGGAGAGGCTGTGATTGGATATTAGGTAAACTTTCTTCTCTGGAAGAGTGGTCAGGTGCTGGAATGAGCTGTTCAGGGAGGTGGTTGATTAATCATCCCTCGAGGTGTTCAAAAAAACATTTAGATGTTGTACTGAGGGACATGGTTTAGTGGGAGAATTTTGTTGGTAGGTGAATGGTTGGACTAGATCATCTTGGAGGTCTTTTCCAACTTTGGTGATTCTGTGATAGGAAGTAAGAATAAGGAGATAAGTTTTGAAATAATACTACATCAGTCTGAAATATCCTTATGCCAATTGCACCACTGCAGTTATTGCTGAGATCAATTACCTGATTTGTACACCAGTTTAAGGCATCAGAGCTATTGACTTTTTTTTTCAATTTATAGTAAAGGGATTCAGAAAGTGAACAAGTTATTCAAAGAAAAGACCCTTACAGATTACTAGTCACTAAATCAGACTTGAGTTGAGGGCTATGCTGGCAGGCATCATTGACGTTTTCCTATTTTCTTTACTCCTAATAGAACAACCTCTTTTGGCGACTGTGGGAGACAGTGTAGTAGAGTAGTTGGATTTTTGGTTTGACCTGGAACAGTCACTCTCTCTTCTGTAACTTCTAGCATAGAACTGTGATAAATTCCTTTCAGTACTGCTTATGTTTTTTAATAAATCCAGTAGCTATTCTAATATAGTTATATTATAATTTCATCTGGATCATACTTCCCTACCTTGTGTATTAGACAATTGTATGATTCCTATGCATGTCAAGATCTGTAAAACATATACAGCTTTCTGTGTTTTGCTTGTTATCGTGCCTTGAAAGAAAAGGAAATATCTCTTTTGTTTTCATATGGTGTGTTTGAAGGTTGTTTTGCTTAGATTGTGGGAAATAGAAAAATAGACAATGGATTTGTTTTTTAATTTTTGATCTTTATAAGAATTGGGCCTGATGTAAATCTCTGGTATCGCTGTGCTGGAAAATAATGTTTTGAAATCTGTGTTGATATGCTTAACAAATACAACCATGCCAATACATTCTGAAAGCAGGAACATCCCGATGTATTATAAGATCTGTCCTAATTTGCACCTTAACATTTTTGAATTATAACTGTACTTTTCTCCAGATGGACACTGTCACACCATTTCCTGTGGGAGTTTAGCATGTTCATTTTAACTTACGGCATTTTTTTAATCAGCTTTTTTAATAACTTGGAAGGACAAATATATATTGGAATTGCTGGCAGTCTTAATCCTAGTGGAGTGAACAGTGTATTCACTCATGTTTGTACTTCTCAAATTTTTGAGAATGTTTTTGTAAGTGATTTAAATTGACTTTGCTAAACATTTTGGTTGGAAAATTGCTCTGAGCTCTGTTACATATTGCAGGTGTAACATCAAACAACTTCTTTGAACCCAATTTATAGCTTTGATGTTTAAAGTTTTGGTCTAGAGAATGAAATAGATGTAAAACTGAAATGCTTAAACTTTTTAATCAAAATTTCCACAGTTCTGTAATATCTACTAAGCTTATTAGTTTGAAAGAAGAAATGAACTACCTGACACTGAATTCTTTTGTCATAATTATTGAGAGAGGTTGATGACTTCTTTCCTGCTTATGAGGAAAAAAAGCGTACTTGAATATGTGAGTTTTGATACCTTCTCTCAACTCTGTGAATAAGTAATAGAAAACCTATAGAGAAACATTTCTCAGATTTTGGGAAAACAGGACTACTCTCTTAGATACACAAATATTGCCTCCACAGTCTTATGTATTTCAGTTTCAAGTAATTTATATTTTGTATTATTTCAACCACATTGCTAGATATGTACTAGGTATGTAGCTGTGCTCATGGGGACTCTTCCTAAGCTAGTTGTCTGGATTAGGAGTGCCACAGTGACATGACTTGACTTATCATATGTACTTTCTTTAAACAAATTATTCAATTTGAATTAAACTTTAGTGACATTATTTAATTCTGAATCTCACATTGTTTTTAATGATCCAGTAATGCTGGAAATACAAGACTAATTTGGTTAGAGGAATACATCAGTATATTTATCATCATCATGGTAAATGCAAAAATACAAAATACTCTCTCATTCAAGTAAAAGATTTCTGAATATCCAAAGTAATATTCAGTGTAACGGATCTCACAAGCAAAATCTGGCATTCCCTTTGTTGCTTTCTTTATAATGCATGTTGTGATACTCACAGTAAAAGTAATAATGAGTATTTGAAGATAAGTTATAAATGAGGAAAGTAGCAATTAATGTTTTCTTTACCTACTTAATTTCCATGTTGTTTTCTTCTTTTTGTAGAATTATAAATTAGAATCTGAAGGAGGTTCTGAAGAGCATTTTCAATCTTTTACCTCAGTGCACTCAAATTAATTGTAATAAAGTTCTTAAAAAAGAAAAAAACATGTATTTTTAATTGAAAAACTCTAGTACACATTTAACTAAACACAGTGGTGAGCAAACCTCACAGTTGTATCACTTTATGAATCTGCTTGCACATTTATCAGTGAAATTATCCTACTTATTTATGCTTAGATTTCCGCAAATTTGTTTTCAATGCTTGCACAATTTAAAATGCAATTGTCATTTGAGACAACTAGAATAGATAACATTTATGATTTTAATCTTGTTCCATGTATTGCTAAAGTGATATATTTTACTTTGGGATTTAATGGTTTGCTTTTTTATTGCAAATTGCCAGTATATTAAGGTGGATCTAACTAGTCTTTCTTGTTACAGTTGGCTCTTCCAGGTGATACAAAAACTTTCACCTTTAAAAAGATAAACATTAAAAAGAATAACAGTATTTTTCTGGATTATGAACTAAATGTTATCAGCAATTCATATTTTTTCTATATGTAAACGAGTAGTTAAAATCAAAAATGAAAAGGTTTCATAAACCCTTTTCCTAATCCTACCCACTTTGTGTCCTTAGAGTACATTTTTACTGCATCTGCAAATGAAGTGCTGGCTCCCACTGAATCATGAAAAAAACCATCTTCACAACTCCGACCCACTGTTTGCCTTCCTATTTTCTCTATTCCCAGACATCATTGTCTTTTTCTTCTTCATCCCCTGGTAATTCTAATGCTATACTTTTGAGCTTTTTTTTCTTAATGACTCCTTAGTTAAGAAACTTTTCCTTGCTCTGGATGTGTTTTCCCTATGTTTAGTTCCTTATTATCTCCCCTAACTCTTTTTTTGTTTATCTTCTTTGTTTCCTTCTTACCTTGCTTTGCCTTGTTACTAGAAATTGGAAACAAATTATCCTAGAGGTTTCCCATCCTAAGCAAAATGCTGATTTCTTTTTACTTGGGAATTTTCATGTTCTTGGAATCCCATTCTTGATAAAGAAAATTTGAGTAGCTGATTGCTAATTATATAAGAAAACTGAGAACAGGGAAGGTTTGCTCATTTGTCTCCCTGTATTGTCTGTAAATGTAGACAGCTGTAGTTCATAGAAGTGTCATTTTGGACTAGAATGCACTAGTAAGTAATGGCATTTGCATCTCATCTGGAATTATTTCTATTACTCTTTTATCCCTTTTGTTCCTTCTGTATGCAAATCAAGTTTGTCAGGTTCTTCCATTGCAAGATAAATGAAACCAACTTACTAAAACTTTCTATTATAATGGTTTGGTTTTCACTTAATGTGCTGTGGGTTTTTGGTTGCTTTTTTTTTTAATAAACTTCCTTTTGTATGTCACTGTTTTTAAAACCCATCAACAAAATTGGATATGGAAATTATTTTAGTTTTGGTTGTGGCACATAAAGATGTAGAGCATCTCCCTCCTACTTGTTCATTAAGTTGTCATTTTATTCTTATATATTTATATAATTATTCATATTAATTCTTTAATAGTAGGCGCAGGAATCACTTGTTGCTATAAAAATATTTCCTGAGGATAATTTCTCATTTTACAGCTCTGTCCTCTTCTAGAATTAGATAAATTAAGAGAAATTTAATTTGAATGAGTCCAACAATGTAGATTTATCTGTTTGGCTGACACATATATCAGTTATATTAATTTGTTGATAAAATTAGTGAACAGTGAACAATTTTGGGCTTAGACTGTACTTAGAGACATCCCTTTTTAATTTCTGTCTTTCAGTGATAAATTCCCTGTAAAAAGCTGTCATTTCGTCAGTTTGTGATAAAATTAATGGATGTTTTGTTGCCATTGTGTAACATAACATTATTTTTAAACAGTGTGTTATACACAGAAAGTCTAAGGCTTTACATAATTCTAGATCTATCTTATTATCTTTTCTGGCAACCTTGTAGCTGTGTAAAAATGTCTCGTTTTTAAAAGCAATATATTTTTTGTAAACAATCTCTATTTAATTGGAAATTACTATTGGATATTTGAATTCATCTTCAGAAGCTTTTCTATAAATTTCATGGAAGTGTTCAAGCAGACATTTTGCATGTCATTTTTTATTATTTATATTTGAACGTTTTTCCATTTTTCTGGTATATCCATGGAGTTTAAAAGGTAATCATGATTGTCATATGTTTTGTGCTCCTTGGTAATATAGAAAAGGAGTTTAATTTATTTGTAGAAGAGTTCATATTTCTTTTTTGTTTTTCAGTTTTGGAAAAATAACAGTAATCATGATATAAAAAGCATTTTGTCATTCAGAAAAAAAATGACATGGCACTGTGCATGGTATAGAAATCTCTTAATAGGTGTATTCAAAATTCAGTTTCTTCAGGGAAAGTACTTAATATGTAGTGAAAGTAAAATAATGTGGCTTCTAATAGTGCTTTCTGCTTGGTTACATTTTTTTGATACCTCTTTTAAATACATTCTAAGTGGAGAACTGAGATCACAGTATTTTCAGGGTTCACTGGAAGCAGAGTAAAACTCATTTATAAAATTACTTAACTAGATGGTTGCCTAGTAACAAATGCATTCTGCACAGTGTTTGAATTGTCAATAACATCCTACCTAGAATCTTCAAAACAGTATTAGTAGTTGGTTCATTACTATGCACTTTTGATTTTGCAATTTGAACATTTTTATGTTACTGGTTTTCCGTTTCTGTTCCTATAACTAAGAAATTACCACCTATGTGTATTGATTGACAACTTCTTAATACTTTCATTTAACAGTAAGCAACATATCAGAAAAAAAGTAAACACTGATTAAACACTCTAAAAAAAAGAATCTCGCTTTGTTAGTTTTGAATACTTTTAATTTTTTTATTTAAAATTTCCCATGAAAATTCCTTTTTTTCTCTCCCTCCACCTCCCTGCTTCCTTTTTCTTTTTTTTTTTTTTTTTTTTTTTTTTTTTTTTTTTTTTTTTTTTGATAAAATGAAAATCATACCTATATTCTGTGTACAGGGTAATATCTAACAAGTCATTAAAGTGCTTGCCCATATATTGTATTTGATTCTTACCAGTGTCAGACAGGGAATTTAGGAACCCAAGTTATGAATTAATTTTCTTGCATATTTAGACTAAGCACTAATAAATGCTTGTGTTTAGTTTTCTATATGTCTCATCCCAAATGGATGTCTAAAGAATCACAGAATCACAGAATCTTAGGCTTTGGAAGGGACCTCTGGAGACCAATTAGTACAACTCTTCCCACTAAAGCAGGTTCCCTGCAGTAGGTTACACAGGAAAGCATCCAGGTGGATTTTAAATCTTTCTGGAGAAGGAGACTCTACAACCTCTCTGGATTGATTGCTCCTCTGCTCTGTTACCCTCAAAGTAAAGAATTTGTTCCTCATGTTTGTGTGGAACTTGCTGTGTTCCATTCTGTAACTGTTGCACCTTGTTCTGTCACTGAGCACCATTGAAAAGAGCCTGGCCTTGTCCTCTTGACTCTCAGCCATTAGATATTTATAAGCATTAATAAGATCCCCTGTCTTCTGTTGTCCAGAATGAATAGTCCTTGGTCTCCCAGCTCTACATCCGTCATCATCTTTGTAGCTCTCTGCTGATCTCTCCCTAGAAGTTCCGTGTTTTTCATGAACTGGGGAACACAGAACTGGACATGTACTACAGATACGGCCTCATCACAGCAGAGTAGAGGGGAAGGATCACCTCCTTCAACTTGCTGGCTACTCTCACTTTAATACACCCCAGGATACCATTGGCCTTCTTGGTCACAACAGCACACTGCTGATTCATGGTCAACCCATTATCCACCAGGGCACTGAGGTCCTTCTTTGCAGAGGTTCTCTCCAGCAGGTCAGCCCTTACTCTGTACTGATGCAGTTATGCTTCCTTAGGTGCAGAGCTATGCACTTGCCCTTCATTGAACCTCATCAGGCCTCTCTATGCCCAACTCTCCAGCCTATCCAGGTCTCACTGAATGGCAGCACAGCCTTCTGGTGCATAAGTCACTCCTCCTACATTTATATGAACAGCAAATTTGCTGGGGGTGCATTCTGTCCATTCATCTAGGTCACTGATGAACATTTTAGACAAGACTGGACCCAGTACTGACCCCCAGAGAGCACTACAGGCCTCCAACAACACTGTGCCACAGATCGCAACCCTCTCAGTTTTGCCAGTTCTCAATCTGCCTCATTGCAAACTTACCTACCCCACACTTACTAAATTTCATTACAAGTATGTTGTGGTAAAGCCTCACTGAAGTCAAGGTAAATAACATCCACTGCTCTTTCCTCATATACCCAGCTGGTGATGACATCATAGAAGGCTACCAGATTAGTCAATATGATTTCCTTGTGGTGAATCCATCTTGACTACTCCTGAAAAATATCTTTTCTTCCACTTGCTTGGAGATGACATCCAGAATATGTTGTTTTATCACCTTCCCAGGGATGGAGACAAGGCTGACTGGCCTACAGTTACCTGGATTGTACTTCTCTTGCCTTTTTTAAAGACACATGCTTTCCTCCAGTCCTCAGACAGTTCTTCTGTTCTTCATGACCTTTCAAAGGTGATAGTATATAGCCATCCATGACAGTGTTCCATTCATGTGAGCTATCTCACCATGTCTTTGTTATCGCATTGAAATCAGTGCCTTACCACTGCATACAGGACTCGAATTCTTCCTGTTTATTCCTCATGCTGTATGCATCAGTATACAGGAACTTGAGGGGAAAAAAAGGGAACAGTGGATGCAGGTTTCCTTAGAGGGATGCAAGAGGATCCTCCATAGCTATGCTCACTCTTGAGGGCATATGGACTGACTGCTGGGGGTGTGTTGAAGTGATTCTGAGTTATCTGAATATGAGGTTAATTTCTAGTGGACAATTCTGCAAAGATTGGAATATGTAAACTTATCTGCTTCATTTAGTTCTTTGCTTGAGTTGAACAATCAGAGATGTACTTTCCAGCCTGATTGTAATTCATTCTGTGAATGTGAAATTTTTATACATGGAAATGGGAAGACTGCCAAGATCATAAAGTTCGGGAAAAATTTTAGAAGTCAGATAAGAGTATCTCTGCGTACTCTGTATGCTCTCAGGTGGTGGCTGCAATGTAATGAGATGATGTGGAAATCTTAAAACCTATTAGGAGGAAAATGATCCTGCTGTGATCAATTTACAATCCAGAGAGGCTCTTCCTATATCTCATCCTTTATCATTTACAGTGTAAATTCAGATAAAGTTAGAGTGTGGAAATGAGTACTGGGTAGCTATCTTCTGTTTATTTTTTCTGTATACATGGAATTTCATGGTGTGATAGCAGCATTTTGTGAACATGAATGGTGAACATGCTGTCAATTCTCCACATGCTACAGTGAATTCTTCTCAATTAGATATACTAATTAAATATATCAATTAAATGTACTTATGGCAATTTCTGTTTCTTATTTTCAGTGTAATATCAAACCAGTGAAATATAGTAAAAGCTTTCAAATAATATGATATGTAAACACTGTGACAGTTCAGTTTTCCAGAGAAGGCCTTGTAAATTTTAATTGGTAGTTGCATATTTTTTCTAAGACAATTAATATGATTAATATGTGCATGTGATGACTTAAACATTTGAGATTATGTGCCAGTTGTGAAGAAAATATGTTTAGCTGAATATCACCAATAAGCTATAGGGAACATATATAGAAAAAACTTCGTCATCCCAAATGTATTTTCAGTAACTTTTACTCCAATTTCAGGAAAAATGCTTTCTTGTGTATTAAGCTTGTTCTTTAACTGAGGCTTCTAGGACCAAGTAATGAGGGATCCAGTGCACTAAAAATGTTTGAATGTGCTATAATTACAAAATGCCCTCTTGCGCTTTGTAAATGCACAGAAGATACACAAAACATTTTAACACCTGGTCTTACAGGAGAAATCTGAAGAGTAGTTGCTCTGCAGGCACAGAGCCCTGTGTTCTAAAAATGTTAACATTCGAAAAGCCATTATGAAGAATAAAATCTCTGTAGTACTTATTTAATAACATAAAAGTAAATAAAGTAAATAAGACTCACGATCACAGAGAAACCAAAATCTGTTATTTTTACAGAGTCAGGTAATAATGTTTTCCTGACTTTTATGTTTAACACAGTTTTGGTTACTGTTACTGTTAATCACCCTTTATAATTAAAAGAACAAAGAAATGTCAAAAACTTCATATGAGTTCACAAAGACTCTAGTTCTACTTTGCAGTTTGAATTATGTGTGAGCATAAAATAATTGACGTTTAGGATATACATATCTTTTTCTGCTTCTTGATTTTTTTTTAAGTATTGATATTTTATGTTATTTAGTGGATGTAGAAGTAGGTGGTTAAAAAAATAAAGATTTTTTTTTATAGCCTTGAAAGAACTTAAATTGATGGAATTTCATTGCACTTCGAAACACTCAGTTATAGACTTGTTTTTAATAAAGCCTCTGAATCTCTTTATAGTCTTAACAGTACTGCTTCAACATGGAAGTCATGTAAAAGTAGTTAAGGATGGGAATTTCATATACAAGTTTGTCATTAATAAGTCAAGTTTTATGTAGTTACTATATTTAAAGGCTGACAAGGCAGGCAGGCAATTCTGAGACTCTCTGGTAACTCTGATTTCTTACATAATATCACTTCTTCAGATAGCCAGCCTCACTTTGTTTCAGGTAAATTTGGCAGAGATCATCTTTACTGTAGTAGTTACTATTGATCTACTGACCTCCTTTAATGATGAAAGATGCAAACTTGCCTAATCTCGAGAGAAGCTTACAAGCCTAACCAAAACCTGTGGAACAAATAACTGCTGTTACCAGACTCCTGTTTTGCTTTATATGTATTATGCACTTTCGGAAATTGAAAGCTCAAAGTTCCTCAGCGAGAGTACTGAAAAATTACTGCAAATTGAAATGTTTTACGTTACTGGTGAATAGAGGAAAAGCGCCACATTTAATTTTGAATGAAATTAGATTACTGATAGTCTTTATATTAATGTTTTGTTAATTTTTATATTTAAATAGAGTAAGATATACTTTATTATGTGTTTTCTTCTTTTTTCCAAATCATTCTGATTTGATTTTTGTAGCTTAACTTAAAAATAGAAAAAATAATTTGTGAATTTTAGACTTACTAGAAAAAGCAGGCAGGCATTACAAAGACATAGACAAAAATATATGTGCAGGCACAGCATAAAGTATATTTGTTTACAAGTGCATTATACGAATTAGTAACTTTAATTGCTCTTGCATGTTTTACTTGTCTGCTACAGTTTGCAGGAGCAGTTAGAATTCGGGCTTCTCATCAGCTCCCTGACCCCACAGTGCCATCTGCCACATCACTGAAGTTAAATGGTTTCTGTTTACACATTTTTAAAAGGGAGAAGTCTCAGTAAGCCATAACTGTTCTTTGGGTGTTGTTTACATTTTGAAAGGAAACTCTGAATAGTTAATTGCTGTAAAAATTCATAATTCCATGGTTCTTATGCAAAATTCTTGTTAATTGTTTACAAACTGGAAATTATTTCTTGCTTCCTGATGGAACATAGTTTTTTAAAGGTCTTAGGAGTTTTAAAATATATTACATTTATCAAAATCGGATAACGTGTTGTAGATTGAAGCTCTGTTACACTTTCAGATTAAAGTATTTGATTATCAGGTGACAGTGAACGAAGTATAGGATAATTAAATATATGAGCAAGTGGTTACTATTTTTAGATTCAAGTTAAAAAAAAAAGTGTTTATGCATTAAGAAAACTAAATATTTGCATGACGTGTCAACATCTGGGCACTGTCAAGAGTTGGAAATGCTGGACTCCTCTGTGCATTCTTGGGCTGCCTCATACCAGATGCAGTTACGGCCTCTGTACAGCCAGTTACAGAGGACACCAACAGCTGCACTGCAGGGCATGGCTGTCCTCGGCAGCTGTGATGGCAATACCTCAGGGAAAATCATTTAGAAAAGGAATAGAAGAAATGCTCCTAGCTATAAGAGAAATACGGAAGTGTGAGAAGCCACCCTGTGAGAGTGTACACACACACACCACCCCAAAACTGTGTAATCGAGATTGACTAGTACTTAGTCATTGGCTGTAGTACTTAGGTCATCATGTAATCCAACTGCACAAAGATACATAGGAAATTGTATTTCTAGAAATGCTTCTTTATGAACTTCCTTATTTACCACCCTCTTGAACCTGGTTTCTCACCTGTCCTGCTCTTGGAATTTGAATCTGCAACTATGACTTGTTGTACACGAGCTTTCCTTTGCAAAGCTGCTCTTCTGTGTCAGTCAGTAGATATTCTATGTTTAGTTGGTTGCATCCACAGTTTGAGCATTCTGATTTTTTGCTTTGAAATCTGTTCATTATTGGGCAGCTTGCTGGCTTGTTTAACATCTGTAGACTTGGAGGAGTGGGGAAGAGATGATGTCTTTGAGGATTTGGTCTGTGATTTTGGTGCACTTACTGTTCCCAAGGTCTGTGTTATGGTATGATGTCTATATCTTCCTTAAGAATGACCTTCATATACTTCATAATAATCTTTATTGAAAACTTCTAATTTTTATATTTTAAAGGAAGTCTACAAGACTTCCTTTCACTTTGAGCATTTTTTTTGTTTCAAAATAAGAAAACTTCATAGTGTTTTGAAAAGTGCATAGCTGGGTAGAAGATATCAACCTTACTCATCTGCATTTGAGACAAGTTGAGAACCTTGTTTGTGGCATCAGTTATACTCCATAGATGTCTTTTGATGAAAATTACTGTGAACTTTGATCCTAAATAATTTTGTTGGTAAGTAAACTGTGAGTCAGTCTACACATCTTTTAATATTCTAGAAGGAAGTGGGAAAATTCCTGCTTGGTTTCCTCAGTCAAATGTTTTGGTTGTTTTCATTTGTTTTGAAAGTTATCTGGAAACATGCAGTATGCAGGCTTTTATATGGAACACAGTATTTAATTGTAAGTAACCATTTATTGCCTTTATCAAATGGAAAGGCATGTAACAAGCATTTGGAGCATTTGAAAAATATACAAAAAAAAAGTCTCTTAGTGACTTGTTGGTATCTTCAGTTCTGCAGAAGTACTGATACATAATAGAGAAATGCAGATAGTGATGAATCAGGATAGATTGCCTAAGAGAACTAAGCAAAAGCCAAGATTGAGGAACATAGGCTTTTTTATTCTTTCTATTTACAAGTGTGAGAATTCAACTAAGGAAGAAATGATGCTCAGTTATTTGTTCTAATTTTGCTTGTAAATTGTACAATCCCTTCTTATCAAAGCCTGTTTTACTATTCTTGTTCCTTTGTGTCACTTAATGACTACTCACTGTTTTCAGGACAAGAGTATATTTTCCTTGATGAATATTTTGCAGATGAACAAGCAAGATTTGATAGAGTTACACAGTGTTCCGGTTTCTTCAGTATGGGATAATCACTGGTTTACATTTATTGTTCACTTTTAATATATAGTGTTAAATGCTACTTTGCTGTTAATTTTTAAGTGATATTTTAATACTGTGCTTGATTTCTTGGTTTGTAACACTCAGATAATTTACAAAATTTTTTTTTTGTTTAATAGGTTGAATCTACACAAAGCATGATTAGGATTTTGGGCCTTTCAGCTACATTACCCAATTATCTTGACGTTGCTACGTTTCTACATGTCAATCCCTACATTGGACTATTCTACTTTGATAGCCGTTTTCGACCTGTACCACTAGGACAAACCTTTATAGGAATTAAGACAACTAATAAGGTAAAGAATGCCAAAGAAAGGTTTACTGTTTGTTTTGATTGTACTTCACCTATATATGTGTAGTGGGATACTTTTTTTTTTTTATACTCCACTTGGTTCTATGTAAAGATGCACCTATTTGAGACAAGCTTAAAGAATCCGGTTTCCTCAGTTTGCAGTCCTTGCATATACATTATTGTAGCTAGATATAATGGTATCTAACTGTGCATTGTCTTCTCTTCCCTAATAAGTTTTGCTTGATTAAGTAGAAATCATCACCCTCAACAGCAGAGTCACTGCAGAAGCTGATTATTCTGCCTTTCTCATTTCAGTTTTCCATTTTGCTAGAAATTACACCAGTAAGGATGCCTGTTGGAATAATCACTAGAATGCTAGAAGAAAAAAATATTCATTTATGAAATCTTGATATGTATGATGGGAGAAGCATTAATTTAACATTAGTGGGATATAAGGGATGTGAAAACCTTAGTGTCCTAAACCATTAGCATACATGTTTGATAGAAAACACATTACAGTAGACCCTAAATGAGCTTCTTTGTGCTCTTGCTCATTTTGGGAAGCATCAAGGCCATGTAGGTATAATATTCTTATTAAAAGTTATAGGTCAATTAGGTGCAGTGCCACTTCACACTTAAATTATACTTCTTCTTAAAATACAGAAATTGGTACAAACACCTATCTATAAATTGATTTTGCAAAGTTTTCGTATGCTTCTCATTAGCCAATAATTAAAGCTTAAGTAACTTAGAGAGGTATAAATATTTTACAGCTCAGTGTTTTGGAAAATCTTATTCTGCGATGCTTTTAGTTTAATAGAAATAAAAACATCTTTATTCAAAAGGTAATTTCATAGCTTAATCAATGATAGTGTTTACTTATTTTTGTAAAAATGAATATTGCTTTTCTTACAAGTTAAGTAGTTCATTCTATCTGCAATGCAGAGGAGAAACTTCACTTTATGACTACAGGGAACCACTTCAAGTCTATACACACAAGAACAATTTACCATATGGTGCTTGCCATGATTTGCATATTTTAACCTTCATTAATGTTTCAAGTACCCTCACTATTATTTGCTGTTGCCTTTCTTCAAACTTTTCCTAATACTTATTTGTCTATTTTTTTGTTTCCACTGGATAGTAAGAAAAAGATAAAGAATTTAGAAAGATCTCTGATTTAAAAATCAGAGTAGTATACAATCAGAGTAATATACAAATGATCCTATATGATTTAAAAAGATTTTTCTTAAAAGGAAAAAAACCCATAGTATTAATTAACATTATAATTAGGAGGTAGTAGTTCTTTCGAAAAACAACTGTTTCAGTAATGCCAGAAACCAAGAATTTGTCTTCTTGTTTTCCAGAAGAATGCCATTCTGGATTTCATATGGTACAATACATTTTGTGGTCAAGTTAATGTACTTTGCAACAAACAAAAAGTAGAGGTATTAAGACTCTTATACAAAGACTTCCGTTCAGAATAGCATTAATACTCAACCTGCCAAATGATTGCTTATATTAATATTCTTTTGATCTGTCAGGGAGGAAGAAAGCAGTGTAAGAACACACAGAATTAAGAACAGGTCTCACAGAACACCAACAGATCCAATTAATACTATGTCTATATTCATACTGATATGATACTGAAATAGCAAGGAGTTAGAATCATAGAATCATAGAATTGCTCAGGTTGGAAAAGACCTTAAAGATCATTGACTCCAACCACAACCTGACCATACTACCCTAACTCTAACAACCCTCTGCTAAATCATGTCCCTGAGCACCACATCCAAACAGTTTTTAAACACATCCAGGGATGGTGACTCAACCATCTCGCTGGGGATCCTATTCCAGTACTTAACAACCCTTTCTGTAAAAATGTTTTTCCTGATATCCAACCTAATCTTACCCTGGTTCAACTTGAGGCCGTTTCCCCTCATCTTGTCACCTGTCACCAGTGAGAAGAGGCCAACCTCGCTCTCACTGCAGTCATCTTTCAGGTCTTTGAAGAGAGCAATAATGTCTCACCTCAGCCTCATCTTCCCCAAACTAAAGTGCCCCAGTTCCTTTGATTACTCCTCATTGGGCACATTTTCCAAACTCTTCACAAGCTTTGTTGCCATTCTTGCTTGCTTGCTTGCTCCAGCACCTCAATGTCATTTCTGTATTGAGATGCCACAAACTGAACATAGTACTCAAGGTGGGGCCTCACCAGTGCCGAGTATAGGAGGAGGATTACTTCCCTAGTCCTCCTCACCACACCATTCCTGATACAAGCCAGGATGCCATTGGACTTCTTGGCCCCCTGGGAACATTGCTGACTCATATTTAGCCAACTATCCATCAGTTACCAATGTCCCTTTCTGTCAGGTTGCTCTCCATCCACTCCTCCCCAGGCCTGGATTTGTTGTGACCAAAATGCAGGACCCGACTCTTGGCCCTATTGAAACTCGTACAATTTACCTTGGACCATCGATCCAGTCTATCCAGGTTCCTCTGTAATGCCTTTCTACCTTCAGATAAACACTCCTTCCCAGTTTGGTATCATCTGCAAACTTACTGGAGGTGCACTCAATCCCCTCATTGAAATCACTGATAAAGATGTTGAACAGGAGTGGCCACAATACCGAGCCCGGAGGGATACCACTTGTGACTGGCCGCCAAACTGGATTTGACCACATTACAACTCTTTGGGCCCAGCCATCCAGCCAGTGTTTCACCCAGCAGAGCATATGCCTACCCAAACCATGGGCAGCTAGCTTCTTCATGGAGATTATTTGTTCCTTTAAGTAGATGCTTTGCTACAGCTTTTAGCTTTCTGAAAAACCTCCCCAAGAATTGCAAGCAAATGAATGACTTGTCAACTCACAGGCAAACTGCAGGCAAATCTTCTTCAACAGCAATAACAGCAGCCTCTTAATCATAGCCATTTTAGGTATTTCAGGTGGACGCAGCATATTTTCTCAGGCTTTTAGTATACAGGAATTTGATACGTTTCCAAAATACTTCTGTGAATAATTCATGCTGAAGTTAGGCATACTTATTTAGTTCTGGATTCCAATAAAAAGACTGTCTATCACAGTGTGAAGGTATGATAGGACACCTTCTTCATTCAAGTTGTGGCAAAAGCTTTCAAATCTCTCTGAGCTGCTGCTGGCATCTAGACCACTTCTCCGTGGTAATCTGGGAATCTGGAAGAGTCCCTATCAGCCTTGCAAAACTCAGTGGAGGGAAGTTCTTGCTTTAGATGCTAATGTTTCTCACTGAAGTTCTGCTAAAGATACTTACGCTAGCACTAAAGCTTTTCTTCAGGGCATGATTTAAGATGTCTAAGAAAGCTCAGCTGAACATTTGCTTTGGTGACTTGGCATTTCAGTTATATAGGATTTGCTCTTTTTAAGTCTGTTGAATATATGTAACACTGTGGCTATTTATGATGTCAGCTCATCCATATTTTAGTTATGTATTCTTAATTGAGACTTGTAATGATGGTGTCTCCTTCATCTGGATTAGATATGCAGAATACATTTTGTATATCTTCTGGTGTATTTATTATGCATAGAAATTAGCCAAGGAAGTTCTTAAAACTTGTTATTTTGAAATTGTGGCAGCATATGGAACCAAGGCTAAAATTTGCCTTCTTCAGTTGAAGATCTATTAATGTCAGATATATGCATCATCCAATCCATTTCTTTTAATTAAAAAAGACTTTCTGTCTGATGCTAGATAATTAAGTAATCTGGATATTATTAATCTGGATATATCTGGAGTTGTTAGTTTTTTCTGTATATGTATGTTTTCCTCTTTACACATAAATGGAAAGAATGTGTGAAGTTGTGTTTGTATATATATACGTCCTTATGTATGTTTATACACTGCCCTTTTACACTTCTCCATAATAATTTCACTCTTTATTTGAAAAATAATTAATTGAAATGCTAACCTTTCATTTTCAGACCAGCTGGACTGGCTATTTGTCTCTTGCACACACTGCCATCTTTCTCATGTTTTTACTATTATTCATGTCTTATGGCAAACATGAACATTCTCTCATTCCCACTAAAGCTCTTGAAGCTATGTTTTTACAACTTTCAGCTATTCCAGATAACAGAATCTGAAGCATTTTATTTATCCATAATTGCAACTTCTGTACATGGTACTCTCACTTTTTCCCATGTCTGACTCAACTGTGAGCAAAGTTCTTTTTTCTTGACAAAAAGCTAGGAATTAGTAATTGCATGGACATTAAGATCTGCGTGTAAAAGCTGCATTTATGTAGTACAAAATGAAAGTATTTGAAGTTTGGTTGTGTATTGAATGGATTACTCCATCAATATCCAGTAGTGGTATGATTTCTTATCTATGGAACACATAAAGAACAGAGCTGGATTACCTCCCTTTAATCACTGAACAAAATAACCAAGTCATGTAAACTTTTATCCACTGCCCTTTTTTGTATTTTGTCTGCTTATTTTCGTGATCTATTTGTGAATTATTGTTAATAATAATAAACTATTGTTAGTACTGAAGATCAGTATAGTGTAAATTTCACTGCACAGTACATTTTTTTTATCGGGTCACTATTATTTGCTTTGCATGAAATAGAACATATATATGGCATATAAGGCATAATGTTTACTTTGCAGGTGCAGCAGCTGAATCATATGGATGAAGTATGTTATGAAAATGTGCTGAAGCAAATAATGGCTGGTCACCAGGTATTTATTTTTTTGCTTTAATTTGCAATCAGAACACATATAAAGAAATTATTTTTGATCATTATAGTGTCTGGAGATATTTATTTATTTATTGTCTCTGGAGATATTTAAAACCTGCCTGGATACTTTCCTTTGCAATCTCCTGTAGGGAGCCTACTTTAGCAGGGTGGTTGATTTTGTGGTTCTGTGATTTTGTGATTCTTTGAATCTGTGCATAAAAGAAGGAAACGTACAGTGATGCTAAGAACTGCACATTTTTCTTCTTTCACAGAAATTTCAGATTAGGGTGTTATTTTAAAAGTTGAACAGTTAATTTATGACTTTTGAGAAAAAATTCTTCAGCAGCACCTTAGTTATCCTGCTCCCTCTGGCTGAAAATCATTGTTCCACTTACCTTCTGTTGTTACTGTCTGCTTCTGGTGCTATATTCAATAAAGTTTTAATGAAATAATGAAGATTGTATATGGAAATGCTGATACTTGCCTGAAGGAAGATTAACAAAATTTGTTGGCTTCACTAAAGAAACTTCAGTTTATTTTTTCCTCATGATCTGTTGTGTACATCTCTTACCAAATTCCTTACAATGAGGTAGGTTTAGATGCTTGTATTTTACTACTTATGTTTTTTGTGTCTTTTTACTTGCTGTAGAAGAACCTGTAAGTAGCAGTTTATTACAGTCAGTATGTCTAAATAAGTAACATATCTTACATTCCAGGCCAGAAGTTGTATGCTCTTTCAGAATATTTATTACACCTTTCTGCCCCTCTCTTCTGAGGGGAAAATAGCTATTAACATTTATTGTAGTACTTTTAAAAGTAAGATAAAGCTCAAATACAATAATTTAATTCTAGCAGATGATGCTTTGTACTTAGCACAGCTCTCCTTGAGAATAGTTTTAGTTCCTGACAGATTGAATGCATTACTGTTTTAAGACATGTGTTACAGCTGAAAAAGGTCAAGTGAAAAACTTTAGTCTCCATAGCATTACTGTTTCACTAGCTGAGACAGTAGTTGATCTCAACTTCTGAAAATTGTATTTCAAGCCAACAACAAATAAGCAGTGTATTTTCAGACAAAGCAGAAGTGTCATTTCCTTTATGGTATAAAAAACTGTTTGATTTCAGAACGGTTTCGTTGATTTGATTCACTAGATTGTGAATGTTAAGCATTTTCTTTGCTTGAAAATGTTTGTTTTGAGTACGGTACATACTGAGTATAGCTACCCTGTGGTAAATATGCTGCTTAAATTGATGAAGACAGCATAGCTTGCTGGCAGCGAAAAGTCAGTACAAATATTGTTCTTTGATGATAATTCAGTGTAAAAATTTAAATATGCTGAATATATATATATGCAAGCTGAATTCAGTAAAAAAAATGTAAATGTGGCATTTCAAAAAATTATAGTAATGTTTAATGATAATTTAGAGCAATTGTATCAAGAACAGATGTATATGTCAAGAAAGAACAACATTTGAGCTATGTTAAGAACTCTTACACCTTCATGTACCAACCAATTAAATTGGAGTTTTTTGTTTGTTTGTTTGTTTTCCACATTATTGAAAGCATATTTGTCTTTACACTTATGAAACTAACACTCATATCGTGAAATGATGACAGTGGTATGCAATCTTTCATAATACAGAACTAAGTGTGTCAACTTATTCTTTAGTACAATTAATTATAATTTGTAATATTGAATCGTATAGTAAAAATGAGGGATTTTTTTCTTTTAATGAGTATACTCCAACAAATTATGTGTTCAGTATAACAACTACAGATGTTTGTTTCTTAAAATAAGAAAATAATATAATATAAAATAATATAATAGAAGAAATACTTGTTCCATAGTGAAGGACAAATACTGTGCTAGGAAGGTTTTCAATAGTGTCTTCAAATAATTTTGCAACTAGGATGTGATATTTTGAGGATATCACCTTTTTCGGATTTACTTAGTCTTTAGAAATCTATTGTCTTGAGTCCAGTTTTATTGTAGTCTGTTACCAATCTGTCCTGTAACCTTTCCTAGCTTTTTTTTTTAAGTTATCCTTTAAACTTATGCTTGTTTAAGTTCTGTTTATGTGTAAAGTTTCTTTGCTTTTTAACAAAGTTGGTGGTTTCTAAATATTCTTCTAAGAAAAATCACAGAATTATAGCATTGTTTCAGTTGAAAGAGACCTTGAAAACCATCCAGTTCCAACCCCGTGCCCCCCTGCAGGGATGTCTTTGACTAGATCAGTTCACTCATAGCCCAGTTAAGCCTCGCCTTGGACAACCGTGGATGAGACATCCATGGTTTCTGTGGGCAGCCTGTTCCAGTGCCTCACCACACTCTCAGTAAAGAATTTCTACTTAACACCTATACTAAATCTCTCCTCTTTTAGTTTAAAACCATGCTTCCTTGTTCTGCCACTATCTGCCTGCATAAAAAGTCTGCCTCCCTGCTGTTTATAAGCTCCTTTTAAGCACAGAAAGAGCAATATGGTCTCCCTGGATCCCTCTCTTCTCCAGACTGAACAAGCCCAGCTTCCTCTTCATAGGAGAGGTGTTACAGCCCACTGATTGTTTTCCTGGCCATGCTCTGGACCCAGTCCAACAGCTCTATGTCTTTCTTGTTGTGGGGGCCCCAAGCCTGGGGCCTAATGAGAGCAGAGTAGAGGGGGACATTTACCTCCCTTTCCCTGCTGGCCACCTCTCCTTTAATGCAGCCTAGAATACAGTTAGCTTTCTGTGCTGCAAGTGCATGCTACTGGCTCATGTCACGCTTTTCATCCACTGAGAACCCCCAGGTTCTTCATGGCAGGGCTGCTCTCAATGTCTGCTCCCAGTCTGTCGTTATGTTTGGGATTGCCCCAACCCAAGTGTAACTCTTTGCACTTGGCCTTGTTGCACTTCATTAAGTTCATGTGGGTTCATTTTTCAAGCTTAAGCAGAACGCTTTGGATGATATCCTTTCCTTCTCTTATACCAACTGCACCACTCAGCTTCGTGTCATCTGCAAATTTGCCAGCAGTGCACTCCACCCTGATATCTAGGTCACTGGTAAACATGCATTGATAAAGAGCACCAGTCCCAAGATAGACCCCTGGGGGACACTACCTGGCTCACCAGCAACTACCTAGACATAGAACTGTTTACCATAGCACTCTGTCTGCAACACTGCGAGATCATGTTGGGCTTCTAATTAATCAACACATCCAAGTCCAAGGCTGCTCTCTGTTCTCCACCCAGTCTGTATTTGTGCTCAAGACCCATGGCCCATGAGCAGGACCATACACTTGGCCTTTCTGAACTTCATGAGATGCATACCATCTCCTTCAATATATAAAAAAAATTCCACAGCAGTTGTTTTTCTAAATGGATTTCAAGAAATGGTTAGAATTTTGTAACTATTGAGGCAGTAATATGTGACAGGCATAGATTTCATTGTCATTGCTCTGGAGAACCACAAAGCTGAGTGTTCTATCTTTATGTATATATTCTATCTTCTTGTAAGAAAGAAATACAGAATCAGAGAAAAATGTATTTTCTCATGTTCCATGAGTTAGTGTGCACTCTCCAATGGCCATCAAATATTGTCTCTTTTAAGATTTTTACTAGCCTTCTGAATGTCTTAAATTCAGTACTTTTTTGTTTACATCCTGTTCTGTTTTCTCATTTTGAAAGAATTCTTACATGCTGAAAAGGAATCATTTATTTGTATGTAAGTCATACTGACGTTCCTCTGTCTTATGTTATATTCTGAGGCATGTCTGAAGTGGTATGTTCATGTGTTTTCATAAATGCGTGTGTTTTCATTTTTTAAGACTAAGGTTGGTGGGAGGTAGCTGCATGCTACAGACGTGTTCTGGCAGATGGAGAGGATCTTTTTATGTTGATTTTTCAACATTCATATTCTGCAAGACTTCATGCTCTTCCTGGCTACTGGGAAATTAAGAGTTGGTGATTCAGCCTTTAATTTTGATCCATCTGCTCAAACTAATGAGATACTTCATTTGTAGGCTTCGCTTTGAATTACCAAATGCAACTGAAGCTGTAACATTTGTCTTTTAGCACAACTCTCCTCTTGTTCAACTTGACAAAAGATGTAATGATAAATGGTTTGCCTACAGAGTTTTCTGGGGATTTTGTAATAGCAACACTTTGTGGTGACTGGAGAATATCAGAAAAGGTTTCCAGGAGCTTTTTATGGCAGTGTGCTCTTTTTGTAGGCTTCCTAACAATGTAGATCTTCATTAGGATATTTCCCTGTTAAATCCTACCTCTTAAGATTGTGTTAAGTGAGATTTGAACTCAATTTTCAGTGTCTTTCTGTGCTTGGTACAATCTGGTGAATATTTATTTTAATGTCATTTCTTCAAGTTTCTATTTTCTTATATTGTCTACAGGCATGTTAGAGCCTCTTGGAGTGATTTGCACTTTTGGAGTTGTATTTCTAGCTCTTAGTAAACCAAAGATCCTTTAAACAGAGGGGGAAAAAGTGACAATGCACACTATATATCAGAGAATGTGACCCCATACTCAATTAGAGATAGAATGTTTCTACCAGTGTTTTTCTAGAATAACTGAGGGATACCGTTCACTCAAAGACTGCCTCATCAAAAATTATCATTCCCTCTGCTGATTATAGCTCTCTTTTGTCAGACAGTCAGCAGGAGTGAATCACAGGCATTAAGAGCATTAGTTCAGCTACAGGGCTGAAAAAGCTTCTTAACGTTTTACAGACCTGTGAGAAGGACACCTAATGCCAGAGAGTTCTGGGGAGTGGTTAGCACCTTTCTGAGGCAGCCTGCAGAAAACCTCACAAGGTCAGCAAAGGCAGGGACTGAATATGATATGTATCAACATCATTTTTTTATATAAAGTGAAATATTGCATTGCTATCCAGTCTCAAACAATGCATATCCTAGTGTCCTTATCTTCACAATGTATGAGGTGGAAATAACCCTTGTCATTGTATGCTTTGAGAAATAATACGATGCTTTTAGGAGTGTTGACGAACAACATAATGTTTTTAAGATTTTTTTTTCACCCCAGAAACATATGATTTTAACTACACTATATTGCATTCTCCAAAAATATTAAATTGTTGCACTTCCCAAGGCTCAGTTTTTTAAGATAATGTCTGAGGGAAATAACTCTTCCTGACTCTGGCCATCTCTGTTGCTTTATTGGCTCACTTCTGGTGTATATTCTGCTGTTATTGACCTTTTGCTGTTTTATCCCACTGCCTTGGATGCAAAGAGAGTGTTGATCATGTTTCTCTCTTTGTCCCATCACCTCTTAAACATTTTTGCTACTATTCATTTTATTAATTGATAATAACCTTTCACTTTATTTTGTAAGATGAAAAGCCTCTGAAAATGTGAAATTACTTAAGATTTATTTTTTTACACTATGAATTAGAATGAGAGTTGCTGAAATTCCTTGAAAGATTTCAGAGAAAGTGCTTCCTGAAGCAGCACTTGTAAACCCCCCATGCTTTTGCCACACTCCCCAAACTGCTTATCTCTTCTTTTTCTGCAATCTTTTTTTTTTTTTCATAGTTGGTTCTCTTTGGTTCTACTTAAACCTTCAAAAGAAATTGTGTGTTCTCTTTGCCCTTGATGTGGTTTCAGTAGGTCTCTTGCACTTACTCTTGGCATCTTGCTTTCCTCTCTGTTTCAATTTGTTTTCTCCCTAAACTTCAGTACTCTGTTACTCCATTTTATCTTCAGCCACAGGCATCTGAGTTTTAGTGTGGGTTCCTTACCTAATGTGCTTTGCTAATTTGCCATTTTAGTTGTTCATTACAGTTTTCATCTTGGAGTACCTTTAAGGAGTTTGAGGAGTACCTTTAGCATTCTTCCATCTACTGAAAATTTTTTTTGTCAATTTTTAAGAAAATGAGTGATTCATTTTCTACTGCTTTTGATAATTTTCTGTGCAACTCTCAGATGATGATAATAATAATATCTGTTTTAACTCTGGTTCTCAGTGAAACGAAATTTGATATTTTCAATTCATAACAAAAACTAGCTGTTCAGTGGAAGCCCTGAAATCTTTCTGTGGTTCTCATTCACCTGGCTGCCTGTGCAAGCATTGAGACTCAATGTGTCAGCACTTTCAGTCGTGAGTAGTTATCATAGGCATACAAGAAATAGTTTCAGAATTCAAGGAAGAGCTTTTCTGCTGGCCAATAATGCCCATGTTGTCATTTGCAAAGAATATGGATTTTTTCAACAGCAAATACCTATTGAAAGGCTCATCACAACTTAAATATGTGATATTACTACATATTTGTGCCATAGCATTAACTCTTGTGCAAGCAGCCACTAGGAACTGTAAAGCAGTGGAGAGATGAATTTAGAGTTAAGGTCTTATAAGCTTTGCTGCTGAGACTGAAAACGTGGAGGAAAACTTTTTTAAAAAGGAGAACAGCCATAGACAGAACCATCCATTCTTGATGCACTGTGAGTGGTGATCTTCACCCTACCCATTTTTTGCTTATTTCATTTCACTGTTCTTAACAATCTTTTCAAGAAAGGTGTGGAGATTTTTTTGTTTGTCTGTTTGATTTTTGTTGTTGTTGTTGTTTTTCCCCAATTACCTTCTTGTCAGTTCCTGCTCTTCTACTTTGAACAAGTTTAGGTTCTGCTGGCTTCTGTCTGTTATCATTTCACAGTTGCCATTTTTTACAGCATTGTGACAACTGCTTCTAATATGCATACCTATGGCATCTTTGCTATTTATCTTGTAAAATGAAGTGTTGTAAAGTGAGTGTTTTGTTAACACACAGAATGCAGCCATGATACTTGTGAAATTCTTAATTAAAGCATGGTTAGTATGCAGTTTTGTAAAGATCAAACTTGCTGTATTAATTAGAATTTACATACTTAGTTAAAATAGTTCTATACCACTATCCTGCATTTATTTCTTTAGAAAAAATATTGAGATACTATCTATGTACTTTTTAAAATCATAGAAAAAAATCGAATTTTTTTGCACAAATTATTAATATTTCATTCTTTCAAATTGATATTGTTGATATCACAGGTCAAAAACAGATTATGCTTGAATTTATATATTCAAAACTGTTTTTGTGCTACTTATTACATATGAAAGATTCACTGTTTGTAATTGTTCTCTTTTTCTAATAATTCACTTTAACTTTGCAGTAGTACGAAGTGTCAACTGATTTTTCTTGAAATGTTATCTTAAGCCAAAAAAGAAAGACTGAGTAATTATTCTAAATCTGTTATATTAAATTGTCAGGACTGAATTTGACAGTTATTAATTTCATCTGCAAAAATGATGGATTAAATTTCTTTATTATCAGTTTTCCAACTGTTATTTGGTTGCAGAAGCCATTTGAAGATAAAAGTTTCATAAGCTTGGTTACTGCAACTGTTGACAATGCTTTTATAGCTATGTTCTAAGATAAGATTTCATAAAACATTGCTTTTTAGAGGTCTCTCGGGAACTTCGTATCTTGAAAATTAAGCTTCTCTTAGTCTTCTTTGTGGGTTATATAGTGTATAGAGCACGCTTTGGACAATTAATTATGTAAAGTTACTGGGTTCATTAAAATTTGTTATTTATCTAATTAGTGTCTGGACTTCCATTTAATAGCCTAAAAAAGTTCATTTAAGTCTACTTGAGTTTTGGTAGTTTTATATCTATACAGATCACTTCTAATACAGGTGCAGTTTATTTGCATATACATAGATAGTATTTATATATGCAGACGTAGGTAAATGTGAAGTGATAAGGTAAATGGTCAAGCAAGATTACGGCTAGTCTCTTTAGATATTATTTCCATGTCAGCTGATTAAGTGAAGCCTTGGATACTTTAGAGCATTTTCTGTAGAATTTCTTGTGCAGTTTCTGCATGATCAGGGACCATTAATATGTGTGATTTCATAGAATCATACGATCACAAGATTGAAAGGACCTACAAAATCATCTAGTGCGGGTGTACTCCCATTGCTACCAGAAGCTACAAAACCATGTACCGTAGCTCCTCATCCAGACACCAATTTTCTTTTTTCCCTTTTTTTCTTTTTTTTTTCCTTTAATTAAATAACAGATCAACTAATGTAGGGACTTTTATGTTCTGCAACTTCATGATTTATTTATGCACTCCATGATAACTGCCTTTTGCAATTTTAAGGATATGATTGTTACTATAATCTTATGCCTGGATAAATAAAACTTCCTATCTTACTTTAATTAAAAATCCTCATTTGGTGTGCTAGCTATGTAGATGATACCCTTCAAAAAAATTTTATGTACCAGCTGTTTCATGCTATTGTCAAATGAGATGTACGTATCATTTTTCCATTATATTTTCTAGTCAAATCTCTTTAGCTTTAAACATTTATTATCGTGTCAGCTGTCTATATGAACAGCTGAAAAATGGCTAGAATGGATGTTCTAACAAGTTATGCACGTGATGACCCTTAATTCTTCAATCTGATAGTCTTCTAAATGTTTGCATGCTGTATTTGTATGCCTCCTGTTGATTTTTGCTATCTACATTGTAAATTGTCTCTATATTTGTACTCAGATGTTCACTATGAATTTATGAAGACCAAAAGTACAAATTTATTTTCCTTCCAATAGTTATGATTTCACAAATTATTTGGTACATGCCTATAATCTCACAGCTACACAGTGATGTCTGTATTTGCAATGCTACTACTTAAGGTGACAATTGCCTCTGTTTAGAATCTCTATTATTCTGATATTAATGAATCATAAAAATCAAATTTGATTCCAAATGAGTAATTTCTTGTAGCCTAAAATTATATTCAAAAGAAATACTATGTAGTACTCTACAGTTGACTGTCCAGAGCAATCTTGTCGTTCGTGGATGATCTAAGCAACACGTTACAGATGTGCAACTTGGATATTACCAGTTCTGTCTGTCCCATTACAGCCTGTGATAGAGGCAGCTAGATCATTCTTGCAGCTTAATGTTGTAAATTTTACTAGTTCTAGGTTAACAGGTCTGTTTCAAACACAGGGATGCAGACTACTAGTGGTCTAGAAGATTGTGGGAAAGTCTGGGTATTCATATTAACTCTGTATTGTTCTTCATGACGAGTTTAACGACAAGGAAAAAAGGTACTGAAGAAGAAATGCTGAAGGTAGGCAGTGGTCTGAAGCTTTTGAAAATCCATGTTTACTGTAGTCCTTGAAGAAATCAGTGTGTGTTTTGTGTAACAGAATATCAACTAACAAGCATCCTAATTATCATCAAATTTTTGTAAATTATTCAAAATGTAACCAAATAACTACTCTCCACCAAGACATGGTGACTATCATAGACTTTTTCAGAGATGCCACCAAAGAATCCCATAGAAATTTCATTAGTGTTTTTATTTGAAATAGAGGATGCTGTAAAAAATATGTTATTTGGAGGAGTCAGTGAGGAAGGGAAATAAAAAATCTTTATTAAGATGCTAATATGCATCAGGAAATTTCTTTAGATTTTAAACTTGTTTTCATTTTCTGGAACTGGATATTTCTTACATACATAGCTCTCTGGTATTGATAGTTTCTTTATAATTAGTGAAGATACGATTCCAGAATATGTTACAGTCATATACTGTCATATCCTTAATCATGAGGTATTTAAAATTTCCTTATTCAGGATACAACACCTTAAGAAGATCTAGGTGTTTAAAGTAGGGCTTACAAGGTATATCTAATTATTCTATCACAGTTGACTATTGTTCGTAAAGTGCCACATCCTTTAAATTCTTTGTAACTTTATTAAGCTTTGTATTTAAAATGTCGCTTAATACTTGAAGTTGTTTCTTCTCTGGTTTAGAAAACCTATTTTTAGGGGCAAGGGGGAAAAGCTTTTGCATAGCAATATGTTTTTAAATAACACTGACAAGCAATAAACTAGAAGACCTGACTTCTGTTCTTTAATTGTTTATTAGACTTATGTATGTTTTGACTCTTACAAAACCAGAAGATATAGAAGTTGCCTTGATAATTTACTCTTAATTTGCTGAAGTATAAAGTATGGGAGTAGGTATCCAGTATCTCCTTTGTTCCTTTCCTGAATAGAATTTGCATACTACTACTAGCTTCAGGGTTATTCTTACGTATTATAGACAGTGTATACTTAAGTATAGTTTTGGAAACATGAAAGGATAGGCTTTACAACTCTTATTCCAATGTGATAGTTGACAAAAATAGAATTTATTATAGGGAAGAAACATAGAAACGTATGTATTTTGTGAAGTTAGAACAGCTGATGTCAGGCCAGGACAAAAGGAAATGCTTGAAAGAAATTCTTGCATGATCTTGTTTAGCTAAAAAAAGATGCAGTGAAAAAGCTGTGCACAATTTTGAATAACAATTGTCATTCAAGTCCATTGGCATCTGTAAAAATGCAATTGTTAGCTGCCTAATGACATATATTTGCATAGTAATGGACTAGCTGTTCTTGCTTAATTTTCTATGCAAGAATAGATCTTGCTATTTCTATTTCTATCCTGTCAATTAAAATCCAAAATAATTTCTACTACCTGTAGGAGTCAGTAAAATATTGTTTGTTTGTCTTAGTGAATAATTTACATTCTATTTCAATTTTCATTGTGTACATTTTTGCTCTGTATTCTGTAAAGTTAACTCTTCATACTGTTTTGCAGAAATACCATGTTTTGGAACCTTTTTTTCTGTGTTAGGCATTTCTAGGCTTAGTGCATTAAGGTAATGAAAGATTTTATCTTTCACCTTCTTCTCCCTTTGACTCAGAGTGTTTTTGTTTGTGCTTTTGGTATGGGGAGTAATCAATTACTGTATAAATCTAATAAGTTGAAATAAATTACCCTGAAACGCATGGAAATAAAATTAATTTGAACTAAGTATTAACTTCCTACAATTTAAATTTATTTGACTAAAGCTACAAATCGAAGATAGCGTAGATCGTGTTACATTGTTCTGAAAGGTTTTCTGTTAATATCAAGAAATCTATAGTATAGCACTGATTCCATAACTGAGCTTCTAGAGTAAATCAAAATATGAAGCTAGATCATAAATACAAGTGTTTGGAAATTTTAAAGTAACTCATTTTAACAGTAATTTTAAAATTCCAAATCAACCAAAAACCAATCAACACACATAAACAAAAAATATGTTACTGTTCTATATCTTTCAAGGCAGAATCATTATGTTTCATATGGTTAAATACTTTTTATCAAGAAGCATCCTTTCTTTATTGGTGTTGCATACACAGTCTGGTTTTTCAATTTAAGGGTTTGTGTTATTGTGCTTAATGCTTGAGGCTTACTGTAGAACTTTCTGGGTCCAAAACTCTTAACCATAGCTTTGAATGGTAGTGACATCATGCCCCTAATCCTTTCATTTCCATATTGTGGCAGAAAATACTATATGATGTTTTGCATCACCACTTCTATGTGCTGAACAAAAAGGAAAAATTAGGCATCTGCGTCCAGAAGCTGATATCTCATTGAGATCACAGAGCTCACAAGATTAAGTGCTGCAATAGGTGGAGCAGGCTCTTTAACAAGGTCAGGCCAGTATAGCAGGGAGTTTGCCTGTATGTGAGAGCACAGCAAGGATACCAGGACTTAGAAACGGATGGTAGTCCAACTGAGAATTTATGAGTAGGATTAGTAGGTAGACATACATGTGCAATATTGTTGCGGGAGTTTATTACAGACCAACTGTCCAGGAAAAAGAAGTAGCTACAGCCTTATTCAAAAAAGTGGATATCATTTCATAACCACAGACTGTGATCTTTCTGGGGTCTTTACCACCCCACTATCTTCTGGAGAGTCGGTACAGCAGGGCAAAAACAATCCCAGAATTTTCTGCATTGCATTTGTTACAACTTTTAGCACGGGTAATTTAGGAGTTGAGGAGTGCTAACATTCTGATGAACCTTGTGCTGAGATGTACTATGAAATCTTGGCAATCAGGATTCTAATGGAGACAACAAGGCAAAAAGCACAGACCTAGACTTTGAGGAAGTAGATTTTGGCCTCTTCAAGATTTGCTTGGAAGAATTCCATGAAAGATGCCTTTGAAGAGTCCATGAGAACTGGTTGATTTTCAGGGATCATATCTGCCAAGCTCAAGAATGATCCATGCACGTGTGCAGAAAATCAAGCAAAGACAATGAAAGACCAGCATGGATGAGAAAAAAATTCTGGGGAAAAAAAGAAAAAGCTAAAATAATAAAAGGAACCGTATAGGAAGTTAAACTAGGGACAGGAGACACAAGAGGAATATAAAGGCACTGCCTCTGCTTGCTTGGAATAAGGTTAGGAAGGCCAAATCCTGCCTGGAGGTGAATCTGGCTACAGATGGTAAAGGGCAGGAGGAAGGTTTTCCGCAAGTACCACAAAAGCAGAAGGAAGACTAGGGAAGATTAGGGCTGTCTGCTGAATGGGGCAGGAATGTTGGTGAAAAAGGACATAGAGAAGACTACTCAATGCCCTCTTCACTTTTGTCTTTGATGGAAAGATCTGCCTTCTGGATTGACAAGTCCCTGAAAGAAATGGGAAGTCGTGGAGCAGACTTATCTTTCACTCACCCTTTTATAAGTCTGTGCAACTTGATGGGATTCACCCACAGTACTAAATGTTATGTTGATCTTTTAAAGACCTAGGTGGTTAGTGGAGGTCCCTGAGAGCTGAAAGAGAGCAAATGCCAGGGGAGATCCAGAGTGGATATTAAGAAAAAATTATTAGGAGTGGTGAAGCATTGGATCACATGCTGCCCATAGACATGGTGGAGTCACTGTCCTTGGAGGTTTTCAAGAAAAGGATAGATGTTGCATTGAATGACATGGTTTGGTGGTATGGTAGTGGTGAACTGACTGTTGGACTGGATGATCTTACTGATCTTTCCAACCTTTCTGATTCTATGAAATGTCATGCCTATTTTCAAAAAGGACAAAAAGAAAGATCGGGATAGCTACAGGTTAGTCTCTTGAATACCTGGAAAAGTGATTGTGAAAATAATTCTGGAAGACACTTCCAAGTATGGGGAGAACAAGCAGGTGGGAAGAAATAGTCACAATGGCTTTATGTAGGGAAAATATAACAGAAATGAAAATTAACATGAAAGGTGTTAAAGTATTTCAGAATGTGTCTGATAGTAGAATCTTTTTATATGGGTAGATTCAAAGTGTAGGAGACTATACAAAAGAAGGGCAGAGAGGAAGAAAATTAAGAAAGTTGTTCCAACATAATGTCCTTATCTTAGCTTTTAACATAGAATTCCATGAGCAGTAACAAAAAGGAGATTGAACTTGACTTTCTAGTATTCATTAGGGTAGGTATGTCTTAAATGAGAAACATTAAAACAAGTATAGCAAATAATAATAGGCAGATGTCTTTCTTGCAGGGAATTAAGAAAGTAGAATTGTTATCATTAGAAAAATGAGCAGTTCTGCATTATGATAGTAAAAAATCTGTGTAAACTGAGTGGGTTTTAATACTCTTAAATGCCAATATATCTAAATACTTTACATTGCTACTTATCTAACTATATTATTAGGTTCCAGTGAGATTATGTCAGAAATCCTAGTTGTTGTTTTAAGCAGAGCTGATCAGTGGTAGTTTGAGTGACAATTAAAACTTAACAGAGACGGCAATCACTGATGATCTATCAAGAGTTCAGAGTAGATTATATCGCAACACAGTATTGATTAGTTGATGAGACATTTGATTTATTATTGTTGTGAATTATTCTTTTCCATTATTGCATATTATGATGTGTTTTTGTTCCTTAACAGAATTTGCTGGCTTATTTTTGAATGTACAGGGTTTCTTTAGTAGTGCTCCTGCTGAACTTTTTGAGTGTTTCTGAAGCCTAGAGTGGGAGTGAAATTCCGATGTATATGATTTACTTTGCCGTGATGAGTAAATGTAGTCTGCTTTCAAATTGTCAAGAATTATTTTTTATATGAAAGAAATAGTGTACAGAATGTCTCATTTACAACCAGTTTTTAAGCAGTTTAATAGCCCTTCCATTTTCTGTATTGTAAAAGATCTTAATTCTCTTAAAGGTTAAATCAGTATTTCTCTTAAATCCAAGATGTAATAAAATGAACTTAATTCAGTTTCTGTTGCATTGGTAAGTGACATAGCTTGTTCAGCTTTGTTGTTTTTCAATACTTGAAAAAACTTTTCACTTTGAAAAATATAAAAATCTACTAAAATACAAGATTTGTGTGTTAAACTTTTTAAACTTCAGTATGGATTACCTTATTAAAAATTTCTATTTCATATACTTTATTCCATTAAGTTACTAATTCTGAATAGTGATCCTCATGAACTATTGTTGTGTCACCAAGGGGAAGGGGAAATAATACATATAAACAGTTGTGCCTTCATTTAGAGCTCCATTTAGAACTTCATTTAGGTAATCAAGCTATTCTGGTTTTGTGGTGAATGCTTTTGATCAAGAACTGCTAGTAAGCCATGTGTGTTGTTCTCATTAATATTTTGCTTAAAGTGTACTTTCCATTCTGTAGCTGTTAAGCACTAAAATTTTGAACTGTGTCTTGGCAGTTGAGGGGAATTCACAACACAAGTGGTAAACTGTTTTGTTATTTCTTAGAATTAGTGTAAGCATTAGCGAATTATATTTAGTTTTCCAGGTGACGGTTCTATTTAGTGAAGTGCTAAGGATGTCATTTTAACCTAGATCAAGGTAGTCAGCACTCCCTGGGGAGAAGTGAAGAAACTTCATTAGGAATTGAGTTTTGCAGAAGCTTGGGGGAAATTTCATTCTGTTATTCAGGGAAAAAAATGGATGGATAAATTGATCTGTCGATCAGTGTCCCTAGGTGTTCATTTTCAGTAGAAGTAGTAGTCAAGAATTGGATTCAAATAAAAGAACGTTTTTTAAGGACATAGCTGGGAAAACAAAATAATGTCTTGAAGCTAAAATAAAGTGTATATTCCTATACTTGCATTAGTATGACCAGCGCTCTAATGGCAAGGCAGTAAAGTGCCTCAAAGAGTCAGTGTGCTTCTCCTAAAAGGTGAATGCACCATTTCGGAGCTGCTGTAGGGAATGCTATTTGGAAAGTGACATTTCTCTGTAGGAAAAATTATTATTACTGTCCAAGGCAGAAGAAAGGGTTTCTAAATTTCAGGTATCTGATTATAAATTTCTTAATAGATTTTAGACACTTTTGTTACGCATACATGTGGTGCGTTTTTTATTTCTTGTCTAAGAGAATTTGTGGCAAGTTCTGGTAGTGTGTAGTTATGTGTTCCTGATAACAGAGACATATTAGTCCTCATTGGTGTTCAGACTAACATACTTTTCAGTGCTACAGTAACTCACAAACGTGTTTCAGGGGAATTACAGCTTAGAACATGCAGCACTAGGGAATGCAAGTGCTTACTGTGGTGAGTATTAAATGAAGTCTTTGGTGAGAATGGTTGATTTGTTCAATGCTTGAAGAAAATTCTGCGGAGGTAACCTGGCTGGAGACATTTGTCTTTTCCTTTCTTTTATCTTTTTGTCATTTAAAAGCTTTGGTTTTCGGAGAGCAGCAGCAAATGCTTTTAGCACTGGAGCTATACACACCAGAGCTAGCTTTGAACTGCAAACTACAGATCTAATTACACAGCTTGTAGCTGTGGAAATGCTTCTCTCTATTCTAAATTACTTTTCCTAACTTATTTGCATAATTTAATGCAGAGAGATTTTCCATGGAAATAGAATATTCTCTGACACACTTAGGACAGGCTAAATTAACCTGTTAAAGTCTTATGTTGCTGTTTCACAACAATTTTTCTTTTTCTTTTTTTTTAAGAAGAACATGCAGCAAGGTCTCATGTGTAGCTAAGGCTTGTTCTTTGTAAAAATTTGGTGATGTTACTGATATTATAAGTAAACATTATCCATAAGATTGTGCACCTCTAGTCAGCTAATAGAGCAGTCCTTTTAATCAGACTGGCTGTCTACCTTTCATTGATAATTAATTTTTATTTTGGCAAGTTGTGCAATAATATTAAATTAAAAATTTTGGCAGGTGTTGATATATGATTGTAACATATATAAAAGTCAGTTAATTCCACTGCACATAGTTAGTTTATGAAATTCACCTTCCTTTTTTTTTGTTTTTTTTAAAGAAAGCCTATGCTGCACATCTAAGAATTAGATATCCTTCTGTAGGAGCTGCAGAAAGTCTCTGAGTACAGAACAGTTATATCAGCATTTGCTTTGTAGTTACTGCTTGATGCATGGCAAGTTCTTATGTGTTCCTTGAGTGAATGATTGCTGTCGTGTTAGATGTTGTCACACTATGATTCTGTGTAAAGCCATGTAGAAGATGGAATACCAAATATGCTCTGTGGCTACTGAATATTCTGAAGGCTTTTATGCATGATGTTTCTTGTAGTTCTTCATGTAGTGTAAGATATTCAGCAAGCTAAGGAAATAGTTATGTGTGATGACATCTTCATTACAGAGGATCAAAATAATGTAATGGATACTATAAAAATAGTATATAAAAAAGAAATGGTCTGTTATGTAGGACAACGAAAATTTAGATTCTCTCTGACCTTAATTAATAGTATATGTGGTGTTACACAAGCAGAAGTTTCTGAAATAAATGTTTTCAGAAATGCATATTATCAGAGCTTCTAAATTTTGGGAACTAGAACATAGGAATCATTGGTCTGATGATAGTGCTCTTAGTTTCTACAGAGTTAATAGAAGCTCTGCCTTGGGTTTATCAAGTCATATACAGTAAGCTGTATGATCTCACGTCTTCAGTATCGACGTCAGTCAGGGAATGCAGTTAACCGTAGTTTCACTTGCAAAATGTACATATGAGGAAACAATGCCATGTGCGTTTTTCTTGATTTCCATAATCCTGCTTTCTTGTATTGATTATTCTTAAAGCAAATGCTGTTATGGAATTGTTAATTTTGTCTTTGGAATGGGGTTTTGATCAGTGTGCTTGGTAGCACAAGGTGAATACAAGATGAATTGAGCATTGTCTGCTTCACATACACAATGTGGCAGATAATGCTTAAACATAAGGGATGTTAACTGCACATTTTATTGATTTAAGTCTGGCTTCCCAACTTAGCACTATCCTACTGTGTATATATTTTTTTTCTACAGTATAGATGCATTGTAGAGCCTGAATTGTAGCTGAGCCAATTCATTCAGGTCAGGGTTAACAATTGCAGGGTTATTTTCCTGTGTTAATTCTGCCTATTATTATTCCTATTCATGCACTTGAAACATCTTCCAGTCCTCTATTAGAGAAACATGCTGCTTGTTTTCCAGTTATTGTGGAAATCACAGCATGGAATAGCACTTGGAGGGAAAGTCCCATTTAATTTCAGATTCATGTAGGCAGAAGCTACAACTAAAACAACTACACTCGCCAAATTCTATATTGATGTATCTTTCACAGCAATACTTTGTTGTTGTTGCTTTTTAAATTAATCTTCTAACATTTCAAAGGAAGTCAAGGCACCAAACACTGAAAAATGATTCAGATTCTTCTGGGACAAACTGATTATTATCTGAATGATATACTTTGAAGTGTGTTAACTGAAAGGTCTTACTGGAGTGGTGCTATGCAATAATTTTAGAAATGTTCAGTAGCCAGGATTTAAATACACAAATGTATTTAGACTTATCAGTTTGCATAATATTCTATAGTGAAGCGTCACCTATTAAATTTTACCCTCATACGGAAATTTAGATCAACTCGACTTTCTTATTTTTCTGAGTTAAAATTAGACATGAATGTTACTGCTTCATCCACCAAGGGTACTGTTAGCAGGTTTTCACCCTGAGAAAAGAACTGGATTATATCTGATATGAAGGTGAGAAAGAGTTAAGGGCAGGGAAGAAGCCTGAAAAGTAAAATAAAAGTAAAAATTCTAAGCCTTTGGAATAGTAGCTCCTTATCTTTTTGCTTTTGTTTGTTATGGGCTAAGCAGGACCACATGATAGTGACAGTTAATAAAGGTTCTGCCTGATTATGATTAGAACTAAGAGAAATGTTCTTTGCTTTTAGAATTCCAAGAATGGGCTTTGTTCAATTATTGCAGTTACTGCTTATTTACATAATTGCGAAGATTCTTCAGTGAAGGGCCTATTTTCTCCTCTCGTCTTTCCTGGGGCTAGCATTCTGTTCTCTACTTTGTGTTACTGTGGTGACTTAGTTTTACCACATCTCATTTGTCAGTAGTGCCTTTTCGGTTTTTTTTCTAGAAATAGTTCTACCAACTGAAGTGTTACACCTACAATGCTTTCTATCCTGCAATTTGTTTAGTTTGAATGTCCCGGTATTTCTCTGTGTCTTGTTTAAACAGTTCCTAAAAAATTGTAGCCTGGTTAATTAAGAAGTTTGTTGGATATAAGTACAAGAGTGTGCAGATCTGCTTGTTATTTTTGATTGGCTTTATGAGTTCCTTTCCAACTTTAAAAGCACTCCTCTTTGCAGCTTTTCTTTGAGCCTTGTTCTAGGAAGAGAAGATCCACAAGCCTCAAAAATTTAGTCACACCACACTTAATTTGATCTTTGATTATGGATTCTAGAAAGGTCTGGAGGACAAATAAGATGTTTATCAATATTAGTGTTATGTAAACACCATTCTCAAATTTTACATTTTATATTTAAGCTATCCAAAATTAATGCAAGACTGAAATAAAATAAGATCTAAAATTTTAAAATACACTGTAAAACCAATTAACAAACCTATTTTGTGGTTGAATCTTAAAACCTCTTGTTACATATATCTCTTGTTGGTTGTGTGGGTTTTTTTTGTTTTGTTTTTAAGAAGTCAGTGTGTCAAATATTGCTGTACCTCCTAATTCATAAGCCTGGATAAAAAGGCCATTCCTATTTAATATCCAATACTGTATTTACTCATTTTCTTTACTTTCAGAAATTACCTGTTTTCAGAAGATGAATGTTTAATATCTTAAACAAAGAATCAAATCTTAGTGTGTCTTCATCTTTAAAAGAAACAAGTCAGTAAAGTATAAAATCAACTGGATTTAAAATTAAAGTTTATGAAGTGAGAATTGACTGAAGATGACTTGATGGACCTTGTAATGAAAGGAATTTACTTTTACTTTTTTTTTAGGCTTTCTATAAAAATAATTTTCAAAAGGATAAATAGGCAATCCTTAAATAATTGATAAAAATATGAAGATATGCATATGCTCTGTTATGCTGTAGCTTCTTTTTGAAGAAATTTTAAAAAGATTTTGCTAACAAGTATTTTAATTTAAACAAAATGGTTATGCTTACCATGACATGTATCTGAGAATATTTTTACTCAGATGAAAGCTAATAATTAAAGAAATCACAATGTTACAGAAATGATCATGGAAAAATGTATCAAATAAGCTAAAGCAAGTCACATGTAATTCTTCCAGGTATCAGACATACAGCGTTTTTTTTCTTCTTTCTCCTCCTTTTGTTGTTACCTGTTTTCATTTTGATTATTTTTAATGATAAATTTATGGTTTCTATAAATTTACAGCTACTTTGTACACTTTGATATAAAATACACAAATTCTATGTTTCTAATTAAATTATAAATGTCTAAATTCAGAACAGAAGTAATAACTCGTTTAATTATGCTCTTAAATATAGCTAACTCATTCGTTAATAATGTTTTATTTAAAAATATTTCAGTAACATGCCACAGGTTGATGCAAGGATGTTGCTGCCAAGAGAACCAAATTAAAAGCACAGGGCTGTCTGGAATTTGACATACCTGTCATAAAATGCAACTGAAACTGACTTAAAATAGATCTGTAGTTATATGCTTACACTGATTCAGCTTACTTATTAGCCAGTCATTCTAACTTTTCCAAGTGGGAGTTTTAAGAACACAAAAATTGTCATATGAGATCAAACCAAAGAGCTGTCTGACCAAGTATGTGTTGTCAATTTATGCAAACAGCAAGCAACACGAAATTCTCAGGGGGAAGATATTGAGTGTTTTCTATAGCTTACCTTTCCCAGCAGTGTGTAGCTATCAGATATTCCAAGCTGTTATTTGCACTGTAATTAACTGACATTTAATCACTAGTGATAGATATTCTCCATCACTGACTAGCACAAAAAAATTACATTCCAATAAGGCATAATTGAACAAGTAGTAGAAGAAGCAGTCTTCATTCACTTTGGCTAAACCAGTCACTTTTATCTTTTTGTTGATTCTTCATGGTAGCTGGCAGGAATTCAGGCATTATGCAGACACACATACTTCTAGGAAAGTACACGTTGGTCTTACAGCCAATTTTCCTTTTGAAGTCTTCTACTGGGTTTGAAATAACTCACTCTTTCTTCCTATGATTTATTCCATATTCTCTTACCTTAATGGATCCTGTGCATGCTTGATGAATTTTCTGTCCATTTCTATTAATTAAATAAGCATTAATTCCACTGTTTGTATAAATGACAGTTTGTTGAATCATATCTTGTCTGTGCTTGACTGAATGAATGATCCCTGATTTCCTGTAGAAGAAATCTTTCTCCCCATTAGAATCATTGTTCATCTTAAATATGTCTTGCAGTGAATCTTAATTTGTAGCAGTTTAAACTGGTTCAGATACATTTCTAAAGAGATAGTTATTAACATTTCATTGTAACCACCTTATGTGGTGGTAAAAATAATAAGTGACTATGAGGTTGTGTGAATGATGCATTCAAAATCTACTGTAGACAGGACTTCAAATCAATTCAAAGATGCTTTCTATTTTATTGATAATTCTCCTTCTATCAATTTTTACCATTTTATTATCTTTTTGCTCGATCCTTAGTTGATATTTTCAGAGAAACATTCGGTGTCTTTAAGGTATCTTTATGAGTGATGGTATGGGGTTTACACCCAACAAATTTCAAATGTGTATGTGCATGCATGTTTTGCATTTGTTCTTACTTTATCTTCTCTTTGATCGTCAAGCGTTTTGGGACTATAATATCCCCCAAAGACTCTTTACAGTCAGTTTTTGTTTCAACTGTCTTGCGTAGTCAAATCATACCATTAAATAATTTATCACTTCTGTATTTGCTTTCCAGATCATTTAGAATGTGTCAAATAGCGCTTTTGTTTTTCCTCAATGGCACTCTCTTCACTATTTGAAAAAGAACTATTTCCAGTGATTGTTACCTGTCTTTTAAAGACTAACGAATTAGAAATGAGAACCTTTTCAGAAGCTCTTGAAAAACACTACGTGTAATACAGAGAGGATCATCCTTTAATTTCTCTAAAGCTACATTATTTTTCATCATTATGCCATGCAATTTACCCACTTAATTTGTTCTTACAGTAGAGAATATTTTATTATTAAGGTCTTTTGATTATTTCAGATTTCAGTCATTTCTCATCAGCTCTACTTCTTTCTCTCTTAAGGTAATGGTGTTTGTTCATGCTAGAAATGCCACAGTCAGAACTGCTATGGCTCTTCGAGAAAAAGCAAAAAACAATGGTCATATTTGTCACTTTTTGTCACCTCAAGGATCAGCTTATGGACAAGCTGAAAAACAGGTAAGTGAATCGTTTATGTGGTAATTTTTGCAATCCTAATTTTGCTTTTGTGATGCCATCCAGTAAATGTGTCTATGAGCTTCTTAGAAAACATGTTTTGCTCAGGAAGGAGCAGTGTAATTTCTGAATTGAATAGATCTGGAAAGTAAAGAATAATGCCAAAGATGAATGCAGATAAACCAATACTGTTACTTATAGTTTGCTGTAATTTCACATGCATTGTTTGATTTCTCAAGTCCATTGTATATTGAGGAGGGAGGCTTTTTATCAGAAAGAATTGGGAAAACTAGAGGAGAATGATTTTCGTGCTCATGGATCGCAGTAATCTTTATGCAGTCTCCAACTCAGGAAGTCCCTAAGCCACTGATTTTTACTGTCTTGGGAGAGTATGCATCTCCTTCATTTTGCACTCTTTCCATAAACATTTGCTACTCTTCACTCTTTGTGACAGAAAACTGTCCTAAAGTATTAACTTGACTTCATCAGTAAATTTGTTACCTTTCCAAAACTATCCGACTTTCTCATACATCATCTAGTGATGGGCAATCAAAAAGTCAAAAAGTAATTGTTCTATGAGTGGAAAGTGGGGAAGGCTTTTGACTCATACAGAGGATTAACCCCCTTAATCTGGTTCTGTATGAGAAATTTGAAACTGTATATTTTTACGCATTTTTTCACAAATTGTGTATGTGACCTTTCAATTTTTTTTCTAATGTAGTAACTTCATTTTCAACAATTTCTTTTCATCTACTCAAGCAATATGCCTGTATTTCTGCTGAGAAAAGGGTTCCAAAACAATTCTTAATTTTTTGTTATATATGCCTTTTGCATTTGAGGATATGTTATTTGAGGTAATGATCAGTGTCTTGTTAATATTCCCTGAAGGGTAATGCTTTTCCTCTCTCCCAACTAATTAACTAAACATAAAAGAAATACCTTTTCATTATATAAAGCTTAATCTATACATAAGATACCTTCTCTCGTGGTAAATATGGTGATAAAATTTTAAATACTTTTGGCATCTCTGAATTAGGAATTGGATAGATGGGGAGGAGGGGAGTTAGAATCTTCATCTATTTGAGATGTAATATACATTACCTTATTTTATAGCTCTGAAGAGAATGGGGGAGATATTCACTCAGATCTATTAGTTTTAATGGAGCAGAGACATTACAGTTAGTAAACTCAAATTTCTGTGATGTAGAGAAAATTATAAATTAGAGATTTTTAAAAATCATGGTGATTCTGTTTTTTTTTCAAGATACTTCTGATAACAGTAATAAATTTTTACAGAAATGTACTAAATAATAAGTTGTCCTTATCTTTCATCAATAGGATTTTAAAATTTTCCTCTTTTTCTAGTGGCTGCTAGTAACTGCTGCATTTTAAAAATATAATCAAAACTGAAGCTGAAAATCTGCTATTTCTACTGTAACACTGAAAATTAATTTCTACTGTAACACTGAATCTCTTTTCATTAGACTTTTTAGAAAAAAATCTGAAACTCCTGGCTTATTAAAATAATATTATATTTTCAATGCTAAAAAAGGAAAAACGATAAATTATGAATTCAGTAATTGAAAATACCACTATTTGTTTAGGCACTCAAAATTACTACTCATGAAGTTAGGAAAAATGATGCTCTGATTTCAGTGGTGCATCCTATGTGAGTTTCTGTCATCAAGTTCGAGGGCTGCTCTGAAAGTAATGCCTCCTGTTTTGTTATGTTGTCCCACAACATCAGAGGCAGATGTTGGTTGTGTGACAGTAGAGGCTGGACCTTCCCACTAATATTCCATTACATTTTGTTGCCATGTGACAGATGGCACCAGCAGGACGGTCTAAGAGAATAGCATCTGATGTGGAAGTGCATAGGAAGCAAAGATGTGAAGTTGAATTCCTCCATGCAGAAAAATTGTACCCACTGACATTCATCAACTCTTCCTGAGCGTTTATGGAGTCCAAGCTGTGGAAATGAGCACAGTGAGGTGGTGGGTGTTGAATTTCAGTAGTGGTGACATCAACAGTGTGTCACCTCCACTGGCATGGATTTTTACAAGCACAGCATTCGGGCTCTTGTTCAGTGTTGATGTGAATGCATAGCTATTAGTGGTGAAAAATATTGCAAAACAGTGTTTTGTTGCTGCGAATCTTCTCTATCAAATAATGATGTTGTGCTCTTTGTGTAGGTTGCATTTTCCATAGAAATAAATGCGACACGGTACTTCCAGAGTGGCTGACATATTTTGTGCAACACAGTGTGTATTTTAGTGAAAAGTACTCCTGTTGTTCACACTCTTTTCATCCTGGCATTAAATCAATTACAAAACATGTTCTTGTGTTGCTAGGAATCAGAGGAACATCACAGGGAAAAGTTAAGATCTAAGAATGTTTTGAATACAAATTTTTGCTGCCTGTGCCTGGACAATGAATTAAGGCAGCTTTTATAGTAGAAATTAAGACTGATAGATAAAAGCGCTTTGTAGGCTGGTTGGCTGCATTTCTGAAATAACTTTTTTTCTGGGAATATTTATCCATCACACAGAAACCTAAGGGAAACTGAGTAAACCAAGACAGTAAATTTGTCAGTATTCTGTCTTCCTAGAGTGATTCCAAAATCACTTATACACTCTTTTGTTGTGAATCCAAGCATCAATTCTAAATCAAATTTGAAGTTCTTTAATAATGAGTGTAGTTAGAAATGTTGATCTGTGCAAAAGATTGTAGAAAAGCTGAGTTTACTTCAAAAGATATTCATGGAAGCATTCTAATTTGGGGGATAAAGCAAAATGGTTTTCATCATTAAAAGCAAATGAATTATTTTATATTTCATCAGACCCTTTAATTCTTTTCACAACTTTCTGCATGATTGCAATAGCATCTCACATACTATAATGTACCCAAAAATTATGGATTCATAGTTTTTATATACAGGGATGACTAACTATTTGGCTGCTGCAGCAAGGAGAGCATTGGTTTTGTTTATCATAAGACAGGTGATATGACCTGAGGAAATAGTCTCAAGTTGCATTAGGTGAGGTTCAGAGAGAACATGAGAAAGAATTTCTTCACTCAGGAGAATGGTCAAGCATAGAACTGTGTTGCCCAGGAAGATGGTACAATCCCACTCCCTGGAGGTATTTTAGAAATGTGTGGACATAGCACTAAAGGTACACAGTATAGGGATGTGGCTCAATAATTCAGCTTACTGGTTGGATTTGGTGATCTTGAAGATGTTTTCCAATTTAGATGGTTCCAAAATTCTATGTTTATCACATGACATGCAGAACTGAGCAAGGCCTGACTTTGTGTTTGAGCTGCAGCAACTATTTCTAATGTGCATATAATCTTATGTTATTTTTTATCTCTGAATTGATCTACCTACTACTCTAAATCTAGAATCTTATGCTAGTTGTCATTGTGGTTTCAGATTTTTCACTGTAAAAGTTCTTATTCATTTAAATAATAACAAAATGCTGTTAGGAATAGGCCAAGCTACACAATAGATCTCTTAATGGCAAATTTCTGGTGTCCAGGAGATTTTACTAGAAAGACCATTGATGCATGCTCTTCCTTAGACATCTGCTGTTGGCTGCTACTGGGAGAGACTACTGCGCTACACAGACGTTTGGTCTGACCTGGCACAGCTGTTCTTATGCATAATACAATAAGCTAAATCCATCTTATTCAGTAAACTAAGGATTAGAATTATAAATACATGGCTTGTAAGAGCTTTTCAGGGTTCTTTTTGAAATCCATTCTCCAAACATAATCTAGATTTTTTTGTTCCAAGATATCTTAAAGCTCAAAAGCTCAAACTGTAAGTGAACCAAATAGCTCTGTAACTGACCTGTCCTTGTAAGAATTTACGATTGCTTCAGAGTGCTTCTGGTTTCCAAGTAGTGCCTTTAATCAACATGATCGTATTGTAAACTTTTGATGACCAATACAAATATGAAATATCCATGAGTCACATTAGATCTCTGAATAAAATCATTAGGCATTCATCAAATTGAAATTTATAGATGCAATTAATTTGTTTGATCATCATTGTCTAATTTTAATCTCCTTAGTACATGACATTCATTTTATACAGTACTAAATTCATAGTGCTGTGCCATATAAATGAAATTTCTGGCAGAAGTCTAAATGTATTATATCATAGGTGTCTGATGCAGAGATTCATTTAGGCTTCATGATGACAGTATCATGTTTTTCTGATAAGAGCTATCTTGTATAAGGTGATGTTTAGTGGCATCCCAATTATCAGACTGAAAGCCATTCAATCTTGCTGTTTCATTTGACATGAAATTTTGCAGTGTGTGGCAGAGAATAATCTAGATAATGTAATAAAATCCTTATTTTGAATTCTATATACAGTGATTACTGTAGTCAGTGAAGAAGTATACTAAATGCAGAATAAGACATACAAGAATAATGGCCAAATCCTACATTGTGTAGTTTAGATACAACAAGTGCGATTGAAGGCTACTTGAACTTACAGCAGGTGCAGAAAAAATAGAACAGTTAAGAGTATTGTGTGCTTTTCTGGCCTTTAAAATATAAAAGCAGTTCTACTAGTCTTCTTAATTAGTCAGGTGTTTTTAAATTATTAGAAATGAATTTTTAGAGAACATTCATCAAATATTTGATGTGTAATCATTTGTTTGACATTTAATTATTTCAGAGCAAATCCTCATTTTGTTTTTGTTTTATTAATAACGTATCTAATATTTGATAAGCCGTTAAAGAAACTATGAAAATAAATGAGTATCAATATTCAAATAAATTCAGCTTTATTAAATGTCAGACATATACTGAAGTTCTCTATTTGTTTTAAAATTACTATATTTTTTACTTTTGGAAAATGTTTGCTGATTATCTCTCCAAGAATGAAATGAAGCTCTTTATATTTTATTCATAGTGTATTTTATTCAGTCCTGTTAAAAGTCAGAGAAAAAAATGTGTGTGGTCCTGACAACTGACAGGTTGAAAAAAAATGTGTTCTCAATAGTGCAGTCGTACTCTTTTGATGAATACTGACCTATAGAAGTTTAAATTAAGTAGGATTTAGTTGGACATTTAGGTTTGAAATGTTCAGTTTACAGTAAAAGTATATACTTACCTTTGCATTTGGTTTTGAATACAAAGTCACAACTGAATCCAGAGCATAATTAATTCTATAATTTTATAGTAGTTCAAAAAAAGTTCTCTTTGAATGAAAGAAAGCAGGCAAGCCTCTCTTAAAGTAGTGTATTTTTCATTATTTACTCCAAAAAAAATAATTAAAAAAATGGTTTTAGTTATGTTGAATTATCAAGACAATCTGCAGCTAACTACTTGCTATTCCTTTGTTCTATGGAGTAATACTGTTGTATGGGGCAGTGTCCTCAGTGTTAATATACAAGGGTTGCTCTGAAAGTATTACCACCTGTTTTGTTATGTTGTCCCACAACATCAGAGGCAGATGTTGGTTGTGTGACAGTAGAGGCTGGACCTTCCCACTAATATTCCATTACATTTTGTTGCCATGTGACAGATGGCAGCAGCAGGACAGTCTAACAGAATAGTATCTGATGTGGAGGTGCATAGGAAGCAAAGATGTGAAGTTGAATTCCTCCATGCAGAAAAATTGTACCCACTGACATTCATCAACTCTTAGAATCATAGAATCACCAAGATTGGAAAAGACCTAAAAGATCACCCAGTCCAACCGTTCATCTATTCCCAATAGCTCCTACTAAACCATGTCCCTCAACACAACATCCAGTCTTTCCTTGAACACCCCCAGGGTCGGTGATTCCACCACCTCCCTGGGCAGTCCGTTCCAGTGCCTGACCACCCTTTCTGAAAAGTAATACTTCCTCATGTCCAGCCTGAATCTCCCCTGCCGCAGCTTGAAGCCATTCCCCCTGGTCCTATCACTAATGACACGAGAGAAGAGGCCGACCCCCAGCTCACTACAGCCTCCCTTCAGGAAGTTATAGAGAGCAATGAGGTCTCCCCTGAGCCTCCTCTTCTCCAGGCTGAACATTCCCAGCTCCTTCAGCCTCTCCTCATATGGCCTGTGTTCCAGACCCCTCACCAGCTTTGTTGCCCTCCTTTGAACACGTTCCAGGGCCTCCAATGTCTTTCTTGCAGTGAAGGGCCCAAAACTGGACACAGTACTCGAGGCCTCACCAGTGCTGAATACAGGGGAACAATCACCTCTCTGCTCCTGCTTGCAACACTGTTTCTGATGCAAGCCAGGATGCCATTGGCCTTCTTGGCCACCTGGGCACACTGTCGGCTCATGTTGAGCCGAGCATCAATCAATACCCCCAGGTCCATTTCCTCTACGCAGTCCTCCAGCCACACCGCCCCAAGCCTGTAGCGTCGCCTGGGGTTGTTGTGGCCGAAGTGCAGGACCCGGCATTTGGCCTTGTTGAAACTCATCCCATTGGCTTCAGCCCAGCTCTCCAGCCTGTCCAGATCCCTCTGTAGGGCCTCGCTACCCCCAGGCAGATCCACACTTCCAGCCAATTTGGTGTCATCTGCGAATTTACTGAGGGTGCATTCAATGCCCTCATCGAGGTCATCAGTAAAGATATTGAAGAGGACAGGCCCCAGCACTGACCCCTGGGGAACACCACTCACAACCGGTCGCCAGCTGGATTTGACTCCATTTACCACCACTCTCTGTGCCCGGCCCTCCAGCCAGCTCCTTACCCAGCCAAGAGTGTATCCATCCAAGCCTCTGGCTGCCAGCTTCTGCAGGAGAATGCTGTGGGAGACAGTGTCAAAGGCTTTGCTGAAGTCTAGGTAGACCACATCAACAGCCTTTCCCTCATCCACCAGATGGGTCACTAGATCATAGAAGGAGATCAGGTTGGTCAAACAGGACCTGCCCTTCACGAACCCATGCTGGCTAGGCCTGATCCCCCGGTCACCCTGCACATGCCGCATGATCTCCCTCAAGACAATCTGCTCCATAACCTTCCCTGGCACCGAGGTCAGGCTAACAGGCCTGTAGTTCCCTGGATCCACCTTACGACCTTTCTTATAAATGGGAGTCACATCGGCAAGCCTCCAGTCTTCTGGGACCTCACCAGTCAACAAGGAGCACTGATAGATGATGGAAAGCAGCTCGGCTCTCACCTCCGCCAGTTCCCTCAGCACTCTTGGGTGGATCTCATCTGGCCCCATCGACTTGTGACAGAACTCTTCCTGAGCATTCATGGAGACCAAGCTGTGGATATGAGCACAGCGAGGTGGTGGTGACAGCAACAGTGTGTCACCTCCACTGGCGCGGATTTTTACAAGCACAGCATTCGGGCTCTTGTTCACTGTTGCATAGCTATTAGTGGTGAAAAACATTGCAGAACAGTGTTTTGTTGCTGCAAATCTTCTCTATCAAATAATGATGTTGTGCTCTTTGTGTAGGTTGCATTTCCCATGGAAATAACTAGGAGGCATTACATTCAGAGCAGCCTGTGTATTTTGTCCTTCAGAGAGACACTTCTATTATCAAGTGTTAGCATAGATGCATTCCTACTTGTATATTTGTAAGAAATTTGTTATCTAAATTGAAATCTTATATATTCAATGAAAAATGCTGCATGAAGAAAATATTCTTTCTTGATTTTCAAAGAGGGTTCCTTTCTTCCTTTTTAAACAGAACATACACACTTCATGCTAATTTCTTGTGTTATTGTGTTCCAAAATATATTTTTTCATCAGTTTTAAACATTAATTTGTATTTTTTTATGAAACTAGCTCAAAATTAAGTGCCTTTTTCTGTATTTGGCATTCTGAGTAGATATGAATTATCCGATAAAAAGGATCTTTGTTCTTTAAAGCTGCTATTTTGCTGTTCTGTAAAACCAATATTGTACAAACGTTAAGATTCAGAATTTTTTTTATCAGCAGATAGGAGGACTGCAGATAACTGGCTCAGGTACTAAAGAACCACCATAGCCAAAAAATCACATAGTTACAGTAATTGGATGGTAATCAGGATTGATGTTAATCAATCTGTTTAGCAGACTGTAAGTTACTTCCTATACACATGGTCTTTACCAAAGAAAATGTACTACAAGTGAAATGTTGCTTCATCTTCTCTTGATATATCTGAGGCATCAAGTTTTGTATCTATACATATTTTAAGTACTTGGAGTAAATTATCAGGTGATTCGCATGGTTTATGTTTTATTAGAATGAAATGATTCAATTTTAGTGGAGTGTACAGTTAGAAATCCCCAATGATTGTCCAGTCTAAACTCTTGCATAAGACCTCACTAAATTCCTTCTCTGCATCTGTATTGCAGTTTCTGTAGAGCCATCTGTACTCGGTTTAGCATCTACAGCAATGGAAAATTCCCTCTTCTATTACTAAATTTTTTCTCTCATGCTTATCTGCAGCTGGAATTTATCCAGCTTCAATTCCCACTGGCTCATGTTTTGACTTTTAAATGATAAATTTAAGTCTTCTCATGCAGAAGTTGTGAGGTTTTTTTTTATTTGTCAACTAAATTAAGTCTTTAATCTATTTTGTTAAGCTTCAGAGTTCTACAGCAAGGCTGTGTCTGAGAGTATAAAAGGCAGATTACCCCTACAAATACAACCAATACAAAATTGTAGCTTTTCATTGAATCTTTGAGGTCATTTTGCTTGTTTTGTGTGGAAAATAATAACATGCAAAAATACTGTTGCCTTGAGAGCACATGCAAGCTTTTATGTTTATATATTTCCTCTATTTATCAAGTTTAAGAGCTGCTCAGTTCAGGTAGAATGTGTGACTGGTCTATTAGAGCAAGAAAACAAACCTTTGACATTCCAGATGCATTGGTTTTTTCAAGAATTTACAGTGGAGTATATGTAACGCTAGGATTGTTAAGTGTTCATTTAGTTTATCAATTTTATTCTTTCCTAATACAAAAGCTTTCCACACTTTGTGAAAATCTCCTATGCACTGTAATGCATAAACTCCTATGCAATGTACTGCAATTTTCTACACTTTCTATTATGAATCAGAAAGTATTAAATATGTGGTGTAGACTAAATTCTGTTATCAAATTTAAATGCTTAGTCTCTCTGAAAATCAGTCTAATTTTTGGATCAGATAAGTATTTCAGAGTTGTTGCCTTGTCTTTCAAGCTCTGATAACTGCGACTCTGAGGTACCACATAAACCTGCAGATATCCTGTGAGAGATAAAATGGACTTTTTTCCCTCCCTAATCTCTTAGCTTGATCATATATCTATTTTAACCATCATAAGCTTGATATGCAACAAAGATTGACTTTAGCCTGTTTATAGCTCGAAATCTGTCTCGTGAATATTTGTTCTACTTCCAGAAACTGTGCTGTGTTTTTAGCAGAGCCCTAGAAGCAGTATGAGATAGCAAATCTTTTTCTAGAATGATCTGTGAGGTTGTGAATACATCTGTCAGAGGTACTGATGTGTTTGTTTGGGGAAGTACAAAAAGATGTTACATGCTTTTGTATAGAACTTTTGAGCAGTTTTCGAGTTTTTCAGGTTAAAATCAGCAATGGATTTAATCACTGTAAGTGTAAGATTTAATGCTTTTTCTTACTAATCCTCCATGGAAATGCTTTGATAAACTGCAGGATAATGTGTTGCCTGTAGCATCCCCTTTCATTGTTGACAAAATTTCCTATTAAATTCTAAATGCGCTTAATAAGATCATTTGAAACTGTTGTCATATTTATGTTCTGATTAAGCTGCTTTCCTTAAATTAAATCTGCCACAGTCCCCCACAAGGTAATGTAGTATTTTAGTTCAGTCAATAGAAATTTTAAGGTAAATGCATTTTCAAAGTGTCTTCTTTATTTGTGCTTGTAAATGTAGAAACTGAAGTTACACATATCATATTAAAAACCCTGTGTTTTATTTTTCATTCTGGTATGTGGGAATAATATTAGGCCAATACAGGTTCCTTAATGTCAGGCTTTGATGTTACTGATTGTGATGAGTAGCAGATGTAAAAGTTTGCACAGTCAGTAGGTGTGTATGTCTATTTTTGGCATAAATATACATCTTACTGTAAAAGTAACTTAAAAATAAGTGAAGTTTTTTGGAGTATATTCTATTTTTCTGTTCACTTCTGTTCACTTTTCTGTTCTATTTCTTCATATTTTCCTGTTCACTCTTAATCTCTCATGTTAATTTGTGATCTCCTTGTCTTACCTGAAGTTATAACCATATCTGGGGGCACTGGCAAGAAGAAAACCACATTATATTCTTTTATCCTTTAACTCTGAAAGTCCCCTTCAGTTAGCTGCTAGGATATTTTAGCATGCAATGCAGGTCAAAACGAAAAAGGTTGCTGAGTGTTTTCACAGTAATTATTAACTTATAACTTCACTGAGTAAGATTATTTCAACTTGAAATCATTGATTTAAGAATTATATATGGATATTGAATAGATATGCTAATAGTACATAAACATTTCAAAACAAATTTTCAAAGCTATTTGGGAAGAAGAAAAATAATAATACTCCTTATATGATTGTTTTCATGTTCTTGTATTTCATGTTCTCAGCATGAGAACACTCTTTCCTCCTCAGCTCTACAGCCCACTATTCAATTTGGCTCCGGGCAGACCTGATAGTGGCCTTTCAATATCTAAAGGAAGATTGTAAGAAAGGAGAATCTCTTTAGCAGGGTTTTTTTTGTGATAGAACAAGGGGAGATGGAGATTTAGACGGGATGTAAGAAAAATGTTCTTTATTGTAAGGGTAGTGAGGCACTGGAATGGGTTGCCCAGAGATGCAGTGGATGCCCTGTCCTTAGAGATACTCAAGGTCAGGCTGGACAGAACTCTGAGCAACCTAATCTAGCTGCAGATGTTTGTGTTCACTGTGGGGGAGTTGGACTAGATGATTTTTAAGGGTCTCTTCCAACACAAACAATTCAAGGATTCTATGGTGATTCTGTAACGAAGGTCAGATATATTTGAGAAATACATAATGTCTCTTGGGACTTTAGGTTTTCCTCTGTGATTTAACAGGTTCAAAAACTGGAAATATCTGGTCACTTGGAAAGAGCCCTACCAGAAGAAATTAGGAGACAAAATTGAATTCAGTGTAGATTTTTTCTGCCCTAGTCCCTGCTTAGTCCTCCCTTGAAGACTTTGGTTGACTCTGCTTTGGCTGTTTTCTTGCACTTTCCATCCCTGAGGATTGGTTTAGGCAAGAATTTTTATTATGAATTTTTTTTAATTTAAAAATAAGTAAAAGACCCTATGGTCTCTCATTCTTCTTTCTGGATTTGCCAAGTTGATTCTTATCCAGTATGTGAACATAATAATATTCCGATATTACTTGATATTTTTCTGTCACAATATCAGTCTTAACCGACCATGGGATTTCTACTCTCTGAGGATTCTTGTGAATTTATTCATGCTGTAAGATATACATAAATAGTCTCCCTTCAGAATGATTCTTTTAATGAAACTGAAGTTTCCATTCTGAGATAACAAAAAAAGTGTGTTCATTAACACCCTATTTGACCGTTTCTCATGATGCAGTGGTAGTTTGCATCTCACTATGTCTCTATAAAGAGATGGTAAGAATAAGTGCAATTAATTAAATTCACCTGTTGCATGAAAAGTTCTGTTCACTTACCTATTGATAGATTCCTTCTGTTGAACACAGTATTAAACATTATATATTTTTTCCATGATGCGTTTAGATGCTTGATTCAATTTTTCATTTAGGAAAAAAATATTCTCTTAGGAGATGAAAAAAAGTACTTAATTCCACAGCAGTTCTTAATTTCATTTATATTGAAAATAAGAATGCTTACTAAATGTCGTTTAATTTTATTATGCTTTGATGTCATTATTTATCTATATATACTTATTGATTCATCTATTTTCCTTTTCCAGAACCCTCAGATATCACAGTTTTGGTAAATTAGTTTGAACTTTTTAACTATTCCGTCAGTTTATTAGCCTCATGCCTGTCAGTGTTCAAGAGACATTTAGATAATGCTTTCAGTAATACATGCTTTAACTTTTGGTCAGCTTTGAAGTGGTCAGGCAGTTGGAACTAGATGAGCTTTGTAGGTCCATTCCAATTGAGCTATTTTATTCTTTTTAGCATTGAAATTCACAAATCTTCTAATATTGTTGTATTTTATTCTATCAGCAGCAGTGAAATATGCCTAATAGTTTTTTTGTAATGTATTTTCATTCCATATCACAGAAGCAGTTCCTTTTTTATCTACCAGTTTTCATTAGAATTCATATATAGTTTGTTTATACTCTAGCTTTGTCAAAAACTTGTTGCTGTCACTCTGCACCCACTGACATAATTTAATTCTAGTTCTGCTTTTGCTAATGAATCAAAAATTCCAAACGTGGTACATGTAAAGGGATGCCTTCAAACCCACATATGACACTCACAAAAATCTCTGAAAAGAAGACAGTAAGAATATGTATACGTATGGTTTTTTAAGATCTTTTCAATCATTTGTTGCTGTTGTTTAGATCTTTTATAACTAGTGAGTCATGTTTTCGGTGTAACAATCTGCTAACAGCAAAGACAGGTTTCTTAAATAATTAGGTTTTTTGAGAGGAATTTGGTGAATTTAGGCAAAATTATATTTTACAGTGCTGAAGTTGCTATTCAGTGGTATCAGCTGTTTTATGTAATACGTTTTTCTCTAGCACAGTGATTTCCAACAAGCAGGGAATCTTCTGAATCTTATTTGACTTCTGAAATTCACTTTCAAAGAAGGTTAAGATAAATTAAAAAACAAATAGAAGATAAAACTAAATGTTGCAGAAATTAATGCCACCAATATAGAGTACATATAGAGTACAGTATTTTGAGAACATAAATAAAATGTAAGATATGCTAAAACCAAAGACTACATATGATTTAGCTTAAACAAAAACAAAAACAAAAACAAACAAAAAAAAAAAAAAACAGAAAAAAAAGTAATAAATCTTTGGAAAAAAAAGAATACACAAATCTCTGAAGGTGTGCTTAATTGCTTTTTAATTTTTTTTGTTTAGTTCTCCTCTCAGTATTTGGTATGAGAAGGCAGTGGATCAAGTCCAGTTCTCTCTCTCAGTGGCTGTTTTTAATTGTTCTTTTACTAATATTTTCTTTTTAAAAAATTGTATGATTTGGGTATGAGGCCATTTCCCCTCATCCTGTCCCTGTCACCAGTGAGAAGAGGCCAACCTCGCTCTCACTGTAATCACCTTTCAGGTATTTGAAGAGAGCAATAAGGTTTCCCCTCAGCCTCCTTTTCCCCAAACTAGGAACAAGAATATTAAGTTTGTGTGGGTAAAGATGAGTGTAATCATAAAATTATGTACAGATAAGAAAAATAATTTGGAATGTTATGTAACTGTATAAAGTAATTGTTGTTGCTTGGGGAAAAATGTTACATATACAGCTGCTGATTCCCTGAGTTCAGCAAGACCAGAGATGGTCTACCCTGCACACCAACTAGGTGCCTGCAGCCAAAAGAGTTTGCAGCATCTTGATTGTTAGGCAGTATTTACTGGCTCCTGCTCAGTTTTCATTGGCAAATTGGACCTCCACTTAATAAATGTTACACATCAAACTTGAAAACATAAAAATGCTCTTTTGAATTATGGGTTTTTGTCTTTGTTTTATTGTTGTTTTTTGTTTGTTTGTTTGTTTCCAAATAAGGACCTATTAAAGCTTGAATGATGTTATTTATTTGGATAATTACCTTAAAAATGTTTTTGGTGAAGCTGTGTTGGTTTCTGCTAACTAACTACTGCAAGGATTTTTCATTCTCTATGTATGGGTATTCAGAGAACTGTGAGATTAAATTTGAATTTGCCATGTGCAGAACTGTCATTATTGTTTCTATGCTTAAGGTTGCAAGCTCTGTTTTTGGTAGTTGGTCTGCTACAGATTCTTCCCTATCTTTATTTACATAGGAAAAAAAAAAATCAACAGTGTAGAAAGTTAACTGTGTAAGTTGGCTTGGAAATTTGGAAGTTCTAAAATATTGAGAACTGCTGACAAAATACTGAAAGCATAGCAGTGGATGACAAACCCTTAGGGTCTAGAATTTAGAAAACCAAGAGTTTTGCAAAAGCCTTTCTAGTCTCTTTGTAATAATACTTGAAAAGCAGTTAGCTCTGGAATCAAAGGCAGTTGCATCAATGATGAAAAGTACTGCGCATTTTATGTCTGTGAGGGTATTCTGGCTTTAATATGCATGCATTTTGTAATAAAACAAAGAATTCCAGTGCAAAGTCTTTGATTCTACAGATCACTTTTTTGAAGTATTCTGCTGCTTTTGTTTATCAAGGACAGCAATCAGAAATCTGAACACAGTTTAGGACCTTAAATTCATATAGCCATGTTTTCATTTAAACTGTAGTATTGCTAAATAATTGAAATAAGTCCTAATTGGTTTGCAGTTGAAGGGTACAAATGAAAAACCTATTGAAGGTAATGGGAAAGAGACTGTTGGCTTTGTAGTAAGCCCTAAGGACACAGCTTAATACAACACCAAACAGTGTTTCATAGGAAAACACAGGACAATATTTGGCAGAGGTGGATTTTCAGCAAGCTTCTGGAACCAAAATCAGTAACAAAATGTCATTCTGTGTCATGGTGTTTTATAAATTAAAAATAATTATATGAGCTTACCAGTATTATAATTCTCTTAATGTCCCTTATGTTCAGAAATGGTTTTCCGGACTCTTGATTCCATAGTTAGAGCAGAAGAATGTTTTTACAGCCACACAGCATTAAATACATGTCTGGTTTCTTGTGCCTGGGCAGATAATTTTGAAACACTTGTAGTAGATATTCTCAAGTACACTCTTAGATTTTGTATTGGTTAGGTAGCATATTCGTTGAAGTAATCACTAACATCTCTTGTTAAGGAGTATAACCAAGACAGTCATTGTAAGAGACTTCTATCCTTTCACAGTATTGTACTGGTCTGAAGAATTCATTGATCCATAGTGAAAAGTCAGAGGGAAACTTGAGGTTATTTTCAACCACAGCGTTAGGATCGTAATTTGCACAATGCGTGAACCCTGCAAAGGACTTCATTATGAATCTTCTGCTCTCTCTCACTTACAATTATGATTTACCTGTTAAAAGTCTGTGTTTATTGTATTCTATGATTCTATGAATTGTTTTCTACTTGTATTGATCCTAGAAACCTAACTATTTCGGGTGAGTTTTAAACATCTGTCATGCTCATAGTCATGCACAGCAACATGTCACAGTTCTGTTTAACATGATAAGGAGGCACAAATTCCGTGTTATATATCTGCATTTTTGCAGAAAAAAATAATTAAGTTCATTGTATTCCTCCTTTTTTAAGTTTTTGGGGTGTTTTTTTTTTGTTTTGTTTTGTTTGTTTTTTTTTTTGCAGAAGCAAGTAATTCTTTACTCAGTTGAAAGTCTATTAATACCTTTTTCTTACTGACATAGTCCAGTTTCTTTAAATTTCAGATTTGCACTTGTGGAAAAGATAAATAATAAATGAAAAAAAAAAACCAAAAACCACAGAGATTTATGATACTAAATGAGTAAGGAAATGGGTGGAAGTTGCCAACAAAACTCACAACTCTCATAAGCCTTTGTAAAGAAAGGTAAAATATTAATTAAGAATATAAAGAATATAGCTAGAGCATAGTGAACAAGTTGTATAAGAAGCTATCAACATGCAAATTCATATTGTAATGTAAAATTTCATGTACTTTTTATCATGACACAGAAGTAGTTAATACTAGAAAACTAACTTCAAAAAAAGGAATTTGGTTTTACATATGTATGAATTTTAGCTCTCAAGAGAGCTTAGTTTTTGGAGAGGGTTGTGTAACTACAGGAATGTGTTGGTGTTTGTTACACATAGTCTAGAATTTCATTTGAATTCTTTATTGAATGGTTTGTGGCATTGAGGAAGAAAGCAAATGTAAAATATCTAAAAATTATTTTTCTGTTCTGGGAGTAAAGTTAGTAGGAATAATTTGAGGTGAACCATATTAGTAGTAAGTGGGTGAAAAGCTATTTGAAATTCAGAGTTAGTTCATTTTCAGATTGGTTTTTAATTCTGAGTATTGAGAGCCATCTTCTGGCCGCACTTGTTAGTGCACATCCATGATGCTGATTTTATGGCAGCTAAAGGACTTTGGCTATAGAACATTTTGAACAATGAAAATTAAAAATAAATGTACTAATATTAATTGTTCTCTGCTTTGAAATATTTTTTTCATGAGTAATGATTAAACACAATGTCTCTGTGGGGCAGGAGGACATAAATACATTCTACTTCCTACATCTTGTAGCATCTTAAGCTGGGAGGTTGTCCATACAACAAATGGATAGAAATAGCTTCCCTAAGTCATAATTTACATTGCTAATCTTAGATGGATGAATTTTGAATGGTCTCCCTTACAGTGCTTGTGTACTTTCAGTGCACTTGGTCTACATATTAGTGGTAGGAACATCAGGAAATGAAATGCTTCAGGAAACTTCACATGTGGTACTGAAAAAAAAAACATAGGAAAATCTGCTTGACCTGAAGGACTGTTTCTTTACATTCATAGGAAATTTTGAAGATACGTTACTCCTCCCTTTCCTTCCATTTTTTCTTCCTTTTCTCTTTTTGCATACATTAGTGGGTGACAGTATAAAGCACAACTTGTAAAAGTTGCATGTGTAGTAACCATAATGTATAATAGACATTTATAATATATAGATGTATGATGTATATATAATAATTTAATAAGTATACATTATTATTACATAATAATGTAAACTTGCTGAAAATAAAAATTCTTGAACCAATCCATGTTTTAGCAAGCAAGCTAAAAATTTTATCTGGCAATTTAAACAATTTATTTTCCACATGTGTTAGAAAATAATTGTTTTGATTACTGGAATAGTTGATAGTAAACGAAACAGTCTCCAATATTTGTGTTAGTGGAAATCTTTTTTTCTCTCTGACTGAATTTGTATACTGAGGACTCTCAGAGAACTTTGGCATTTTACAGACACTCGATCCGTCATTCAGAAAAGTCATTAATTTTACTCTCAAACTAAAAATATAATCAATAATCTTACAAATTTGCACAGATAAGAAAAAACCACTTAATGACTGCTTGCATTTTTTATTATTAGGGGAAAAAAAAAAATTGAGATTTATAAGGAATTGAATTCCACCATTTGGGATTAAGCAAAAGCAGTTTGGGAAAACTTCAGTTATACAGTGTTCTGATCAATTTTATAACACTGCCAGAAATTGTTTGTTGTCATACTTTTAAGTAGCACTATGACCTATAAGGTTATGACAGAGTCTGTGAATCAATTGCTTAGCTTTGTCTTGGTGAAGAAAGAATGGTGGGAATGTAACATTTTATGGGGAAGTGCATGGTTATATTTGGGAATTCTGATGAGTTGGAAATGAATTTCTGATAAATAATGCCCCCAGGTAAGTTGCTACTATCACCAATAGAAAGGATGAAAACTCTCCATTCCTTATTTTTACTGTAACATTCCTTGGTTCTGTTGTATTCAGGCATTTAAAGCAATAGAACGATCTGATTAATTTTCACGTGTTGGGCCATTAACTTTTCAATTGTTTCTTCAGTTTCTTAGTGATAGCACATACTCAGTATCAGAATAAGCAGAGATTAGTGTGAGGGCAGATAATGCAAATTCAAGTTGGTTCCAAGTTACTGTGTTACTGTGAATGATAAGAGCTATTGTTGATAAGCCTCACCTGCAAGTGTTGCATTGCCACTTGAGCTGGTTACAGTAGAAATTTGTTGCAATGTAAGATTCTTTGTGGGTCTATTTTGTCTAATTCTCTCATGGATAATTTTTGGTCATTAATCTAAATCTAGAATATGACCCCTGAGTGGTTTCCATGGTGACTTATCATGCAAGTTTTAGGAGTCTGCACATTATATCTACATATGCATGTTGCATCTGAATTCCCGTTGCTGGGGTTCAGCACATTTTGGGCAGCCAAGAGAATGACTGAGCTCAGCCTGGGGCAGAAATGGAGCAGGCAGGGAATTGCAGGAATTCTGCAACCAAGCCTCTGCTGCCAGACCACTGTGAGGATTGTTGGGACTCCTACTTCAGTTGTGCAGATCTGCATGAAGGCATTTAAGTATTGGTGTCATAATCTCAAACTGAGCTGTGCCAGAGCAAGCTGCTGGCAAGGAGGTGTATCTCAAATGGTCGGGCGCTGTCTTTACTTTCTAGCAGCACTTCTCCGAATCAGACAACATTAGCTGGCCATTTTATCAGCTTTAGTGGTGTACAGATTAAACAAATATGATGGAACTATGTAGTTATCTCAAGTGATGTGTTCTGTAGTAGAGTAGGAAATCTTTTCTAGCTTGCTCTCAAGATGAAAAGGCAGTGCCAAAAACTGTAAGTCATCAATCTGTTTCTATAAATCAGATTAGAAAGTCTGTCTGATACTATCACAGATGACAGGTACAAGAGGTTTTCCTCTGGTGAATGGTCATTTGGAATAGAGAAAATAACAGCAATGCATAAGCATAGCCTCTGGGTTTCTGTTCTGTGTAAAATTTGTGTATCAAGATAATTAGCCATTTCATACTTGGAGCTCAAAAAAAGAAAAAAAAAAAATTAAAAAATTAAAAATTACCTGAAATCCTCAAATACAAATTAACTAAAAGAAGTACTTCTGTTGAGTAGCTTCAGAAGTTTAGATTTAAACATGTAAGCCAGTTTCTAATGGTGCTTAATGATATAATGATATAATTGCTTTATAATATACTTAATATAATATTTTATATTATTTATTGATATTATTATTTTGTATTGTTTACATTACTTTTATATGTCATATGATATTTTATGCTGGCTTTCAAAGTGCATGAGAAAATCAAGCAAAATAATAAAAGCTTTAGAAATGTTTGGCATGCTTATCCAATTAAAAACCCATAGGGATTGCACAAATCAAAGATTCTCCATTCCTTTTAATCTGATTTTAATTCTGAAGTCAGTAATAACATCTTGAAACCACTGAAAACTGATATCCTGGTGATGATTTTATGGTAAATACGTGTAACAAGACTCCACAAATGTGACAATTGCCTTAGAACTAAGCTGTGGTATTGGGTTCACTTCTTTGGATTCAGACGAAGTTTCTCTTCCTCCATGTTGCAAAGCTATTACTATATCTTGAAAGTGATTGTAGTTTGTTGAAGTGTTATTTTACATAGATGGGACTAGTTTTCTTTCTTAATGTAAGGGATGAAAATCCTCTTAATATATTTTTTTATTTCAACTCCAGTTATTTCTGTCATTGAACAGTATAGAGATACTCAGTTCTGAAATGTTATTGCTTACTTCAAGCAGTGAAATATACAGATAAATTAATTTTAACGGAATTGTTTAGTATTTGCTTTTTTCTAAGTCCTAACCCCCCAGCAAATGGAGCATTACAGATACAGATTCAAATTTTTTTGCAAAGCCTTTTGAGTTTGGACTGCTCTTGAAGAAGGCAGGGCTGTGAAATGAAGCATGTGAAGGATGTAATGATTAGAACAAATATGGCTATTATACAGAAAACTTAATATAATTAAAAGATTAAAGAAAATGAAACTTACAGTACAGTTTTTAACTCTTTTGAACTGTTATTAGCACTAATGTATGCACATTAGGTAAACAGATTATGAAAAATGGAAATGAATCCAGGCTGGAGAGGGACTGGCAAACCAGCACAGCAACCCTCTTGTCACTTGTGTACTGCTGTGCACTGCACTGAGAAAGTAGCAATCTCCTTTCTCCCCCTCTGCTAGGTAATTAAGTTGCCATGGTATGCTTGATATAAATGAGAATTTTTTTTTAATATACAGTCTGTCTGCTGTGTGGGCAAAACATTTAAACTTAGCTTGCTGAAGAAACTGTTTAGACTGCTTTAAAGTAATGGTGTATGAGTTACAGAATCTTAACAGTAGTTTTGACAGAGGATTTCTAATCTAGTTTGCAAACCGCAGACAAAGGAGATGGATGAATTGGCACAATACTTTTTCACTTTTTCACTTTTTCATGGTGCAAGTGTATTATAAAAATTATTTGCACAAGACAGTAAACGTTCCTTTACTGAAAAGATTGAGCAATGTGTGATTTTTACATGCTTGAAGAATGGTAGTGTAGCGTATAATTTCTCAAAGTCAAAATTAATTATACTTAATTGTGTCTTCTCTATGATTTTTAAACTTAACAATTATCTTGTAGGCTTCATGAAATATGAAACATAAAGCTGGTAATTGACATAAAATAATTGAACTATAAAGGCTGGATCTGTTGGTTGGTTTCCATTTCTTTGTTTTGCTGAAGTAGAGGAGAGGGCCACAATATTAAAACCTATTTCTTCCAGTGGATAGAGTTTAAAATCACAAGGGATCTTATAATTTAGCAGAGGTCTATGGAAATATGCCTTCATTTGGCATTGAATCTGGCTATGAAGTCAAGCTCTTTGAGCTGCTCCTTTCTTAAAGCAGCTGGTTTCATCTGGTAAAAAGCGTGATAGTTGTCCCTGTTTGACAATCAGTCTCTAAATTCCCAGGTCTGCTGGCCAAAAGAGCATAGTTATATAAACCTTTTTGTTACATCACTTATTAGGTGCTACTTCTGTGCCCTTTCAAGTGTGCAAAAAATTTGTGTTACCTTTGAAACTGACTTTGAACAATATTTAATAGCCCACAGGCTTCACAGTTAAGCTCTGACATTGAAGAGATTCTGAGAGAAGCTTGCTGGTAATTTAGAGTAAAACTAACAAAAGAGACAACATAGTTGCCAAAGGTGTGATAATAAGCTGACTGCAGCATTGATAATAAGTATTAGTCTTATGGAGGTCATTTCTAAGACACGTTCTTTTTCTCCTGAGAGTGGAGTAGGAAAAAATATGAACCAGTAAGATGAAGATAATTCTGAGAGAGATGAAGTTATGGAAATGTGACGGAATGTGCATTTAAGTCAGGACATGGGCACAAGGCACAAAAAATTCATGATGAAGCAGGTTTCAATGTGCCCAAGAACAGATCTGTTAGTTTCTTAAGAGATTTTTTTTCCCCTGTTAGTACTTTACCAGATAAATTATCACTCACAAATTGTGAGATGAGATCATGTGAACATTGTAGTATGGAAATACATAAATACCTAAACATTTTTATTTTCTTTCAAGATTTCTCAAAAGTGATTTTCTTTGCAAGATTTGATATTTGGCGAGAGTGAGCTACATTTCAAATCCTTAAAATTTTCTTACATAGGACATAGAAGGAATGAAACATACAGTTCTGATACTTGTTTAGTATACTGTTAGCAAAACAAAAAATGTGTGTTAACTTTTTATGGGATGCTAATTACGTTATGAATTTTCTTGCATTTTTTTAATCAACTAGGATACATCTATCAGAGCAAAAATATTTTAACATGCTGCAGATGTGCTGATATGCTAGTTTGGTTATCTTTTTTTCCTCTAAAAGTTGAGATTACGTGGTTCAAATAACTTAATGAATGGAGGGTACAATTTGACGTGTTTAATTTAAGAACTTGTACTACTTTTATTTCATTGACTTGCATTTTCCTTAACCAGTCCTGCTTGGCATTATGTTTACTTCTTCCATCTAGAAGCTAGAAGAACGGGGGAAAAAAAGCAAGCTGCGATGCCAAATCAAAAGGCATTTAATGCCTGTGGTGCCTTTCCTTTTAAAAGGAAACAGTTATTTTCCTGTTTTAAGATAAAATTTTAGCTTTTCATGGTCACCATGCTCATGCTAGTGTAAAACTGCTTGAAAACTGCATAGATTATTAATTCATACTTCACTCTTACAATTATCTGCAAACTTGTAAGAGAAATTCCATTCTTCTCAATAGTCTTTGAACGTCACTTTGCACAGGAGGGAAGTTGTGGCAGAACTTTTATAGCTTAGTTAGGAAATGAGAAATATACTTGATGTTCACAGATGCATTTGTTTTTTCTTTTAGGGGTAATAATGTATACTTTTGGTGAGGATTTGCACTAAAAATAATGATGAGAAGTCATAAGTAAGCTGCAGCTGTTCTGGAAAGACCTTGGGAACACTTTCTGCTTTAGGTGTCTCAGAGTAAAAATGCATCTAATATTTTCATCACTCAGCAGAGTGGCAGTTTTGAGTATTACAGAGAAGCAAAGGAGATTTTCTCAAATATAACAAATACATTTACAGAAACAATGCAATATCAACTTTCAATTGAAGCGGAAATATTGAAATCTCTGCACAGTTAAGCACAGAAACGAAAGGTTTAACTAGGTCTCCAGAGGATGTCAGTGTATGAACTGAAACTGGTACAAATTTATCCTGTCTGTTGCCATACTGCACTTGCATGGCATCAAACTCTCACTGTATCATTCTTCTCATTGCTGTATATCTTCCTTACTAGTTAATTTCCCATCAGGAAACAGAAAATGTCTTCTACTATCGGCAAATCAGACCAAGACTGATCACTCTGTGCACTCCAAGTGGTTAACAAATTTGACAGCAGGACTTCTTGTCTGAAGGGCAGAGTATAAATATTTTTCAGAATTTTTCTCCCCTCTGGGAGAACAGTATGGCTCTGAATTGATGAGAAAGAACATGAAGATTTACTTCATTTTGCATGCATTTGAAATTCATGTCATAAAATTAAATCCATTTTAATTGATGTGCATTAATGTCTTTATAAACTGGAATACTTTAACTTCTTTTTTAACAAGATTTGATATTATTTAGATATAGTTTTCTGCTCAATGTGAAGTCTAGATTTGCACTGAAGCAATGCAAAAATGTCCTTAAATGATATGTATTGTGTTTTCTTTAAACAATAGAAACGTGCTTATGATTTTACAAACTATGAAAAATATTATCAGCGATTCAAATGTGTTGTTATATTCTTCCTGTGTTTTCATTCATCTTTGGCGCTAAAGCTAGATTACTATGAACAACGTTTCCTTTGTGAACCTAGTGCAGATTGCTAGTTGTGTTTACACAGAATAATTCTTTTTTAATTTTAGACTCTTAATGCTCTTTATGAGTATCATTAATTCATATAGTTGTAAGGCACCTCTGTCTGGTTTTAACTGAATTATTAGGTTGCATTGGTCCACGTTGCAAAATTCTAATTCAAATTGAGTTAGTGTGTTATCTATACAAAGATAGACAGACTGGTTTTGGTGTATGTTCATTTGTTTTTTCCCTCTGGTGCAGGTAGGCATTAAGAGAGGCAAATCTGAGCCAGCAGTGCGCCCTGGCAGCCCAGAGAGCCAACCATACCCTGAGGTGCACCAGACCCAGCACTGCTACCAGGCAAGGACAGGGACTGTCCTGCTCCGCTCTGCGCTGTGTGGCCACACCTCCAGCACTGGATGCAGTACTGGGTGCCATCAAACAAGAAGGACCACAGAGTGTCCAAAGGAGGGCTGCAAAGATGGGAAAGGGGCTAGAGGCATGATGTGTGAGGAACAACCGAGGTCCCTTGGTTTGTTCAGCTCAGAGCAGAGGAGCTGAGGGGGAGGCTCATGGCAGCTTCAGCTCTTCACAAGGGGAGCGAAGGTGCAGCGCTGAGCTCTGCTCTCTGGTAAATGAGATAGGACCAAGGGAAACATATGAAGTTGTGTCAGGGAAAGATCAGGTTGGAGATTAGGGAAAGGTCCTTCACCAGAAAGTGGTGGGCATTGAACAGGCTCCTGAGCTGTTGGAGTTCAAAAAGAGTTGGGACAACTCAGCCATATGGTTTGAATTTTGTCTGGTGCTGTGTGGAGACAGGAGTTGGAATCAGTGATCCTTGTGGGTTCCTTCCAGTTTAGGATACTGTATCACTGCATGGATACATTACACAAGATAAAGTTCAGAAGAAAACCAGTTGTAATACTGTAATTCAGAAAATAACTCCTGGTTCCTGATGATTACACTTGAAGAACTATTATCTTTACATTGATAGAATGTACGGTGGAGGAATGTGTTTAAGCAAAGCAATCACACTACTCTCCTCTTTCTCCTTCAGAGGTATTTTTAGAGCACTTTATAGAACTTGAGATGATTTCAGTAAATTGATCAGAGCAGTAACTCATAGGTTTAAACAGTTCTAACTTTAATGCCCTAACTTAAATCTCCAGGGAGAGACAATTAAATTATTGACTCTTCCAGGAGAAATTCAAACTGATTCACATTTGTTTGCTAGAATTACCTTCTTCAAATACTATCTTGCTGGGTACCCACTAATTATAACTCAGTAAAATAGTGAGTGTTAGACAGAGATATTATATTGGGATAACTGTACAAAGTTAATAGCTAGATACAGTAAGAGACTGGAGATTTAGAGAATGAGTGTGCATACTTATTAAGTAGAATGGTATATCGGCCAGCCTACATTCATCCACAAATGATCAGTTAGGTCATGTAAGTCCTCTTTGTTGAGTAAAGCTCTCAGTAATATTTGAGTTCTTCACAAGAACCAGCCCCAGTGTGATCAGGCAGTTGATAACAATGCTGTTGTTCCCAGGGAAGGGCAAGGGAGGTAATGTGAGGGCATATCAGTACAGAAGCACTATCTCAGTCCAACATGTTAAACTGTTGTGTATATTTTTAAGGTGAGCTTCATGACTAGCTTTTTATATGTAACTTAGGTTTCTACTGCCAGATTAAACTGCAGCTTTATTTCTGTTAATACAAAATAGCCAGTGAACAAATATCCTGTCATGTGTAAAATAAACAAAAAACCAACTCTCTAGTTTCATAATTTCTAAGCCTGCAAACCCGCGGATGTTTAATGCCATTTCTCACAGTCCTCATATGTACAGATACGTCCTGTTAATTATATTTGTATTTATGGACAGGAGTAGGCCCAAAGATGGAATCTTCAACTTGTTTTTTCATTCTGCATTTCTCAGACCCTCTTCACTTCCTTAGTGGATCTTACTTTAATCTAATGAATTTTGAAAGGCATTCAGTATTCTTTAAATAAGTCAGGTAGAGCATATTCAGCATTACAACTAATTTGAATGAAATAAAGAAGGCTTTTGTCTTCTTGCAGCTTTAAGAAATGTAGAAGCTCAATAAAGGAGTTACAGCGATCTCTTAAGGAAAGATACAAATTCATTGTTTTGGAAATAACTGAACATTCATCACACAGTAGCAGCATTAATGGAAACAGCCTTCAGTACCTTATTTTGTTTGTTTTAGGTGTTTGTGATATCTACGTTGAGTGCCAGCACTCAGCAGATGAGGCCAACAAGGCTCATAATTTGTGGAGTGCTAGGACAATGCAAAGAACAAAGGATGAGAATAAAATGCTCAGCATTGCTCAAACCAGTGAACAAATATGATGGTGCATTCTGAGCAAAATGCAAGTGCTGCCCTATTGTGAACTCTGCAGAGGGAAAATTATGATGATTGAGTCTTACAATCAGAGGAGTGAGGTATTACTGCAGTAGGGCAATCGTGAGAAAAATCCTAGAATAGTCTGTGTAATTTCCTTTGCTAGAAGGAAATTCATTATTGTTAAAAAGTGTTATTAGGGGGGAAAAAAACACAGGAATTCAAAGTTGCAAACATATTTTCAAAATTCAGAAGCAGAACGGAAGAAGAAGTAATCTACAGAAAGAAAAATAAAATCTGATTTTATTAATTAATGGCAATCTTTGTTCAAGAAAAGTGTACCAGTCTGAGATCAGTGAAGATACTAACTTTTGTTTAACCTATTAAGAAGTAAATTATTGGTAGCTGCTTCTTGTAATCAAACTTTATTACCTTTTTTAAAGTTTTGTTTTGTTTTTTCTAGGTAAAACAAGAAAAAAAAGCTATGAGCCTATTGAAAGTTTAATTCTTGATGGTTTATTCAGGATAGATATATAGTTCAGATAAAAAGCATATGGTGCATGGTCTGTAGGAATGATAACACCTTTGGGATATCAGGTACAAGTAAAGGAAAGGAAGAGTAAGAAGGAAGTTATCTTTTTTGTTGCTGATTTAAGTCTTTGGTGAAATGCCCCAAGGCTTGTTTAAATGTTCAGGTGTCTGTTTGCTACATATACCTAATTTTTTGTCAAAATTAAGTACATTCCTCCATGTCTAATTATGACATTTTTAATGTCTTAATCAAGATGAGCATGAAATTTAGAACTTTTAAAGGAGAAATATGGGTGGCAGCAAGCTAAACTAGGAATTTATTTAATACATGGTTTATTAGATGCATGTGCACATATAAGCAGAGGTCATAAATCTGCAGCCCTCTTGAGTGATATGGGCGAGGAAGGAAAATCAATTCTAATCAGATGACCACTGCCCAGAGGTCATAACAAGTTCTCCATACACCTGAGGCACTTAGTAACATTTCATATAAATTTTAAACAAAACACTTTAGTCTGTAATAAAGAAAGATGAGGGATACTCTAGCATTTCATTTCTATTATATATGTAGGGCACTCTAAAAATAGTGCCTCCTATTTATTTTCATGGAAACAGCAACAGATACAAAGAGCACAATAATACTGATAGAATTCTCAGCTACACAATCTCTTTTTCAACATAGTCACCACTGTTAGCCATTCATTTTCATCAGCAGTGAACAAAACCTACATACTGTGCTCATGAAAATCTGCATGGCTGTCCAGAATGCGGCTTGTCCTTCGCCACCCACTAATCCACTGTGCTCATACCCAGTAGTCTCCATAAACATTCAGCAAGCATCAGCGAATGCCCATGGGTATGATTTTCTTCCACGTGGAAGAATTTAGTGACACACCTTTGCTTCATACATACTTCCATGTCAGATGCCATTTTGTTAGACTGCCTCTCTGCCATCATCTGTCACATGGCAACAAATTAAGGAATATGGGCAAAATGTCAATACAATTAATTAAATCATCAGTATATTCAGGTTAGGTTACTAAATTTTAGTAGCATGTAAATATTCTTTCTAAACACAATTATTTGGTATAGCTGTAACTGCATGATTTTACACGATTTTGTACTTGAATTCTAGTCGGACTGTCATTGCTGTGTCTTAGTGTGTTCTCTCGCACAAAATGTTCCCTTTTCCTTTTTTTCCTGTGTTCACAAGTTCCTTTCCCTGAACTAGTGGTATATTCTAGTGGTTCATATAATTATAAGAGAAGGCTCTGGAAGGACCTTATAGCAGCCATCCAGTACCCAAAGGGGCCTACGGGAAAGCTGAGGAGGGACAAGGAACAGAACTAGGGGAAATTTTTTTTAACTGGAAGAGAGTAGATTTAGACTAGACATCAGGAAGTAATTCTTTACTGAGAGTGTGGTAAGACGCTAGAACAGGTTGCCTAGTGAAGTTGTGGATGCCTCCTCCCTGGAGGCATTAAAGGCCAGGCTGGATGGGGCTGGAGGGATGTTTCCCATCCTATAGTAGGAGGTTTGGAACAAGATGATGTTAAAGGTCCCTTCCAAACCAAACCACTCTATGATTCTATAAACAAAAGTTTTCTCCCTTATATAGCAAAATATTTGATTCTTCTAGTTTCCTATTTCTAAATTGGCCCATTTTTTCCATGAGAGACAACATAAGCATTAGGGTTACAAACAGAAGTATGTAATTTTTTTAATTGTGCCAGTTTAAGATTTTCAGCTACAGGTAATTTATGGAGTATAATTTTTGGTATTGAATAATTGTGCTTTTTGAAAAATAGTTATCTTAATATCTGCAAAATAGATGCGTGAGACCCACGACACAAGCAAAAAAAGTAGAATTTCTGACAGTTGTTTTATCACATACAAATTTTGCTTTTATTAAGATTCAAGTTAACTATGTTGTTTAGTGCTTACAGCAAGTTCTGAATGTAGTCAAGATCAATCTAAATTGTTGTGTTGCAATCATTTATTGCTTTTCAATGAATTCTGAAGTGAATTTTCTTCATACCTTTCGTCTGTGGGATTTGTTGTTGATGTATTATAAATGCAATCTTTGGTGCCTTTGTGTTCATTATAATGTATTTGTTTCCATTCTCAGTCTCATAAAGGAAATGTGTCATGAACTGTTTCTGTTTTTAATTCAGTTTTTAAGCATTGTATCATTAATTATATTTGCCAATAATTAATGTACAGATAAAATAGGAGTTTGATTTCCGTTAAGTGAATAGGAAATAATAATGCCTAAAACAGAAAAGATTGGATACTGAGAAGTTGAGAAGCGTGAAGCTAGGGAAAGTGTTTTTCCTACAGTATTTTTCTTTTCATGTTGTCTTTTATAGTTGCATTCCCATCTTCCTATTTATTTCTGTGTTTGCAGAGACTTATTATTCATGTTTGGCAGTATGCCAGTAATACAAACTGTATTTTTCTTTACCCGGTCTGTATCACTTAAGTCAAGTTTGAGTGGTTGTGCATCAGGTACAAATAAATATAAAGGTTGGGGAAAAAAAAATCATAATTTGGTCTAGAATTAATTCACTGTAATCTGCTAAAAATAGAGTGGTAGGGAAAAAAAAAAGAAAAAAGAGAAAAATATGTGGCCTATAGAAAAGTTCTCTATTAACAGTAATAATAAAGAAAGGGAGAAAGATCAGCATCATCATTACAGGAACCCTTCTGGTGTCATAATTAGCAGTGATCAGGTTTGGAAGACAGTGGTTTGGGAAAGAGATGGGATGAAAATAAAAGGTGTTTGTGACAAATCAATACTTTGAAATACGAAGACCTGAGGAGCCAGTAGCCAGGGTCCAGGGTAAAAAGAGGTTGCATAGAGAGTGGCCTTTGTGGCCTTGTATTTAAACTTATAAAAGCTTATGTGAAGGTCTTTTATTCTAGTTTACATCTGGGCTATTCTTCCTTTGCTCCTGTCATCTTAGTTGTAATAAAAGTGCTGTATTTTTGTGATACTTGAATTTTGGCCTAAAGCCATGTTTCTGAAAAGAAAGAGTGTTGTTCCCAGTTGTATACAATGACATGAGCTTTGGTAGTGTGGGTTTCCTGTGTTTGTGCTTTTTTCCTTTCGTGCTCCTTCTGGAAGGTGTGCTCTAAAATGATTTGAGTTTTAGATTTTAGTGTATGAAGGGGAAAAATACTAGCTTTTCTCAACTCTGAGTCCCTTTTTAATTCAGGAGAAGCATAGTAAAGCTGACACTCAGCAGTAAGGAAGACATTCTTACATGCATCTTATGCAGAGGGAGGCTGGAGGATGTGAGATTTTTCCAAACTGATATGCCAGCTTCCCAGATATGGGAAAGGTAAAAATGAGGGGGAGGTGATCAGTTTGGTTACTTGTTGTTAGCTTCTTAATCCATTCTGTGCCAAGATGCAATGGCAGGAGATGTGAATGGTATGCCTTCCTCTGTGTGGCCTGCTATTTAAGCCTGTTTTAGCTGCCTTCGTACACTGAAAGACTTGTAAGGAAAAGAGGTATGTGAATTGTCCATTTCAGTGTCCATACTGGTTATCAGGAGATTTGGATCTCTGTTTACATTAAGCTGTATTTTTAAAATAGTATTCCTTTGAACAATGAGGTGTGTTGTTTGGAAAGCATGAAAATTATTCAAATTCATTTATAGCAAATTGCGACATGTTGGTGCTTAGAAAAAGCTCAGTGTTAATATAAATGTTTCCTTTCATATGACTCAGAATGATATTCAGTGGTTTATTTCCCTGTATTTTTTTAAAATATACTGCTTCTCATACTGCAATTGAAAGTGAATTTAATATTTATGCTTTTCTATTTTAGGTACAGAGATCCAGAAATAAGCAGTTGCGTGAGCTGTTTCCAGATGGATTTAGTATTCATCATGCAGGAATGCTGCGGCAAGACAGAAGTTTGGTTGAGAACCTGTTTTCTAACGGACATATCAAAGTGCTAGTATGTACAGCTACGCTTGCCTGGGGTGTCAATCTTCCTGCTCATGCTGTTGTTATTAAGGTAAGAGCTTGTATTACTCTGCACATGGTTTTCTGTCTTAAAAGAAAGATAGCAAGATCTTTATTGTGGGTTTGGTAGCTGGAGGGGAAATGTCTGATGGACTTGAAATGTTATTTATATCTCATTAAACTGATTCTTACTAGTGGGAATCTAGTTTGTATAGTAAAGATTTAAATATATCAAAGATTATGAAAGGATTAGTTAAAGTACACTTCTGAAATCATGCTGTATTTGCCTAATTTCAGTATTCAGCTCATCAGGATTATGTTCGTGTGTATTTATGTTAATTTTTATTAACTTTTCCTCAATCAGGGAACACAAATATATGCTGCAAAAAGAGGCTCCTTTGTTGACCTTGGAATTTTAGATGTCATGCAGATATTTGGTCGAGCTGGACGGCCTCAGTTTGACAAATTCGGAGAAGGCATCATTATTACAACTCATGATAAACTCAGTCATTACCTGACACTTCTTACTCAGCAGAATCCAATTGAAAGCCAGTTTCTTGAAAGCCTTGCCGACAACCTAAATGCAGAGGTAATTTTTGAATTATTTTGAAGAACTAACAAAACCTAGAAGGATTAATATTATTTGAAACAAAAAAGAAAAAGTGTTATTTTCACAAATAAAATATCTCAAATGGAATCTTTATTACTGTAAGCATGTATTTTACAGAGGAGTGAACTATTAGATGTGAAAATGTCAGGGGTCTTATACAAAAGTTAGTAGATACTAGAAGTAGGACCAAAATTAGTAGTACTAGAAGAGGACCAAAATATTAAGGTAAAGCTGTAGAAACACATAGCAAACTAAAATCCTCAAGAAAGGAAAACATCTTATTATATAAATAGACTTCAAACTTACTTCAATTGGTTGACCGCAACATAGGAAGAGTAACATATTTATCTTGAACTCTTGTTTTCAGTGTCAGATTAAAAGTGGTAACTGGTTTATTATAAACTGCAAGTTCTCGGTTTGCTTCAAGTTCAAAGAAAATGCATTTGATTATTTAAAGTGCTGTGGTTATAATGAGAGTACTGGCTTCCAATATATTAAAACTATTAAAAAACTATCTAATGTAATAACCGGTTAAGTATCTGCGTATACAAATGTACATACACTTTTTTACAAGAAACACTCAGAAATTCTTAAAGTAGAGGCATACAACTAAAGTGCAATGTTCAGTCTTTTTTTTTTTTTTTTTTTAAGAGTGCAAGTGAATTTACGTTTATTGAATATTCTATGGAGAGGAAATAAAGGTTAAAAAGTCATAGAATTGCAGAATATATTGTTTTGGGACCCTTAAGATCATCTAGTTCCAGCTCACCTTTCATGACAGTGGCACCTTGCATTAGACCAGGTTGCCCAAAGACCCATCTAAACATACCTTGAACACTGCTAGGAATGAGACACCCACAACTGCATTAGGCTGAATTGAGATTTCAGAAAAGCAGAGTGCAGTAGGAGAATCACCTTCCTCTGCCTCCTGTCCATGCTCACAGGTTACATTTGGCTTTCTGTTCTGCAGGCACACATTGCTAACAGTCAAAGAAAAAATGGCTCTGTGTGCTTAGAATCGAAATGACAAAACATAAAAAATTGTCCAAAAAGAAAAACAATTTGCTGCAACAATTTTAGATAAGACTGGCAAGAATAAAAGCAATCTTATTCATGAAGCTTTATTCAGATTTTTATCTTAAAAAAAAAAAAAAAGGTATTCATCCAAGGAAGTATATATTTCTGCTAAGTTGTTTCTTTTCAAATACATGAACTTGACTGGAATTCTAAATGTAGAGGAAAGAAAAGGAAAGAAGTAAAGAAAGATCATCTTTTATAAAAACTATCCTATTGTCACTAAGAGTACCACTATATGGAGACTAACTGTGTGTTGTTGACTGATTCATCACAGAAATTTGTAGACAGTAAGCTGATGGCCACTGGTATTTTTTTTTTTTACCATAACGCAAACTTCTATGAGCAACAGAAAATCTGCACTGTTATATAACAACATGACATGGTTGTAAAGAGAAACCAAAGAAAGGCCAGAAGCATCCAGTGTATTTCCGCAGTTGGAAATATAGGAACACTCCATGCTTCCAAAAGCAAATGCAGTCGATTGGGTCTCTTGCCAGGAGTAGATAGCAGCTATGAATGAGGCAATGATTCGTGTATTTGCTGTAATGCAGTATGTAATCCTAACTGCACAATCATGAAGTGAAATCCAGAGCCTTGAGTATTGTAGCCAGGTTTATGAAAGAAAACTTGGATAATGAGGGGGTAAAATGAGACTATTTTTAATTCTGATTTCATAGTGAATTCTATAGAAGCAGGAAATTTTCAAAGACTGATAGACAAAGGAACAGATGCACTTTTATGGAAGGAACACACAGACATACCTGCATTCTTCAGATCAGAAACAAGGAAAATAGGACATGACATAATAGTTTTATGAAGTAAGAATGACATGCCAAAATATTGTACTTTTCCTGGGAAAGACCAGGAAATACTTGCTGGATTGAGTCAGTGACAGGTTCAGAAAATGCGAAAGGTTGCCAGCTGGGGAGTTAGACTGTGGAACTGCTCGCTGCAGGAAGTGGTGTCTAAAGGGTAATGTGGCTCAAAATCTGTATGAAAATGGCATAAAAATCTGTTTAGCACTATTAAATGCAAGGGTATTATCTTTAACTGAAAATCTCAAATTGCATTATTTTAAGAATTCAGAGGAAATGTTTATGGTGCCTGCTTCTCTTAAGGTAACAGCAGATGCTGAAGGGCAGTCTCAGAACAGCATGTTGACTTTGGGCGCCCACTATATTTGTTTCTAGAAAAGCTAAGTAGCAGAAAAAGCTGAAATACACTCAACTTCATTGAGCTGGTACCAAAGATAAGACTTCAACATATCTATCCACTGAGAATTATCCTGTGGACCCAAAAAACTTGGGGTTTTTGATTGCATTTTCTGTTCAGTTGGTTTTTTTCTTCTTCTGGAAATGAGCAGTAGAGTAAGAAGCCAGTGATGCTCATTGTAGGCATGGAGATGCTCCCTTTTCCTTTTCTGCTGACAGTGTGCTCACTGGGCATAGTGGAAAGTAAAACACAAAATAAATTAACTGGTTAGTATTCATAACTGAAAGGAGAGACTCCTGGGTCAGTTGACCAGCTGGCAAACAGAAAATACCTACAGCTGTATTTTGTATTCCTGTATTACAGGAAGAAAGATAAGATGCAGGGGGATGTGGTTTAATTAGGCCATAAACTTTAACTTATCTGGGAACTATCATCAATAGCTCATACAATGCAGGTCACCATTCCTTCCGTAATTGTTTCCACCTGATAGAACCCTCCCTGTCAGCCACAGCTGGACCCCAGCTTGTTTCTGGGGCTCCTTCCTTCCCCTAGGAGCTAGAAACAGGAGAAAATTTGCAGTACTGGACAGTAGAAATACTTTCCCCAGGAGATGTGCCTTTCCATGCATTTCCCTACAATTTTGTTGTTAAGCCAGGAAGATAAATAAGATGGTGCATTGGCTAGGGTGGACCAAATCTAAGTTTTTGCCTTTCTCAATCTAAAGCCTTCCATGTTGGTGGAATATGAGCTACAGCAGGTATCAGAAGAGACAGAATTTCTTCAGAGCATTTCCAAAAAAATCATTGAGGAGTTGGGTGACTACATGGCTCATCTGGGTACATGCATATGCTAGAGGAAGCTGACGTGGTTCTGGGATCTGACCTGACCTGTATGAGACCAGCAACCTCATCAGTGACTGCTGCTTACAGTCAAAGTGTTGTGATAACTGGTGCAATCAAACAAACAACACGCTGGAACAAGCTGACTAGGGAGTTTGTGGAATCTCCTTCTCTGGAGATATACACCTGGATGTTTTTCTGTGTAACCTATTGTAGAACATCTGCTTTACCAGGGAGGGTTGGTCTATGTGATCTCCAGAGATCCCTTCTATGATTCTGTGATTCTTAACATCATCAACATCGTATGACTCATCAACATCTGTGATGTTACCTGCATAAACTACTGTACGGTTTACTGAACGCTAGATTTTTTTTCCTTAATGAAGAATCACCTTGTCTATTGGTTTGAAATACCAAATATTCTTGAACTTAGTACAGGTCTCCTAATTTTGTAAATTATTTGTTTTGAAATTATTCTTAGGTGTTTGCATTAATGAGATTCCTCCCGTGTCACTCTCAGTTTGAAAATGTGTGCTTTTGTTAAATCATGTGTGAGAGCTTTACTTGAACACTAGATGGCAGCAAATAATTAGAAGTAGTTTGGTTTTCTTTTTCCTCTGCATAGTATTCAGTGAATGTTCATTGAAGTTGGGGAAGGAGAGCAGTGTTACGTTTCAGTTCAGTATCTGAAACCCAACTAAATTTTATAATCCAATGTGTTTTTTTTCTTATTTTTTCTTCTAACTGTGAAAATACTTAATTTGCCAATAGTAAAATGAGTTATTATGGCTTTTTTTTTTTTTTTTTTTTTTTTTTTTAATTTTGAATTGTCAGGCTTCACTCTCATCTAGAAGGATAATTTTATCTTTTTATTTTTTTATGTAAATAACAGTTTGAGGGGAAAATGTTATTTATTACTGGACAATGTTGTTACACTGTTTCAAGTTGTGCACTGAAATAGATTTGAATGATGGAAAGAAATCAGATGCTGAAATTAACCTTGGGTTGCAAACAGAGTAATAATATGCAAGCTGTATTAAATGTCATCCCTGTAGTAATCTATGGGAAACTAAATGTTTTTAAATGTTTTCTAGCTACTTTCACGTGCTATATACTTTGTAAAACAACAGAATGGGGCTTCCCCTGGCCTTTTTATGCTGTTGAACACAGAAATACTTCAGAAACAAGCTTGGATTGTTTTTTTGTTGTTTTTTTTTTTTATGTTAGTCATTGAAATCAACAGTGTTTTAAGTTATTTAAGCTTTTAACTGAGGGCAAAACCATCTTGCATTACTATTTTTGAATGGTTATCAATAGATATTTATGTTATTTTTTAAAATATCTATGACATTTAATGATACTTGGATCTGAACATGTGTATAAAACCACTTCTATAGGGTTTTATAGTTTTTTTGAAATCAAGAGAATTGCTTACATGAAATCCAAGCACCCACAAAACAAAAATAACATAAAATAATAATAATGACGGATCACAGAATTTTAGTAAGAGGAATTTTTGCTTGTCTTAAGGAACTAGTCACAACCAAAAAATATTTCTTTTTGAAGCATGTAGGAAATATTGCATTCACCTAAAGAAACTAAATGGAACAAGCAATAAATTTGTTCTTCTGAATGTAACTAACAGAAAGTATTGCTGAAGTTACTGTGTAACAATGTATATACCAGTAGTTTGATGGTGAAAGAACTCCTGAATTAGCAGAAGTTGTTACTGAGGAAAAAAAAAACACCAAACTTTTGATATACCTTATTCATCCTTGGAAAAAAAAAAGAAATATGAATTATTTCTGTGCATATTGCTACATTTTATTATGCTTTGGTGCAACAAAAAAATGTAGCAGGTGCCTGTATGTTTAACTTTTAGTTACAAAAGGAACAAACTGTTTCTTAGCACTGTAAGTGTAAGTCAGGCTACGGCGACATGACAAAGAAAATCCTTACGACTGTCCGAATCATTTAGTTTAAGACCAGAGCATGCATTTATATTGATATGAAAACTTAATCTTTTAATTTAGGCTTTCTTTTAGGGATGGTCTTTAAATTACCATGAGCACATTTACTCAAGAATGTTGGTACTTCTTGAATAAGCTATCTCAGTATTATCTTTTCTGTGTTGATACTATAAGCAGTATGAAGAATCATTTGGATGACTACATATAATATAATGTCATAGAACATATCATGTTATTGGATGTTCATAAGACACAGACATATAAATGATTCAAAATATAGCGCTGTCTTTATTTTAAAATAATTTAAGTTGGAAACATATTGACATGTTCTTTAATGCTAATGCACTGAATTCAGTATGTTTTCAGCAAGATGTTTGTATTCAGCTGTAATATATACATTTAATTTTCTCTCTTTTCCTCTTTCCAGATTGCTCTTGGAACAGTAACTAATGTGGAAGAAGCAGTAAAGTGGATAAGTTACACTTATCTTTATGTACGGATGAGAGCAAATCCATTAGTATATGGCATCAGTCACAAAGCTTATCAGGTATAAAATACATTTTAAAAAAATCTGTAACCTGCCTGGGTCTGTAATCCTTCCATGATGTGAGGATAAATATTTGCTATTTCTACTTACCTGACATCAGCAATTCTTTTAAAGTGGTTAGAAAAAGAAAGATAATTTTTGCAGGAGGCTACTTTTAGCACTAAATTAAGAGTTCCCTTCTGTTCATGCAGAAATGTATTTGAGCTGATCAAGTTATGCTTCAAAGGGCAACATTCATTTTTATGAGATAGTTGATGTAACTTGGCTTATTGTCAGTGTTTCAGTATTGTAGGCTAGATATAAATGATAAAGTATTTTTGAGTTGCTGGCTTTTTTATCCTCCTGTAAGATTCTGTTCTAGTGTATGTCATCCTGTGACATCTTTAAATTATAAAATCAAACTTTTTATTGTTTTTTTTCCCTTGTGATTTAATTGTTGTAAGATTTTTATTCATTTAGTATTTAGTACCATTCCATGTATTGATATAAATCAGAGCACATGTTGTAAATTTTTTCAAGTTCAATTCATTCTCTAAAATTTTGAAGATGTTTCATAGATTACTGATTATCTGAATATTGTTACTTTTTTCTGTATAGCTGGTTAAAAGCATTTAATGTTATCATAGTTTGGTCATGGGTAATTGAGTATAGTGCAGGTGCAACTGTCACAAATACGTTGTAATTGCACTTTATTTCACGTTTCCTGGATATCTTTTGTAACTCCATCATTTGTCATGATATTGTGAACATAACATTGTTGTTGTAACATGCATAGATATATATGCTAGGAAATATTTTTCAGATAGCTTTTCTGTCTGGTGGTGGAAGTTACATTGTTATGTATTTAGGTTTTGGTTTAAACAGCTTGTGCAGATGCATTTAGGACTTCTCTGGTCATCTCAAATCTGTTTTCTACAAAAAAAAAAAAAAAAAGCTCAAACAGTACAATAACAGCACAGTTGCCCTGTGTTGATATATCTTTGTCCAAAATCAACCAAAATCCAGAATCAGAAAGTAATAAATGAAAAGTAAAAATTGCTATCCTATTCCTATAAATTCCGCTTTTTTTTTTTTTTTTTTTTTGCAAGACATATTTTTGATTAGTGTGATACACAGATTTTAGTTAAAAAAAAAAAGTAACAAAAAAAAAGGCAATAAAACACTAGCAGAAATGTTTTTATAAACTTAAAAAATAATTAAGAGGAGTTTTTTCCCCCTCCTCTTACTTTTGCATTTTTATTCAGCTGCTGAAAAAGTCAAGACTGCCAGCACTCGTCTTTTTCCGCCACTTTTCCACTCTGCCCTTCTGATTTGATGCTCTGGAAATAGGTGTTCCTGTTTGTGTTAAAGAAGCAACAAACTACATCAGTTTGAAGTGTTATCTGCTCATCTGGAAGCAAACCCAATCCCAGTATTTTCCACAAAAACAGCTTTAAATTTAAAAGCTATTTGTGTGTTGGAGGCAAAGAGTGTACAGATTACATAGTGCCAGATGTGGGCATAACCATAGATTTGCTCACTTAGACCATTCTGTTCCTTCTGTTTCAGTTACAGGTATCCAGTTTACTAAGTGGTATGTTATTGTTTCTTGGTAATCCTACAGTGTGCCAGTTTCTGCCTTTGTTTTGGTTGACAGCCAATGGTACCCATTCAGAATCCATATATCTGCATAATCATCATGGGTCACACTCTTTTCAGCTGTTCAGTAGAGCTACGTAAATGCAAAGCACTTCTTTCCCTTTGCATGGGGAGCCACGTATTCACCACATTTAGTGATGACTTCATAGAGCACAAAAGGTCCAGCCTGTCCCCAGAAAAGAGTGTTTTGTACTGCATAGAGAGAGAGGGAGTCAAGAGTACATCTGCTGTGCACAGACACATTCCATGCCCTGCGTGTTCTCACCAGCATATTACCATTCCCTACCTAGCCAGTTTCTGCAACATCCAGTTTAGATTCCTCCAGCCCTACTACTTTGATTAGCAACTTTTCATGTTGTCTGCCAGGAGTGCCAATTATGACTTTTATTGAGATGGGAAAATGGACAAAATTTATGATGAGAAACGAAGTGGGAGGAAAGAGTTTAGCCAATATGAGTGTCATGTTAGTGAAGATTGTGATATGAATTACAGACATTTGGCCTTTCATTTAGGGCTCCAAACAAGTGAGGTCTGTTTTCAGGTAAATACTTTGTCTGTTTTCTCTTCTCTTTTTTTGGTTCTACTGTTTTTTGTTCCTACAGTTAAGGAGTGCTTTTCATCCCCTTAAGCATTGCATTTGAGTTTTAAGTATGTGCAGTTCTCAGAAAAGTTATATGAGCATGTCTGCTCATACAGACAAAACACCATGAGTAGTAATATAATTTATCACTCGTTCTTGACTTTGCATACATATACTCCAGACCACTTGGTTTTTTTCAGTGGACACACCAAGGCTTGTTTTAAGAGCATGGCTTAGAGCTCTTCTAGGCTGGAGTTTTTCACTCTGGGATTACTGATTATGCAAGTTCAGCAAGAAGGGTGCTACCCAAGGATTCTCTACTGGAATATTGTTGCACGGCCTGTTCAAGCTACTGACGTTTCTTTAAAGATGAAACCTTAGTATTGTCTACTATTAAAAGTCTACTGTTGTGGGCTGTTGCAGCTTTAGGGCCTTTTATATGGAAGGCAAAAGATTGGCAGGTAATTTGGGCTGCCAAAGGAACAGGGAAGTGTTTTGATTTTTTTTTCTTCCCTTGTTTTATGAAATGTTAAACATCTGGCATCCCGACTGTTGGTGGTGGTTTTTTTTTCTGACCACCTCTGCTCTGAAATCTGACCTCGATGCATGACTTACTATTGAGAAAAGCACTCTAGACCTTTGTCATCTTAGCTTTTGACTGGAAACTAAGGCAAGCCATAACTAAGCAGAAACAGCTTCAGAGCAAATGATAAAGACAGGGAATATTAGAAACTAGTCTTGCAGCTGCTTTGTGGAGATGGCTATAGTTGTTCACAGTTTCACCAGCCACCAGATGATCCACTTCAGAATAAAGGTGAAACTGAACACTGGTCCAGGGGAAAACAGAACAAGCCAAAGCATAGCAATTCTCCAAACTTTGGTCATATATCTTTGGTGCAGGTTTACCAAGAGGACTGATATGACTCAGTAGGAATCTGAACTGTACAAGCCCAGAAACAAGTGTTGCCTGTGTACTAGAACAAGTTTCGGTCTTTTCGGATTGGTGACTTACCATTGCTTGTGTAATTAGAGCTGTATCTCAGGTGTGCATATAGCAGATGGTTAACATGACTGTGAATCCATTTTCACCCATTCCTGTGGGTCTGGCTCTCCCAGATGCATGGTGTGGAAACGTGCAATTATACACCAATCCCATTCAAATGGGAGCTTTGCCCAGTCTTTTATATACTAATGAGTCAATGTGCATTGTTACTTGGACAAAATGTTCAAGTTCCTGAACTTCTGTATAAATAGAAATGGTGTTAAGGACAGCATGCTTCCTGTGGGCTCTAATATGAATGGTTATACAATAAGTCTATAACTCGGTAATTGGAACGTCTCTGCTGGTGTACACAAAGCTTTTGGAGACATGATAGGTTTTTAGGTAGCAATCATTTCAGCAATCCAGTGCAAAGCATATTCTGTTTGAAATACAGTAAAAACTATTTTCATGTGAGATACCGAAGCTGGTTATGTCTTCAGATGAAGTATTTTCATAAAGGGTAAATATTACTTTAATGGTAATTTTCATGAATAATGTTATCATTAAAATTTCTTTCAAATACTTAGTTGTACATTTCTTTTATAATCGCACATCTGTTTCATTAATAATGTTATCAGCCGACGTAGTATTGACAGCCTCATAGCATTGTAAAAGAAATATTATTTTGATTGCTTTGTCATGCATGGTCAGTTTTTGGTCAATATTGTAAATGTAGTTGTTATTTGCGAGAGGGAGCCCAAGAAAACCTTTAATTAGCAGTTGTACCTTCCTTTTACTTGATTTCTGACTTATTAGTACTAAGTTATTAAACTAAAATGATTCATTTGATACGTTTTTTTTTTCACTTATGCAAATAACTGTGTATTTGGTATCTAGATGGATCCAGGTCTAGAAAAGCACAGAGAACAGTTGGTAATTGAAGTTGGCAGGAAGCTGGACAAAGCCCGCATGATTCGCTTTGAAGAAAGAACCGGCTTTTTTTCTTCAACAGATTTAGGCAGAACTGCCAGCCACTACTATATTAAATACAATACTATAGAGGTAAAATATATGATTCTATTTCTGTGGGGTTTTTTTCCTTCTTTTTGAACCTATACCTAAAATAGTTATACTACAGAATATGTAGTTGATTTGCAAAATATATTTTCAAATCATATTTACCAAAACGAAGAGAGAGAAATAGAAACTACATATAAAGCAACAGTGGAAAAAATGGAGTTGGTATGAGATTAGGTTTGAAATTTCTGTAGTCTGCCTTCTTTTATGTGGATTAGAAGAAGCATTTTGATACTATCGATCTGTGCAACCATTGGTGCATGATAGCATATTCAGGAATAGAGGTTGGTAATAAAAAGGCTTTTCCTGCATGAAAAATCTGTCAGCTTGCCATATGCAATCTGAACGAATTTTGGCACTAATCATATTGGGTTTCAAATAAGTGAGTAAGGTGGCACAAAACTGTGTACATGGGAAGCTTGGTTTGAAGTATACATTCATCTTAAAAGCTTTCTGTTATAGCAAATTGATATTTTTCTTGTCAAAGACTCGGAGCATTAGTCATTTTTGACTGTTTATTGTCACTATGTGTAATTTGTCTCACAGATTTATCTTCTCACATATATTCTAGATATTTGTTTACGAACTGACATGATTGCATGTCTCTCAATTTTTGGTGCCTGAATTTAGAGGGGACTAATTTTTCTGAAAGTAGTGTGAAGTAATTCTGGAAACTTTTAGTGTTCAAATTGTATCACTCTGATAATCCAATTACTTATTTGCATCTTAATTTTAAATGCTTTTAAAATTCTTAGTTAACTATTCCTTTTTTTTGTTCTATATGTGCATTTTTATTTTCAGTTCTAAATTAATTTGTTTTATTTTAATAGACTTTCAATGAATTGTTTGATGCTCATAAAACAGAAGGTGATATTCTTGCTATAGTGTCCAAAGCTGAAGAATTTGAACAAATAAAGGTAAAGTTGTACTGTTTAGTGTAAATAGCATGTTTTAGAACTAGGCACTTGTGTAGTACTCGTTCCCTGAATAGTAAGCTCCTTTTCTATATACCAAAGTTCTGTTAAATATTAAGCATATTATAGTATGTTTTCCAGGTAGGAATGATTGCCAAGAACTATATATGCTCTCATTCAAATTTATCTATAATTCAGCTTGAACTGCAGTGCACATTTTATAACTAGTTATGGATCTTCAAGAATTCCCTTTAAATGCTTTTAAGAACTTTTCAGCTTCTCAATTATTAACAGGTGAAGATAAGTGTCTATTGGTATGGCGCATCCAAGAACGATGATTTCTGTTTGAAGTCTCAATCTCTTTTAGATGTCTCCATGAACAATTTGCTTTAAAAGAAATTATACAGGACTAACTAAATTTAACTGTGATATCATTCATGCAGAGGGTAATATCAGCTTATCAGAATGATTAATTCTATTTTCAACACAATATCTAGAAAGTTATTTTAATGAATTCTATTGTACAAGCTATGAGATTACTATCAAGCTCAGTTTAATTCCAACCTCCCCTTTTGCCGCTTCTGTTGGTAGGACGTAATAAGATACCTTGCAAGCTGGTTTGAACTTATTAGCACATGCTTCCATCCCATAGAGGTGCAAGCCAGACTCTACAGGGTTTATTGGGTCAGGTTCATTGCCATTTTACCGCAGTCATACAACTTTCAGATTAGAGTTGGCTCTCGTTCGCCTGTTTCTAAGGACTCGCAGCGTAAATCCCTCACCATCTACATGTTTGCACACATTGTCTGAGCATTGCCATCTCTTTATCTAATGAAGAAATTCTATAATCTCTTGTATTACATAAGATAATAAACAATGAGGTATTACAGTGATACATACAACATTTTCAGAGCTACAGGCTTTATTCACATTAGTGATACTGCTTTGCCAGATCTAAATTTAGCATAATCAAATATTTAAAAAGAAAGCATATGGAAGATAAATGTTTCGGTATTTGTAGTAAAGTCAGTAGCGATGCTTCTTAACTTATAACATAGTTTTTCCAGTTTGCTTTCTCATGTTTATGTGATATGGCATCAGTGCAACATCATTTCCATTTTGTTGTGATTCACTTGCTGTGCAGCTCTGAGTGTTAAAGCTAACTGGTTTGCACAAGAGTAACTCCAGTTTTATTCCACTTCATGAAGATGAATTTTGACTTTTAATAATAAGAAACCTGTCTCCACAATAATTTTTTAAATTCTGTATTTTGAGATAGCAAAGTCGGCAGTAGCCAAAACACTGATCTGGACTATGCAAAAGCAGAAAAACCTATCAAAAATGTTGACGTTAGCAGCGCATAACGTTTCCCTGACATTAGATTCATCTGGGATGGTTGTGTCCTTCATCTTTTCCTTTCCTGTAGACGGTCGGACAGTCGGGGCTTTTAACCCAACTGTATTAGGGCCTTTTGTATGTCAGGTAGTCGAGTCCAAATGAAAATTACTTTCAGCTGGTTCCCTGCAGGGACCAAACATTTACCCTCTTTAAATAAGTTTTACACTAACAGACTATCAGTAAATCAAAGAATATGTAGATTTATGCTATTTTTGCCATGTAAGGGTCATCAGTGAGATTGTAACAAGTTATGCATTATTCAGAATATAGGTATGAATATTTCTTTACTCATACTGAGACTTAATCTTATTAACAGTGAAAACTTTAATATCATGAATCATAGTACTTCACAGTTTTGAGTTAAAAATGTGTTATGCCACATGCAAACTATATAACTATAATGAATACATTTAATGTTAATTCAAGATTGCCCTAATCCAGATGGACAGAGGTTTTACTCTGGTCAAATAAAAAATGAAATCTCATCAGATGAAGGATAGTGGGGTCAGAAGATTCAATTTTTGTGGCATATCAAATTTTCGTATGTCAATGGCAACCTTAATAGATGGTGATGAATAATAAAATGTAATTGTGTCACTATTAAGATTGTTTCAATTACAGTCTATTAGCTACATTCTGTAAGATGTGGTTTTGCTTCTCTTTTTTTTTTCCTCCTTAAAATCATAGACTCGGCTTTAAAATAACGTAACTATATTATAAGGAATATTCAATTTTAGTATAAAAGTTTTTTATCAAGGTTCTCCAATTTCTTCATATAGTATAATTCTGTTTTAGGTTAGAGAAGAAGAAATAGAAGAGCTGGATACCTTATTGAATGATTTCTGTGAACTTCCTGCTCCTGGAGGTGTGGAAAACAACTACGGAAAAATAAATATCCTCCTCCAAACGTATATTAGCAGAGGGGAGATGGATAGCTTCTCCCTTATTTCAGATTCTGCATATGTTGCACAGGTAAAAATAGTGTTTTTTTACATATCTGTTGCTGCTTCTGCTGTATCCGTTCTTCCAAATGTTTACATTTATGTAAATAGACTTTGATATGCATATTTTTTTTTAATGCAAATTGAATTGAAAACCATGTGTGTATGATGTACTTTTTTAAGTAGAAAAAGACCTGCAAAATCCACCGTTTGGAGAGTACTGCATATTTTTTTATGAATTTGAATATTCTTTTTATTTTTATTACACCTATAGTATTACTGTATTTAGAAGTTATAATAGAAGTTGCTGTGAAAGGATTTTCTTAATATACTGGATTTTCCTCTGAATCTAGCAAACTGTTGCAATCTGTGTTTATGTTCTTTGTATTTTTATATTTTTATCTATAAGACATAATTTGTGTCTTATTCACATCCTTGCTTTATACAAGAAAGATGTGCAATTACTGATTGCTGTGCTTAATCATGTAGGTTTGCATATTAATCTGTATATTTGTTTGTCAGTTTTGTTTGATAGCTAATCAGTCTAGTTACACAGCATGTTTAGCTCTTACACCAAATAAAAAGAGAACTGCAAATCTGTGACACAAAACCACCTGCTTACACAATTAGAGACCATCTTCGAAAGGAAGAGGTATTGCTTGAAATTTTAATTCCTGAAGAACTAGAAGTGAGAAAATGCTTATAGACAATCCCAGATGTGCAGCATTAGTAAGAATATGAAACAGATTATAAAGTTTCACCTTTTTAGGTCATCCTGTATGTCTGTCTGTTTTTGTTTGTTTGATTTTTTCTTTTAAACCGTCGTGTTGCACAGAATCCTTTTAATCTCATCCTTCCAAAACAGATTTAGAAATTTGCATTTATCTGATGCTGAAGATGAGTTAAATATTTGAAAGTGTACGTGTTCTTCAGCAAGATTTTCATAGCATCTCAACTTCTTCAGAAGAGTTTACTTTTCACAGCACGCAAGGTTTAAATGCGTCAATCAAAAATCGTTACACAATAAAAATCGTTGTCTTTGCACAGCTAGATCATTTTCACTATGATTCTTTTAATGTTTGCTTTTAAGACAGTTTTTTGGGGGTTTTTTTGTTTGTTTTTTGTTTTTTGTCTGTCTCAATTACAACATTTTTAGTTAGACAACATGTTCTTCTCAAATCTCTATAAATTGCGCGTATGGAACCAGTGCTTCAAATTATGAATTTTTTTAATTGGATACTGAGTATTAGGAAAATCATTCATCCTTTCTGAGTTAAGGAAATGTGCTTTTTTAGTGACATATGCTTCCTATCATGGCCAAATAATTTTCTTTATTCCTGTTGGCACTGCAGAGGCAGTAGAGAATGATTGTATTCTAGTCAGTGAATCAAGAACAGAATTGCTAATCCAGTCACAGTACTGGTAGGCAATAAATAAATAAATAAATAAATAAAATCACAACTTCAGAATACAGTTTGATAAGCTTATGACATATCACATATATTAATATCATAACTTAGGTTTTCAAGATATTACTGACCTCTCTGAAGCTTATATTAATATTTCCAACTCCAAAGCAGATTGTTACAGTTTGGTCATATAATAGGCTTAGGAGATGGTAGTATGTTTTGTTTTTGTTGTTTTTTTTTTTTTAAAAAAAAAAAAGCAACAAGAAAAAAAACTATTAAACTTCTGTGCAGCTGTTGTGAAAGTCAGGGTGAAATGGGTACCTGTTTTGGAAGCACAGTTAAGGTAAAAAATCTTGAATTTCCATGTAAACTGAGTTTGCAGATGTATGGGGCAGAAGGAGGAAGATGCTAAGCACAGTAAGAGTGAACTTGATTCAAAAGTGACTGAGACTCAATAAATGTAGAACTCCTTAATGTTATGTTCAAAGTCCCATGGCAGACCTGCCTGTACAACTGTAATTAATTGTATGTCTCTTGTAATTACTGTAGGCAATCATGAGGTAGTTCTGCCATTAGTCAGTAATGGAAAAAAAAAAAGTTTTCAAGAGTGCTTGAAATAAGTTTGAAAAGAAAAATCTATTGTTATGGTTTCTCAAAGATGAGTCTATGGTTCCTTTTCATTTTCCAAAGAATACTTGAGTTAATTACAACATTTTTGCCTTCTTTTCACTCTCCAGAATGCAGCTCGTATTGTTCGAGCTCTTTTTGAGATTGCCCTTAGGAAACGTTGGCCTGCAATGACATATCGACTACTGAATCTCAGCAAAGTCATTGACAAGAGGCTGTGGGGCTGGGTTAGCCCTTTGAGACAGTTCTCTGTGTTACCACCATCAGTCCTCTCAAAGTTGGAAGAGAAGAATCTCACTATAGACAAGATGAAGGACATGAGAAAGGATGAAATAGGTGAGAAATCAGCAATTCTGATCTACTTACATTATTTTGGATTACTATGCAAGTTTGAGATAAATCTGAGCCATTCATTTAGAACCCAAACCCTCTGGTCTTGAAGCCATGTAAGCATATTAACATGTTATTATGGGCTGTCCAATAAAAAAGGATTATTCAGTCTTCATGGCTCACAATATGGCGCAGTTTTGATGGTAGCCCATGTCCTGCCAACTCCAGGAATGGACATGTCAATTGATGTTTCTACATTTACAAATGTCAATAGACACATACCCACATATAGGTACATACTTGAAATCATGTATACCCTATGCTACCATTGCTTTAGTTATGTAAAACACCATTTTGAAAGACACATTTATTTTTTCCAATTGGAAAAAAATTTTTAATGCCATACTATTAATGATAAAAAGAAGTAAAGCAGACTCTTATGCCTACACGTGCTTCTGAAACACTGCATTAATTTTCATTGAACGTGGAGAATCATGTCATTGGTTTCTTTGCAGAAAAAAAGAAAAAGAACTATTTTTTTAAGGGATTTGACATACTGAAAATGAGAAAATCCACAAAGTAACTGAACCGTGTGATGACATTTTCTACTATATGCATATATACTACTTGGAAAAAATATCCTCAAACTTATTGAAATTAAGAAAATAAGTTTTGTTTGCAATATATTTCTTTTTCTTATATCAGAATATTTCTTCTGATATACAGGAAAATTCTTTAGATCTTAGATTTTCCTTGCTCCTGAAATATCAGATTTTTGAGGAAAAAAAAGAAACAACTTCTGTGTTTTAAAATGCATGCTTTTACAGTGAAAATATAGTTCAGAGTCACTGCTTTTTAGATGATTACGACCTCTGATTTGATGTTTCTTATTTCATAAAAAATCTTAGGAAGCTTTTTTATGTGCTTAAAATTAGATTGGAAAAAGTTGAATGAGTATTTTGCAGAAATTAGTTTGCAAAATAAGTTTGCAGAATTAGAGACATTTTATTTAACAAGGTAACTATTTTATTTAACAAGCTCAGCCAAAGGACAGAGAAAAAATCCAGCTCACTTAAACTGTACATTATAATAAATAGTAATTTAGAGTTATTAAAAATAAAACATTTAAGTTCTAGCTTTGTAATGTTTTTTTCATTCAGAAGTATATCTCGAATTGTTAATTTGTTACGTAGTTGTGCAGGTGATTTTTGGCACAATATATTGTTCCATTAATAGTATTAGCATTTTTATTCTTCAATTTTTAATGCTTATTTCTTTTCATACCTGCCTTTGGAGAAACGAGAAGTTCGTATTAAAATATAAAAATAATTTTGCTTCCTTCAGCTTGCAGAACTAGCATACACAAGGTAGACAAATATCAATATATATGTAGAACATGTAGCTTTCTTTTATATTAACTTAGCTGGAAAATAGGCTTAGGTTTTTATTGTGAAAACAAGCTATTGCTGACTATGTGCCATGATATTTTGTGTTCTTCAGCCTTATTTAAATGCCAAAGCAGGTTGGTCTGTGCTTCTTTTTTGAAGAATTACTTCTTGACATACATCTTCCTCTCTGTCCTTTCTTTCTATCACCAAGGCTTTGCTTGACTTACATTTTTTATTTGAATTAAAAACCAAAGAAATGATGAAAGACACAGCTGCCAGATGCAGGCTTTTTCTCTGACTCCGTAAAACAGTTTCAGTGTTACTACTTTACCTTTTCAAAGTTTGTTGTCACTTTAGGAATAGAATAAAAAAGACAGGAGTTAGCTGGCTATCTCAGACAAGTACTGGTGATAGACAAATGCCGCGTCTCCCAGTGAAATTGTGTTGTATGCCCAAATCCTGGATTCCAGTGTGCCATGAATTAGACAGCAACAGTCTACTCACTATTGCAGAGTAATCATAAAGTTTGTGAAATGCCAAGAAATGACTGAGGTATTTGAGATAGGCTGTCTATATTTTCAGAATACAGTTGGCAGTCTTTGTGGAACAAGCAAAATTTATTCATCTTTTCTCAAGTATACCAATCTTCTAGAATAGACAGATTCTGTTTAGAAGTTTGTCGTATTTCTTAAGTGCTGTTGATAGTTTCTTATAACAATCAAAAAGAATGAAAAAGAAAATAGAAAATTTAATAATGATTTTAACAAGCCGCATTTGGGACCAAGAGACTTACTATCCTCTAGAAGGTATATGTACAAAACCTCAATGGTTTTACTGTACAGATTCAGAAGTCCACCTCTCTAGCATCATGATACAGAAAGTGATTTGGGGCATGAAGAAGACTAATTATCTGCAAAACCTTATTAGTCTTTGACAATTGGCATCTACCTTTATTCAACACAATTTCTGAAATTTTATCTCTAATTGCAAAACTACTCATGCTGTAATGCTGCCTAGGATTTTTATTTTTTTTTAATAATATGATCCTTTATTGCCTTAGTTATCATGACTATGCAAAAAAAATAATAAATACTGCAGCATTTAGTTTTTCCTTTCTAAAAAATCAAAGATGCTATGAGATGATTACTAGTCTTGTGAATCTTAAGCCATTTACTTTTATTCAATGCTGTGAATCCAGTTTCCATGTACTTTGAATTTCTACACAGAAATTGTAGAAGTTTGATTTTGTGCCCTTCATCAAGCAAAAGGTCAGTATTCAAGCTTTTAAGAAGAGCTATGCGACTTGGTAAGAGCATGGTCAAAAAAGTCAGTGAAGAAAAGAAACTCCCTTCACATATTTTTTTCGGTGTAAATTCTTAATAGTTATTTTAACCCCTTCGGAGTTAGTACTGACTTTTCTGGGCTCTGAGTTCCTAATTCATGTATCACAAAATATCCTGATGTGCCACATGAGGAGAGTCAGACATTTATACAACCAGGAGCAAAACAAGCAAGCAGAAATACTCCCCTCTAAAAGCCTACTTGAAAATTCAAGTTGGATTATTTTTCCTGTCAATGTGAATTTGTTACAATAATCTTTTCTTGGCAGGTCATATGCTGCATCATGTGAAGATTGGGTTAAAGGTAAAACAGTGTGTCCATCAAATCCCCTCCATTGCAATGGAAGCAACGATTCAACCAATTACTCGCACAGTGCTCCGAGTTCGCTTGAACATCACACCTGACTTCACATGGAATGATCAGGTAAAAAATAAAAAAAATAAAAAAAATAGATGGAGTAAAACCAGAAGTGTTCATTTAGCTCCAATTACGGGGAGGCTACAACTATCTGAATAAGAAAATAATGTTTATTTTAACTGCAAAGTCAATTTGGTAATAGGAATGGAATCACCTCTAAGAGTTTTACAGAGGAGGGCAACCAAAGATCATCTTTTTATCTCTATTAATTTTAACAGGGTTGTAGCGTTTATATCAAGTTGAAGCAAGTGCTTATACTGAATATCAATAGTGTCTCACACACAGATTTGAGATACATGCCCAAAATGGAGAAGCAAGAAAACAGGAGACACAGATGGCTTTCTAAAATATGAATGAATGTCAAACTCATAAAATAAAGCCATGTAGTACAGTTTGTATTGTATGCCAAATTCTGCTGCACTTCATGGCTTTACAAATATATATTCACATCAATGCCTTTTCTGTATTGTAACTTGCCTGAACAGAAAAGTCAAGATATTAATTGAATGCTTACATATACCCACACCCTTCCATTCTGAATCTGTTCATTAGAAATAGATATAAGAGACATCTAAATGAAATGCAAATGTCCACATGGGGGCATTGTATTGTTGCTTGTACTTTTAAAACATTCTACAGAGAGAGTGGGCAAGCACGTTTGTCTTTTTCTTCTCTTAGAAGATAAGGGAAATTATCATTCTGAAAGGTGCCTACTAAGTATCCTTTATTAAAAAATAAGTTATAAATCCCCTCACAAATTTACTTTAATCACAAGTAAATTAGAGTTTTATTCCATAAACATTTAGATGATATTGGAATTTATTTTTCCTGCCTAAAGGCTTTTTCTTTTGTTTTGGAAGCTTCACCAAGTTAGCTTGAGAATGGAAGGTTAATGATCAAAATATGTAAGGTCAGATTTCCCTTGCTACCTGGATTTATTACAAAAAAAAATGTTTAAATGAGTTCCTAACATGAATTTTAATACGGATTATTTTTTGTTATGATTGAAACAAGTTTTATCATTTATCTTTCATCCATGTTACCCGATTGCTATCAAAGAAAAAAAAAAAAAAAGTCATATTAAGCTATTTCCACAATAATACAAAGTAATTTCTTACTCTATTTTTAGTTTTGTCTACAAAGTTCAGATTCTTCTAGATTTTTATAAATTGAAAAGTGGTCTGCACAGAATTCAAATCATGTATTTCAGCTCTGTACTTGACAGGTTATGGCAAAAAAGCAAATTTTGCCCATGTTTACTACAACCCCTTGATATACTATTCCTAATAGTTGCTTTGGAAATATTGTAACCCTTTTGTCAGTTCAACATATGGAACTCTTCTAGTCCTTGCACATTGCTACTCATCAAAACTAGAAAATCTCTTCAATATTTTTTTTTACTTTTTTTTAATCAGCTAGCTCTTTCTTGCCGTTTTGTTTTGTGATATTCTTATTTCTTTCTTAAATGAAACTTCTATCTAGTGAGACAAAAAAAATTAAATTTAATAGTTAATAAAAATGGATAAGTACCTTTTCAGTTCAGCCATGGAAGGTCCAAAATTACTTTTTCATTTTCACGCACTTTTCTGAAAAGTTGTTTAGAAGAGTACTGTCATCAGAATGTTAAAAATATTAGGTAACAGTTCATGTTTGTAAGACTGTTCCTTTACCTGGATTCATAATTCTAGAATGATCTCATCATGAATCTTGTACTTACCTTTACAAGGGATGGGCAAATAGATACATTTTGGTAAACGTTAATTATGACATCATCATCTTGATCCTTAATGGGCTGCAGTCTTCAGTGCTGGGAGCTCTTAAGTTTAATAAAAGCTTGTGAGCCAGATTCCAGTCATAAAGTCTTACTGTATTGTTATAGCCAAGGAACATATCCAGACAGGGCAAATAGCCCTTTCTGCAGCTAGAAAGAGTCCAAAAGAAATACAGAGTAACTAATATTAATAATCAAATCATATATTAGACACAGTTTTAGGGCAGCAGTTGCCCAAAATACAGGTATGCGTCAGTTCTTAAATGGTATGCGGTTCATGAAGAGCTAGCTGTATGTATGTAATTCACACAGCATGTACAGGACAACTGGGTGATCAGGTTCAGCCAGCATGGGTTCATGAAAGGCAGGTCCTCCCTGACCAACATGATCACTGAGTGACCCGTCTGGTGGATGAGGGGAAGGTTGTTGATGTAGTCTACTTCACATAGCCTAGACTTCAGCAAAGCCTGTGACACTGTTTCCCACAGTATTGTGGAGAAACTGTCAGCCCAGGATTGCACAGGTACTCTCTTTGCTGGATTAAGAACTGGCAGCCAGTCACGAGTGGTGTTCCCCAGGCTCAATGCTGGGTCTGTTCTGTTTAATATCTTTGCTGATGACCTGGATGGGGTTATTAAGTGCACCCTCAATAAGTTTGCAGATGATACCAAGTTGAGATAGTTGGAGTAGGAAGACACTTCAGAGGGACCTGGGCAGGCTGGATTGTTGGGCTGAGGACCACTGGAAGAGGGCATGACTGAGTGCCAGGACTGGCATTTTAGCCACAAGCCCAAACACTACTGGCTTGGGGCAGAGTGACTGGAAGAAAATCTGGAAGAAATGGACTTGGGGGCTCGGTTGAACATGAGCAAGTAGTGTGCCCAAATCGCCAAGAAGCCCAATGGCATCCTGGCTTACACAAGAAATAGCATTGCCAGCAGAGAAGGGAGGTGTATTCAGCTCTGGTGAGGATGCACTTCGAGTACTGTGTTCATTTTTGGGCTTCTCACTACAAGAAAGACTTCCAAGCTCTTGAGTGTGTCCAGAGAAGAGCAACAAAGCTGGTGAAGGGTCTGGAGCACAAGTCTTATGAGGAGAGGATTGTTTAATCTGAAGAAGAGAAGGCTCAGGGAGACCTTACAGCTTTCTAGAACTGCCTGAAAGGATGCTGTGGGGAGATAGACATCATCCTCTTTTCCCACCTATCTAGCAATAGGACCAGAGAAAATGGCCTCAAGTTGTGCCAGATTGCATTCAGGTTGGATATTAGGAAAAATTTATTCTCTGAAAGAGTGGCCAGGTGCTTGAACGGGCTCCCTGTGAAGGCGGTTGTGTCGCTGTCCCTTTAGGCATTCAAGAAACATTTAGGGAGATAGTTTAGAGGGGAAATATTGTGGTAGGTGAATGTTTGGACTGGACAATCTTCGAGTTCTTTTCCAACCTTGGTGATTCTGTGCTTCTGTGTTTTTCTCACGTATTCTATAGCAGTGACTAGATCAAGCTACGATATTCTGAATCTGATAACCGCTTCTTTCTAGAAAAAAAAGGAGGAGTAAGAGAGAGGAGAGAAGAGTGTCAGAATTCACTACAACTTTTCCTAAAAGAGTGTTTTTGACAGACAGCAAAAGACAGTGTTTCTGTGCACAGAATTCAAACACTGAAACAGTGAAGAAAAGAGAGAAGAAATCCTGTTTTGGGATCCTGGTAAAAACCTTTGCAGTTCAGTCTATTTATAGACATCTGAGGCATTTGTTTTGGTGTGTTTATTATGTCCATTAAGGAAACATGTACATTAAGGAAACTCATTGCAATATGATCTTTAAGCAGACAGATTAATTAGAAATGTTATATTGCTTATATCTCTGATTTCTTTATTTCTAGATGCCTTTGTAAGCATGCATAGTTTAGAAATATACTTGGTATACCCAGCAAATCTTGGAAACCTCACTACAACTACAATAAAAAATCATAGAATCATAGAATCACCAAGGTTGGAAAAGACCTAAAAGATCATCCAGTCCAACCGTTCACCTATTCCCAATAGCTCCCACTAAACCATGTCCCTCAACACAACATCTAAATAAACACCTAAATAAACATCTAAATAAAGATGTGTTTTCTGCTCTTAAAGGTACATGGCACTGTTGGAGAGCCTTGGTGGATTTGGGTAGAAGACCCTACTAATGATCACATTTATCATTCAGAGTACTTCATCATTCAGAAAAAACAGGTAATGTATTTTATTCAGAATCTCATAGCAAGACAAAAGTCAATTCAGTAAGAAATAAATTTGTACGGTCAAACAGAATTTTGCACTAAACAGAAGCAGAGCTTTCATTTTCAGATGTTCATTTTAAGCCTGGACTTTCAGAAAGGTGTTTTCTAATTTTAGATGTCCCTTTTTTCGAAAGTGGAACACTTCTAATCAGATGAAAAAAGAAAAGACTATAATGTTTTTTTCTGTTAAAAGAAAGGATGAAGAGTTAGTCTTGCCTTGAGGTAAATGGAAGCAAAATTTATTGCCAGTGATTATAGCTGCAAATATCTTGCATTTGGAGTTGCATACATAATTATTGCTTTGTATTAGTAATACTTATGAAAGTGAGGCAATCTATGTGATTTGTCAAGTTACTGACTTGTCTGTTCAGTAATTATTTTCTACACAATGTTTGCACTAGGTCATTACTAAAGAACCTCAACTGCTGGTGTTTACAATCCCAATATTCGAACCTCTGCCTTCTCAGTATTACATTCGAGCTGTGTCTGATAGATGGTTAGGAGCAGAGGCTGTGTGTATCATAAATTTTCAACATCTGATTCTTCCAGAGAGACATCCACCCCACACAGGTATTTGAAATTTGATCATTTTCTTTCATTCTTCTTGTTTGCATTGATTTTCCTTACAATAATGTAATAAATCTCTAACTCGTTCTTCATAATAGAAAAGTATATGTTATTTCATTTTCTCATAATTGTATTATCGATACTATTTCTTCACTTTTTAGAGCTCTCTAAAATTTTAAAATCCAGCTTATTTTGACTCAGCCTTATAGCAGATCTTTTGTTATTCCAGGTTCACCAGAGAAAAATTGAAACTGACAATAAAATTAGGCAAATATGTATGTTGCAATATGTCCTAGTACTTGTAGTCATTACATTTCTTGTGGACTGGTTCAAAATAATTTTAGCATGGAAGGTTGCATTGTAATTGGTATTCGGGAAAGGAAAAACAGTTAAAATTTTGGAAATGGGCAACTTCACTATTTTTACTAACATGAATGCATCATAGCAAGCATTGTTACAGTACAGAACATCTAATTTCAACTCAGCGCTGCTGATCAAGTCATGGCCTTCCCCTCCCCCTCCTTTTTAACACTTGGCACAGAAGCATGTGTTTGTGTTTTGCTTCTTTTTTTCTGGATATATAAATTGCTTTGTACATTCATTGAGCCTGATGTCATTGTAAGACCTTTCCACTGTAATTACATTTGGCTCATCTAGCAGTCTGTGAAGTGACTGCCTTCAGAAATACTTCATTCTCATACGATGTTGTCCTTTGGCATGCATAAATTCACATGTGTTTGTGAAGTGTTTAGCTATTGTTATACTGTACCTACACTGTCTGGAAAAGCATGTGTAACCTTTTTATCTAATTGACTGATCACTGACTACTATTCAGAAGAAACAGAAAGATATTTACACATCACCAGTTATGGAGCCTCTAGGATTTATGATAATTGATTTCAATTCCCATCTGGTTCCCACTCAACAATGAAGTACATAGAGGCCCTGCTAGACAGAAAACCTTTCTCCTCAGCGGAACTCCAGAAATCAGTTTTAGTGGGAATGATAAAACGGCCATAAGGTATCAGGGAAAAGCATGTGAAGAATATTAGGCATAATTGCCTCAGTAGATTTCATAACTCCCACATCATACCTTTATGTGAAGCACCCTGAAAACAAAATGAGACCTCTAGCCACAAAAAGAAAAAAAAGAAGAAAAAAAATAGAAGGCCAACTTCAAAGCAAGCATCTGCATAGCAGAATCAGTGCAGTCTCCTTAATTTGGTAGGTTTCCAAATCCAATTTGGTTATATATGTCATCTTCCAAATTCCATAATCTAATTGTTTGGATAGCAGATGCCCTCAAGATATACTGAGAATCATGTATTGAAGGGCTGTTTGTTTATTTATTGAGATTATATCTTTAACTACATGTTTAAAGAATTAAACTCAGAATTTAATTGTTCTCCTCTGATTTGCATTACTCCATTAATTTAGAAGCTCCAAAGAATCTTAGCTCTTCCTTCTTCACTATAAAGATCTTTTTCATGAATCTGAAATATGCAGACTGCTGTCTTCATACTCCTCATTCTGTTACCATAAGATGGACACACACACATGATCTAGAATAGTGAGTTTAGAACTTAGTACAACTGGAAAAAAGTAGCTGTCGGAATACTAACTATAATAATTCTTGAAATATCTGATCTGTAAAATCAACTTTTCAGTATTCCTCATGGAAGTTAACAGTAGCCCAGTGTGAATTCTATGTGATATGAAATATTAAGTAAAGCCATTTCCAGTGGAAACTTTCCACTAAGATTTTAATATTTTTAGCTTCATGGTAAACTCTGTTATGTGATGGCATCTGTTGTCATGCATTCATGATTATTTTGTGTTTATAGAGCTTCTAGATCTTCAACCTTTGCCTGTCACAGCCTTAGGACATCCAGAATATGAAGTCCTCTACAAGTTCACACACTTCAATCCTATCCAGACCCAGATATTTCATACTCTTTATCACACAGACTGTAATGTTCTTCTTGGAGCACCTACAGGTTCTGGAAAGACTGTTGCAGCTGAATTAGCCATCTTTAGAGTTTTTAACAAGTATCCCACATCAAAGGTTTGTAAAATAGATTTCCTAGAACCATTTAGTGTATGTTTTCAGCAGCCCAGAAGCCTAGGAAGACTATTGGAAACTGAATTTTGCTTTCTCCAATTTATAACTGTCTGAATACAAAATGCATATGTTTTTATTTCAAGTTTATATATTAATCAGTGTGCAATGAGTGTTAAATCTGGAAACACACCATACCAACGTGCTAGTTTTCCTTTTCTATAATTGCCTGCTTTACCTAAGCTTTTTGCTTAGCCTTTAATCTTCTACTAGCAGTAATTCTGTTTGAAAGCAGTTAGTTACCCTCCATGTCAATACAGCTAGCTCCATTCTCTCTCATATTTAAATAAATAAATTGTAATTAATTACTACAAGCCTATCCTCTGTTACACCTTAAAACAAATTGCCTAAAGCTCAGCATTTCTGCTCTGGGGAGTTTTGTTTTCAAAGTGAATGTGTGGCTGTATCATGACTTAGACATCTCGTCTTAGGTACCCACATTTTAGCTCTAAAGTCTTTGTTTGTGAGATTTAATCAAATAGTCTTTGAATTGATCAGAAATAATGTACATAAATCACTTATTTGTCTTTGAAATCTTAGTATCTTCAGATAATTTGTTAGTCCTGGCTATGATAAATAAAGCTCAGACTTATTTTCGGGTTATGAACTGGACATACGAAATAGCCATTTTTTCAAGGAATATAGTTTTTTAGTTCTAATAAATACAAAAATCTGGCTATATGTTCTAAAAGATATATGTGAATTCTTTGTGCAGCAGTTTCTTCCTGCTTAGACCTTCCTAGAGGTTCAGAATATTTAATCATAAATTTGTAAATATATCTGTATGTCAAGGTATTCCACCCTGCACAGCAAGCTTCTTTGAGGACAATATTATTATGTCATTTTACTCAGAGTAATCAGCTTTATAATTTAAGTTGTATTTTTTTTAATAAGTAAGTGACATATCTAGAAATTGGGTAAGATATTACATGCTGGAAATTCTGATTGTTTTTGTTCTAGAATGCATGTTTCCAGGTTTTCTAGTCCTGGAAAATATGGCTTTATTTATATATTCAGTGGATTTTTATATTAAGTAGTGCAACAAATACTTCCAATTCAGTGAGTTATTCATTTGTTTCTCAGTTTATTTGTTTGTTAATGGCTCAATAAACAAAGTGATGTTTTCAGGTTTGTCTGTTTTAAGTACAGTCCTTGTTTAGATAATTTGAGGGATATGTGCTTTAATTCATTTGCAGATAACAACAAAATCTTGCAAGTAACATTTTCTTTTCATATTGGTACAATTTAATAAAAGTATCTTTTTTTTTTTTTTTTTTGCAGGCAGTGTATATTGCACCCTTAAAAGCACTCGTTCGTGAGAGAATTGAGGACTGGAAAGTTAGGATTGAAGAAAAACTTGGTAAAAAGTATGTTTCTCCTTACCTAATCAAAGAAATGAGAAGCAAAAGAACAGCCCATCAAGTATGGATAAAATCTACAGAATGCTTTTGAGTATTTCAAAATAGATTTTGCTTGTATATAATCCTTCAAATTTCTAATAGTTAAGAAATTTTAAAATGCTATCAGTAGTCATTGTGAGATCAAAATCAAAAGTGAAAAAAGAGGTACACTTCGATGTCTACCTATTTTCATTCTCATTATTTGCCAGTAGATCAAATATGAAGCTGAGACTTCTCTCAGCAGTGTTCTTGTTAATTGAAACTGCAATTCAAAATAAGTATTTAATGGAATCCTGATCTGTCAAAGATCTTGTAGAAGTTATATGAACCATATACCAGCATTCATATATGGTCTTTCTTAAATAAAGTATGGAATATGGATTTGTTCCTTGGCCTCATGAATTTCTTGCTGATCTTCACAGGTGTTGGAGATCAGCTGTTACTTTATGTCATATAAGGACTACAGTCATGTTGATGTTTTCCAAAATTATACTTTCTTGAGTTAAAAAATATATGTATATATTTTTTAAAGGATATAATGCCTTTCACTTTCCTATATACAGATTTTTTGTGAGTTAAAACTCAAAGCACACCTTAGTATTCGATAAAAGAAGGTACTACTCAGTGTACACAAAATTACCAGTGAGATTCCTGCTGTTGTCATAGCAGTAACTTATTTACTGGCAGCACTTGTTTAGTTGTTGCTGTTATTTAATGATGTGTGAGAATAAATTATTTATTTCATCATTTTAAATTATTTTCAGGTGGTATTTCCTTTTTGAGATTGATTTTAGTATTTGTGACTTAATTGTTGACAGAAGAGGCACTTTACTTTGAGGGATTTTTATTAGATGTATATGTCAAATGTCAAAAATATTCAGTCTAAAATGATGGATCTCAAATAGTGTCGGTAGAAATTGAAAGGATAATAAAGTAAAACAGCTGGAAGAATTCCACTAATATTCCCCCAGAAGTGACTTCAGCATAATTTCTGCTCTACTCTTGATGGAGCTTCACCAACAAATGCAGATATGCTACAGTTCAGCCTCATTATTCAAACCAGAGATCTACACACATCAGCAGGCAGCAACTTGTTTTAGAAAGCTTTTGTGCTATGACAGGATGTTGTGAATCTCATTGTAACATAATGTTTCTGTAGTATCTTCATTTTGAAAAATAAGCAATATATTTTTTGGGACTCATATTTACCCTCTTCATTTTTTGTAGTGTTGCAAAGGAATGATATTTGGTATTTATGTGGTATTAGCTTGAAAAAATTTTCATCTCAGAACAGCTTTGAAAATCTTGTTAGAAGTATTTGGTCAGAAACAATCTAATTTTGTATAATTTTGTTTCTTCTCTCTTTTAAGGATTAATGTTTGAATGCTAAGATGTTCTGAAGCACTATGAAGCCAGTTTTATGTAGTTCGAAAAAATATTTTTCTTGATTACAGGGTTGTAGAGTTGACTGGAGATGTGACTCCTGATATGAGAGCTATCGCTCAAGCTGATCTGATTGTTACTACCCCAGAGAAGTGGGATGGTGTTAGCAGAAGCTGGCAGAACAGAAGCTATGTTCAGAAAGTTTCCATTCTCATCATAGATGAAATCCATCTGCTAGGTGAACATAGTTTTCTTTCTTGTTATTTTTTACCAGAATCATAGCTGAATTTGAAGAACTGTGCTTGCACTTTTTTTTTCTCTCTGTTTTTCAATGTACTTTACATTTACTAGGGGACGAGAGAGGCCCAGTACTGGAAGTCATTGTGTCTCGAACAAACTTCATCTCATCTCACACAGAGAAGCCTGTGAGAGTAGTTGGCTTATCCACTGCATTAGCAAATGCCAGAGATCTTGCTGATTGGCTAAATATTAATCAGGTATGAAAAATGTTTCAGAAGACGTATTTGTGCTGCAGGAAAGCAAAACAGTGATTTATAAGATAATTCAGGATTAAACTTGAAAAAAACGTTTTCTTGCAGATGGGTCTGTTCAATTTCCGACCTTCGGTACGTCCAGTTCCTCTAGAGGTACACATTCAGGGGTTCCCTGGCCAGCATTACTGTCCTCGCATGGCTCGCATGAACAAGCCTGCATTTCAGGGTAAGCAAGCTCCCAGACGTTTTCCCTTTTTATGTATAAGCAAGATTCTGAGCACTTTTAGCAGTACATTTGCAGCACACTTACGGCATGTATTACTGTCTGTCCTCTTGGCATGTATACGAGGAATCTGCATCTGCTAATGACCCAAAGCTATTTGTCTGAAATGTAAAGAGCACTGCACATGCAACATATAATGGTGGAATGTAGTGTATTTAGAACATAAGAATAAAATTAGTACTAATGAAGGGAAAATAAAACATGTTTCCTTTTAATGTTTGACACCATAAAGAAACATTTGTGTAAAAATATTTGAAATTTAGAAAGCAGTAAAACCATTCATATTATTAATCTGCTGAGGCTCTTTCATATGGACCACTGTATGTAAGCATTAAAAAATTGTAAACAGAAGTTGCAAGTCAGGCTAACCTCACATAATTCTAGTTTCAAAGCAATAACCATAAAATTCAAAATTTGTAGTGCATCCAGATATGCTTCTGTTTCCAATTTTTTATTCGCAACAAAACTAGCATGCAGGATAGATTTAAGAAAAACTCTTACATTTTATTGGAACATATTTTATCTTGGTTGCATAAGGAATATTTATTATATCAACTAAAAATAACCTCCAGTATAAATTTTCTAATGTGAACTGTTGTTGATTCTGAGGTGACATTTGTGAGGTGACTTTTTAGCTGCTTTAATTATCCTTATGACAGAAGCAAAGTATTGATTGTGGACTAGAGACCAATCTTGGCAGCTCAGATTATTTACACCTCCACAAGAGCATTGTACAAAAACACTAATGAACAATAAATCTGTCTTGGGCTGTTATGCCACACCTGTTCCAGAAGCAACAGAAATCCATTAGATGCTGGGCTTTTAAAATCTACAGATATACTGGCATATATAATTGTAAGGTATAAATACACATTGATTATCCTTTTTCAGTAATCTCACAATTATATAGAATGTGCAGGATAGTATTCATAACTGAAAAATGATTTGTAATGTTGTACAGTATGAAATAATTTTCAGAAATAATTCATTAACAAAATCGATAGAATGAGTATTACATGAGAAAACAGAAATGGATTTGCTGAAAGCATATTCAATGTACATACAACTGTCCAGACTTCTAGTGCTTGTTGATGTTAAAAAAAATCTGTAGACTTTGTCCCCCACTTGTTTGCCACGGTGTAGTGAAAGCTATAACACTTCAATTTATTCCTTATTCCTGAGATCATAAAAAATTAGTGGAACCTGAAACTTTTGAAACATGGGCAGAGCAAGAAAATATTTTTTAAGAAAGTCCTAAGGCATAATTGGTTTAAATGTGTCACAGTAATTAATAAACAACATTTCTTTGTTCCATGATGTCCACCATAAGCTATTCAAAGGTTACTCTCTGCCATTTAAACCTTTTTTTCTATTTTTACTGCATTGAAATTATATTTTGCAGGCAGACCTGAATTTATGCAGTCTGTAAATCAAGTCAAACAGAAAGCAAGTTTTGGGCCTTAATGGCACCTAGCCAAGGACAACATAGCCTAATAGCTTAGAAAAACATAACTTATTTATTGGGCTAAGACAGAGAAATGCTCAATCTTTGAAGTCTAGAAAGCTTGTCCAGCTTCTGTGTTTCATTTTCTTTTTTTTCTTTATTCTTTTCTAATTGCTTCTCTTAAATTTTTATATTAAAATGATACCAAAATAACAGAGCAAATTAGCTCAGATTCAGCTGAGCAATTGTGTCATTTTTTATTCAGAGATGTTTCATACTCAGTTGTTTCTGTCTGTCAGAACAAGAGGAGCATCTATCAGCAGAGGTATTACAGAGTATATCAACTGTGTAGGTATTACAAGCAGAATTTGTGGGTTTTGTCATTAAAGAGCCCAATTCTCAAGTTCTGTTTTTCTCAACAGCAATTCGAAGCCATTCTCCAGCCAAGCCTGTTCTTATTTTTGTTTCATCCAGACGTCAAACAAGGCTTACTTCCTTAGATCTGATAGCTTTCCTAGCTACTGAGGATGATCCCAAACAATGGCTGAAGATGGATGAAAGAGAGGTAGAATAATATTACCTGAATTAATTCTGATTTTCTGCTGTCTTATTGATATCCATTTGAAAATAAATTAATTTGAAAACAAAGGGTGATTTGAGGGTAAATCTTGAAACAGGTGTTTCAAGTGTGTATTAAAACTAGCAGTAAGGCTATTTAAACATCATTGCAAGGTCTGAATTTAGAAAGCGAATTATTTTGTTTTTCCTGCTCATATATTCATGCCAGTTGCATTGTCCTATACAACTTACATCACATGATACAAGTCTTTAACATAAATACAAAACATACAAGGAGCAGAACTGTGTTCTCCCAGGTTTACAGCCAGAAGACTGTGGCATGTTGCTGTTGAATAGGAATTTAAACCAATTTTTTTTCATTGTTTTTCTTTTCATGCAACATAATCTTTAATTACATTTTCTTGTATTGTTTTTCCTAACAATTCTTTAATTTATTGAAAAGAAAATGTTCAAATAATAAATATCCATTCAGTATTCTGTTTTGTTTGCATTCTACAAAATGTATACTAAATTTTATTTAATGATCTCTGTTCCACACCTGGTCTGAATACAGAACTCTTTATTTCCTTCTGGATTAGTGGTAGTGATTCCATTTTCCATCATTGCTTTGGAAAAAAAGTTGTTCAGATTTCCTATATTTTGGAAGTTAACTTTCTCTCACCTACTGCATCTGAATTTCTGTGTTACAACCAAAACACAGCAAAATGTGTGGCTCATAACTACTGTGTAAAAACTGAATATTCAAGTTATGTGAAACATATATTTGTATACCAGAAATTATATTCCAAAAGTATAGATTTCTAGATAAGAAAGAACATTTGCCTTTGCTCTTCACAAAACAAAACAAAAAAAAAGGATATTTTTCTCTGAGATAAAGCATAACGTTTATGTGCTGCCTACCTTGGATGGATTTTATAGGAGAAAATGGATGTCTTGGCTGACAAACTGCTAGTACTAAAACATGTCTTAATCTAATGTTGCTTTTCTAATTTTACAGCTTCCATTTAACTTGCTTTCTTGAGTTTCATATCAAAATTATTACTGCCTAATAGAGCTTTCTAGTACCTTGAAGTGGTTTGCTGTAGTAATCTCACCTACAATTAGAATACACAACGTGCAGCTTGCTCCGTATGACTTGCATTCATCTGAGTAGCTTCCCCAGGTCCTGTGAGCCCCCTACTGTCCCAAAAAGAATCATATCTGAAGGAAGGTTCTTTGTTTATGCATGAGAGTTCCTGTTAAAAGTATTTGAATATGTGACTTCCTGTCTTGTACCCTGTTAGAGGCTAGATATTTTCATCTGTTTCAGAATATACCTCTGAAGGTTTTGAAATAGGAGCTGACAAGGGCAAACAGACTGTCTATTTACTAGTTTGATAAATTGGCATATGATTTGTATTTGAATTAATAACCTGAATGTTTGGAGCATAACAAAGATGCTTACCATATTATTGAGTTACAGTTATGTAAATACAAAACACTGGGGATTATGTCCACAGTTCTAATGTCTTACCAGTATCTTGCATAAAATAATTGTATGAAGTTACGAAGTACCTACAAGACCAAGTGGACATTGCTTTAAGTAATCAGGGAACGAGTTTATAGTTTTGTGTTTCAAATGAGCAAGCTGCATTAACCTGAATTTCATTTATCATTGAAGCAAAGGACAAAACTATGGTAATGCAACATGCATGTATTGCTTACTTCTTTATATATTTACAATATATATATGTATATAAATATAAAATAGATATTATATTTTTAATTTAAATATTCTAACTTTAAGTTATATTAAATTCAAGCTTGAATTAGGTGAAATACGCAAAAATCTCTTTATTGCTATATAATTTTTTACATACTAGAACTAGTTAATACCTTCTCTACAGAAGGTACAATAGACACTACCTATCCTCAAAACTTTCTCACATAATTCAAGTGTTTCTCAAGTCCATATGAGATAAAAATGGACCAGTTAGAAAAAAGAAATCATTGTTGTCTTTTAATCATTTTTAAAGCCTGGCAGTTTATGTTTGTCTTTTGTAGACCAATTTTCATTGAGGGGGACTTAAAGACAAATATCTTAATGTGAAAAACACTAGTAGTTGTTAATTGTGAAGTGTGTTGAGATATAGGAAGTTTTTCATAAATGGGTGTATACAGTGTTTACAGGCTTTATGACTGGTCTTGGCACTCTTTCGTTCATCCCTATTTGTACGATATTAATTTAGATCAATGTAAAATTCTGTCAAGAAAACATTGGTTGTATTGATTTGATTGTGTAATTTATTTTGCTACATGATGCCCAAGAGTTGGGCATCATGCTTATGTTATGCTTATATGTATGCTTATATGCTTAACATATGCATTATGCTTATGTTAGCTTTCCAGTAGGCAGGTTTTGTAAGGCTACTTTGAATGTTCTAAGTAATGCTATCCATAATAGCATCTGGGAGAGTCATACTGAGGTAGACACAAATTCTTAGAACCACTGAAAACAGTTCTTCTCTGTTAGCCAGTATGGCATCTTTTCAGCTGTGGTAACAGAGAGATTCAGGATTTGTGAGGGATTGGAATGGGAGAGATAACCCAATGTTTTGTCTTTGGTGTGTGTTTATCAGCTGGATTATCATCTTAGTTTCCTTCATCTTCTTTGTAGATCCTGTAGTTTACTGAATTTCTCTCTGCTGTGGTAGCCCCAAACAGGCTTTCATTTGCATCTCCTATCTATGGAAGCCCATCAAGGCTTCGTAAAACTCGTAAAAATTCGTAAAAATTCGTAAAACTCAAGATTACTTCTCTTCCCAGTCTTCTGGGAAAGTAGTAACAGGCAAAGCTGCCTTCTCTGCCACACAGTTCCAAGTATCAAGTTCAGATGATATTTTAATTAGTTATATTTCAAAGGACATGAACTTCTGTGAAGCTTCTGGAATACATATCTGTGTATATAAATTTACATACAGGAACAAATTTTCATCTATTGCCACCAAAGTAGACAGAAGCATACCTGCATCATGAGGAAATCACAGATCTTCTCTCCCTTAAAGGAATCAGTGGTCTAACAAGTGCAATTGAATTATAGTTGAAAAGGAGTTTTATTCTACTTCCACCTATGAAAAATGTATATTGCCAACAATTCCATTCTGTTTTGGAGAGGATTCTTCCTAGATGTTTTTCCTGGATTTCATGTCTGATGTATAGTTTCTTGCTCCTACCCTTGTTACCATAGTACTCAACTTGTTGAAAGGTATTGAGAATGTTGAGACAAGTCAGTCTTCATAGGATAAGACAGTACTTGATAAAGCTTGTTGTTTCTAGCACTGGTTGTTTACCCTGTTCTGCTGGACTTGTTAATTTACAAAAACAGATCAATTTAATAGATTCTATTCAAATTAGTTTCAGGCTGTATGTATGATTTTCATTAAAAAAATGTACACTTAAATATCTCATGTCTAGTTTAGTCTGAGCAAGGAAACCTCCAAAAATGTGCTTAGGCGTAGCACATGCAAAAATTCTGTTATAGCAGTTAGTTCTTCAGGATTTAAGCAGAACTGCTCACAGTTTGCCGGAAGTAGAGTCTGAGTCTTTTGAAGAGATACGAACAGTTACCTATCCTAGAGCCTTAGAGATGCGTTGCCTTTTTTTTCTTTCTTTCTTTCTTTTTTTTTTTTTTTTTTTTTTTTTTTTTTGTAAAATGCATTGTCCATACACATTCCAAAACCAGCTTTTTATCCCTCTTAAAATGTGTAGTCCAACACAGAGCTTGCTTTTCAGCAGAGTGAAGAAACAGTTGGAGATGCTGCCTTTGCTATTTTTGACTGTTTGCTCTAGCTTCAAGGACTCTTCAGTAGACATCACTCTGTAAAGATCTTCCTCAATATTACTTACGAGGCACAGGTGCATCATGACAGCAGTGCGAATAGGCAGTGCATCTCAAAGAGAAGACTGCCCCTCTAAATTGAGTAATTCCTCTCTTCTTTTTATAGTTCATCCATGTCAGTGGGCCAGCAGATGCCAATGAAAAAATAAAACCTTATGTTTACCCTGCTTTTTTGTGTAATCTTGAGATGATTTATAAATCTGCATGAGTTATAAATCTGCAATTACTAGCTAAAATTCAGACTTCAAGCTGTCAGCCAAGATTGTCATGTTCAAGCTTGTGACCCATTACTTAACTTGTTAAAAGGGACAACAGCTCAGATTATCCTTTTAAAACAGAGTGCCACCGGTTTGTGATGGTAAGCTTGTATGTGATATATACTGCTCTACATCTGGAGCCGTCTGAAGAGGAACAAGCTCTTCTCTTTCTATCGGTGGTGATGGTGGTGGTAGATGTTGCAATCTTTGTAGAATTTCTTAGAATTAAGTTTTTAGTTTGTTTATTTTTCTGTAATGTTTTTACTGCTTTTTGTTTTAAATCTAAAACAAAAGTACAAAGTAGTATTTATTGTTTATTGTTTGAGGATAAAATGCATTTCTTAACAGCAAACAAGCAAAGCATTTTCTGATTTGCTTGGTTGCTTTTAAATAAATTTATTTCCTGGCCAGATATTTGGATTTTTTTCTTCTGATATTTGCACTGCAAGAGAAGAAGTGTACCTACGTTTACAGCTTTAACTTTAACCACAGTGATTTCTGCATTCTGCTCTGTGCATCATTTTACCATCTGCATCTTGTTAATGTTCTTTATGAGACCTCTAGAAATAACCAAAATCCTTTAGCACAAGCATACCTGCTGTAATATTCCATAGCATCCATACCAAGGAATATTCAGCTCCCACTGAACACAAGGGCACTTGACTGAAGGGCGTTCATTGACTCCAAAAGAATGAATCAGGCTCGTACTGATCGCAAGATTTTAGAGATGTGAGTGTATAAACATGTGTGCTAACTGTCTGTGTGTGTCTACAGTATGTGAATATACGCATAGACATATGCCTCAAAGCAAATTAAATTTTACCATAAAGTTGTGTTTTGTAGTGCCGAAAAAATAAATAAATCAAGAACTGTAGGAAAGACAAAAGATGACTTTTTCTTCTCTAACTTTTAAATCAAATAACCTGTTATCTCCACATTATTGCTCTGAAGAAGTGCTGTGCTATCAGACAGGAACAGAAGTATCTGGTCTGTATTATGAATAGATATATTGCCATCTTTCTAATGAAGAGTTAGTTTTAAAAGTATAGATTTTAATAATATATTTAAATTATTTAAAGCTTTTCTTTAATATTTCTTGAAAAATCTTATCTGAAGCGTTCTGAGCATTTTGTGGTGTGTGGGAAATTCCTGGAGTATGAGAAGTCAGATTTTAATTTTTTAGGATGACATATTTTTCTTATCTTTAAAGATCAGGAAGGTACCAAGAATGATTTCTAAGTGTTACGCTCATTATAGAAGATCAGCTTCCTCCTACAAGATGTTGTTTTTATGACACAAAAGTGTGTCATAAAAAATTAACATTTAGTTATAACAAGGAGATGTTTTTATTTCACTTAACATCTGCAGCAGATGTGAAATATGTAATTATTTTTTTAAAAGACTCCATAACTTTCATGATTCTTTTGTTTGGCACATCTTTCTTCTATTGGGCATTTTAGACAATTGATAAGCATTATTCAGTGGCATATGGTCTGAGTCTGACGTGCTTTGAAAAGAGTACAGAGTACTAATAATGAGGATTCTGTGAAAATGGGAAAACCAGCACAACAGATATGCTTTGAGAAAGTATGGGTTTTTAGCATCTTGAAACAATATATCACACTCAAAGGGACAGAATTGGGCTGCACAATCTGTTAGCTCATTCTTGTCCAATCTGGTCTCCTCCTTTCTTTTGGAGCCAGCATTGTCATCAACTTGCTGAATTATACTCTGACTGGAATGTATTTCAGGCACAGGGTAATGTATCTACTTAAATGGAATCCTATCTTTCTACAAAAGCTTTTTAAGTATAATAAATTTAAAAAATAAAAAAAGTTCTATTAGCTTAAAGTAAATGGTTCAACAGTTTACATATGTGCAAGAACAAAGAAAATGACTACTTACTAGTCTGAGAGAAATCTAGCTTGTTCAGAGATTAGAATATACAAGATCAAAATGAACTATTTTTCTATAATAGATATTTTGCAATACTGTATTTTTGCACTAAATGTTTCTTGGTTTTCAAAGATTTTTCGTAAAAAGGTGAAGTCCTAGTCAACTCCATGCTAGAGGAGAGCACAGAAGGGGGTTTTTTTTGTGTTCATCAGGAGATTTGTGAAAAAGAGCAGAAGCTTCTCCGTGTGGGCCCAATCCTGCCTGTTTTGGAGCCCAGGGAAAATCCCTCCTTGCAATAGCTTCCCTGAATCAGTGTTACAGGTGTTCTGTGTTGTTGGGTTTTTTTGTGTGTTTGTTTCCTTTATGTCAGTAACATGTACTTTTCCTTATTTTAAAAATTCTGTAGTTCTTTGACCTTGTTTGAGTTGACGTTGCTTTTTTTTTATTTCGAAAAGAGCAAATGAAGTTGTAACACTGTAGAAAACGTTTGACTTGTTTTATAGTCAAGATGGTGTGTCTGTTTCTGCTTAATGAAACTATTAATTGCACCAGCATTTCTTAATAAAAAAAAAATGATAATATTCTGAAAACTAAATTGACATAAGAGGGAGTTATGTTTTTAAATAAACTGTCATGAGAATTTTAAGCCTTGGATTGTGCCTATGGGTAAAATAGTTGTGTTTATTACACTGATTTATGTGAAAGTAAGAGGTCAGCTAAAAACGACTAGGATTCCCTGCTGCTAAAATGACAGGATAGTAGTACATGTGCCAGCTCTCCTGCTAAGGGTTTTTTAGTTTTCTTGTGGTAAATTACACTGCTTTGCAGGTATGACTAACAGCACCACAGGCCACTGCTGTAATACAAGTCAGAGGGAAAAAAAGCAACCACCGCTGATTGTAAAAGCAAGAAGAACATCTTTGAATAAATTCCCAACTGTGTGAATTTAGGATGTTATATACTTGAAGCTATATGACAAAATGGTTTAGCTCAGGTTCTGTGCTGAAAAAAAAAACTAATGCTGTAAAACTGCATGTGCTGCAGGAGCAATCTAATTGCTCTAGACGAATCCAAATCAGCTAATTGGATCACTGTATTTTCTGGAGGAAAAGAAATTTTATTCATTATTTTCCCAATATCAAATTCTACTCACGTGAATAATGAAGTGAATGTCATTGGAACTGACTTGTTCCCTTACATTAAAGATGTGATTGTCATAGGGTGATGAATCTTGGTGGGGAGAATAAAAATTTAATTTTCAAATCAATTTAATTTTTAAAAGCAATTCAATATATTTTGTCATTTTTTAAACACATAAATTAAGTAAATTGTGAATTAATAATGTCTTTTCCTGATATTTCCTGGTGCTGTTTTCCACTTTTTATCTGACATGCTCATCTCCGAAATGTATACATGAAACTGTGAGCGCTATACTAACACCACTTCATAAGTCTGGGGAGTGTGGGGGGTGGCATTAAGCTTTAAAACATTTGAATATATGGTTACTAATATAGCTGATCAACTACTAGTTACTGCTATAGCTGGTGGTCATAACTGTAGAGAAAAACAGTACACAGGTTCTCGTTTTCTCCAGTTATTTTTTGTCTTAGAAGGAGAAATCTTAAAGATGGGTCATAATTAACGTTCTCTACAGTACAGTCACGGCTACATCCTCACTAGAGAAGTCAAAAGTTTACTGATTTTATCTAGAAAGATAGATTTTATCCTTTAACATATCCTCCTTTCATTCAGTTCTTTTCGTTCTCTTCTGCTTATATACCCTTCTTGTTGTTTCCCTTTCCTAAGCAGACTTATTCCGTCTACGCTTCTCTGTCTATTGCTTTTTCTTCCAGCTTCCTTTCCTTTCGAAGTTTTATAGTCCTTTTTACTCTCTTCTGTGCATCCTTTTCTCTTACACATGCCAGGATGGAGGATAGTGTAAAGAACATCCATACAGCTGCATTACAAAAGAAAATGATATTTCAGGGCTTTCATTAGTTCAGACTGATTGGACAAAACCAAGACTTAAATAATATTTTTGTAAATTTTGCGCTGTCACTTCAACACAAGACTTTTTAAACTGCTTTGTAATTTGCTCTTCCCAACATTTTTTTTTTTTTAAATGCTCTGTATAGACTCTTACAGTCTCTGGCTTTTTTTTTTTTTTTTTTTTTTTTTTTTTTGTAATTTTAAGGGATGCTACATGTTAATTGGGCTTAGGTACAGAAGCAATTGTATTAATAATAGGGTCTGACAATTATGAAACCTAGAAAACATTCAGAGAAACTTACAGTTCTGAAATTGAGAAGTGCAAGACCTCAAAGTGGAAATTATGCTATAGCACTGCAGTTGCACAGCTTTCAAAACTCAGTGTTTCATGATACTCAGTTAAGGTTAGACATTTTGCTTTTAAAAAGAAGGCTTTAAAGTTTAAAGACTATTTTCCTTAATCCTAGCTATACGTCCTAGGTTAACTATGAAAAATGCTGCCTCTAAGTATGCAATATCACTGTGCCACTGCTGGTGGCACCAGGAAACCACTAATAAGAGATGAAGTTTAAAGGTTCCTGGCTATAACAATATGAAAATCACGTAACATAATAAGCGGTCTTCAAAATACAACAATGGAAAGAGTATTGTGGGGTAAAGTCACTAAAGAAGACAAAGTTACAAAGCTTGTATTTATTACTTGTGAGGTGCTTTTTGCAGAAGTAATCTACAAAAATAGTTGAGTTTATTATGGAACTTATTACACGAAAACTTAGGCAATAAATGTAGAGAGTAGTTAAAAGGTTTCCAGATAGTCATAGACCTGAAAGGGGGAGGGGGGGGGGGTTGGGGGGGGGAAGGAAGGAGAGGGATGAAGCAGAAAAATTAACTTTTTATCTAAACTTTTAAATTTGACTTGAAAACATTTTCTACATGTTGGATTTTGCTACTCTCAAAACATTAACTTGAATTTGCATTTCAGCATGTGAATCAAGAACTCTATTCATGGATAATAATTGCAGAATTATCAAATTGTAGAAACATGTCTATCTTTTCATAGGCACGAGAAAAACAAATTTATTTTTCAGGATTGTTGTGTTATTGGTTTCATGGATTTCCTATATTTTTATACCAGAAATTAGACTAACATTAGACTAACACAGAGCAAAATACACAGCATTTGCAGACCATCACAAATTTTTCAGCATTTTGATTTCCTTATCCATTCTGCTTAGTGTATCAATAAAGTCATGTAGCTTTGTGTTTCTCCCACTCTTAATATAGTATTTGATTTTTTAGACTGAAAAAGACTGTTCAAAGAGCAGACCATGTTTTCCTGTGTGTGTAAACAGTTGGGTAAATTATCTTTGCTGTAAAAATAAGATAATAGTAACATTAAAAGTTAAAAATGTCTGAGTGTTCTTTGTTAAAATTTGTAACTATTTGCTCTGTTACAGATGAATGACATTATAGGGACAGTTAGAGATTCAAATTTGAAGCTGACTCTTGCTTTTGGAATAGGCATGCACCATGCCGGTCTGCATGAGAGAGACAGGAAAACTGTGGAAGAATTGTTTGTGAACTGTAAAATCCAGGTATGTTTGTTCTTTGCATCCTGCTGTAATGAGTTTTACATGGATTTTTAAAAGTTGGCTTTTTGTTGCATGTACCTCATTAATCTTTCTTTCTGTTTTAGGTTCTTATTGCCACAAGCACATTAGCTTGGGGTGTAAATTTTCCAGCTCATTTAGTAATTGTTAAAGGAACAGAATACTATGATGGAAAAACAAGGCGCTATGTGGATTATCCCATTACAGGTACTCACATAAATTATGGGAATGCTCATATGCTGAAATGTATTTCAAGTATATGCAAATGATTTGAATTATCTAGTAATTAACCAGTGAGAATACCTAAATTAGGTAGAGGCTAAAATTTGTGAGGATGGGTTTCTTTGTTTAATGTGAGTTGTAAGAGGACTCTTAAGGTTTTATGTGACAAAAAAAAAGTTTCCATTTTGTAAATCTTTTTTCCTTTTCAAGTACTGCTAATGTGTATCATTCAAAATAGATATCAAGGGACAATAAGGAGTTGTATTTAGTTGTCTAGTAATTTGGATAAAAGAAAGTTTTCTCACAAACAATTCTTCATTTTTGAAATATTTTTCTAGAATAGAAACAGATTTTTAACAGTGAACTTACCTGTGGTGCAAAAATTGAGTCTGTGTGTATTAGTACATAAATTTTATGTCATTACTTGAGAATATACAGAAACTTTAACTAATATAGTATCTTCAGTAATACGTCAAAAATAATCAATCAAATGTTTGAATTCCTCATTTGATATAGTCTTCTATTGCTTGCTACCCTCCATTAATTTCCACCTTTTCATAAGCAGCTCTGCAGTGCTTTCAACAAGCTTAGGAAACTGAACACTTGAGGAACTTATTGCAGAGTTCAGACAGGGAGAATATTTGTCTGGATGGTACGAAGCTTGAAGAATGAAGACAAGCTAAATTTATTCCAGGTTTCCTGTTCTGTTTTCTCTTCTCTTTTCATAAGAGAAAGTTTATTATGTGATCCAGCACTGTGCTAGAGATGTATTCACCTAAAGACAATCTAAGTGTTATCTGTAATGTAAATAGAGATCTTGCATCTTTTTAGCCTCTCATCTTTTTAGCAAGAGAAGCTTACTAATGAAAAAAGTTCAAACTGAAAAGAACACACAGGTTACTTCTCTGAATATCCCGTCATGATGTTAATTTAGTGCTTATTGCTCTTCAGGAAACTTGAAATCTATTTCCAGGCTGACTGTCTTGTTCAGAGTTCTGTTATGACCTGGGATCTTAGCCATACACACTTGCATTTTGTGACATACTGGCTTATGTAAACTGCGTACAAACAGCCTCTGTAGAGAACTGGTATTTCATACTTCCTGACTGGAAGAACAGTGGCAACTACTGGATGGGGAAAAGTGCTGAGGAAAGAAACCAACGCATATTTTAGACTTCACATTGAATCTGTGGGACTGTAATATAAAGTAATAGGTAAAATAATGTTTTCAGAAGAAATTGGAAACTCAGTAAACACTGGAGCCTTACTGTGCTGTTTTAGAAATATTTTGTACAAGTACTCACAAAGGCATTAGGAAAGGTTTGTGCTTTCATTGTTTATTACCTTTTTGATTTGAGATTACTTGTGTAGTGGGGTTGTTCAGGTCTTTAGTTTTATATAAGACTTCCTGGGAATTCTAACAGAAGTTAACGTCTACAATTTAGATTTTGTTGTCTGCACTGCAACAGAAAGTGTAGGTTCCTTATTTTATGAAAAAATGTGCTGTGGTTTAGAGCACTTTTAACTTTCTAGAGACTATTCATATATTTGGAAATCCTATGAATTGGTAATACTGTTTTTCAGCAGTACTTAAATGAAAATTTAAAGTTTCTTTTGGAAATATTTCCAAATGTTCACAATACTGTCTTTAGTGCTGCCCTCAAATAAGCCTTCACTGTTCCATCATTAACTTGACTTCTCTCTGCTGAACTTGCCTTTTTGTATTAGGGATGTTTTGACTACAAGGAAGCAGCAGAGTGCAGAATGAATCATTCTAGAGTACTCAGTAATTTCAAAATAAGTAAAAGCTCTTCTTTCGGTGAAGTCAGAGGTTTTGGGGTGGACCTGCTTTTAGTTATCAGACACTTACTCAGCCAGTTGGATAGTATTTGACATTTTGGGAGTTTAGTTCAGTGGTTAAAAGAGCCAAGTAGCATAGAGTCAGTAGAAAAAAATATAGATTTGGAATAATTATGTGTATATATATTATGTGTATATATGGCAAAAGTCATATCCTGATTATTTTTTTTTATTTTTTTTTTTTGTAAATCCATTTTCTATGTGGTATTGTGCAGAATTTAAATCACCATATTAGAGTAACAAGAAGTTTCATCTTCCCCTTTACACACACCTATTCAGAAATATAATTTTCAAATTAGTTCCATTTTATATTTCGTGCTGCTTCTAGATTTACAAAACAAATGAACTGATTTTAAAAAATTAGTGTCCAATGTAGTTTTTGTGTATAACAAGTCAAAGTGTTACTGAAAATTTCTGTTTATCATCATTAGCTATTTCTCCTCATTGTCCATTCCTATGCCATGCTCTATTCTTTCTGGCTTGTCCTTTTTCAACCAAATACGCAGATGAGCACTTGGCCAAAAAGTTTACTTTGCTACTGAGGCCAAATAAATTCTTTTTTAAAATGCCAGGTTCTTCAAATTACATATCCTACAGGTAGGATTCTCTCCCAGAGAATGCACAAAACGTAAGTTTTAACATAATGATTTAAAATTTACTTTTGATCTAATTCCCATTGTTTCTTCCAACTTAAATGCTGAAGGCACCAGGAAGGGATCAGAGGTCTTCTGAGAGGGACAAAGAAAAACCAATGCTGATGCATTTCTCAGATTGTGAAAGGAAACCAATACATAATAAGCATACCTAAACTGGTGGGCAGTTAGCAAGTTGATTGTGTTTTGTTCAAACTAGTATTTTCTGTGTTTCTAGAAATTACTAACTAACTAGTATTTGCAGGTAAGGTGGCATAGGTAAGCTTTACCCTTACCTGCTTTTAAATTTGTATATTGTGATCCAGGGACAACTTATGATGTAAAATCCCCTCTACTCCAATGCTTTTAACAAATATAACTTGTCCTGAATTTTGGGTAGCAGATATCATATCTTTCAACAATTAGAATTTCCCTTTACCATTTTTTTCCTCTAAAACATTAAAAACCAAGAAAATTATATACAACAGAAAGGCTTGTACTAGGTGCATCTTTTATAGTGAAGGCAAGTACTAGAAATTTAGGAAATTATATGCAGTTGCCATTGTAGGCTTCACGAGTTCTTTTGTCATTTATTTCGTGATATCAGATGAGGGATGTATGTGAAATGGAGGGAGAAAATGGAGGAATTTATATTAGATGTAGGCCTCGGTACTACAGCAGTGAGTGGTCTTCAAGTATGCAAGAAGATAGTGCCAGAAAGAAGTCCATCATAAATGTACATGAACTGGAAAAAAAAATTAGCTATGTCAAAACCAATAGAGCATATAAAGCCAAAGAAATAATTAAAAAAAATAAATCCTTTACTACACATTATATAGAAATAAATACTTTTATTTCTACATTTTATTTAAATGCATTTGTTTTATACATTGCTGTTTCTTTGGCAGATGTACTTCAGATGATGGGACGTGCAGGCAGACCACAATTTGATGACCAAGGCAAAGCTGTAATTCTAGTTCATGATATCAAGAAAGACTTCTACAAAAAATTCCTGTATGAACCTTTCCCAGTGGAATCCAGGTGAAGTGCAAGCAATCTGAAAAGCTAACCAAACTGTCAGCAGTAATACACGAGAGATACAGAAAAATAAAACATTCTTCTCCTGAGTATCTTCTAAATATCAGAGTCCTAGAGTAAAATCATTTAAAAAAAAAAAAAAAAAAAAAAAAGTTATCTATCCTTCTATCCTTTATTCCATGAGACTTGAAGCGCTGTTGTACTCTTTAGTTCATTTATAGACAATATTACAGGTGCTTCTCTGCCTCTGGTTGTTGTCTCAAACAATGAACTGTTCTTCAAGGCTAGTGTGCAGGACAACTATTTGTGATCCTCACAACTCTCTCTGAAGTTCTATTACAAATTCCTAATGTGGGGGAAAAAAAAAAAAAAAAAGGTGGCTTTCTAGTACTTTTCACCTAGAAAATGTGTACCATTATAGAAATTACACTAAACTTCAACACCTTTCACTTCGCCTATACATGCATGTTTTGTGGAGGAATTCTTAGACTTGTAATTAAGCATGAGCACTAGTGAAAACTTTTCTCAGCAATGAGGAATTTGCAGTATTGTTCTCCTGTGGAAGCTTAGTTGCTCAATATGAACACTAATTGGATGTCCATCTGATCAGGAAATTTTCAGGAGCTTGAGAGTGCTATCCACCTGTGAAATGTAGTTAAAATGGATAGGTGCATTTGGAGGTTAATTCTAATTTTAATTAAATTTTAATTTAATTTTAATTAAAAAAAAAATGATAAAGATGTAATTCCACTTAGCACAAAAGGCTAGGAATTGAACTTCTTCAAAATAATGGCTAGTTAGAAGAGCAGCGTGATTAAAAAGTTTATGGTATATCCAGACTATGTGGCACTAGAATAAACCAGGAAATCTACTCATAAGAAGGTAAGCAATGTTTGTAGATAACAGAATCATATCTTCAGTGTAACAGTCGCATGTTGTTCCTCTTTGGAATACTGTAATTATTCCATACTTCTCACAGGTCATTTTGTGTTTATGTATTTATTAATATCAGCGGTTTGATATATTATATCCTTCACTATATACAAACAATACTTGATGAACTTTCAGATGAAAGTTCACATGTTAATGGTAATCTCATTAAGTTTTGTGTAGGTTGTGATCTGATTGACTCAGAGGGTTGCCCTGCTCTTTTATGATCATCAAAGATCCTTGAAGAGCTTCATAGCTTCAAAAGATGAACTCTGGAGGGGTTTTTTTGAAGTATTTTAGTTTTGGAATGCTTTCTCATCTTATTCTACCAGAGAGCAGATTTATCAGCTCTGTGTAGTACTTCCAATGTTTAAAATTAAATTTCAGATTTTTTTAATTACAGATTTTTTTCTGTAAGAGATTGTCTATGCATTAATTGCAAGACTTGAGTACACAACTTGTATGACAGGCCTTGTGCTCTTACTGGTCACGGGTTTGAAACACAGCACTCATTCCTAATTATTGTTTACTTTTGGCAATAGGAAAAGAACAGTAAGAAAAGTAAAAGGATTATAATAGAGGAAAAATCAGGCTAATCTTTAAAGATATTTACCATTCTCTGACTGAACTGCAGCCAGGCATGATCTCATTAGATACCAAAGTGAAGATCTTTGTTCCATTTAAGGAAACTAAAATAGTATTTTACTCTGTAAGAATCATTTTAAACTGTATTTGCTCTTCTATGTTTGAGTTTAGACCCCTCTGGGTAAAACCAGGTTTGTTTGCTTGTTTTCTCCCTACGTTCAGTGAAGATGAGGAAAAATCTGGAATACCAGTTTTGATGTAATTTTAATAGCCTCTTAAGTGTCTGCCAGGTATTAGATAAGCTATTGCCACTGTTTCATTTCCTGTTTGTCTTTCTGTATGATTTTCTGTTGGATTAAACCAACACGGTCATATGGTCAACATACAGCATTCAGAAGTTATCACTGAGTAGCTCCATCTGAATGCATTCCATGAATTACTTAAACATGTGCATTCTTGGTCCAATCAAAAAATAATTTGAGCCTCATACCAATATCATGTAAAGAAGATGACTGACCTTGCAATTACATCCCATCTTCCATTCTTCTCTTCCTCTCTTTCACTGGAAAATAAATATATAATATTTTCAGATTTAAAGTAATAAACCTTTTAATGCACAAGTCTACAAACTATATTTACAACCTGTCTCTGTGATTGTAAAGTTAACAAAATCCTCTTGTTTCCTGTTACTCAGCTTGTTAGATGTGCTGGCTGACCACTTGAATGCTGAAATTGCTGCTGGAACTATTACTTCTAAGCAGGATGCAATGGATTATATCACTTGGACTTATTTCTTCCGACGACTTATAATGAACCCAACGTGAGTATAAAGTACAAATACAATTTAATCTAAAGGTAGCTTTAGGGTAGAGTTGATCCAAAGGTGATCCTGCTGCTGTTGGAGCCTGGAATAGTTAGCGGCCTCTACTGTAGGAGCATTACTGGCCCACACATGGAATGAAACTTCTGTGCACTTTTTTTTTCCTCTAAATATAAATGCATTTTTGGCAGATAACTTATGTTACGTTTTAGTAACAACTATAAAATAACATTATTGAGAGGGCTATATCAGCATCCCTAAAATAAAACTGCAGGTTATCACATTCTTTTAGATATTATATTTATAGTGTGTTACTTTTTAACATTGATATGTTATGCCCAGTTTTCTATAGAAAATCTACAATGATTGAGTTTTGCTAATAAATGAGGGAATAGCTATCAGCTGTTTGTCTGTGATAAAGTTTACTTTCATTAGGGGTTCCTGGCGAAACCATGTGTGCAATATTTTCTGTGATTGATATCATCCAGCCTAGTTCCAGCTGGTATGCAGATCATTCTGAGCTATTCCAGCAACTAGCCTGCCTTTGCCACAATATTGTTTTGGGTAAATGGTATGTTATGTATCATATGATCATTCAGCCACCAAAATAATGTGTCAAATAAAGAATTAGGCACTTCCTGATCAATTACAGAATATTGTATTTCTGAAATCATGCTACTGCTATAATGTTTACGTGAGTTTTCAGTTTTTTACAAGCAACTGATGCTGGAACTTGCAGGTGATAAAAGCCAGAACAATAACTTCCTTTAATTCTTTTTTCAGTCTCCATTAGTTTTGAATTCTACATCTAGCTTCATTCTAAGAATCTTCCACAGAACAGAATTTCCATCTAATCTTCTTGGGAAATAAAAAATGCAGTGTTAGAACTAACAAAATGAATAAATGTATGAGAAAGATGTTTCTGTCTGAGAGAGACAAACAGCTAAATTCTCTTTTATCTAGGCTAGATGAAGGTAAAGCTGTGATCCAAACCACAACTGATGTAGGAAACTGCATATTCTTTTTTAGTATAAAGAATAAGTGATGTTATTTTACGATGTCTTACTATTGCATTGCTCTACAAAATTGTTGATTTATTTTCAGCAAGCTTTAATTATGTGATGTCTCTGATAGGTAGTATTTTAAGACAAAATATATGACTCATAGGTTAATGTAGTATGATCTTATAGGCTAGCTCTCCGTAGTGTAAAAGAAAGTTCCCACAGCAATGGATTTGATGTGTTCACTAATGGCCATTTTTTCCCAGCAGATTCTTTAATATGTAGTGGTATGGGAAGTAAAATGTGAAGTTATCACAGTATCAATTTTTAAATGCAAGTTGTGCTGTTCAGAGGGTGTTCTATGGAAAGTGGGAAAATCTAACCCATTATTTCATAGTGATAAGCAAGGTCATTGTACTGGAAGGCAATATGATCAGATCTTGACTAGTTGTGTCCATAATGGCAGGATAGGAATGCAAAGTGAATTTTCTAATGACTTTTATTGGAATACCACACAACCAGGTTGGAACAGTTCACAAGTTCTTTTGCTTTCCCCAACGTCTCATCCACACAGAAGTACTCAGCATTCCTTTTGTACTCAGTCATGCAGAGACAAAAATGAAGGACATTATTGACTCTGCCAGAGAGGTCATTTCTAGATACCAAGCACAAATGCAATGGATGTACACACTTTTCCTTTCTTTGATGTGTTAATAATTACTACAAAGTTTCATCCAAATTTACTAAACTTGCCAGTTAGTAGCATTCCTGGACCTACATGCTATACGTAGTATTTTAATTGAATCAGTGTTTGAATGAGATACATCAAAAGAAAACTGAAGAGTTTTATGAAGTCAGTGCTGGTTAAGATAACTTATAGCAATAATTGCAGTGCAGTAATGGTTTTTACTGTGCCATAAATGAATACATGAAATACTTGATAATATCAGACAAGAACCATTTATGATCCTTAATAGTTCAGAGCTTTAGGAGGTTATTTTTTCACAATGACGACATTTTGTTTTGGGTACTTACACAGTAGCTCCTCGGAATGTTGACATTCTCTCCATCGTGAAACAAGTTATTTTCCAGCCAGCAGGTGACTGACTGTACCTTAGTGGTAAATAAGTAATTCCCATATGCATGATTGGTAAATTGCCTTGGGATTCTTTGGCATGAAAGGCATTGCATGTGATGCTGTAAATCTCCGAAATAATGGTCTTAGGTAATATGCAAAAGATTTATAATCTTATTTACTGCCAGTTTAAGCTAAGTGTATATTAAACTGCATAAACAAATCTAGGATCATTCTGTTCCAAACCAGTACCATCAAGTGCCTTACTTACAATTTAAGTAATTTGAATTATATTATTTAAATAATATTAATCTACTTTTACAGTAAGATAAACATCAAAGTATCCTTTTGCTCTAAGCTGCCAGTTTCTTCTAAAGATGTAAATAATTAACATGTTTTTTGTGGCACATGAGATACTTTGTTAGTCTTAACAAAGTAATAACAGCTTTATAAATAGTGTTGTTAAAAAAATCTTTGCATGTTACAGTACTTTTTTTTTCATCAGACTGGTTTAGTTTTCCTATCTGATGAATCTCCGTATCCTGCAGTCTGTGAAATGTATAGTTAAGAGGAGTGGTTAAGCTACTGATTTGGGACATGCTGAATACCCATGTATGTGCTCATGCTCAAAAGATGATGTGCAAAAAAGAAGTCCAAATAATACTTAGCAAAGTATATCAATTTCGGTATACGAAGGGCTTTTTTTTTTCACTTCCCCAAAGCTGTGTAGAGACTTTTGAATTTGCAGTTTAAGTCTGAGTTTCCGTAGTATTTCAGTCAAGAACTATAATGTGTTCTTCTCTCCACATGCAACTTTAACCTTTATGTTCTCTACTTAGTCAAGATCATGTTTAAAGATTGATCAACTAAGTGCCTTGTTCTTTGAAAGGGTCTATTTTGAGAGACTCATCTGTCGTAACTAGCAGACTGAAGACTTAGATATATCTTCTTTCCTTGACTGGAATTTCTTGACTGTTTCATTCTTTTACCCTTATAAAAGATTGTAATCTGCAACGTTCTACAAAAGAAAAATTGCAATAGGAAAACGTTTTCTGTAAATCAGGTTATATTTTCCAGATACATACGCAGTAAAAGGGAAATAGAAATTTACAACATATGTTAAGCTAGGCAGAATCAGCTTTCATCTGGAATGTTAATTTTTAGATGTTCTGAGAACATACGTCATACCACTCTTAGAATATGTGGGTTTTTATGTATTTTTATATGTGTGTGTATGTATAGATACGCACTTGCAAAATTAATTTTCTGTGCAAATTCCAGCTGACAACAATATTTCTGACAATATTTCTGAAAGAAATATTAATTCTGGCAGTTATTATTAATGTTTTTCACTTTGTCATAGTCCTTTATTATTTATGCAGAGGAATGTAGCATGAACTATAATTAAAAGAAATTATCTCAGACTGATGCTTTTATCACTAATCATACATGTATATTTTACTTTAAATTTTCTTTCCTCACTATAATTAGCTGAGCTTTTCCAGTACACATTGCTCCAAAATTAATGCCTCCTATTTATTTCAGTGAAAACTATAATAGATACAAAGAGCATAACACTATTTGAAATAGCAAATTCTCAGCTACAGAACTCTATTTTATAACATTAGCTATGCATTTTCACCAGCAGTGAACAAGAGCCTGTATGCCGCACTCATAAAAATCTGCACCAGCAGAGCTGACCTGTTCACATCTGTTATGATGGTGTTGTTGCTAGGAAAATATGCAATCAATTTTTCATTGGCTCAGAAAGAGGAAATCAGAAGGCACCAAATCCAGACTCTACAGTGGATGTGATAGAAAAGTCCAGCCAGGAGTGGCAATGCATTCCTTGGTCTTTAAACTGATGAGAGGCCTGGCATTGTTGTGTTACAAGAGAAAGGTTGTCTTCTCTGGCCTGGCTCTGGAAGTTCAATCCTTTAGCTTAGTCAGCATTGTGATTTAGTGATCAGAGTTGATGGGTTGTCTGGGTTCCATGAAATCCAGAAGGAACACCTCATTCCTACCCAAAAAGACGGTGCACATTGTTTTACCTTATGAGGCTGCATCTTGAACTTTTTCTTTGTTGGAGTGTTCACATATCACCACTCTATGGACTGCTGTTTTGACACTCACTAGTACTGGTGGCACCATATCTCATCTTTTCATCATAATGATGGAAAGTGTCCATCCAAGAAACAGTCACCTTCAGCCTTGTATTGCTTCAGTAGGTCCTGACAAACTTGCATACTATGTTCTTTCTGCTTCTGTGTATTTTTGGGAACCACCTGACCCAAACTTTGCAATATTTCAATGTTGGCACTATCATTTCTAATACTCTGAAGCCAATATTCAGCTCTGTGTGCAGTTCCCTTGCCATAATCTGGTGATTTGTGTAGATGAGCTGATTCAGACACTCTGTGGTATGACAGTTGCACATGACCTCTCAGTACATGGCGTGTCTTTCACATTGCTGATGCCACTGCTGAAATACAGTACCTACCACCTCACTGTGCAGACGTCTACTGTTTGGTCTCCATAAACATTCCACAACTGTCAATGAATGTTGATGGATGCAATTTTTTCAACAGAGTGGGACTCAATGCCATGCCTTTGCTTCCTGTGCTGCTGACATCAGTTGCACTGCAACAAAATGTAATGGAGTTTTGGTGGGAAGGTTCAACTCCTACTGCCATACTACCATCATCTGCCACTGATTTCATGGGCCAGCATAATGAAATAGGAGACACTAATTTCAGAGCAATCCTTGTAATATGAATAAAACAGCAGCATAAAAATGATGATTAACATTGTTCCATAATAGTTTCTGGTATACAAGTGAAATCATATTCATCCACTCAGAGTAGAATGATTTGTACAGGATACAGTGACAAAAGCACAGACTTGTAGGACTTGTTTGGAATTATATCAGAAGCTGGATTACTGAAGAAAGTTAAATTAACTAAGATGAAAAGAAAAAATGAAAAGAAAAATATTTGCTAAAGCAAATATATGAATGCAATAAATTAATGTGTACAAGTAAAATACAGATGGAGATTACCAGCTGTGGTATTTCTGCATGCTCTGATGCATTTTAGCAAGCCAGTCTCAGACAGCAGACAGTCAGTGATGCCTTAATAGCAAAATGGCTTGGTACATTGCCACATGGCTCCACCTATGAAAGTCTGTCAGTCATCTACTCAGACATCTACTCAGTACCATTTGCATGGTGCCATTTTAGATGTTGCAGCCACCAAAGGCCACAAGCTAATGAGATTAAACACAACTGGGAACTTCAGAAAAGATTTTTATGAAAGCAACTATCTGTTTCTCCCATGCTTTTTCATAACAAAGTTCATCTTTCAGGACTGTAGCATCAGAAAGCACACATTCTGGAAGTCATGTGAATGCAGTCTTCAATGCTTTTGTTTCCCATGGCCTTCCAACTAGCAAGTTTCTTTTTTCTTTTAATATTTTTGGCTGACTCTGCCACTGATTTTCATTATGTGTGTCCCTATTACTAGCGTATAATCTGAACATAAAAAACATGGCGCTGTAACAAATGACTTCACAGCACTGACAGTTATAGCAGGATCATTTCAAGGCTGATGAAAAATTTCCCAGAGAGATCTCAGGTCAGGTTTACATAAGCTAAACAGGAAATGATTGCCATCATTCACATTAAGTCCTAAATGTTTTTTGTAACTTCATCTATATTTTATGTTCCTACATGTTTCTATCTTTTTCAGCTGATGAAATTCCACACTTCCTTAGATTAGAGAAATAAGTTTATGTTTCATTGTTTGTTGTTCTTACAAATCTTTACAAGGTTTGGGAATATTAAATGTATTATTTTGTAGAAGTTTTTGATCACTTATATTTTACATACTTTGTAAATTCTTATGATACCTAGGGGTTTGTTATTGCTTTTTCCCAATGGACTACTAATGGAAGTTAGCCTGTCTAGCCCATGTGCTAGATGTTGTTAGGATAAAACTGCCTTTGACTTTCACACCTCTCAGGGGACGAGTAATTGTTGTGTTCAAACAGCCTGTAATTGTGATCCCGCTGGCTTTCTCAGTACGCTTCTGGCTATTAGAATCATTAAACAACTCAGCACCTGTTAACAGCATTGTAAATATTCAACCCTGCTTGTGTGCAGGTTGAGTCCAATATAGGAGAAGGCTTACAGAGCCCAGCCTCATAAATTAGAGCTTCTGACAAGTCAATTATTGTGAAACTGGGCTTCACTGTGAAATAAATGAAATGGTGTGCTGATAAAAAGGTAGGCTGTCTGTTTATAGCAAAGGGAAAATAATGACTAGATGATTCAATGCAGTGAGCATGAAACTGCATTGTTTTTATTCTTTATCTGTAATTAAATAGTTAGGTAATATAGCTTCCTAGAGGAACTTACATACAAAGCAGTATTTCTATTTGGAGAATACCAACGTGCAAAATTCTACTTGCTTTTATTCCAGCACATTCAAAATACCATCTAATCACAATTATGATACACAGTATCTCTGTTTTTGCCAATGATTTTAGCATAGTTTTTCTAGATAAATGGCTCTGCTTTGTATTAAGGGAAATTGTGCTGTGTGACCAAGAAGCTTCTGTGGATGCACTCAAAATTATATATAGTTGTAGATAGTTATAGATAGTAGTTAAAACACACCGATTCCACTTCACTCAAGATTACAAATAATTTAAGATTTTTCTTCACATTGTTTTGTTTGCACTAGGCATCTAGATATTTACATCTGACAATAATTTATCAAAAATCAGCAAATTTTACATTAATGCAGTTTTAAAAGGCTTTATAATGCATTCTATCAGTAAGTCTTCAAAATGCAGTATTGAAAATTAGACTACAGGATAAAATCTCCTTGAATTAGTGTCTGAAATTACAATTGTAACAAATCATTTCATTATATTGCCCAAAACTCTTCCCTAATTTTATCAGTATTCATAATCAGTATTGTGATACTGCAAACAATACAGTGAAAGTCTAAAATATCATGACAACGAAGTGCCTTAGTCATTTAAGTAGTGCTAGATTCAATTTGGAGAAAAATACTAATGAATTTTTAGTGTTTTACACCTATAAAACAGAAAATCTTTCCACACTCGCAAGCAGTGTATGAAGTTAATTTGTTTGGATTGCTTTCAGAGGGTAAACAAAATGATACAGAGTGACTTCTATTAATAAACAGAGTTTATTATGGTTTTTTTGCTAAAATGTAGGGGGGAGAAAAACTGCAAGTGACCTTTTTATGTCATTGTTATTTTACTTCAGAAAATGTTGTGACTTTCGAGAAAATTAAGTTGCTGAAATTAATTACTTTTGCTGCAAATAAGTTTTCTCTGCATAAGATCAAGAAATATGTGGTTGTTTATCATATAAAACTTTTTAGTCAATGTAGTCACTTGTTTTGTTTTGAACAGCAACTGTGATGTAAATATTTAAGATCATCGTACATAAAATACCACAAAGTGAATACTCCACTGTCAAGTAGATATTTTGCTGTCTAATATATCTGACTGTCTCTGCAGAACAGATTTTTAATAATTTTTTAATTGTAGTAGTGTTTTATTCCAACTTCATTCAATGAAAAGTGAACATTCAGTGAATTAACCCCATAATTGAAAATTAACAAGAAAGGAAGAAAAGAAACACAAATAACTGTATTGCTACTTAGCACGCAGCTTTTTTTCAGTTATGTTACTGCTATTCCAAAATTAGATAAAGGAAAGTTAAAATCTGTTAAGAAAATGCTATTGTTTGTCAGGTTATATTGAAAACCAGTCATGGAAGGGTGTTTCTGGTATTTAAATCATAATTCACTCTTATGAAATTTGCTAAAAGCAGCATTACAGTAAAGGGAATAGAGCTTTAATCAAGGAATGGGATTCTTCTGCCCCAAATACAGCATCAACCACTGAATTGATAATCTAAACTCCCTTTTTGAGCCAGTGATCACATTCCACCTCATCCTAAAGCAGAAATCTGAAATACCTCAGACGAATAGCATTCTCTAAGTGCATGCTTCTCTCTACTGACAGTAAGGAGAGTTAAAAAGACTAACTCAGGTATAAATATAACTATGTGAAATCAACTGAAATGAATCTCAACACGCTGTTATACAGCCTGTTGTACACCTGCACAAAATAGCACTGAAAGAAGCTGATCTTCATTACAGCGTGTAGCATTGTTTCCAGTGGAGATGCTGAGTGCACAATGGAAACAGTAGGAAACAGTAAAGCAGCCAGTAGGAACAAAGGAGCATCTTTCACCATTGCAACAGTGTCAGTAGTCTGTGTGACAGTTGAGTAACTTTCAGAATTAAATGAGCAGGGACAAGCTTTCTACTGTGCTTTTTAATAATCCAATAGATCATCGATATATTTTTTTTTAATTTCTTCTTTGAAATTGCACAATGTACTTACATTTCTTAAATTCAGTATTTTGAAACTTTCTGAGCATGCGAGGTTTTAGTTTGAGTTTAAAAGTTGCTTTCTGAATTTCTGCCTTTGTTGGAGCTAATGCTCTAGGTCTTATTACGTTTTTATCTGTGGATTCCAGGGTAATAGCTCTCCCTGAAATTGTGCTTGTCTGTGTGAGTAAGAATCTTATACCTTAAGTTCTACTGTTAAGGTGCACTGACTTTGGTCACATTGTTTTTTTCTTATAAACTAGGAATGTTATAACACATTTTATAAACTTTTTTCCCTAATGCAGATAACAAGGAAACATTGTTAGTACATATAGTTTGCCCCAATGTTTTCACCTGCAAAACAACATGTCAAATGAACACATTGACAAATACCCAATTCCATAATATTAGTAATTAAGTAATTTTAACGTTGACAATAAAATGAAACAGAAATATAAAACAAGTATTAACGTTTGGATTTGTGTAGGTTTACTTTTTCAAGAGATTTTACTATATGCCCAGCTTTTATTTTCAGAGTTCCAGGAATATAAGGACATTTGCTACCCTGGGTGGGATTTCTTCTTTTTTCTTTAAATTAAAGAGTTTTAGTATTGCTTATTCATTTTCAAGCTTACATAATCAGGAAATTATACTTATGCAATGAAGAAAATTTTCCCATTAATAAAATGTAGCCAGTCCAGTTCTGTTTGTATCAACCTTTCTATTAATAAACAGATAAATTACTATATTTCCATATGTATATTGTATTATTATTTTCGTTATTTACACAATCTATTTAAGTATCATGAATTTCATGTTAGACTATATCAGGGAATAGTTCTGCGTTTAATTGTTTAATGTGCATGTTTCTTGCTCCAAGTGTGTGTATGTATTATAGCAGCCTTGTAAGTTTTCCTACAATATGTTATTGTTTAAAATTTTCAGTGTGTTATAAGTACTTGTGTGATGCATCTGTTTTCAATTCTTCTAGTTACTATAACTTGGACAATGTGAGCCATGACACTATGAACAAATACCTCTCAAGCCTTGTTGAGAAATCCCTCTTTGATTTGGAATGTTCCTACTGTATTGAAATTGGGGAGGTAAGACCACTATGTTCATTAAGATTCATGTTCCTAAAAATTGGGAACAACTGGATGTATGCTTCTTATTTGAAGGGTTAGTTTCTCTTTGGAGCTAATTCTAAGACTTAATTGAAATCTCAGTTTAATCAGGTTGGCAGCTAAATTATGATGGTAAGCCATTTTTACTGTTCTCACCTATAAAGTAGTCTTAAAATATCTGTTTTTTAGTTACTATGCATAGTGTTGAACTATGTAAAAAGTATATATATTTGATTACTCTCCTAACAGGATAACCGCAGTATTGAACCTCTGACGTATGGCCGCATTGCTTCCTATTACTATTTGAAGCATCCAACTATTGGGATGTTCAAAGATCAGCTGAAACCTGAAAGCAGTGTTGAAGAATTGCTCTTAATTCTGACAGTAAGTGATGATATTTTGTTAATTTATGTCTATGTAACTGATGACTCTTAAAGACACTTAGAAGTGTATGAAAAGACATCCTAAAATTAAGAATAGCCTTTCTTGCATGATTTGTAATTTCTTTGTTGATGTTGTTATCATTGTTTTGAGTAATATAACTGAATCATTTTTGATGCTTTAGGTACTTTGTTGAATCAGTATGTCAAAATTATTCTGCACGCCTGTTTCTTTTCTGTCTATTTGTAATCTTCAGGACATGTACAAATCCAGTATTTGTTTGTTTTAGGTTTGGTAGAATACCAAAATCCCAGAGTAATAACTGCATATCATCATCTCATATTTGTGGAATATAGAGCATAATGTGGAAGATAGAGCAGCTTTCATAAGTCTGGGGACATTTGAGGAAGGTCCATATCCTGTACTGCTTTTCTTTCAGTCTCCCAGGCACCTCACATTTCCTGATGTCTTACTCCGCCAATAGTGCCTTCTCAGTTGATTATTCTAGTGACTGTTTAGTAACAAAGTGCAATGCAAGGCAAAAGGTCTCAGGGTACAAATTCAGAGGTACAGAGTACAGAGTAACATGATAATGTTACATATCATCATAAAGGAATCATATTTTACATATTTTTAAGAGTTTACGCTTGGATAGCTACAAAATCTTCTATTTCAAGATGGCATAATTCCATTTGTACAAGCATATATTTGGAAGGAAGAAGTACCACAACACTATCCAGGAAAACCTAAAATGTATTTCTGCCCATATACGATTAAAGACTCAGCTGTATTACATATATTATACCAGTGGCCTGAATTCTTTAATACCCGTATTTCCAAATGTTGACCTCCAAGACAGGAGTCCCATTTATGTGTGTTACTTGTATGTTTATGGTTTTGACACACTGCCAAAACTTTTCTGAGGAGAAATACAAGCAGAAAAAAAAAAAAGTAGTGCTATTCAACAGTTTACATTACAAAACCCAATCAGCATTTTTTGACACTAGGAAAGCCACTTTTCTAGTAGAAGGACTTTCTTCCAGACAACTTTAAATCGCCTGCTGCAAATATTCGGAGTGTTACAGCTCAGAAATAAAGGCCACAGTAATCTTTTGTAATGGAAAGTGTTAGACAATCTAAATAGGGGAGTTACTGTCACTGACCCTGCAGTATCTGTTCTTCTGTTGTCAGAAAACATTGTAAGTTCTATGAAATTACATACAGTATATTCAGCTGAAAACAAAATGGTAGTCTTCTATGTTTCCCGTATATTCTATGTGTAAAATGACTGAATTTTAAAGAAGAAATATCCACAGGGATCACAGGTTAAATAACACAATATTCAGTATTCAACATGAGGGCTTTACTCCAGCTGCTGTCTTTTTAAAGTATCTTTTTCTCTCTAGAGAAAATTGTCTACACATAGAAACTTTTTTTTTTTTTTTTTCAGAAATATTTGGAGAGGGAATAGGATTGAGAATAGGATTAGCAGAGATGGAGGGATGTTTCATGACACTGTGTAAGCTAACAAGTAGCATAAGGAAGATGAATGATACAGGCAGATCATAGTGCTGTCCATCTTATGCCAGGACTCCTCATCCATGTAAACAGCTTACCTATATAGCTTATCTATAAAGCACAAATAAAAATAGCTAATATTGCAGACAAAAGCTCAGACCTTAGTGTTGGGCAGAAATTTTAAAGTGTAAAATGTATTAGATCTTTTTGTGTTGTAATTTGTTGGGTTTTGTTTTTGTTTTTCTGGAAAAGTAATCTTATGACTTGTCTGTTTACAATCTTAAGAGGAATGAAACTAAAAATCAGTTAGGGGTCAAGCGTGCCAAATGTGTCGATTTGAAAGATGACAAGCATGTGTGAATACTGGATGCCATTATAGCTGACAGTTTTTCCTTTTTATGCAGATGTTGATTTTCATAATTACTGCTGGAATTAGTGTTCGTTCTTGTTAAAGGTGTAAATTGGAAGTGTTTTTTTTCAATTCAATGTAGTGCTGAAAGGAATCGCTATTTCAGCAGAGTTTATTGCCAAGGATTTTTTTTTTCCCACTAAACACTGTGAATTAATGAGTTTTATAATTATGGCAGTTGCTTCACACCTCTATTGTTAACCAATGACATTACATCTGCCTTGCTCCACTGGTGCCCTCCTCCTTCTCATTGAAGCATTTAGCAGTTTTGGCAATGGGGAATTACATGGCATGGGGTAAGTAGTCTAATTAGATATAAGTGAAAATCCTGAGGGAAAAGGATATTTAAAAAGTAATTTGAAGAATCTCTTAATGATGATGAAACTGAAAGCTGTAGTTATTAAAAAAAAAAAAAAAAAAAAGGCTTCTTGTTGCAAAACATGTTATAATTGTGATTATTCCAATTATCAGTCAGTCTTAAAGTTTTGAATTTTGGACGGTATTGTTTGAAAATAACTGTCCAAAAAATTTCTCAAATGTAGTTGCAGGATTTTGTAAACATGATGTATGGCATTGCTCATGATCTTGCAAACTTTCAGACATTTACCAGTTGCCATGATGTATACTGGGAAGGCAGAAGTATCCAACTATAAAAAACAAAATCCTAATATTGTGGATTTTTTTTGCTGAATTGTCAGTGTGTATCTTGAAAGGGCGCAACAGTTTGTTTAAATCAAAAGCAGGAAAAAAGTGAAATTGCATTCAAGAATTCAGAAAATTGTGATCACATTAAAGATTTCAATCTGAGCGTGATTAAGGGATTTTGAGTTTCAGATTGTTATCCTGTAATACTAATGAGAGAATTATGGATTATGTAGGAATGAATTGTCACCGAAGCTTTGCTACTTACATGAAAATATAGTTTTTAGTCATTCTGTTTCCACTACTGATGAGTTTTTCAAAACAGTCACTTGATGGTAAGATTTGTTTCCATTTAGTAGTCAACACCATTCATAGTCTTCTCCAGTATCCTTTCTTTTCTCTATCTTTAATTTATCTTTTCATTTGGTCATCTGGTAGTGTTTTGCAAGATCAGATGTGTTGATTCTTTTTCATTGTGGTTGGGTTTTGATACTTCCTTTTCATAAACAGGAAAATGGCATATGGCAACTACCCTGCAGGCATTTTAGAATTATACAGTAATAAGTGATGCAGATAAATGAGGTACCCTTCTCTTATGCTTTACTGTCTTTCAGTAAATCTATACTTGAGATTTTTGACCTGTTTTGGGTTTGCAGGTAAAGTTCAGATTCAGTTACTTTTGTAACTGATTTGTTTTGAGCCAGTAAGTTTTTTTCTGAGAAATAATGTTTGATGCTTTTCCATAGAATTTTCTTTAAAACTTTCCTAGCTGTGCTTCAGGCAATAGTAATCTAAACATAGTAGTCTTAGATAGCAGTAGTAAGAGTAATCATTGTTGAGTTACGGTACTTCTTGAATTGTTATTGAAGAGAAAGTGTTTTTTGAATTATTACTGGCAGGCTGGAGTTGCCTGAGGTACATAAAAACTGTCTTCTCTTATTCTATAAGTTAGGTGCAGATGTTAAAACAAAGATCAAGTTGAAAAATCAATGGAAGATACTTTGGAGTAATTTTTGTTATTTCCTGTACTAAAGTAGCAATCAGCACAAATTTTTTTGAAATCAAATGTGGTTTGTTATATTTTGAAAAAAGGATGTCTGTCTTGGTGATGAATTAGAACTATGTTCATTAGATCCACTAGCTTCAGAATCTTTTTGTTTTGCTGCTACTCTTACTTGATTATCTGGCTAATATTCTTATGTATTGAGCAAATACTTTGTAATTTCTGTTTGTACCATGCAGTGAAGGAGATAGCATCTTTCAATACCTCCTTGTTTCTGTTTTTGTATTCTATCTAAAAGATGAAACTGGTTGGTCCCCTTGTGCTTATTGTCATGTCTTTCATGTAGACTGACTATAAGAGACTGTCTTCCTTCTAACGGGATTGCTTAGAGACAGAACTGCTTGGTATTTGTGTTGTAATGGGGCATAGATATCTTCCTGTCTGTATTATAAATGTGGTCAGGTATCCACATACCGCTTTCCTACATTTTTATCTGATATCTGAAATACCTTTGATACAGTGACTTCTGTTAGTATTTTGAAACTCCAAAAATTTGGCATCGCTGAAGTAAAAGATTTGGAAAGTGGAAGGAGCAGGTTCATGAAATTAGGACCCTTCATCTCAGATGCATAGATAACAGAAGAGTGGAGCTATAAATGCCTTATCTGTCTTTCATTTCTGTTACTATAAGATTATAAATAACTAATCTGTAGCTTTATTTTCTATTCATTAATATTGTTGCATCCTATTCTAATCAGGGAAACGTTCAGGTATCTCTAAATTCTTACCCTCTCTGTATAAAACAGTTTTACTTTCTAAGCAGAATTCTGTCTTTAAGCTGTCGTTTCCTATGTCTGGATGACGTGCCGTGTGATATGGTTTAGTACTAGTGGTGGCAATGGTGATGAGGAGACAGTTGGACTGGGTGATCTTACAGGTTGTTTCCAACCTTGTGATTCTATGACTCTATGATTCTATGAAGAGGCCACAAAGGTTTTTTTTTGATTCAGGGATGAACTGTATTGCAACCGTTTTTCAGTTAGATGCCATGACAAATTAGTAAGTTACAAAAACATTGTCCAAGAGCAAGCTCCTGTGAACTGTTTTGTGTAATACTACTCTGTAAGCCATGCCAGAGACATTGATTTTGCATTGTTTTGAAATACTATATAAAACTGTTTTTTCTGCTCTATGAAACTTTTCAGGAAAAAATGGAAAAAAAAATCAGGTTGATTTTTCTAAGTCAGTCATTTCCTGTTTTATGTATTACATAAAATGTTACATTGAACATATGTTTATGCTATAATGGTTTTTTTTCTTCATGGCATAAAAGAACAAGACGATATTCATTACAGTGATCTTTTAAAATATGGTATTTAATTGTTGAGAATAGAGATACTTCATCACAAACTTTATATCAAATGAAAGGCAATTATATTACATTCTAGCTTTTAGGCAACTTACATATTTGATTTCCCATATATTATGCATCATCAGTAATATGAGCATGACTACTGTGGCCACAGTATGACCAGGAATGGGCCTCAGCCATTTAGCATGATTTCTGATAGCAGTAGAAAACTGTTACCTCTAACCATTAAATATTTTCTTTACAATAAAGCCCTGTCAAGGGCTGTTCAATTGCATAAATTTCATCTTAAACACAGTCATTTACAGGACCACTTGCATAACTTTCATACAGTCTGTATTGTCTGTAGTTTAATATTTAAAAATATTTACGCTTCACTACTCATGCACTGAGAACATCCAGAGAGTACGACTGTGTTAGATGAGATAGTTAGAAAATTGTGTTTGGTTTCATGACAGCAACAGAACAAAACTCTATAGTGAATTTAAATGCCATCTAAATTTCTCTAACCTTATCCACTGTGTTCCAAACATACTGTATTTAGCAGAGTGAAATTTGTCTTGGTTTTTGTTATTTTTGTTGTTGTTGTTTTTGTTTTCTTTTTTTGTTTGTTTTTTTGTAATCCCAGTAGGTGGAGCAGTTTTGAATATTGTAGTACTTGAATTTAATTATTTTTGTAACATAATGGCACAACAGTTTCTTATTTTTGTCTTTTCAAGTGATTGTTTGATTTTCAGTTTGAAAACATTGTATGCTGCCCTCCTTCCCAGAAGAGCACAATCAGTTGGTAAATCAAGATGACAGTCTCCACTACTGGCAGCTAACTAAATGTGGCATAAGCCTTGCATTTTTACAGCATCAATAAGTAAGAATTATATTCCAAACCAGAACATATAAACCCTTCGCATCTCCACACATAACGTTCTGATTAACAAATCTCCTTTCTTTCTCCTCTAATCTTCTTAATTCAATTTTTGTCACTACTTGCCAGTCTGAAAAACTGGATCAATACTCACACAAGTTAAAACCTATTTTAAAGATGAACTTAAAGGTTTCTGACATATGTATCCTACTGGGCTTCAGGACAAGAACTGTTATCTATAAGTAATATCATGTATTTGATTTCTTGTTATATTTATTTGTTGTTGTTGTTGTTGCAGTGCAGCATGTAACATAAAGGCTTATAGAAGTGTATATAACTCTGTTAGTGAGAGCTGGTAGGATGAGACTGTTTCAGACAGCTGTGGTAGTAACTGTTATTGTCAGAAAAATGGGGAAATAAATTCCTTATTCAGGACATACAGTTGCAGCAATAGCAGCAAAGCTATTAAACTCCCAGTTACTGTTTTGGTGAGCCAGGAAGTTATAGTACTTTTTGTCTGCTAGGATAGGTTATGAGTTTTCTGCTGGTCTTGTCCTGCAGATGTGAACATTGGCTGCCATCTGTGGCAAATCAGTGTTCATCTTTGGTGTGTATATGCTGCTGTGCAAGTTCAGTGATAGCAAGCTCCATTTAGCTGGCTACTTAGAGCTGCAGGCAATTCAACTGCACACCAATTTATTATATATATTTTATTTTACTTTATTTTATTTTATTTTTTACTGGTCTCTAGTTACTAGTTTTGCTTTTACTAGAATTATATTGTTGTACTATAAATTACAGCAGTTATATTGCTGATGAATTTGTTTTCACAGAAATCAATGCACTTAGTGATAGTAATTCAGCCTTACTGACTGCTGTTTAAAAATCTCACAAATGTTTTTCTCTGTTGGGAAAGAAGTTACTGCACCAACTTGTAAAACTGTTAAGGAAGCAGATTTCATATTGTAGCCTGTTCTCTCATAGGAACTGAAACTTCCAGATAAGTAGCTGAAACAATTTCATCATACAAGATTGATATGCAGTATAGCCTGTGCCTTTCACATAGTGGTTTTTTTAAAAAAAGGACATGAGGATTATTGAGTGATCCTTAATGAAGTATCTGACACTTGTATTTTCTTTATTTACATTTGGATTCTTTCTTTATCTCATTCTCTCTTCTTTTTTCTTTTTTTCTGATGGGATCTGGCTACCTTCAGAAAGTTGAATTCGGTTTTAAATCTTGATGTTACGTATTATTACAACTTAGAAATTGGTCACATATGGAATCCCTAGTATTTACATGTGCTTTATTTCACAGTTGTTTAGGTCGATCTTGCTCCTAACAATTCTTGAAGAAACTGCAGTGATATTTTTCCTATCAGAATACCAAAACTTCTTAGCATTTGAAAAAAGTAATATACTTATTTGTAAATTTGATACAGCATAGTCAGCTTGCTTTCAGAGAACAAGCAGTTGCAGGTCTTTACTATGTAGCTTTTTTTTTATTTCCAAAAGATAAATACTTTTGTGTGAGAGTAAAAAATGTATTAGTAATGCGTTGCTGTTTCCCAGTCTGGTGTACTGTTACTGTCCTGTGAAACAAGTGTGAAAACTGAAATCATGCACATTTCTAAGTAGTTTTACCTGAGACAATGCTTAAATACAACTTAATTTAAAAATTCTAGTATTGCCCTATTTCCCCTAGAAGAGTCAAGTAAGATGCCACCAATTTGCTTGGGTTGCCCACATCCCAACTTACTATTCCCTTTCTTTTCTATCTTCCAGTGGAAAAATCTAGTAAGCCATGAGAGATTATTCAAAGTACTAGTTTTCAGAAAGAAAACATATTCCTATCTCACCTTAAAAAGTAATAAAATGGCTAAAATCCCTTCCACAACAGGGTCTCTTCAATCCTTTTCTTGTCAAGGTGAGGGTACATGCTGTATTTGGTTATATTTTTTGGTGAGTGTATACGTATATACCTGCAAAGTATTTTGTAGGTACAACTGATGTATACAATACTAAGACATTTTATTTTAAATGTATGAAATCATTGATTACACAACATTCTTTAGGTTAATTAGATTAATTCTAACTTTTGTTATTTGCTCAATGCAGCAAGAAAATGTAAACAGTGTGAGATGTAGATAATAGATTGTTTTTTCCCTCCATATATGATTGTCTTAGTGTTTACTATATGCAGTCATAGATGCTAATTTTGAATACTTCTGCTATAAGAATGTGTGTTTGCTTTCTCTTGTTTCACACAGAACAGATGGATGCTTGACTGCCTGCTAATCCACAGCTGGAATGGTTTCAGCAGTTTCCACGTTGCTGGGTTAGAGTGGCTTTTCTAGTGGACTGAGAGGGCAGCAAGAGAGGGATATCATTATTCATCAGTATCCCAGTGGGATCACTGCCAGCAGAGATTAATTTTTTCTGTTATGCTTGTAAAACAAGCTCAGGTGGAGTCTCTAATCCTCAGGGCACGGGTGGCAGATCAAGGAAGATGCTACAAAGCTAGTTAATTTTCAGATTCTAGGGGAAACAGAAGCTCTGTTAGATGTATAAATACATGATTGCAAATTTAAGTAGCTCAAACCCAAATGGGATCTTCCGAGACATCTGGTACTGAAAATCTCTGTTTTCTTTGTCTTTAGAAAGAAGTTCCCAAAACTTTACACAGAGGGAAAATATACGCAACTCTTTTAATCATCAGTTATCTTTCCAGATATATATATATATATATATATATTTGTAAATACATTTCTAGCTTCAATTGAAGGTCTGTATTTACAGGTAGAACAGATTCTGTGTTTGTCTGTGTAGGTAAACTGTGCTTTCAGTGTTCTCACAAATCTTTGTGGAGTGAGGATCATTGAGAAAATTATCACTTGCAATCCAGAAAGGGTTAGATCTGTCGTAGTAATGTATGGTACATTCCATTTGGGTAAAGGAATGTTCTGGTAAGGTCACATGTGGTGCAAGGCTATTTTTAGCATATTACTCACTTTATCCAAATTCTGGTCATTCATGACAAATTTTGGTTAGAACATCCTCAAATCAAGCATACTAAAATTCTGGCAGACTGTCTATATGTTTATTAGATTTCAGAACTTTGTTGTTGCTGTTTCCTTAGTGCCTGTCCTTCTTCCACACCCCTGAAATTGTCAAATTCTGTCTCTGCACTACCTGGTAGCTCAAGTTCTTCAAAATTTCAGGTCAGATTTTCAGGAATGTTAGTCTGCATAGTTCTACTGAAATGAGTGCAGATATGCCAGGTTTTTTTTATCAGCCTGGAATTACCTATATTAAAATTTACTCACAGGAGCTGTCACTTCCTGTTAAAGTTCTGATTTTTTTACTGTTATATTAAACTATTTTCATTTACAAGTTTAAATGCTCAGAGTGAAACCAGTAGCACTGGCTTGTTGGAAGGACACTGTGCATAGAGGCACTTTCCAAGTTTCGCATGTATTTCTGCCAGTTCATATTGTTCTACCATTAGTCTGAGCTTGAGCCTCTCTTGAGCAGAGGCTGCTAGTCATTTCACCACATGATGACAGGTATTTATGCTTGTGAACTTTTTATTTCCTTTTGTCTCTGGTCACATAGTATTTGTCTATTTCTGGAATTTAATCCAGTACAAGAATATAGCAGCGCACATTTGTGCCTCCCCACTAGGGGAGCTGCCACAGGTCAGCAGATCTGAAATCCAGTCCTCAACACATAGAGCTTTTACAACTTGCCATTAACATATACAGTGTGTATGGGCCCCATTTCACATTAGGAATTAGTAATGCTTATTTCTGTGGAGTTGCATTAACTTAATGCGGAGCTCCATTAATTTCTTCCCTGGGTCTGGGCTCTGTATTGGAAGAACCCAATGGAGGATCAAAGCCAAAGATGAAAAATGACTGATCATTTTCCCAGGGAAAGTTAAATGCCAGGATTTGTTATTAGACTTTTTATTGCTGTCATCATCTCAATCAGCATTTAAGCCAGGTAATTCAGCCAAAACTGAGCTTCAAAATGTGGACATACGTCCAAATGGAACTGAACTAGATTTTTCATAATGATTAATCTTTTGGATATAGTCAGAGATTTTCCATTTTTTGCATTCACACATTACTGAGTTCGTGTACTGAAAAGGAGTATAAATGCAGAAATTTCAATACTACCAAAACCAGTTGTTTTTAAATCTTTCCCATAATATGACTTGAGATTACACAGGAAGAAAGCTGTGGGTCACTGTCCCGTCTAGATATAAAAATAAAAATTAAAAAATGACCATAATGCATTCAGAATGTGCAGGTTCAAAGCATTCTCATGAAAAGTAGTAGGAAAAGTCAGGCATTTTGGAGAGCTGAAAATCTCGAATATACCATTTCCAGTGATAAAATGTAATAATTCTCTCACATCACTGTAATTCACCTCATAAATGGAATTTATACTATTCAATTTATATTTATTTGCTATGGTCAAAGTAACTTATTCAAGGTGGATAATGTGTGTGCCACACCAGTTTCAGATGTTTCCTCTTCTTTTTGTCCTCCTTTATTCTTCTTTGCATTTATTTTTTCTCAAATTGTCAAGTGTTGCAAGCTTACTGACTTAGAAATCTGAGTGAACTAAAGCCGTCTTTAGGAACCATGCATGCATAATGCTATGTAAGTACCTACACATTTGGGGGAATAATGATTGTTATGTAAGAATGTTTTTTTCTATTAGAGCTGGCCCAAGAAGTAACCCTAAATTATGATTGTGATCATAAACTTCACGTAATATGGATTTTTAGAGTTAAGACTTACTAAAAATCATGAATCTATTCCTTGTTTTAATATGTTTTAGTAAACCACACAATTTAAAAAGAAAATGTTTCTGAAACAAAATGGTTCTATTCATGTGTTGTTTTTTGTTTTTTTTTTACCATTTGGTAAACCGACTGCATGCATTTTATTATCTATTCCCATGTCTTCTTGTACACTGAATCATGAATGCTCTGATATGCTTAGAAAACTTCAGGAAAAAAAAAATTGATTTTCTGGTTATTACAGAAGCGTTAAGAACTTTTTCCCCACATCAAATTATTATTATTACCTACGGTTCTCTCTCTCCTACTTGCTGACACTTTGGCATTTTCTTTTAGCTCCATGCTGAAGCAGAGGTCTGTGATTTAACTTTGTACGTTAGAAGTTCCCCAGTCTGCTCAGTCACTCCTTGCAGTTGGTAGCTAGTATTGTTGACCTCCTATTGCTCTGTGCACAGTGGCAAAGGTCTTTCCAACTCCTGACCTCTGGTCATCAGGAATGTCATCAGTAGTTTGTAGTTTGGACGTTTTAAGTAAGAGGTGAACTTGTGAAATCTAAACCCTTCAGGGTGTTTTTAAGTGATCACTCAACTGTTTCATTGCCTTAGCTTGTGCCTTTTATGATGTCTGTAATTGTAAAATTTGTGGTGTTCATCAGATGCAGTTATTTCGAAAAATATGAAACACTGGTCTGTTTGAAGTGAGAATTCTGAGGACCCAATTATATATTATTTTTATATATACATATGAGACATTTGTAAGAATTGTAAGCACTTTTAAGCCTTATGTTCTTAGAAACTAAGTTTGTAGATCCCACCCCTGATATACGCCCATTTTAAATCTTGAAACAGTTATAATTGATTATTTTTAATTTATATTAAATAGGCTTTTTTACATTATTGCATATCAATGTGTTTTACAACTTTATCTTCAACTACTCGTGCTCAACTGCAAATTTATGTCTCTGTAGTTTCCTCCTGTAGTTAATTGGATTGCCCTTATGATTTCAATTTTTTTATATATACGTCTTTTATCTGTAAAAATGTTTTAACTACTAATGGGATAAGTAAAAAAGTTAAAGTGCAGTATTTGTTTTAGACAATACTGAGCGGCCCTTGTCCCCTGCATATTGCTCTCCATCCTATGCATGTCTGTTTTCCTCCTGTCTTCTTTTTCACAAATAGAGAGTTGAGGGTGCACCAGCAAAGCAGTGGGGAAGCAGTGAGATCGCTTTCCTGCTACCCAGATTGAACAGGAGAGTTAGCACATGCCCTGGTAGGAAGCCTGGTGCCAAAGAGGAGCCCCTTCTCTGCAGTTAGGGCCAGCTGCTGCCACCCCAACAGCTGTGTGTCCTGCAGGCCTGGCATAGCTGTGCTTTCTGCTCTGCTTCCCTGCCAGCCCTCAATACTGATGGGAAGGACTGAGAGAGTCCCCAGGGGAAAGGGACTGCAGGGTTGGCTCTGATGTGTTGGGTGCTGTTTGATTGTACTGCCAGAGAGATGTGTGGTGTGGAGAGTTGGTATATTGTAAATGAAAGCAAGAAGCATGTTTAGAAATTGTCTCTGTGACAAGTTATTCTATCACACAGCAGATATATTTTCTCCAATCTTTCCTCCCATTTTCTTTTTTTCTTCTTTTGCATTGTGTTTGATACTGTTCAGGATTGCTACAAAACTGCAGCTTGTTCTGTATGTTAGCACTGCCTTTCAAGCTGCCCTGAAACCCAGTGTCAGTTCTTGCAAAGTCTATCTTTACAGTATTTTGTGCAAGTGTCTGCTCTCTACAAGAGAGGGCGTGCAGTACAAACATCACTGTGTAACACAACAATGTTGATAAGCTAGGATAAATGACTTTTTTTTCTTTCAGTCTATTGATGAATCTTGTATAATAACATAACATCTGTTCTTAAATGCCTAACATTTGTTCTTAAAACCTATAACTACTAATATATTCTTATAACTGTCTTTAACTGGGATGTTGTCTTTGACCTTTTATGCACAGGAGTCAAACAAAAAACAAACCAAAATAAACAAAAAAAAAACATTTTAAACTTTAGAGTTTGAATTATGTCCCATCAAATGAACTTATATGTTTATAATCTGCCAATAAGCTCTTTGAAATGGCAGCTTATAATGGAATCACTTTTCAGAGATACACTTTTCAGAGTAATAGTTCTATCAGGCACTTCACCCTGCCTGTTTTTCAGTCTACTTTAATTTCAAGTAGGCCAAAAAAGAAGTTTTAAGCATATGGTCAGTTTGAGCTTCTTTTTTTTTTTTTTTTTTCTTTTTTTCTTTTTTAAAGAATGAATTTTGTCACATTTATTTCTTTTCTGAATATAAATTGATACTTGACTGAGAATCAGCTGCCTGCCAAGATATATCTGCATAAATTTAATATCTTTCCTTGTAAATAAAAATCATACTTGAAAATGTGAGATAAAACATAGTATAAATATATTGGTAATAATGTGTGTGTGTCACAATGGTATCAATACAGTCTTGGGAAGAGAATGAGCAAAGGAAGATTAATTTGGGAATTATAATCAGGCAGGTTTTTTTCCTTATAATACAGTAAACATAGGTTCAAGTGAAACTTTTTTTCAGCTCATGAATGTATGTGTACAAATGTATATATTTTTTAATTGACATTATTTCAAATGTTTGTAAGTACTGTAGGTTGGGTACCCTCAATTTTCTTATCTATGAATCTGTTATAAAATACTATTGTCTAGTTACCCAGCTATTCACCAGATCAGTGATGTTCTTTTTTCTTTTTTCTTCCTCTAATTCAGCCGTGTAACTTTATTACAGTAAGACAAACACAGGTATTACCCAAATGAGGACTGTCACAAACTGCTTTAAAGATTGGTGTCCTTTCTGTATGCTGCAGCACTTGGACGTGGCAGGTCAGGGCACTGCACTAGAATACTCTGCAACACTTTGTATGATGGAACAGTGGAATAAAAGCCAAAAACTGATTATTTAATTTATTATTAAAGTAGTATTCTTCTAGTATTAACTAGTGTTAACTGCATAACAGCCATTAAAAAATTCTACATTTATTCCTGCTCTTTTTTTTTTTTTTTTTTTTTCCTATTCAACATGCAAATATATGATTTATGCAGACCTTCAGCCTGTACTCAGACTCCCAAGAGTTTATGTAATTTAAACCAATGTTCAGGTAAAGAAGATGCATCTGCTATATTAACTGAAAATGATTCTCATCTTTTCACTTTTTTTGCTATTCTGGTAGTTACTTCTGATAGTAGTTTACTGCAGGCACTGATTTTTGAACACTTTAACGTGGCAGCTGTTAATTTTGCTATCATATTTTCTAGTACTACTTTACCCTTGTCTCCTCCTCTCTCTGCACCAGAAACTTTAAGGAGAACAAAACACATCACAGATTTTTAAAGTTCAGAACGTGGTGTGTTTGAATTGCATCAACCCAAAGAAAAGGAACGTACATACAGTTAGTCAATTCTAAGGTAGTTTCCAATGCAGCATCACTAAATAAAAGTCTCTGGTTCAGCTCTGGAATGTGAGAAACTATTTTTGGTTTGTTTTACCCCTCATTGTTACAAATTAATCAACTGCTCTTTAAAGTCTAGAACTCATTAACTTTATACGTTTTACTGTTCCCATGACTGAAACAAATGTAAAATATCCAAGTTTACTTTAGTTACTCACCTTGATCCCATTTCTGTCTGTTCTTAACAGGTATCCTCTCTTATAGACAGGTGAGAAAAAGTACTTACTTGAGGGTTAAGATATTTCAGAAGGTTTACATGTGGTATAAGTCTGGACTTCAGCTTTCAGTATAAATCAGTAATTTCAGCCAAGCTTATATATGTTGTAGGTAGGTGAAAAATCTAATGTTTTTTATACATTTGGGCACTGTGAAACCTAGTATTCACCATGTTGGGTAGATTATTTGAATTTCCATTGAGTGGGACTCCTCAGTCTTACTTGCACACATTCTAAGGATCAGAGTGTGATTTGGTCACACAGACTCACAGATGCAGATCTGAATTTGAGACAGAGAAGCATTTTTATTAAACAGGCATTGAAACAACCCTTAGTAGCTTGTTAGTACACTGAGATCTGGATCACTTGAGAAATTGTTTTGAAATAAACATTCTCCTTTAGTTTTTTTTGTTGTATTAATAAGCAGCTGGATGAGACACTGAGCAATTCAGAGCTGGCAGTAGGTGTCAGAAAAAGTTAACGTATGGCAGTAGCCCATACAAACATGGGGAACAGAAATTTGAGAGTAGTCTCCAGGAAGAAGGAATGAAAATATTGAATGTCTCAAAACAGTAGCCCAAAAAAAAAAAGAAGAAAATAAAAAGAAAGAAAAAAGAAAAGGACATGTATTTTAAAATGAGTTTAAAATGAGTTATGTACTTTTAGAATGATTTAAAAAAAAAAAAAAAAAAAAAAAAAAAAAAAAAAAAGAGTGATGATAAACTATGTACTTAGAACACAGTGTTGTGTGATCCAGATAGGACTCTATGAAGTTAGTGGGTGATGTTGGCAGGAAGCAGAATTCTGTTATCAGAATAGCCTTTGCCCTTGTAAAATATGCCTGTCAAGTTTATGAAAGCGTATGTGTGGCATTCCTCAAAGGCAAAGCAAGTCACTGTTTCTCATGTAGCCCAGAGTTGCATACAGGATTAAGTGTAGGTTGCCCTCAAAATGATGCAGCCGTCTCTACTGCCCAAAAGAATACATTATTGGGAAAGTTCAACACAGACCCATAAAATACAGAGAGCTGTGCAACAACTGCCAAATGCTTAACTGCAGAACCCATAGCTAAAATTCCTAGTTATCTCTTGGTATCCCCCAACAAGTTACGTTTAATTGTAGGAAATTGTATTATTTGCATTGTAGTAATTGTAGTAAATGCATTATATTATTGCAGCACATGGGCTACAGTAGCCCTCATTGACATAAGGAAAAGGGAAAATGAAAAATACACAGCAGTGCTTTGTGATTTAACTGTAAAGTTTTTATTAAATATTGACTTCAGAATTACAATTAATGATTGAAAGGTGATTCGATCTGTTTCCTTATCTGTGGAAAAGCAATATTCAGATGCAGCGTACTAAAATACTGTATGTTCTATATTGTGTGGAATAGTTGAGTCTACAGCCTTTCCCTAACAGATTGAGAGTTGTAATGAAAAGGAAAACTAAAATGAAAAAATACTGAGTGAACAGCAGGTCCCATTTGAGGTGATTACAAAGGATGTTTCTTTATTCTGTCTTTTCTTGTGCAACCTGAAAACAGTAGCAGGGGGTTACGAGCAGAGTTCATCACAGAGTTGTCAATCACTGTCATTTAACATTTTGCAATGGAAGATGTCTTTATTCAAGGACAGCTGGGCAAATCAGAGAAACAGATTTGCAGTTAGTAGTCTGTCCAGCCTACACTAAGCAAACAGGGACAGGGCAGAAATACTGGCCTCTCACATAAAAATATAATGGACTCTGCTGACCTCAGTGCCCTCCATTCAGCTTCATTCTCAGTTGTATAAAAGCTTCACTACCCATTCTCAATTTCCTTTAATTACCTACATGATGCAGATAAGAAAATGAACCTCACTTACTTACAGTCAGTGATCACAAACAGGAAATTAAGTAGGCAAGTTGTTTAAAATAAGGGGAGTGTTTTGGAGGTAAATAAAATGTGTGCTGGGGAAGAATTAGTGAAAACGCATTTTTGGGAGCACCAGTTGGTCTGGAGTGACTCGGCTGATCCTTTTTCTTTCTGCTACTTTAAACTGCAAAGGAAAACTAAGTAAAAAATCTCCTTGGTAAATATTCTTTAAAATATCTTTGAAGGAGAAGCAAGTTAAATAAAAAGAGTGAAGCAAACATGCAACATTCTATGGGGCTTAAAAAGATTGTGACCTTAGGTTCAGAGAATAAATGACCACAGTTTTCACAAGAGATCTAGCAGAGGCATCTAGGATTAAGCAGCAGTTCTCTTTAGACTGTCTTCACTTTTAATCTGCAGTCGAGATAAATTAATGACATTCTGATTTCCTTTTCAAATCTATCTTTCCTTTTACATTTATATCACAGTTTAGCTATAGTTTCACTGTGTAGTTAAAATAAATAGAAAATGTGTACTGTCCGTTTTTTGAGAGGGGGGCACAAAGCAGCTATATAACTTCTTTTTCTTAGAAACTCTAAAAAACCTCTGTTAGGACTTGAATGAGTGGATACAATACTTTGCAGTTCTGTTAGGTAGTTCCATTAGGTGTTGAAAAATGGCAGTTTCTCTTTACTTCATTCTGCGTTGGCTACCTTTGTGGATGTTTAATGAAAATGGATGTTCAGGAAGTCTGATTAGAGGTTGAATCTGTAGCTTAAAAGGAATATAAAACCTTGAATAATTTAATTTAATGGTCTCTTTTCTAAACCTACAGTTCAGAAGACATTACCTTACCGTTCAGGCTACCCAAAACACTTTTATTTTGTGATAAAATATATTTGTATAAATTACAAATGGAAAAAATACCTCATATTATAAAAGTCTTACTTTACTTGCAAATTTTATATTTTAGAAAGATCATTCTCATTCCAAACAAGAATATGTATGCATACATACAAGAGGATTTTGTGGAGAACATTGCCACTTGTGTCTGGATTATGTACATAGTACTCATGGACTCTGCTGACCAAATTATAGATCTGAGGATGCTTCTGTTGAGAGTTCTTACTTGCAGAGACAGTACATCTCCCTGTCAATAGCAGACTGAACTACCACTCTGACTACACAGACAGACTTTTTCCCCTCTGCCCCAATGATGCTGCCAGTGATAACGACAAAGGTTATTGTACAGCTCCTTTTTGCAACAGTGAGGAAGTTCTTAGCTCACATTTTGATGTGAATGGTAGCACAGAAGATAATTTTCAGCACCTACTTAACGATTTTGCTGTTTTCTGTGATTACCAAGCAGCTGCTGCTTAGAAATTGATTTTCAAAATAATGAAAATACATTTTAAAATCAATTTGAAATACAACCCAGAGCTGTTTCAAGCCAACAGTGTTTTGATTACAAAAAGAAAAGTAGGAACTGTGAAAAATGAAAATGTCAGTTGTTAACTTCTTTATAGCTAACTTTACTCTGTTTTTGTGTGCTAACTAGGGTAGGATATCTGGAGAAGGTCATCTCTAATACTGAATCCATCCAGTGAATGTATTTACTTCATTATTTTATTTTCTTATTCTCTAGCAGAAAAATCATCGTAGAAAAGCTTTTAAAGCCTATAATTGGGTGAATATTTTTGAATAATTCACTAGCTGTTGTTTTCCACAAACACCTGATTCTGATAAGTGGGCTACGTAAATATTAAAATATTGCTATTTTAGCAACTAAATCTAATTACACTAAATTAAATACATATACTTTTTATGTCTCCGAAAAGAAAAATAATTACTCTGAAGCTAATTACAATGCTTAAATGTATTTTTTACCTTTTTTTTCAGAATGCTGATGAGTACACAGATCTACCTGTGAGACACAATGAAGACCAAATGAACAGTGAGCTAGCAAAACATCTTCCAATTGAAGTCAATCCTCATTCATTTGACAGCTCACACACAAAAACACACCTCCTGCTGCAAGCCCACTTCAGTCATGCCATGTTGCCTTGTCCAGATTATGCAACTGATACAAAGACAGTGCTGGACCAAGCAATTAGAATATGTCAGGTATAGTAATGCATTTCAGTATTTCAGTCCTGTTGTGTTTTTACTGTTATTATATTGTAATTTTGAATTTTTTATTTTGACTATTGAAAAATCTGAGGATTTCTTGCAATGTCTTGTGAGAAAACTGGCGTGATGCCACTATGTTTAGGAGGAACTATAAGCCAACAGAGATGTTCTCTTTATAAAACAGAGGTAAATGAGCTTCTAGTAAAAAAAAAAAAAAAAAAAAAAAAAAAAAAGCCTGCACTGACTGAAGGCATCTGTTGTCATCTCCTTTCATATGCTTCAGTCACTGTACTGTGGAATGCTACATAAAGTCATTCCTGCGCAGATGTATTCCCTACAAATTGTGTGCTGACCCCCAGGAACTATGTCCCATGGGTACCTTCCTTTTTATAGGACCCTAAAGCATTCTAGTCACTGCCAAGCATAAATAAAACATGTTTTGAAATGTAATTTGGGACAAGATACCGGGTTTTTCTACAGCTTGTGAAGAAATATATCTTCTGTTTCCCAATAATCGCAGAATCAAAGAGCATTCTTTTAAACAAAGATTTTAAAAACAATCTGTAGGCTTGTGACTTTTACAGTTGTGCAGAAATCTCATCCCACAGAACTAAACTGGCCATGGGGAGTACTGGTAGCAAGCAGTCACATGTATAGATGCATGCCTCAAAAGAATTTCAAAGCAGCAATTTAGGTTTGCAATGGATTACTACAGTATTTGAAATACACCATTAATTACAATGGGAAGAAAGCTGAGCTCTAGGTGATGAAGAGAACAGGTTGGCCCTTTGCTTCTGGAAGAGAAGAGTAATAGTATTTATTTTCTTTAGCAGAGCTGAACCTGGACTCACTCACAGATTCTCAAAGATCAGGCGATCTTCAACAAAGTTTTTTTTATCTTGCTCAGTTCCATATTTGTAAAATGAAGATAGTAATTCTTTCCTCCCACCATTTTTGTTTGCCCATATTTTAATATTCTCAGTGACCTACATGTCATCTACAAGAATGATGTTCCAATCTTATTTGAAGATTTTATTTCAAAAACTGTAATCACTCAGAAAAACAACCTAAGGCATTCAGCAGTTCCTTTAAATTGAAGTAAAATTCAGAATATTATTCCATACAGTATTTTGGCAACTCAGGCCTTTTGTTAACTGATAAATAATGTTACATATACAGTTGTCTTTAAAAAAAAAGAAAGAAAGAAAGAAAGAAAGAAAGTTCCTGCTTTCAAAGAACAAGAAAAACATGCAAGCACGTTAGTATTTTGAAGTTGGTGCATGGTTTAAATCTCTTGGGAGAATATTTGTTCCATCTTATTAGTCATGCTTTCCAAATGGAGGTTAAAGTTCCCAGAATCTAAGCAATAGACAGGGTTACACTTTCAATACTGGTTGTTACCTTTTTCCTTAGCACTGACCTGCTGATGAACTCTAGGTCAACAGAGGTGGAAAAAAAGATGTTAGTTGTGAGAAAAGGAACTGAACCATGGAGGGCTCCACTGATAAACACATCCAGTGGATGACATTCTATGTGCATGTGAACACGTGCTCATACACCTCAAAGAGTAAAATTCAGCTGTGAAGCAGAATTGGGTTTTGAAATGTGTTGAATTTCTGTTTATTTACATACAAAATACTTTAGGTGTTAAGGTTGTGTAGCTAACCTTCCAATGGTGACCTGAACATAAACTGTTGTTTTTGTTGGTGGATATGTGAGCAAAATGCAGACTTCCTGTGTCAGCTCTGCATTTCTGTTCCAGAAAAATAAGGTCTTTCCAAGAGTTTTTGCAAGTGGCTGTTTTCTCAGTACATGCAGAGGCAGCCATTCCAGGTCCCCCGTAGAGCACATTTGCCAATTTCTATCAGTATGCATAAGCAAATCTCTTTCCAACACAGGTAACAAAATTCTCCACTCTCCTGTGCTGTCTTCACCTAAATCAGCCTTCTCTCCCCTGCTGCCTTTCACATTTCACCCACTGCCTGACTCTACTGATGTCGTCTGGGCCTCTTTGCCACTAACTTCAGGCTGAGTAGAGTTAATAGTCAGAAAACAATGATAATAGCATGAGCCAAGAGTAGCTGATGGATTTTGTAAAATCACCAACTAAAACTGGTGAAATCCAGTGAAGCTATTTAGTCTGCAGTAGTTGCTCAGAACAAATGTCAGAATTATTGGAATTCAAAATATTTGTAGTGTACTGTCTTTCATAATTTACCACTCTTCTCCTCAGCATATATACATAAAGCTCTGAAACAAGATCACTGTAATTACAAAACAAAACAAAACAAAAAAAGAATTATCCATATTGTAAATAAATAACAAACCTTTATGATTTTAAAATGCCCTGTGTAGGAATCCCATCCATATTCCATCTCCTCCAGGGACAGGGCTCTTGAACAGGGTTGCTTAAACATTGTATGTATATAATATCTACATATATCAATTACATGTGTACATGTATGTATGTGTGTATATGTATATATACATATGTGTATAATATATATATAATATATTGCAATTCTTGACCATTTTTGTTGGTTACAGTAAAATCCATAAGAATGTAACAGTGATCAGCTGCTTTAGTGTAGTCAAGCTCTGTTACCCTTCCAACTACGTTTGTTATGCAAAGATAAAGTTCATGTTATTGAAGTCTCTTTTTGTGAAGGCAACAGAAAATACCGACAGGTTTGGTTTTTTTTATGTGACATTGATAAGATTCCATTCTCTTCTAATAAGAAATGGAGACAGCCACTGTTAAATTACTTTTGCTGAGATTTCTGTTATATTTTTATATTAGAATTCTGTTGATCTATACTCATAATTAAGCATAGAAGTCATGAGCTATGAAGTCACGTCTAAGGTCAAAAAGAGCACATTGCTGTGATGACACAGCATTAACAGAATTTGAGGAGCTGTGGGATTGACCCAATAGAAGAATGTAATTCTTGCCATAGAAAATTGAAGAAATACATTCTGTTACAGTTTTCCTGTAGTTAGAATTAGTTTTGTTTAGAAAAAAAGTTTGTTATAGCCAAGATAAATTTTGATATGTATTTACACAGGATGAAATACAGAATTCTTTCCCTTTTACTGCAGAAATATAAGGGATAGCAATATGCAGTATTTATATTCTGGAAGGTGAATGCTGCCCTACTTCCACACCCAACTTTTTAATGAACCTGAAAAGCTTCAGTGAAAAGCTAAAGAGTTTGTTAATCACTGACGTGTTGCCATTGATAAAATATAGAAGGTTCCCATGACTCAAAAAAATCTGCCAGTATTTCCTGTGAGACCATGGGCAAGTCACTTAATTTCTGTTTATCCTGGCTACCTTTAATAGAATTACAGTAAGCAGTGTATTTTCTTTAATCTTAGCACGCTGTCTGTATTATGTTTATTGAGAAAAGATAGAGATATCAGTAGTATAGTGCTCAGCACTTCAGCTGTTGCTTAAATTCAAACATTTCTCCACTTGTGGAAGATCATGAAAAAGAATAAAAAATCTCATGAAATGATCTGTTTAATATTTTTATATAATAAAATTACTACTGTAAAGACAGTACCCCATCTTTTTTCCCAGTCTCTGATTTAGAATTATGGGGAATAGACTAAATCTAATCCCTTTTTTACTTCTTTTGTCAAGCCTTTTGTGACTGTGTATTCAGCGATCAGTTCTTATTCTGCTGTTCTATTGCCTATATTTGCATTAATTGAAATAGATAATAAGGTAGTAATACTACCAGTTTCAGATTCAGCAAGGAATATTATGAAATAAATGTGACAGTTGCTGGCTTTGCATTGGGATTGGCCACAAGCCTCCACTTGTGGTATAATCGTTGATAAAATATTTTAGTGTTGCCAGAAGGAGGACTGCCATGGAGCCCAGACTTAACCTTTAAGAAGTGTTTACCTATGGATGTGTTAAATGCATCTCTGTGGGGTATCTGTGCACTGAGAGAAGATGGACAGGAAGGCAGGTTCTGCACTGCACAATGAAGTGCAGTTTGTATGGGAAACATGCATATCCCCAAAACGAGGCCCAAATAGCTCTACTGCGGATGGATGGCCTTTTCCAGGCTTGTTACACCTCTGGAGAATCTCATTTTGATATGAAAGAAAAAGCTCTTCAAATCAGGCTCTGCATTTCCTTATTAACTGGACAACTATATGTGTAGCATCCCTTTACTCGTTCTATAATAGGTAAATTAAATAAGTTCTTTGTGGTCATTTTAATTTGAAGGTTTTGATGCAACTCTGAGTATCATCTTTCTTGTTCATGTTTAGAGCTTTTGAACATTGCACAGCTATTCAGTCTTAAGAGCTAGCTTATGGATTACGAGTTTTTTTACTCAGAGAGTGGTGAGGCACTGGCACAGGCTGCCCAGGGAAGCTGTCATATCCCATCAGTAGAGGTGTTCAAGGCCAGATTGGATGCAGCCTGATGTAGGGGTTGGCATCCCTGTCAACAGCAGGGGTTTGGAACTGTGTGATTTTTGAAGCCCTTTCCAACCCATGCCATTCTATGATTCTTTGATACTAGAATTCTGTGGGTGAAATACTTAAGCTAGCAAATTGCAGGCAGTTCTTTGCTGATGGGAGCTGTGTCCAGAGTTCTCAGGCAGAAGCTGGTTTCTGCCCATGTAGGCATAGCTGCAAACAGCAGAGGTGCCTGAGCTGTAGTTCCCAGGCTTTGCAAATGTCACTCCACGCTGGACTTCCCATTCTCCCCAGATGTCCTCAGTTCCTAACATCCACTAAAACTGATGGCTTGGGGAGCCATGCCCCTTGGGTCATTTGTTTTCCTGCCTGTGAAGAAATGGAGAAGATCCTAAGTACACTTCAAGCTCTTGTGTTATCTCCTGTTATTGTGGGCATATCAATGTCTAGCTGAAAGGTAAAAATTACAGGAGTGACACGTTTTTTGGTTGCATATGTGAGATTTGTCCAGAAGCAAATAAATCTGCTCGTGAGAAAGATGCTGTGTATTTTTCGTAGGCTTGGCAGACTTGTGCAAGCTATGGAACAAGCATGTAATTGTTTTGTTTAATAAATGCATTTCAAACTATAAGTAAGTGGGCACCTTAATTCAGAGAAGGAAAGAAAGAAAGTTAAATCAACTCCATCGTGCAGAAGAGTATTCAGAAACAAGTGAATAGCAGAAGCCAATGTCTCTTTAGCTCCTACACACATTCTTTGTATACATGTCGTATTCCAGCGATTGTATCATATCTGCAGTTTTACTTGAATACTAGTTGGTTACAAGGTTGGGTTGCTATTATTCCACATCAGGAGGGTAAAAATAATAGAATAACAAAAAAGATTTATGGAACATATATTGGAAATGATGCTCATTTATAGATAATAACAGCAATAAATATCTTTGTAGTGATAGTGCCTGGACACAGGAAATACTGGGATGGAAATACTTGCTTTTTTATAGGCATGTAAGAGGAGGGGAAGGAGAAGCTATCTTCGTCACAGTGGTGTTGGGGATTTTGCTCACTGAAGATAGTTTGGGAACTGCTTTATGGAAGCATCTTGGTGACAGTTTAATGATGATTTGGTGTTGCTTATATATAATCCCTCCCCCACCCATAACAAACCTTTTCCCAGTTGGGGCTAGAGGAAATGAGTAATGCTTAACCCATTTGTGTGATCAATTCACTTAAGCAGCTACTGTGAAATGTTAATCACAACTTTAATTTGTACTGCATTAGCATTTTGATTAACTTGTAGGCTTGCTAGCACACTTGAAGCACTTTTACTCATAGTTACAGCTCGGAAATGACTTTTTGATTAATTAAGTTTGTTAGACAGCAGCTGAGCTTCCTGAATGCTAACCTTACAGGGCTAAAAGTTCAGGAGAAAGTTATTGGGAATAACTGTTGCTGTTGAAAAGGATTCTAGTGAATGCACTCAAAAAATTTTAATTATTGACTAAATACTACGTTACTACTTTGAGACTGAATTTAAACTTTAAAGAGGGCAGATTTATCATCATGAGAAAGATGCTGTGTATTTTTCAGAGGCTTGGCAGACTAGTGCAAGCAGTGGAACAAATGCTACCTGTAAGACATTGTTTAGGATGAAGAAACTGGGACTTTTTGCCAAAGAAGAGACTTTTCTCAAAAAACATTTTGTTGTATTTACAGTTCACTAGCCCAGTATGGAATATCAATTTGTTAATTAGTTATTTGAAAGTAAATTGGATATTGGGACTCAACAAGTTCTGAATGTGTTGGGTTATGCCCTACCAAATTTATATTGCTAGTATCATATTCCATGGCTGCTGTTATCTCTGTAATACTATCTAAAAAAAATAAAAATCAGTATGAGCCAAAGGGTTGTACTCCACTAAATGTAGACAGTAAGTGATTTGTCCTTTCCTTGATTCTGATCATACTAATAATGTTACTATGGAGGCTAAAGGATGAATACAGGGATAGGAATCTTACAAAGCAGCTAGGAAGGTCGTAATTTGCATTTGTCAGTGAGACCTTTATGGTGACGGGAGAATGAAGAATTAGTCTCTCATAGTGGGTAGCAGAGCATAGGGAAAAGGGAGCTGAATGTGCTTGTTCAAAAATATAGTGAAGAGAGGCAAGATGCAGTGGACAGTATAAAAGGAGTGCCCAACTAGGGTTGATTATAGCTTATTCACTATCACTCTGATAAAATAGATTTTTTTATATAGGCTGAAACTGTACAGCTGAATGATTTTGATACTGATTTGAAACTCCTCTTTTCCCTTTCCTCCACCAATTAATATGTTTCTAGTAAGAAATTCTGGACTAGATCTCTGAAGTGCAATAGTTGAAGTACCTGTTGTACCAATCTGTAACTTTGTGACCTTAAGATCCTCTATAAGACTTTTTCAAATAAACTCTTAGACTGCTCAGTTGTTGTTTCTGGGGTATATAATTGAAGCATCGTAATCATGATTTAGATAAAAACATGAAATGTAAGTACATATAATGCTTTAAAATCTGGGAGAATATTTTACTTATATTAGTATGATTGCAGATCACATGTGATTGTAATATAATGTTACATATTGGAAGGCATCCTAGATTTGAAGCATGTGCAAAAAAGATTTCTCATTCTATATTAGTGGTTTTCAGGAAAAAGAGTAAAATGGGATAATTTTTGCATATTATTATCTAGAAATATTTTTCATATAAATTGTAGTCCTAAGCAGTTGTAAATAGGCACAGTTCTAATGATTTTAATAGATCTATGGATTTAAGCCTTTATTTGTAACTGAAGTCTAGTCCTAGACAACAGAACTTACACTGTCATTCACTGAAGACAAGGTTGGAGATATTTTTATTATTTGATATCAGAATACTGTACCTAATAAATTTGGTGTAAAATAGGTGTAAAATCCAAACAACCTTACCTCTCTTTTTTTGACATAGCTATGCAGTAAGTTTAAAGTATTTTAGGCATACGGAATTTATTTCATATCAATATTAGTTTCCTTTCTCAAAGCATCACTGCAGAATCAGTATTTGTCTGAGAATGTGTAGGATTTATTTTATGTAAAGTTTCAAGTTTAAGGTGAATGCAGTTTACAGTGAATGTGGTTCTGCCTAGAGTGCTGTATAGAGTAGTACAGAAACTTTCAATTTCCTGAATGAGGGTGCTCAAGAAAACGCCATAGTCTATGATGCACTGGTATGAAAAGTAAAATGAACATTCAAATGGTAGAAAAATTTGAGCCCTATATCTCACCCTAAGTATTTGTGAAGGTGCAGCTCTCACCTAACAAAACATGACATCATTATAACAGTTCACTTTTAGCAGGTGTAATTCTCAGCCACAATGTCATTCCATAAATTAGCTTAGCCTTTGTATCCAGAGCAATTCTCATTGTTCATTTAGCTTTGTTGCTAAATATTATTATATAATATATAAATATTTACATGTTTATATATAAATGTTAAAATTTATATATACAATGTTTACATTGATATTTATAGTATTTAAGTCATTTTCTTAGTATATTCAGAGCTATGTGACAGGTGAGTTCAGTAAACTACTCCAAGCAGTATACAATTTCTTTTAAGATGCAAGCTGCATCATTTTAACACTTCAGTAACTTATCTTAAAGAAAAAAGTTATTTAAGTCATTTGATGAGATCAGAAATTCTGCTAGTTGCGCAGGCTCTGGTCCCCTGCCACCCACCCAGTCATACAAGAGTGATCCAGAATGTCTGGCTTTCAAATGAAGGATGTGAAATCAATACCAAAACAATGTTACAGCTTTGCAAAAAGTTTCAAAAATATAAGATTTGCAATCAGGATATTTCTATTATTAGACAAATCTCCTAAATAAGGGAAGAAAGAGTGTTACTTAGGGAACAGTTTAGTTTAGTTCAGTTTTTTTGTTTTGTATTTAATACACATTCAGAGTGCTTAAAAAATAAAACAAAGAAAAAGAACATTTTATTATCACTTCTCTTCCTTGCCATACACACACCTCTTCTGCACCCTGCCTCCTTCTTTTCTTTCCCTCAGACAACATCATTCAAATTCCAAGCATCAGTAATAACTTTGGATAAAAAGAGACAGGCTGTAAAAATTCAGATTTATTTTAGACCAGAGAGTTACTATTTGATAATTTTTAAAAGTTTGGTAGTTGAACTAACCACTGCTCTCGAAAATAAGATGATGGAAAACTGATAGCAGATGTTGAGGGTTTCCTACTTACGGACTCCTGGTATAAGGAAACACATAGCAAGATATTCTGATCCAGACATTTTGACATTCAGTTCTATCACCTAAATGAAAATCTTTGCCATACCTGATAAACTATATCATTTACTTATTGAGCATCAGCATTTTCATTCTAGCCCTGCCGTGGTTTACAGGAAGCTGCTTCTCTTGTCAGTACGAGTCAAGAAATGTTTGATAATGATGGTTAAAATGCTAAAGAACTCATTTAGTAATTGCTGTTATTGCTTCATGTTTGTCAGAGAGTAACACTGTAAAGTCTTAAGAGCTAAAACCTGATTCTTCCATCAAAACCATCTCAGTATAAGCCTCTGGTTTTATTTTTCTAAGTGCAGAAAGAGGCCAAAATAATATGATGGTAAACAGTTTTTATTGTATCAAGTGATAGATCCCTTGACTACTTCTGTCTACTCCATCATTTCAAACTTAAATTAAAAAGCTGTTGATGTTGTTTTGTTTTTAATTGTTGTCTTAGTAAAATGCACGATTTTCTTCTGAAAGTAAAAGCACTCTTATAGTTTCTCTTTTTTCACTTATATTCATTTGTTCACTTCTTTCTTCTCTTTCACTTTTTTTTCCCTATGGTGAAATTATCCTGTGAAAGAAATTCAGAGGGTAATTAGGTAAATAACCAATTTGTGCCATTTGAAGTTTGGAACGAAATTCTTAATCAGTTCCAAGGAAAAAAAAAAAAGAAAAAAAAAAAAAAAACCCACTAACTTGAAGGGAGGACAATAACTTGTTTCGTTACCTTGATTTTATAGGAATTTCAATGATTACTTGAGTATCATCAAGCATCTGTGTGCTTTACACTTAGCAGAAAAAAGAAGCATGTGTAGGTTTCCAAGGCAGTAGATGAAACAAGCCAACTTTACCATTGTTCTGACTTTTTCACAATGTCACTGTCTTGGATTTCACATCCAGATAGAGATGCTGTGAATAAATTCTATGGGTGAAGAAGCAGAAAATAAGGAGGAAAAGAGGATTTGCCATGTGGATTCATTATAACAATGTGGGACACAGAGTCTCACACACACACTCCCTACGGGATATCTATCTGCAGGCCTCTATCAATTTCTAGGAGATTTTCTATGTGAAAGGATCCTCCAGTTAATTTCAGTGTATAGCTTGTTTTAGATTTATTTTTCTCTGACGTCTTCTCTCTTCCTTTTCCCTTTTCAAGCCTCTGTTAAAAAGGTGGGGGTAGGGGAAAAGATTAAAAGAAAAAATGGAAAACAATGAAAACAGTGTTATACATGTATCCTCAGAAGAATTTTACGAAAACACCACTGCTTTATGCTGACTAAATATACAGCTCAGTATGTTCTTGCTGTTCATAAAAAAGATAGGATATCTCTTCACCTATTGTTATTAATGTATATGCTACAGTTTCATGACTGAGGAGCATGATGTTTCAGGCTATTTCAGAGTAGCAGAAAGGAGAAAGTGTGAATCAGTAGGTTGGAAACAGGAGGGAGGTGAAATGCTGCCTGGGCACCAGGCTCAAAGAGGCACAGACATATGTGGATGCTTTGCTGTCTTTCAAAATTTGGAAGTTGACTCATCCAGTAGATTTAAAGATTGTGTCCTATAAGTTTAAAATGTTAGATTCACTCTGAAAAATTCTGAGAACAATTCTTTATCTGACTAAAAATTATGTAAGCCACTCCATACATCTATAACTCGTGAAACTGTTCCTTTCAAGTGTGATTTCTAGTAAAATCTTATTTTCTAATGTTTAACAATAGCCATACCAGGAAATTACCTCAGGCAGCCAAGAAAACTATTACTGTTGAGCTGAGAGGTACTATTTGGGTAACTAGGAATGTGTGTTTCAGAGTGCTATGACTGTTCCTGCAAAAAAAGAAAAAGAAAAAAAAGACAACTTAAATGTTAAATCTAGATCATTAGCTGAAAGGCACTTTATCCACAATTCAAAAGAAATGTGACATCATTTGTGTAATTCAAGACTACAGGTTAAATATTTTTCTAAGTGTCACTGATCTTATCTTCCTGATCTGAAATAAAACCTGTTGAAATTGCATTATAAACTGCTAAGATAAACTGTGCGATGGGCCATGACTGAAACTAACTTGTGTCTCTAAACTCAGCATTTCTTCGGAATCAGTGTAATTTAATTGAAATAGCTCTGCGTGTGTAAACAACTCCTTTGTTTAAAGAAGATTTCACTGTTTAGTTTGCCTTAAGTAAATGCTGCCTTTTGTTTGTCTGTAAAACATTTGATTAAACATAAAGACTTACATAGACAGCTCCTCGTCATTACACTAGCGTCTGGAAAATAGGTTAAAATGATGCAGGTATGTGCTATCTAAGAAAGTATCAAAGAACATAATTTGTCTTGAAAAGAAAAGCCCATGGAAACATAATTCTAGTCCTGAAATCAAACTATAGTTCTCCTAATATCAAGACAGTACTTAAAGAAGTGTGGAAATTATTCAGTGTGCCAGAATGTGTTCTTGCTTTCTTGAAAAAATCATTTTCCATTATTTTGATCAAACTGCAAATTTACTATATGGCAAACCACTTTTAAATATCTGACTTTCTACTGAGTTCGAGAGCTGCAGTATGAAGATCCAAGTTTTATTGTTATGGCAAGGGAAATTAAATTAGCAGGAGAATAAGCATATAGCATAATTTTCTTCACCAGGTGAAATGCTAATTTATGGAAATAAATTATATCAGTTGTTTTCATGTACTGTAGACAGTATGAAAATATAGCATTTATTCAGAGAACTGCATGCTTCATTTAAAAAAAAATGTGTTGAAACCAAAAGCTCATGTTCAGTTTGTTCTCCTTTGGAAGAACTCTTAAATTCTCTTTCAGACTAATCATATCAAATTTCATTCTAGCTTTTTTTTTTTTTTTTTTTTCCTTTAAAATCAGCGTTTTTCTTTTTATCTTAGTAGGACTACTCACCGTACATACTCTAATGAATTTTGCAGTTAGATTTTTATGCTATGATACTTGGGGCATACCTTTTACTTGCATTCTCTAAAGCACAGCAGCTAGAAGTATAAATGATACAGGAACTCACAAGACATGAAAGGAAGGATGACCACTAGCAGTTTTGGAGTTTGATGTGTAGCTGGTCAGGGCTTTTTTGGTTGCTTCCTTTTTTTTTTTTATGTTACTTGGGAAGGCCTTTCAGATTCAGAACAGAAATACCAGAAGAGAGACAGCCAGACATCCTTCATTCTCAAGACAACTGCATGCAATACAAAAATTGAAATCCATGTTATTTCTGACCAATCTGATTCAATTTGCAAAATCTATTTACTATTTTGTAATCTTCAGGGTTGAACAAAACTTTGATGTGCCCATTAAGCTAAAAAAAAAACTATTTAAGTTTCTGTCTAGTCCCATTCGGAAGATATTTATTTTAGTCCTTACGTTTAAAATGGGAATAATTACAGCTGCTACTGGTAAGTGACATTAGTATTAATTTTGGAATAGAAGTAAATATGTTCTTAAATAGTACAAGGAGTTTTTTAATACTTACACTATTCTCGTAAAACTCGTGTCAAAGTATAACCCAATACTACAGTTAATTGTAACTTCTTCCTTTACAGTCAACTTTGGGATTTATTCTTTTCATTCTGAGTGGGATTATGTAATAGAGAGGTTATTTTTAAGGAAAAGGCCCACTGTCTGCTCCCAAACTAAAAAAAAATGTGGTGTAAATTGCTCACCATCACAAGGGTAATGGCTGATGGTGATGCAAGATTTAATCTGTTTATTCAAGGTTAATTCAAACTGATCTCCCATCACTAGGGTTTGAAGTAAATTCCTCCATTGAAGGCCTAGAGATTCTTGTTAGTTAAACTCTGAATAAATGTTCTTTCTTGTATGAACCAGGTACACAAATATACTTACATTTTCTTTTTTTCTTATTAGGCAATGCTGGATGTCACAGCACATCATGGCTGGCTGGTGGCTGCTCTGAATATAACCAACCTGGTGCAGATGATAGTTCAGGGCAGATGGGTACACGACTCTTCCCTGCTTACTGTGCCCAATATAGAAGTACAGCACCTTTATCTTTTTCAGTAAGTAACTCTTCTAAGCATTTGCAATTTTTTAGTTTCATTAAAACTTGGCTGCTGGTATTGTTTGAATTTCATTGTGCCCAAGAATGTTCATTACTGTAACAGAAACCAAACTCATGATAGTAACAGTTATTATTATGTAATCACACTGATGCTTTCCCAAGTAATATTTCTGTTTTCAGTGTTCATTGAATAATTAACCTTCACAGATTATTTTGAGAACCATGATTCTAAATAAATGAACAGGAGATCACTAGAAGAGTTCCAAGTTCTTGCAAATGCAACTCTATATATTAATTACCTCTTTATTTTAATCCATTGTAAAAATATATTGTACCCATCATATCATAGATAATGCTAATTTCTATTGATGTCTAGATGATGCAGTAATTAATGCTGCCCAAATATAAATGATCAGATTTCAAAACAGCATCAAGTTTTACCATCCAAAGTAAGGAAAATAAATGTTTGCTTTTCTTACCTGTAGTTGTGTTTTGCTTTCTGTATCAGGAAGTGGAGCCAAGGAAAAAGGAAGAGTTTGCATGGAGGTTACCAAGGTCCTATCGAGTGTCTTCCTGAACTTATGGCTGCCTGTGAAGGAAAAGAAAATGTGTTTGCTTCAATTGTGGACAATGAATTGCAAACAGCACACATTTCACAGGTAATGCTTCCTATCAGTGGTCATTATCAGTAGGATTGGAAAGCAAGAGTAGTTGGGAAAAGAAATACTCTCTTCCCTTCAGTAAATAATGTAATTTTCTGTATAAGATGCTATGCATTCATTGCTCTAATTTCAAATCACGGGTGGCTTTACAGAGGTTCTTCTCAAACCGTCTTCTCTTATTCTCTGTTAACCAGTAACATTGTGTGGTTTATGGCTGGTATTAACACATCTCCTTGCTCTATAGATACTTGTCTAGGTCATACAATCTGCTTAGTGTTATTCAGCTTTTTAGAGCCAGCTATGCTTTAGGAATCATGCATTGCAAATGTCATTGTAGCTGTTTTCTGATGTGGTCTGTCACACGCCTTATTTTTTGAGAATACCCGTAGTAAAAGATTCAGCAGTCATTTTCTATTTGAAACTGAAAAAGCAGATGAAATTTTCACATTTCACAGTGGGGAGAAAAAATGTCGAGTCTGCTCTAGAGTCTCATTTTCATTTGTTTTTTTCAAGGGGTTTCCAGCAAAGGACAGCTATATTCTATAGAATTCCTCACATTATAAGGCTATTGATTTCAAATAAATGTATGAAAGTGGAAAACTTCAAATTATTTTTATATGAATACTTTAAATGACAGCAATGTGTCCTGTGTTTGACTGTTCAGCTTCAGTTAAACATTTCATTGGTTTGCAAACAAGGAGAAAAGTATTTAAATGTCTATAACAGCTGCATTTGTAACTGAATTACCATCAGAATTCTGAATTAAGAAAATGTATTGACATCAAAACAAGGCTTCATTTAACAACAGATTTCTAACATAATACACATTGATTTCAGTCCAAGTTTTAGATGTGATAAAAAATTAGAACATTGTTATAATTAGTTCAGGGAGAACTCAGAAGTAAACTTACTTAATTTATTTGCATAAATTGCCATTCTGTTATCTTTAAAAGCAAATGCAAATTGGTTCTGTCTGATATGATGATGGTTATTTGGCTCAAAAGTGCTTCAATTTGCGTAGCAATCTGGTGTCGTCTCTGCAGCAAGGCGATCCCAGGTAACATACAAATCCTGAATTATTCCAAAAATTAGTATGTTTAAAGCATCAATTTAAGTGCTAATTGCAGTAGTAATGAGAAAAAGCAGTACTACTGTGAGATTTGCATCTACTGCCCCATCAGTATGCCTGGAGCGGCTGCTGACTGGCAGAGGATTTGGCTGCTAATTAAATAATTGTATGCATGGCAGTGTTCTCGTCTGATTCAATAGATGAAGATTAATCCTCAGATAAATATGTTTGGCTGGTATTGAAATGTCTTAGCAGTTTCCTCAAAAATAGCTTGTGTGTATGTGGTGTGTATGTTCATGCTGTGAATGAGCCTGTGCCTCTGTATGCCTATGTTAGTAAATACAGATGCATATGAGAGGAAAAAACAATGGCTCAGTATTATATAAGGAGAAAGTTTCATTTCTGCCACTTGGGAATGGCCATACTGGTTATAGCATGGTCATGACTGTGTTACACGTCAGTGAAAATGTGAAACTTTTATACATAAAATTTATGTATGATTTATGGCATTTTTTGCATGAAAAATCTATTGTAATACCTTCCGCATATTCTAGACTTACATTGAGACTGCCTGTTGAGTGTCTTCATACGTAAAGTCTTTAAATGTGCATTTAAACAGGGGGCAACCTAGAGAAAATACTTCCAATAAGGAAATTACATAGTCTCTATAATGAAAAAATATGAAATTACAGGCTTTAAACATAGCATTCTGAAACCAGACCTCAACAAAGTCAAACAAAGTGATAAGTACACCACAAAAATGCCTAAAACATTCTTTTACTAATAAATCTTTAATTGTCACTTGCAATTTGTTGAACCTGTATTGTAAACCTGTTACTAGCATGAAAATGGTTAAAAAAAAAAAAAAAATTGGCCTTTATAAATTTAGGAGAGAAGAAAAATGGGAAAAAATATCACATTTGGAAAGAAAAAAAATATTTTTTAAGCAGATTGTTAATTAATTTTTAAGTAACAGCTCTTGAGGCTGCTTATGGATTTGGAATATTAGGATAAGTCCTGGGGAGACAGTTTATTGGCAAAATTGTTAATGGTGTTAGCAAATGTTCGTGAAGAATTTCTAGCATGATTAGGATTTGAATCTATGAGTTTGGTGGCTAAGGACATGTAGTATATATAAATGCACATACTAGATGCACTGATACACTTAAAGGGACGATATATGCTTATGTCACAAATAGTTAAAAGTAAAAAAATTAAAATGGTCAGTAAATGCTTAAGTGATGTGGGAACCTGAATTTAATTTTCCAAATACTGGTTAAAAGCCTAAACTTTACTAAAAATTCAGCTAGTTTTTAAAAGCTGACAGCCTAAATGCAGAAACTATTTAGGCAGTAACTCTGTAATAACTCCTGGTTGTTTTTTTTTTTTTTTCTGTATGGTATTTGTTTAGCAATGCTTTTTCAGTTTCTAAGTCCTTTATGTAGGCACCTTGTAAAATACTAACCTGATATTTATATTATCAGAAGAGAAAAAAAAGAGATCTCAAGATTGAAAGACTGCTGTTGCTGCTCTAGTATTGGGTACTTCTACTTGGGAAGTGTCTGTGTTTCTATAATCTCATTTTTCATTTTCATCTGCTACTACTTGACTTCTTTCCTCAAGAAAAAAAGCATTGCTTTATTTTCTCCAAATTGCATGGATGATAAAAAGGCAGCCTGTTGTCAATGGTACCTCTGTCGTCATGGAATACTGACTTTGCCTTTAATTTTCAAAAATATAAGGCCAGGATAGCTAAGTATTACAAATACCTTCTTATCCAATTACAAAGTTATTCTGAGTTTATATATTTTGTTTGTACTGTCAAGGGTACATGAGAACTTGATGGCCTTTGACACATAAAATATATTGGCATTGTACAGTATTAATAGGACTGAATCAGAATCTTCAGTGGAGCAACAGGTAGTACCAAAAAAAAGGAGTTAATACTACCTCTGCTGAAATTAAACTTTTTTCTAATGTAATTGTAACAGGCCACATCCTGCAAGATATAAGTATAAAAGTTTTCCAGGCAAATGATATCTGAAATACAACAAAAGGGGTGATCACTGGGCTGGTGTAGCACATGGTATCTCCACTGAAACAGCAGTACTCTGCTTTGGTGCTTAGAGAATTTCACACTATAGTAAAGTTCCTGCAGTAAAGTCAATCTTAAAAACCTTTACATTAATCAGAAAACTATTTGCATGTTAAGATGTAACTACCCAAGTAGTCTCATCCAGTATGATCTGCTGGAGGTGAATTTATTATGGTCTTCTGTGCTAACTGTAGAAAAATCTTGGCAAGAAACTAAGAACATCTTTCTCCTTCAAGATACTGGCTTTTATTTCTATTTTTTTTCTTTCAGGCTTGGGACGGAAGGGGAGATATCTTTTCCCTTAATCTTATAGCTGTTATCTTCTCTCTTATAATTTCCCTGCCCTTTCTAAGATAACACTTAATGCATTGCATCAGTAAAATTCGTCAGTGTCTTGTTTTACACTGCAACTCCATGAGCGCTCACAGCTGGCCCTCCCCATCTTCTCCATTGAATGGACACAGCTGTTCATGCAGCACAGAAGAGGGAAGAAGGAAAGAGATTAGTTTTAGCCTAAATCAGTTTTCTCATTTAGTTTGGCCGGGCTATGGTAATGCAGCCATTTTAATCCAACATAAGTCTGCACTGCAGCTGAAATGGGCAGCTCTGCCCTCCCCGTGCCACTTTCACCTCTCCTGACCCAGCTCACCGCACAGCTGCACAAATGCTGTGGATGGATCGAGTAAGGAGGTGGGAAGGAGCATCTAGGGACAAGGAGAGGAGGGCTCACATCAACCCTCTTGCTGACTGTCAAAATGGCCTGCAGCCAAGCAGCTACATGAATGCTTGTGCCAGCAGGGGAGGAGGTAGGAGCACTTCATTCAGTGGTACTGAAGATTCATGCTTATTCAGAGTGCTCACAGGATTAGGGAATATGCTTCCACAATCAGCTTTAGGCTGATCTAAGTAAATTCTGTTGCCAAATGATTAGCAAGCTCATCCATCTAGCAGTACAACCATAGTATGGCAGTACATCCATTGGGGATGGAGGGGGAACAACAAGCTGGCATGAAGGCCATGGAAGGAAGGCATACTCTGCCACTCTGTTTCCACTCTGTTTGGCAACGCAATCTTAGGTCTGCTTACCCTGGCTGCTGTATCCCCAGTTATGTATGGATATTGTAAATATAAATCTTGATAGCAATGTCTCCAAAAAAGCAAAATTATCTTTTCATAGAATCATAGAATGTTCCAACCACCTTGCCAGTGGCAGAGTTGCCAACCACTAGATCAGGTTATCCAAGGCCTCCCCTCCAGCCTAGCTTTGTACACCTCCAGGGATGGAATATCCACAGCTTCTCTGGGCAATTTGTTCCAGTGCCTCACCACCTTCTGCATAAAAAAATTCCACCTGACATCTGACTTACATCTCCTATTTTTTCAGCTTAAAGTCATGCCCCCTCATCCTGAGACAATCAGACAACGTATGAAGTTGATCTTCCTTTTATTAAGGTTCAAGACCTTTCACCTCAGAAAAAGTAATCAGAGACATATCAAACACAATCCAAATGAAAATAGGTCTTGTTGAAAGACAAGATAATCAAAACAATACATTACATATACATATATGTACAATTTAGCCTTTTTCTAAATAAAACATTTCTGTTCTATGACCGTACTGCCCATGTACTATGTCTGCCTCTTCATTCCCACAAGGTTCTGTTTTGACATTTGCTGGCTCTTTAGCAAGATCAATATTCCTCTTTCCCTGTTCTCCTTCCTGCCCTTTACCTAGCATTTTATATGTTATTTTGAAAACAGTGAAGTGCTCATCCCTGCATTGTTTTGGGATAGGGGAGGAGAGGGGCAAGGCAGAATGTAACGGTTGTTTTTTCTTTGTTCATTTTTCTTGTGGTGCCTACTTCATCTATCTTCTCTACCCACAGTGAGGCCACAAATCGCTGCTTGCATTTCACAGCAAAGTTGACTATTTCTTCTTCCTAACACAGTTTAAGTGACTATGCTGAATTTAATAAATGAAAGCCTACATTGCTTCCTTCCGTTTTTATCACAACTTCTCAGAGATGCTTTTGCTTGTCTGATGAAGACAACATGGAAGATACACAGGGCTGCATTTTCTGAGTGCTTCATGAATGTGAGGTTGAAGAAATTGTCACATTCACCTACACAAAGTGTATGTCTCTAGCAACAGTTCTCAGTACAAAGATGAAAGTTGAGGGCCTGTTGCAGTTCATAAGAAATGACAGACTTAAGATTCTTCGAAAGGATTAAAAGAAGAGTTCATGAAGATGGATGGAAGAAAATCTTTAAAAAAAAAAAAAAATTCAGGATAACTTTGGATATGCAGTTAAATTTTTTGTTAATTATTTGAACTGATCCTCTGAACTCTCTGAGGTTTGCCCATTGCTAATTAGAACTGCAGTGTCTTGTTCTTTATGGGCTATGCTAAGGAAGTTTAATTTAGAACTTAATTATACTAGTTTTTAAGTGGCTTATAAGAAATAAATACTTTAATCAGAAGCGGTAAAGAATTTTTCCTGTGTTCAGACATCAGTAATCTTAGTGAGGCATGTCTAATGTGCTTGAAAAGTTTCACATTTGTTTTATTTGCTTAGAAGTAATTAGAGCAAGAGGTTGAGGAAAAGTATTTTATGATTCTAAGAGTCATGCTGTTAAGTATAGTATTCCTATACAAATAAATCATTCTTGGTGTAGAATAAATATATTGGCTGCACATTGAATTGTTATTATTATAATGACTGTAATCTGAATTGTATGGATCATCTTCTAATCCACAGGGATCTGATTTTTCCTACAGGCTTGGAATTTCTTGTCCCGCTTGCCAATTCTACACGTTAGCCTGAGCATTAAGGGCTGTTGGGATGACCCAGCTCAGCCACAGAATGAAGTGCCTGTTCCCTCTTTGATACCAGACACACGAGATGACAAAAGGTGGATCAAATTACATGCTGATCAAGAATATGTGCTCCAGATACATCTGCAGAGAACCCAGATGGGGTATCAGGTACATGAATTTATCATTTCCTTCAACAAGTGCACAAGTTTCCAATAATCCATTTACATTATCAATAATGCTTTACACAGCGTAACAATTTTTTTAATGGTTTGAGAGTTATGCAAATTGTAAACAGTTTCAAAGCCTTTTCTATATTAGTAGTGAAGCAAATGGTTTTTGCAGTAGGATAATAAATAGATTCTTTAGATAAAATCCTAGACCAATTTAAGACAATGAAAAAAAAATGTTTTGTTTTGTTTTGTTTTGTTTTGTTTTTACAAACCAGGAACTCATGCTTGTGTTCTATAAAGTAATAACAGTGGGTACAATAACTTTGCAGGCAGTATTTAAGTACCTGCCATCCTTAAACTCCTACTTCTCGTATATTTACATTTCCTGTTTCCCAAACCAATTTTTAAGTGATCCTGTAATATTCAAATATACTGTATGCCTGTACATACCTGTACATACATACACACCTATAAATATGTTTTTACTTGTAACAGATTCTCAGCCCTTTACTGAGGATATTCTCCACATATTCTCTTCACATTTTATATAAATCACCTTAGTTTCAAGGGGAGACTTTCTCATTTGTAGGAAAGTTTAGAGTTCTTTCATAAGCCTTTTTATTTTTATATAATATTTATTTTATTTTTATTTTAGTTCTAGTTACTGAAACTGCCTCCCTAACCAGAAGCCACTGAAAGTGTGAGAGAAGCAGGAATATTTCTTTTAGTGATCACTGCTTTATAAACCTCTCCCAGAATTTGAGCCCTATTTTGTAAGAAACGGCTGTATCAAACTGTTGCAGAAGCTTCATTGCTATAGTGGTGCTTTTTCTTCTTTGTAAATCTTCAGAAAAACCTTTCCACCTACAGAGCACAAAATGAACGATGGTCAAGTGTGCATCACTGTATATTCAGCTTTCAGCAGTAAAGTCACTGTCTCAAAGAATCACTGAAATAGTCTTTCTTTTTGCTATCTCAGCATTTAATAAATACTTCAGGTGCTGTTTTATATTTATATTTATTTTATTTTATATTTATCTTGAACAATATTGTTTAGTGTTATTTAAAGACCCAAGGTTTTCAATTAACCTTTTTGCTGAGAATAGTATTGGGAATACATTAGATGAAATTACAGAAAGGGGAACAGTATTTTCATGCAAGTTTTAATAGCCTACAAAAAAAGTGAAATAGTATCTTTTATTCTGTTTTGTTGCTCTTTTTTTATTTTTCCTTAGAACTGTTTTTCTTTGTTCTTTGTTTTGAGATGAAGCCTTCATCTAGATGGAAATAAAAAAAGTGTTTTAATTTGTATCTGTAAATTATTGTATTACATAAAAATTCACGAATCTGTTTTTGTGTTGTTTCTCATTCAAGAAAGAATGATATTTTAAAAAAACTTCCAGTTTTACTAAACTGTTTCTTTTTCTGAATAGGGAAAGCAAGACAGTAAAGCAGTGGCTCCTCGATTCCCTAAAGTTAAAGATGAAGGATGGTTTTTAATACTGGGAGAAGTTGACAAAAAAGAACTCATCGCTCTGAAGAGAACTGGATATGTCAGAAATAGAAATACTGTCTCTCTTGCTTTTTACACTCCAGAGACCCCTGGAAAGTATGACAAATTTAAAAATTAAGATCTCTTAATGATTAGGCTGAAACCTAACTGCCAAACTAATGACTCTATTTTTTACCTTTTTAGGTGTATTTACACGTTGTATCTCATGAGCGACAGTTATCTTGGCATGGACCAACAGTATGATATTTACTTGAATATTATACCAGCTAATACTTCAGCACAAGCCACAACAGAGGTGTCTGATGCTATGAGTTATCTGACTTTGAAGTAAGGTGATCTGAAAAATCTGTTTAAAAAGAACTTGTCTTTCTCCCAACATATCTGGTCATTTTGGACTCCCAAAAAGTGAGTTTGCCTTAGCGGAACAAAACTTCTAACCTCAAGACAACTCAAAAATTGAAAGTGACTACTGTATTGACTCTGGTAACACAGAGTTAGCCACAGTGGCCTTACTCCTTTATAAAATTTTGTCTTTTCTTGGTTCATCTTTCAGAAGTCGTATTTATCTCTTTTATTCCTACTAGAGCTGCCATAATTCAATTTTGACACATCAAAATAAAAGACACCATAATTTGCGCAAATTTAGGGCTACAATCTTCATTTTGAAAAAATGCTCTGTAGCCCATGTGTGTTGATGCAGTTTAAATAGATGACTTTTTTAATTTATAGGGAAAAAATACAAAATTTGTCCTGAGAAAAATATGCTGAAAATATTGATGGATATGTTACATTTCATGTTTAATAAAAATATGTCCATAAGAATGTTTTGCATTAGATTTTTTCAGTGTGAAATATATGATGTAGTACAAAATCCTTCCCTTATGCATGCTACCCTTTGAAGATGATAATCTATAGGGAGAAAAATATATATATTTTATTAATATAAGCTTATATGCAGTAAATCTTCTTGTAATCTGATCTATACGGTGGACTTGTTAGGACCAAGATTTACAATTTACTGCACAGTCTTCAAACTGGAATGGGGCCTGGTGTTATCATGTTGTAAGAGAAAGGTTGTCTTCTTCTCTGACCTGACTCTAGAAGTTCAAGCCTTCCATTTAGTCAGCAACACAATGTAGTTGTCAGTTGATGGTTTGTCCAGGTTCCATGAAGTTCAGAAGGATCACTCCTTTCCTATCCCAAAAGACAGGGCACATGACATTACCTGCTGAGGAATTTTTCTTTGATGAGAAATTCACGTCACCATTCCACTATTTGTAGTGGTGATACTGCGTCTCATCACTGGTAATGCTGCAATTCAGGAAACATACCTTCAGCCTCATCTTCATTCAATTGGTTCCTAACAAACTTGCATGCAGTATTCTTTCCGCTCCTGTGTGAGAATGTATGGAACCCACCTGGTGGAAATCTTTCAATATTCTAATGTTGCCACCATCCAATGCATTGAAGTCAATATTCAGGTCTGTATACAATTCCCTGGTTATAATCCACCTGATAGCATGGATAAGCTGATCAAGATGCTCTTCATTTCATGGTGTGACAGCTGTGCCTAGCCGCCCAGATTGTGGCTTTCACCACTACTGAAAAGCACCACCAACCACCTTATTGTGCTCAGGTTCTTGATTTGGTCTTTATAAATGTTCAGCCAGTGTCTATGAATGTCAGTGGGTACAGTTTTTTTCTGCATGGAAGAATTCTGTTACACCATTTTGCTTCATATGTACTTCCATGTCTGATGCCATTATTTCAGACTGCCCCTCTGCTGCCATCTGTTGCATGGCAACAAAATGTAACAGAGTATTGGCTGGAAGATTCAACCTCTACTGCCATAGCATTAATGTATACCTCTGAGATTGTGTTCCAACATAATAACATAGGAGACATTATAGTCAGAGTAGCCTTTGTATATACAATTTATTTAATGGGGTTTTTTTCCTTAATTTTGAAGGAGTAAGGCATTTAAAATCATGTATGATGTTTTATAGCTCAGTGTTAGAGAAGATAAAACATCCTGTGAATAACGGGAAATTAAGATCTGAAGAACAGGAGGAAGTAAGAGTTCTGCAAGAGGACAGGTAATGTAGGAGGCCCAACTCAGTGTTGGTGCCTTGGAAGATTCCATCTCCAAGACATAAGTCTGAAGGGAGAATGTAGCAGCATCCACCTTTTGAGGAAGAGAACAATTACACTGCTTACCTGTGTACATCATGAAGTTAATCCACTTGTCAGCCTTTAGGAGATACAAGACACTGAGCAAGTAATCAAGGGCAATATCCTGCAAAACTGCTGTGCAACTTCATTCAGACAGAAAAAAATGTAAACTCAGAATTCAAACTTATTCAGCTTGTACTTAGATTATAAGCATTACCTCACTGAGATATCATTTTAATTATGTTCTACTACTTTGAAGAAAAAAAAGATTGTGCATATAGAATCACAGAATTGTTAAGATTGTAAGGGACCTCCTGGAGGCTGCCTGGTCCAGACTTCCTTCTCATGCAGAGCCACCTAGAGCTGTTTGCCCAGGATCATGTCCAATCAGCTATTGAGTGAGACTTCATTCTCTCTGGGCGATCTGTGCCAGTGCTCTGCCATCCACACAACATGGAAATGCTTCCTGGTGTTCAGACAGAACTTCTTGTGTTCCAGTTTGTGCTCATTACCTCTTGTCCTGGGACTGGGTACTGCTGAAAAGAGCTTGACTGTGTTCTCTTTGCACCCTGCTTTCAATATTTGTAGACATTGAGCCCAAGTCACCCCTTTTTTCCAGTCTGAGCAGTCTCAGCTTGCTCAGCCTCTCCTCACAGTAGAGATGCTCCAGACCTTTCATCAACTTTGTAGCCGTACATTGGACTCTCTCCAATATGTCCATGCCTCTTTCATACTAGGGTGCCAGAACTGGAAACAATGTTCCAGGTGGGGCTCCACCAGAACTGAGGAGGGGGGGAAGAATCAGCTTCCTCAACCTTGACCTGCCAGCAACACTACATTGCAGGAAAGAGAAGGCTAGCCAATTTCAAAGGGTCAGTAATTAATAACAGATTTATTTCATAGATTCTGGTGCATTAAAATTAAGATAAATGGTTAGTTTATATAAATAATTCAGTAATGGAGTGTTTTCACAGATCTTCACATAATTTGATAATAGTTAAAATGTTTGTTTCACTATTACAGGCTGACTTGATTGCATTAGATGCAACAATTATAGAGAAAGTTGTTACTGTGCTATCAGCCTGATAGGTGACACTTGCTTTCTTTGCTCTTTGGGCCATATTCAGTATATTATAGCAGTGTGTCACTCAATAAATATTTTTTTTTTCAAGCTTGTAGGCAAAATTTGATTATGCGCACATTTGTTTACTCCTACACCCATTTTTAAAAGAATTGTTTAATCTGCAAGTAAATTGTCACAAAAATTAAGTCCTTTCTTTGGGAAAATACTTGAGTGAAGCAATATATTGTCCCTCAACAATTTTAATTAATTAGGAAAAAGAAACCATGCCAGTCACACAGAATACCAACATGATGATACTGGCTCTTACTGCTTTCTACATGCATGTCACAAGTAACTGCAGAGTAACAGACAATAGCTTCAGTGTTCTCTGTTAATCAATTAAAGAAATTCTGCAATGTCATTTGTACCATTTGTACTTTGGTTTGGAAACACAGCATTTAATTTCCTGGTATTATAATTGTTTTTAGAAATAGTTTAATGAAATTTCTAAATAACATCTGAAACTTTTTTTCGCAGAAGTCTTTGTCTCATAAAAACAAAGTCTGATGTAATATAGAATAAATATAAGCAAATCAATTATAGAATCACAGAATCATCTAAATTGGAAAACACCTTCAAAATCACCAAGTCCAACCATCAACCTTACTTACTGAGTCCATCAGTAAACTATGTCCCTCAGTACCGAGAATCATAGAATCATAGAATTGCTCAGGTTGGAAAAGACCTCAAAGATCATCGAGTCCAACCGCAATCTAAAAACACTACCCTAACTCTAACAAACCAAATCATGTCCCACGTGAAGCACCACATCCAAGTAGTTTTTAAACACATTCAGGGATGATGACTCAACCACCTCCCTGGGGAGCCTATTCCAGTGCCTAACAACCTTTTCTGTAAAGAAACTTTTCCTGATATCCAACCTAAACTTCCTGGCACAACTTAAGGCTATTTCCTCTCGTCCTGTCACCAGTGAGAAGAGACCAACCCCACTCTCAGTGTAATCACCTTTCAGGTATTGGAGGAGAGCAATATAGTCTCTCCTCAGCCTCCTTTTCCCCAGACTACACAGCTCCAGTTCCTTCAGTCACTCCTCATAGGGCATATTCTCCAAGCCCTTCTCAAGCTTCGTTGCCCTTCTTTGGACCTGCTCAAGCACCTCAATGTCCTTTCTGTATTGAGGTGCACAAAACTGAATGTGGTACTGGAGGCCTCACCAGTGCCAAGTCCATAAATCTCTTCAATACTTCCAAGGATGGAGACTCTGCCACTGTCCTGGGCAGACTCTTCCAATGCTTGACTACCCTCTGTAAAGAAAGTCTGCCAGATGCCTAATCAAAACCTCTCCTGGCACAACTTGAGGCTATTGCATCATGTCATATCATTTATTACCTGTGAAAAGAGACCAACACTCTCCTTTCTGCAACCTCCTTCTGGGTGTTTGTAGAGAGCAATAATAGCTCCCTTCAGCCTCCTCTTCTCTAGACTGAACAACTCCAATTATTGTTCCTAACTCATGTTTTCTAGTCCCTTAGCCAGCTTGGTTGCTCTTCTCTGCACTCCAGTGGTTCAAATCCTTCCTAGTGAGGAGCCCGAAACTGAACACAGTACCTGAGGTGTAGTCTCACCAGTGCCATGTACAAGGGGTCATTCACATTGCTGGTTCTCTGTCCATGCTATTTCCAATGCAGGCCAGGATGCCATTGGCCTTCTTGGCCACCTGGACACTCTGCTAGCTCATGTTCAGCTGGCTGTCAACCAGCATTCCCAGGTCCTTTTCTGCAGGGCAGTTTTCCAGCCTGTCTTCCCTAGGCCTATACCACTGCATCAGGTCATTATGACCCTAAAATGAGCATTTATTTGAATAGTCTAAAAAAATAATTCTGATGCATTTGAAACAGCTGCTCAGAACAATCAATCGTTATGTTCAATCCATAACGTTTAATGGAGAAAAGTGAGAACAGCTGTATAACAAAAATAGGAAAATCAAACACAACGATACAAATAAATACTTCTGTGATCACAAGAATCACAAGAATCACAAGGTTGGAAACGACCTATAAGATCATCCAGTCCAACCGTCTCCTCATCACCATTGCCACCACTAGTACTGAACCATATCACGCAGCTCCTCATCCGGACGCCTCTTGAACACTGCCAGGGACGGTGACTCCACCACCTCCCTGGGCAGGCCATTCCAGTGCCTGACTACTCTCTGAGAGAAGAAGTTCTTCCTTATGTATCAGCATTATGGGTAGATGAGCAAATTGACAGTGCGTACAAAAAGGTCTGATTTTAAATTTCTCATTCCAGTTTGCCAATAGGTTTTTACACTGTTTTCCTTGCAGAGAGCAGCTGCAATTAGTGCCTGCCTGGTTATGTATCATACTTCTTCCAAAATTTGGAAAGAGCAACAAAAACAAAAAAAAGCATCTTGTGTTTGTACTCTTCATCTGCCAATCTGCCTATATGACTACATCCTTTCTACCTTTCCCTTGCCTGCCATGTTAATGGCATCACAGCAGCATTTCGCAGAAGCTAAAGGAGGACTGGGTTTAAACAACCACTGCTTGTCTCTTCTTAAGGAGATTTCATGATGCAACCTGTTATTTTGAACATTACTTAAGATTTCATTTGTGATCCAGGTCCTGAATGTGCGGCACCAGCTTCACGGCTGCAGTCTTGCATTTCCGTTGCAAATTGAGTCTTTGAAGGCCCAGATTTCACTCAGATAAATCCAGGGGTTTCGCCGTCTGACCCCAACTTCCTCTTCCTCGTTACTAGTTTGCTTCTAAAGAGCATTATCCGAAGAAATCTTCAGGAAGCCTCGATCACCAACTTCCATTCTGGGGCCTAGAATAAGACCTGAGCATTCACTGATAGACTGTATCTAAATTCAAGTACTGTGTGTAATTTCAGCTTTCTAATTCTGCAAGATGCATCTCCTGCGTTTATATGGGCATGTCTGCACTTCCGATGTGCCTATTCTGCACATCAGAGCCTGAATCCAAATTCCTAAGCTCCTTCCTTGCTCAAGAAAACAAACAAAACTTCAATTTTTATGAAGAGTCCTGAAGACATCAAGCAGGCGCCACCTCTCTGCAAAGAGGCTTACTTGCTGCAGCAAGTTCTCAAATAATCACCTTCTCGTCTTTCTTCCACCACTCTTTCCATTTCAGGTAGATTCTTCATTAGCTCTTCCACAGATATTTTTCACTGCCTGCAAATCTTACTACCACATCTGTTTAGAGACATTTATTCATGGCAGCAAATTTCAAATCAGAGAAGGAATATCTCTCTGTGGTATGGTACAGACACTGTTCTGGCCTGTGTAGTCAGCGTTGTAACCAAGAAAGCTAAGCCACTGGTATAAAAAGAACCCACCCATCCATTCAAGTGTACTTTACACCCCACATGAAGTAGTACATTTATGTAAGTGTGTAAGTGGTCTTATATAAACTATTTTAATAAATATAAGTAAGAGAAAGCTCTGAATATCCCTCAAGGAGCTGCAGTAAGAAGCTTTTCATTGCACAGATAAGAATTTATACAGAAAAGCACATGTTTCTGGAAGTTAAAATGGACATTAAAGAGCTATGGACAAAACAGGAAATGCTAGGTCAATTAAAACTGCTTGTGTTAAATGGGGGGAAATAAATCACCAAAAATACAAATTGATTTTTTGAAAGTCCAGAGAATTTAGGCAAAAAATGAATTGAAGAACATACAGGTCATACCAGTGACACAGTGTGAAATTAGACATTCTTCAGTTTGTTATTCTGACAAATCCACGCAACACAGCAAACTGCATTTTAATTTAAAAAAAAAAAATAAATTACAGCATCACTTTTGATTCACAAAAGATTTCCAACACGCTGAAACTATCACTGTACAAAGAAAAAAAAGGTGATGCAATTTTCATTATTTCTAGGGAAATTCATTGGCAGGATGAAATATATAGGAAGTAATAGACTGAATATAAACAAGGATTGTTCTGTTTATATGAAGCTGCCATTCCTTTACTAGAAGTTTGCAGAAGGCACCTCCCTCTAGCACTGTAGTCACGATGAGAGCTCAAACTATGAGGCAGCTGAAGTGTTGAAATTCTTGTAGATTAAATATGTAATTAATCCATCTACCTAAACCCTTTTGAAATCAGGAGACTATCCCACCTGGCTTCCAGCTCCTTTATATCTTTCATACCTGTCATAAGTTACCCTCACAAGTAGTGCAAACCAGTACAAGCAGATCTGTGGAATTAAATAGGGCTGAGGGCTATATTCCCATTATGCCTTTTCAGGAAAATACACTGTACAGCTCCTGTGTAGTTCAATGCACTGCATACGTGTGATTCAGAAAGCCCTCCAGGTACACTCCTATGTTGCATCTGCTAGGCTAGCTGCAGCTGAATACATCATGTTCCTATGCCTAAGTATGTTTTGCAGTGTGCATGAGCACACTGGAAGCAGAGCAGGTAAGGGATTCAACTTGGAAACACATTTCTAGTCTGCTCCAAAAGGCTTGGCCACTCTGCATTATCCAATATGGTAGTAGGTATTCATGCTTAGGTAACTGGTTTAAGCTCTGTCCTGCTCAGAGTGAGCTGAACCACTCACCAAAATCTGTAAGTTCTAATTAAAAATTCTATTAGAGCTCCCGTAATTCTCTTATTTATGGTGGGATCTTAGAGGCCTTGTGTCTATGTAACTATGTAGGTATCCAAACATCATTACCTAATTTTAGGTATCCTTTTTTTCCAGTGCAGTTGCATGCTTTTGGGCTTGATTTGGTTGCTGACACATAGACAGCCAGTGCCATTTAAGAAGATGGAGCATCTCAGCTGGCTGCTGCATTCAGCTTCAGAAGAATGCAAGCCATCTGTAGAGAGCTAATAGAAGGCCTTAAGTAACCTGAGGCATCTGAAATAGCACTGAGTATCTACATTTAGGTAACCAATTTGAGCCTTCATTACTGATTTAATCATAGGTAAGAAATTCAACATCACTGAGCCAGCTGTGGCTCCAGAAGACAGCTTCTGCAGTGACGCCTCTGCTGTCCTATGCAAATGCACCAATATGATGAGGGTGGATACCTGCATGCTCACTTTTAGACAGTTAAGCACATGTTTCTGTAAGTCAAAACAACGCTGTGTTAAAAATTCTGCCGCAGATTCTCTCTTCCATGGTAACCAGTGCCAGCTGTTCTACAAGAAGGAAGAATTCTCCTGTTTCATGAGAAGAAATATACTCTGAAAAAGAGTTGGATGTGACAGAATGCCCAGACAGACACATGAGCTACAGAAAAGGTGAGCAGGCAGCCACTGAGAATGGTCACTGCATTTCCACTTGCACACTATGCCTGTTCTGTCAGTGAGCTATATTTGATTCCCACCTGTCTGTTTAAAAACACATCTTGTTAAACTGCATGTATTTTCAGCACAGACTGTGTATCAGCACACTGTGCCAGGAGTGACATCAGCAGAAATTTTGATGTGCATTTTTCTGAAGCGATTTGCTGGGGACTGAGCTAACCAAATTTATTATTAATGTCACCAACTGGTAGCAGTGAGAGGGTAAGCTGCTTACATGAAGTGCATGAAGGAAACTTCTATATTAAGAGAATTAAGAGAACATCTTTGGAAACGAATTTACTGTTTGTACCAAATAAATCTCTTGGTAAAAAATTTCTCCAGAGAATTCAAGGCAGACAGAAGAAATAAGTTCTATAGAAAAGGATTCTCCACAATGATTATGCCATACTGCAATTAAGTATGTTTACAAAATGTCTTGTACTCAGATCTTCTAATGAGCTCCATATTGCATCGCTGCGATTTGAATATGGCTGTCTCTTAAGTCAGTAAGCCTCTCTTCTGCATCTCTGTTCATAGAAAGTCACAACCACTCTCTGCTCTGCCAACTCAAAGTCAAGTTCCATTACTTTGCCTAAAAATATTTTACTTATTTCAAGTCTAAAAAGATCACCCATACCACCCATCTAATTACATAATGCTAATTAATTCATAACAAATCACACCCCAGAAGAATGTAAAATGCAGATTGTGCATTAGGTTTCGTACTACTTTTTTTCCATTAGCTTAGAGTTGTACTACCAAAAGTCTCAGTAAAAGCATGCCCCCCAAACAAATGGCTTATAGTGCTCCTTGCAGATCCATACAGAGAGAATTGGTGAGATTCCACTGCACTGTAACAGAGGCCACGTACGTGAGAGGACAACACAGGAATCTCAAAAAATGTCACAGGAGTGGCTTGGGGAAGGGCCTTAGTTCAGATTTTAGAATAGAAATTGGAACACAGGCAGCAAATGAAAGTAAAGACAGGCAGTGGCCAGACATATTTGTTTGAAAGGCAATGGAATGAAGAATGTAAAATATTCTGTGCTGAACATCATCAGCCCCAAGAAGAACATTCCCCCTAATTGTCAGGACAGCAAAGGTGAAATCACACATTTTTGAGAAAATCACACTTAATAAGGTAATGCATGTATGGCAAACTATATGGCTGGAAAATACTAATTGCTGGCAAGAGCAACAGTAGAAAAGAGAGTCTAGAAATGCCACTATCTTTTTCTAACTACACTACAGAAATGTGAAAACAGCATTCTTCACGCACAAGCAAGTTTGAACCTTGGGACAGAAATAACTCAATTTCTGCACATAATACTAATGTGGTAAAATTAATCATAGATATTTGACAGTGATACTTCCTTCCAGCTAACAGGATGAAATTGTTTCAGATACCAATAACACATGGTGAGTTCCCATCATGTATTTGTCAGCCAGTCCAACTAATTAGAGACTAATTACTTATTGTCATACCACAGTAAAATCAGATTCTAATGAAATGTCATTTTTGAAGCTGTAAAGATTCTTCAATTAAGCCTTATTTTGTTTTCTCAAATCATTGCAACAACTAAAGAGAGAGCTGAGGAAAAAAGATTGACAGGATTCTGCCATCTCCATTAAAAGGTCTTCCATTCATCCATGCAAAGTCAAGATTTGTCCCTAAAGTTTTTTACTATTTCGCCCTACCTAAAATACAATATAAAATAGTGACCAGCTCTCTCATGAGAGATTGCATGATGAACAGTTTAACCCAGTCACAGTGTCCTGGCTGCTTCCTCCATGTGGTCAGCCCCTCCCATCCCATTCCCCTGCCCAGCTGATGCAGCAATGCAGACTCTGATGTAATGCTGAGACTAGGTTTTCTGGAACTGGACTTTCAGAGGAATTTCATTCTATGTTTGTAGTACACAGAGAAAGTCCTCGTCCCTGATTAGGCTTCTGCATTCTCAGATCTCCAAATACCTGCAAAAGACCATACTGTACTAAGATAAAAACATAAGATTGTGTTACTCCAAGAATATATTATTAAAAAAAAAAAAAAAAAATTGAAGTACAAAGAACAGTTAGATGTATGATTGAGACAAATACTTATTTAATTGTAGATTTTAATTCTAAGTAGCTTGATTCCAAAAGGAAATTAGCTAATTTGGGAAAATAGAGATCTGAAGATTTTTCCATTCTCCCTGCTAATGAAATTCTTAAAGCTGACCAAAATGAGCTCCTTAGAGAATATATCCATGTGTGTGGTGCACATCTAGTTGAGTACAAGTTCTGCCTTTGTGCATCTCATATGTTTTTACCTGAACCCTACACGCGAAAGCTGACAAAATCTTTGTATATCAGGGTAAGGATTATGCACCTTCTCTGGAGAAGGCAACTCAGAGTAAAACCATCTATCTGTCAGGTAGAAATTCTTTGCTTTTGTCTGTTCTAAATATATCTAGAGATAATTAATCTAAGTTCTAAGCCACCCAGATCCTGTTAGTCTACATGAACACATGAATCTGTTGGATTTTTTAAAATATATATCTTGAATAAGAGCCTGCGCTGAATCATTAAAGAAAATAATAATAATAAAAAACAGCAACCACATGAAAGCAGTTGCAATGGAAAAAGGGACTGAGCTAGAACATGAGCTCACTTTCCCCAGCCCCTCAGAAACAAGAAATGTTATTGGTCTCCTGGAATTAAATATGTCCATTTATACAGCAATGAGACACACATCAATGACATTCAAACTCTGTAGCAGTTTCAGTGAAGAAGAAATAACGACTGGGTTATACAAGCTGAATGAAGCATGATCATACTGTCGCAATATAAGTCAGGAAATAATTATTTTGTTGATGTGTGACATGACTTCTTTTTCTCTTTACATCTTGGGGAAATAGAAAAGCATCTTTGTGAAGCACCTTCAACACAGATATGGTCTGGACTTCCCTGCTGCAGAATGATAATGAAATGATAGCTTTTCCCTCTTCTTGCTGAAATCAAAATATCTGCATCAAGACTATGCTATACTTGGAGACCAAAAATGCTCTCTAAGCACATGAATTCGTGTTCAGGCCTGAGATGCTGACTTCACTGACTTTAATTCAGGCTGTTAGACCTTAAATCTCCAGTTATTTTATCTGAATTGTTTAAGATAGCAACAGCAAACATAAACATTATATGTCAAACATGTGCTTGTTCCTTCATTATTTGAATGTAATGGAACAAAACTCTTGTAACTTTGTACTTAGGCAGTATGTTTTTTATTCTAGTGACTTTAAAGGTAGAATGCAGGGGCCTAGATTTTCTGTTGCTGAAATATTTGCCTCACTATGGCAATATCATTCAACGACAGGACAGAGCTACAGTTTTCAAAGACAAAGTTTTAAAAGGCAATAATAGTTGCTGCTCATCAAAATGGATCTTGCAACCTTTTAGAGAATTTTTTTTCCTCAAGTGGAAGGAAAGTACTAGTTACCATGAAAAATTAGCTTCAGTAACAGCATGCAACCTGAATGTTCATCCTTCCCTGGTATGTTGAAATGTACTATTGAAATACAGAAGTCTTCTTCTGATTGAAGATCTGGATTTGCTGAGCATCCAAGGATACACATACCTCTGCTTTTCTGAGAAGTTCCAATGAAACCAATGGCACAAACATTCCAGTCATTCTTATACATAGGTGAGCAAAGCCCAGCTCCTTCTCTGGTACCTCAGATTCAGATGTCCACATCAGCTACACATCAGTTTTAAACAATGCAGTGTGAAGGCACTGCTCTCTCTAGAGATTTGTAGAATTATATAATCATGCAGTTTGAAACTGCATCTGTTGAAGAACTGAACCTTTGCTCTAGCAGCAGTTTTTACTCAGGGAGATTTTCAGGGCAGAGTGAGAAAGACATTCTTTAGAGATTTAATTCACTTCCTGTCAGGTTTGTACAAGGTGCTCAGCTGTGTTTCCAAAGCTGACAGAGGCCCCCACGCTCCACTCCACAGAGGAATGAATGTCCATTCATGCCTCAGCTTCCCTCCTTTATAGGAGCAGGTGCCCAAGCTAGAAAGCTGCTCTAATGCACTCTGTTGGGAACAGGAGCCTAAATTTCTATTGCAAATTTGAACGCACCTCAACAACTAGACTGAATCTTCTCAAGACTATGGTCCTCAAGGGACCTTAAATGACCAAAATCCTTAAGAAATAGTGGGTTTTAGAAATAAATAGTCCAGGTGGATTACTAGAATATTCTATTATTTGTAAACATGAAATTTAAAAAAATTTAAAATTTCACCAAGAAGACACTGACAAGAATGCACAATAGTTTTTGCTTTTGTTTCATTTTATAAACACGCACTGCCTGTTTATCTGTCTGAAAGTCCTAGGAAACAGTCGGATTAATTTATTTGAATCCATGAAAATTTGGGAAATGTGGGTGCTGCTAAGAAAACAAACAGGACTTGAAACAAAATTCCAACAGTTAGTAACTGAAAACTAACTTAAATTCCTTTTCTGTTGATGCATTACCTTTTGCATCCAAGATCAGAGGCTGAAATGCATTTCCAACATACATTATTAGCAGAACAAATTTTGTTTCTACTGTTATTTTCAAAGGATTTAGTGAATAGTAGCATTTAGTATCATATGTCTTCACTCAGATCTAGGACTCAAAGATTAACAGCTGCAGATTTTATAACACTTCCAATTTTGAGATGAATCATATTTTCTTGAATTGGATGAGTGGGTAATGTCTCAAAGTTATTTAATTCTTAGGAACCATTGCCTTAGCAGAAAAAAAAAAAAAAAAAAAAGACAAATAATTCATGACCATGAAAAATGTCTAATTGGATGAAATTAGATGAAAAAAAAAATCCCTAATGAGAAAAACAGGATAATGATCCTTTGAGAAGGAGAGGCAAAGCTTTGAGTCATACAGACATGGCTGCTGTGAGGCAAAAGTCCTCCTTGTTTTTATTAAACAATCTCATCTGCTTTCATTACATCAAATTATTTTTGTACGACAGCATAACTTTAACAGAAGCATGCCACTATCATCTGCATAGTGATTAGGGCACATTAGGGGAAAATATGGGAAAATGTGGTCAGGGAGGAGAAAAAATATCTGAATGAGGGAATTCTGTATGGGAGAGGATGGGGTAGTGGACTGCAGCTCATTTTTTAGAAGAGAGTGAGTCCTTCCTCTTTCTCTGAAAGGAAGCAAGCCTCTTTTCAGGGGAAGATTCCAAGTAATGAATCCTAAACAGATAAGCACCTCTCTTGCAGTCTCAGGCAAGGTTCCAGATGTAAACCACATTTCTGTGCTCCAACTTTGTGCTAGGTTTTCCATATCATATGCAGTTATCCAATCTCTTTTTGAGACATTTAATTTTCCATATCCACTACTCAAGGAAATTTCAGCATATCACACCTCAAAATCCACTATGGGTGCATTCAGAGGTGAGATTCTTGCTTTTCCATTTATCTCCACACATAAGTGTGTAGTCTTCATGTTATAAATTACGTCGCCTTTTTTTTAGTGTATTCATCTCTGCTTGTAGCTCCCATGTTACATCTTATCAACTTGATGTTAAGGATAAGTAGTCCATATTAAAAACACTTCCATACCCTTACAGTTGGAATTCTACCATTTGAAATCATTAAAATGTAGTCACTTATGTCAATAGTTCTCAGGGGAGGAAGAATAAACACAATCATGGGAAAGTGTCATACGTATATGCAAAAATAAATATTAAATATATTAAATATTATAGGAAAACATAAATGTTATTTGAACACAGCATACACCATTTGTAGTTACTGTCACCATCCCTATTGAAGGAATGCAAGAACTCGCCAAAATTTAGAAGAGAAACATCACTTTCATCTTTTGGAAGACCAATGACATTACTGATTGTAATCTGATCTCTACATACATGTTAATTTCACAAGTAAATGGAGAAGATGGTCTCCTTGAAAATTAGATTCCACTACTCCTTCAGTATCTTGCAATTAGTAAAATACAACAAAATAAAATAAAGCTTTGTCCATAGCCATTATTTCATTCTTCTATCTGCAACTTATCTTTTCATTTAAGTGTCCTTACCCAACTCCTTTCCACCAATGCAACATTGTTCTGCCATCTCTTCCCCAAACCATAAAGCTTCAAGCTATGGAAAACAGTAAGGTAATAAGAGACAGCAATAATGATAAATCAGTTCCCTCTTTAAAAATTCTGGTTTTCCTAAATCTTCTTCCTTTCTATAATTATGTTCACCCTTTCATTTCAGCCCTCACCTTGTCTCCATCTCAAGTAACCAATCTGTCTAGTCTTGCTTTTATTTTATTTATATCCCTTACTGCCGTGTATCTTCTTTTCTCGTTTAGATAAAAATGAATGTATACACCTAAACAAGTTAAAAAATTATTTTCTTACTGACAATGCTAACCATAGCTTTCTGTATATTCCTTTCACTTTTCAGTTTCTATGCCTTTCTGTGTTCCAAAGTCTGATTATAGCCTTGCCTCTCTTTTTCATCAGCATTTTTATGTGATTGATTACAGCTCTTCTTACAGAAGGTTTTTTTGATCCCAAACTCAAGCCACTAATTTAAGTTGGGGCAGTTTGGGCTGTCTATTGAAGGAAATCTATGCCAGCATCTGATCGTGATTTACAGGAAGAAATGAACCAAACCAAGTCTCATTTTCACATTTTGTACCCTATCAATTAAGTGCATTTGTACAGGATTTCTTCATATTTGAAGTGACAAGTAATTAAAAAAGGTTATCGGTGGGTAGAAAAAAATAATCCTTCTCTTGAGTGAAAAGGTAAGAAAGTAAGTAAGTTAGCCATCTTCAAGATGTATCAAAACATGTCTTGCTACCTGTAATACCTGGCATTAAGATTAGTCCAGTCTAGAGTCTTCCATATTTCCCATTTTGGCCACCCTTCACTTGCAGATTAGTTCACCGTCTTCATTTGCTCGTCCTCCACCTTCACAACCACAAACCCAGGAGTTTTCTTCGGCCTTGCTTGCTTCATTCTTGCATTCATTCACCTATACAGAAGAGAGCTTTCCTTTGACCACAGGAAATATATTTTTTTCCAGGCCTAAACTATTCTCTTCTACAGTCTCAGGGCCTTGGGTAAACAGCAAGATCTGACTGAAAAAAATAGCCAGACCATGAGGTGTCCACAGAAAACCAAACAAAAAAGTCACCAGCTCAGCTCTGTTTTTCAACCTGTTCTACTGAAACTGTCATAAACAAAGGTTTTTTTACCATGTGATAGTTTAAGAGCGTTAATTTAGTTTTGGTATAAAATAACAAGTTCTAATGTGCCACACTCAAACACCAACAGCTCTCAAGCCTCTCATATGCATTATACTGAAACATGGCACGGGAGGATATAAATCCATGTTCATCAGACGATAAATTGTCCAAATGGCTGACTGCAGATAGAAATCCCATAGGACTGGTTATCCCCCAGCTGATCATTACAAGATTCCCCTGGTTCACCCAGCACTATATGAACCAAGGCACTACTCTGATTTGGTAAGATCTTCCCAGGTTATCAGTATTTCAAACTGCTGAATATGGACATCTCATGACATTAAAAAATACATAGTTTCAGCATTCCAGTTCTATATAACTCTGCCCCTTGACAGATGAACACATTTTTCAGCAAATATTTCATCTCTGAAATAATTCAGAAAACTGAATTATATTCAGTTGAAAGCAGCTTGCTTAAGTGTACTTTTGAGACAGACAAACTATCATTTCACTTCATGCTAATTCCTTGATCTAAAAGATAAGAAAAAAAAAAGAGAGAGAGAGAGAAAGAAAGAAAACAAAAGAAAAAAATGAGGAATTTTTTTTTGTGTGGTTTTTTTTTCTTTAAAATGAGGGGAAAACCCTATAAGAAGACCAGAACTGGGGTGCAAGATAGCACAGACAATTTCCAACATAAATGCTAGTTATTAGGTGTCATGTAGAGTCAGGAGTTGCCATGGAATCCATTTGCTTCTAAACCAGCTCCTCCTGCTGGAATACTTTCTCATTATTATTTCTTTCTGTAGCACAAAAGGAGCTGGCTATAGAAGAAATGCTATTCCAAGATAAAGTTTCTACTGCGCCTGAAATCAGACATGAAATTAAAATCTAAATTTAAAAAGTTACTTTTCTGTGCAAATGTAAAGCTGCATTACTGCGGTCAGAAGAATGAAATTGCAGGCTGTTTTTAGAGATTCAGTGAAGCAGAGAAATTATAGCTAAAGTCTTTCTTTCAGCTCTCTTCCCATGAATGAAAATAAATGTCACATCTGAAGTCTACTGCTCACATTTTTCCATTACGATAACTTTTAACATTTTCATACTAGTTACCTGATGCAAGAGCAGCCTCATTACCACTCTAATTAATAATGTCCTCGTAAACAGAACAGTGCGTATATGCTGGACATCAGATTTATTAGGCCAATGAACTCACTTGTTGTGATGTCAGTTTCAATGGATGGATTTTACAAGAAAAAAAAAAAAAAGTGATCATGCCTTCTAACTCTTGACACACCAATAATTGGATTTCAATTCTTTTGCGTACAATGTACTGTGGTGTGACTGAAGGACAATACTGGAAAGTAACCAGCAATATTAGAAAACTATGTCAGTAATTTGCAGCTTGGCATGTTAATATTTATTATTAATATTGTTTATTATAGACATTGACTAGCATTGCATCTGGAACCCCTAAACAGAAACAGGATCCTATTGTGATCAACATTGTATGGAGATAAACACAGCCCTTGCCCCCAAGAGCTTTTATTCTATGGCCCTGGTCTTGTAAACTGATCTTCACGGAGATATTCTTGAGCCCCTGTGGAGTTCTGCAGCCTTCCAACATGGTCCAAACTTCCTATGAAGCCTTCGTATATTTGGAGAAATGGAGGAACCTTGACCTTTCCAATCTTCTCCTTTCCCTCTGTCTTACATTTGAATTATGCCCAAAGGAATTTTCAGCAAGTCTACCTTCTTATCAAACTGGATTTTAATCTTAGTCACCCCTTATAGTGTGTGGCAGCAAAAATATCCATCAAGAGCAGAACAAGAATCAAGCTTGAGGCTTGATTTCTTCAAATCAAAAGTTCTGCTCCAGCCAGGAAATCAGAGGAAGCTCTGTGCAGTTTAATTCCTTTCCCTCTCCACCCTAGTGTTTTCTAAGACCCCATAACTGCAAGCAGACTCCACATTCAATCAGAGGTCTTTGGCACCACCCAGGAAGCTCATCAGGATGCTACTACTTCTGGGACAGGCACCGATTTTGGAAATGCAAAAGAGTACATAGGAGTAGGCTGGAGACAGAGAACCTTTTGCACAGAAAGCAGAAGGGTGACTGCATCCCTGCAATGAACAGGAGCCACCCCACATCAGCAATGTGAGGGGAGTAGTGACAGCAGCAGAGATGGCACTGAAGACATCAGGAACATCCACAGGGGTAAGGCAGGTCCAAAGTCAAGCCAGGTCCACATCAGCACAGCTGCAAGGCATCTGAAGCCAGGAACACCTGCAGCCTAGCTTGAATGGGCCCTAAGGGCAGAGTGTATGGATGGAGCTGCCAGGGCAATTAAAGCTTATCAGCACATGCTGGGTCCTGACACAGAGTATTCCCCCTTCTTTCCAGTATGGCTGCTCTGACAAGTGACTTGAGTTCAGTTATACACCAAGAGCATTTTGTACAGAAGGCAAAATTAAAACCAGACTCTAGCAGATCCCAAGATTTTTGCATGTTTCAAAAATGTGGTGTTAGCATCACTTAGCTATTGTCAGACTGAAGAAACGGCGATTCTTCACTCATTTGCTCGTCTACCAGCTAAATCTAAGAGGAATTATACAGAACAAGCAAGCCTTGAAGCTTCCTGCCTCCAGCCACAAGTGGTGGTCTTGTAGCAGCTTCTTAGGGCAGCTGTCCTTCTGATAGACTCTAGCTTCAACTAGTTAAACCCAGTTCTCACAGTATTTAAATAAGCATCTTACCACCAGAGAAGAGTAGTCAGAATTCAGAGTTTAGATGAAGTATTTCAACAATGAGGCAAAACCTAAATGGATAAAAACCATCTTGAGACAACCCTTGCTGAACACCCTCACCCTTCAGCAACAGACTGAGCATTGTCTGAAATAGGATAAAGCTGGATTTGAGTTTTCAAGCCTGGTGCTGCTTCCCTGTGCCACCTTCCCATATAAATGATTTATCCCATGGAGAGGCATCACTTCATCACTCCTCAGGAAAACAGGCACAGGCTCAGTTTGCATCGCGGTTGCCATCAGGCGCCTAAGCACCATGTGGGCAAGGCAGAGGGAGTAGCAATAGGTTTGCCCAGACAACCCAGAAAACATTAAGCAACAGGACTTAGCATATCATGCTCACATGTACAAACTCAACCAGAATCGTAACCACAAATACATAAGAGACCAGAGCAAGCAAAGCTCCTATTTAAATCCTTGGAAAGTGCTTCCCTCTCAGCAAAGCTGTCGACAATCCCAGAGGCTGTGAAGTGCAGGGGTACCAATGTGGGGATCCCTGAGCCCCATCCTTCAACCCCATGGCTCAACCACGTCTGTTCTCAGAGGTTTGGGGAGGCCAGAGACAGAGCTTCAGTGCAGCCGAGGGGCTGGCTCGCCTTCAGGCAGGTTTCATCTGAAATGCTGCGAGTTTTGTGCACTGAGGGTTTCTTGGGACAGGCTGAGCCCTCGGCCGCTGGCGTAGGGCTCTATTACATCTGGGAGCTCGGTAGAAGCGAAGCGGCCCCTTTAACAAGGGCAGCAGGCAGGGAGAGTCCAGCGCCAGGGGAAGGCTGCGGGAGGGAGCGGGACCGCCCCGGGAACCCGGCTCAGGTGAGGGCACCGCTGTCCGGGGCGGGAGGAGAAAATCCGCCGTGGTGCGGGAGAGGGGGATGTGGGAGCCGAGCAGTGTCTCTGAGGAGACGGAGGATGATGAAGGACACTGTGTACAGCATGATTACGATCTGGTTTTTCAGCGATCCTGTGTGAAGCCTGGAGTTGGACTGGATGGTCCTCGTGAGCGCCTTCCAACTCAGGACGTTCTGCGATTCTGCTAAGTTTGGGATTCCTTCAAAGTTTGTTTCCAATCCCTTGCCCTTCCCAGCTTCTGTCCAGACATTGCAGCTCGTGCTGCAGAACTGCAGAGCTGTACCACAGTTCTGATACTGTGAACAGAGAAAGCAAAGCACGAAGTGCACGTAGATAATTGTTACTGACCATGAGGTGGATTTTCCCACTTCCATTTCTTTAGTTCATGTTTTCCCTCACTGCTTCATGTAGCAGTATGGCAGCTCGGTTCTCAACCATCATCAGGAGTGTACTCAATAAGGAGAGGGCTGAAGGTACTGACCTTTGACACCACTGGAAAAAAAAAAAAAAATGAGTGTAAGTAAGTCATCTCGTGGTGTTCGTGCCAAAAGCAAGGAAAGTGACGGCACTGCGCTGGAGTGCCTCCTGAAAGTATCGCTTAGAAACACCCACGAGTATAAAGTGTGCAACTGTTTGTAAGTTACTGAAAATAACTGCCGGTTGCGCTGGTCCTCATGCCCTAATTCTGCAGTATTCCTTCTATTATTTTTCGAGAGATGTATTAGAAATCACTTATATCCAAGATCAGCTTATGCGAGTGTCTGTTACCCATTTCCTGCATTTTGTTACAGAGTCCACTTTCTCCTTGTCCTCCTTCCCTGAGTACCCCAACACCATTAGCGGATAAAGTACCTGGAGCACGGCTCTAAGCACGGAGGTTAAGATCTACATCAGTTAAAACCTGTTAATCGGCTCTGAATGGTCTCAGAGTGCGTTCACCGGGTGTGTGTACGTGTGATTGTGTGTAGGCACAGCCTGGATGAGGGCACGGATGGAAATTCTCAGCCCAGCTCAGCAGGTCCTCGGGGCACGCAGTCGGAGTTCGGGACACCGGGATGCTCCCAGCCCTAAGGAGCGGCATCCCCGCTGCTACGCGTAGGGAGAGGAAACAGCTCCTGTACAGACAGCGAAGTTGAACGCACTCTGTCTCATCGAGCAGATCCGTACGAGGTCGGATCCCGCTTTCTCGCCCACACGAAGTGCAGGGGGAGGTTTGTCGTCTCAAAATCTGCCTGCGCCCCACACCAGGCCGGTGATTTTTAAGCAGCCGTACGGTCGCTGTGTCAGGTTAAATTGCTGGAATTTACCTTTCTAAGGCGCTAGCGCCTAGGCAATGCCTGCATGGTAACGATCTCTCCGCATAAGGATTGGTGGCCAATTTATTCCTTAGAGGGGTTAGCAAGCACATCCAAAGTCAGAAACAAATAAATACAGCAAACCACGCCAAGATGCGTGCAGGGAAAAAAAAAAAAAAACCAAGCAAAAAAACAAAACCAAAAACAAAAAAAAGAACCAAAAAAAATCCCATTCGATCAGACTTGTCTTATAGGGAAATGACCCAGGGAAATTTTCTTTCTTTTTCTTTCTTTCGCCCTCCCCCCCATCCCCCCCTTCACCCCCCTCCCCCCCTCCAGCTTTGATTTGCAGAGCTCTCTCGCTCCCCACTCGCACGCACACGCGGTGCAATGCACGCTGCGTGCTGTGCCTGGCGACTCAAGTTTTTCACGGCACGGAGTCGCAAGCCTGGCTGCAAAATGCCTCTTTTCACCGAGCCCTCCTCCAAGTAGCCCGCTTATAACGATCGTTTTTAAAGTACATCGAGTTTCAATACCTGTTTCTTCAGTTCTCTTATATTATCAATTACCCGGCGTAGGCTCACCCGGGAATAAACTCACCCGAACCGAGCACACGTGTGTACTTCAGGGAGCGAGTTCCCCATTCCCGAGCGGTGCAGCATCCCGATCTGGGCCGCTCTGTGCCCACGTCCCCCGAGGCTTCCAGGCATTTTTTTTCCCCGGTTCCATCGCTCTCCACCGCTCCGTTCCGGGGCCGGCAGAGCCCCGGCACCACCACTCTCCCCTCTACGAATCCGTGGCTGAGGGAGCGTGGGGTGGCGAATGGTTGCCTGCGTTTCCCTGCTATCCATTGGCAGGACTGTGTTCCTCTGATTTACTCATTTTTTTCCTAAGCCAAAAGCACTATAAAGGATAATTTTTGAGGCGCCTGTTGACAAACAAGCCTTGCGCTACCTGATGGTGTGAATCCGGTTGTTGCCCAGATGCCTGAACACTCCTCGGGGATATCAGCGCTGTTTGCAGGACAGCTTCCTCCAATAGAAGCCGGCAAGAAGGTGCTATCTTTCTCCCCAAGCCCGCTTTCAGCCTGCTGGTGTGTGCCTGCAGCACACAGAAAGCCTTCGGAAAGCACGGTGTCACCTTCTCCGCATCAGCGAGGGCTTTAAGAAGAGGAGGGCCGCATTTTTCCCCCTTTTCCCCCTTTTCATTACTTTTTATAATTTATCTCGAGTCCATACCTCTCCTAACTGCCCTGCATTGTGTTTGTTTCACAGAGGGGTGGTCCGGGGGACGAGCGGTGCGTCCTGGCCGTGCGGACACCAGGAAGAGCTGCTGGGCGCTTTCCTGCACCATGCCGCTATTACCGCACGGTGCTATTCTGTTTCCTGAGGTAGGAGAGGTGCATTTGGTGCTGATAGATTATTTGTTTCTTTTTCTCTAGGACTAAGTGTTTTGTTTTGGTTTGTTTTTTTCCCCGTCTAGCAGGAAAATCTCATAACCCCACAAAAAAAAAAAAAAAAAAAAAAAAAAAAAAAAAAAAAAACAGAGAGAATTGCCTAAAGCACCTTTTTGTTTTAAATCTCCAGGGGCACTCCGTGGGGGGGAGTTGGTGCGCGTCCCCGCACGCCTCCCCCGGGCGCGCCCCCGAGGGGTCAGAGGGCGGGAGCGCGCGAGGAGTAGGGGTGTGTGTCCGCTTCGGGGTGACGTCACCGCCCGCTTCACCAATGGTCGTCAGGGAGCGGGGAGCCGGCAGCCAATGGGAGGCGGGGCGGGTCCGTGAGTGGCATTAAGGGCGGGCTCGGCCGGGGCTGGGGGAGAAATGAAGTTGTGCTAAAAGGCTTTTAGCCGGAAAAGAAGTTATTAGGGCATTTCTCAGTCGCAATTAGGGCTTCTTCATTAAGCCCACCCCCACCCAGTATGTGAGAGGGAGAGTCGGGCAGCCGATAAAGGGGCGGGAGGCGGCAGCGCCCGGCTGCCCGCCGGCGTGGGGAGCCGCGACGGGCAACGACCGCGCCCCCGCTATTAATGAGCCAATTAAAGAGGGGTCCGCACCCTGGCACGGCTCGCTGCGGGCTGCCCTGCGAGGGGATACCAGGTAGGTGCAGGGGGCCCGGCCTCGGCGGGAGGGGGGGGGGAGCGCAAAGAGGTGCGAAGTGAGGTTGGGTGCTCCCGCAGAGGGTGGGAGGAAACAGCGGCAAAACCCCAAAATTGGCTGGAAAAACGCACGAAGTAACTGCTGTGCAGGGCTGCGATCGGCAGTGAGTCCTGGCTCACGGGGGCAGCGGGATTAATGCAACAAGCAGGACAAAATAAATAAATAAATAAAAAATAAACAAACAACTCAAGCAGAAAAGGGCACCTGGGCTAGGTTTTAAAAATTATGATGATGATTTCTGGAGGCCGCGGCGCTGAGTAGCGACTTGCTCACCCACCACCACCGCTCTTCTTCCCGCAGAGGCTCCTACGAAGCCGCCCGCGGAGGCCCCGTTCCGGCAGCCGATTGCGGGAGGATCGGGATTACCATGACCCACTTCGAGGAGAGGCACTGTCCGCGATGAGCAGGAACAGAGGCCCCAAACACCTCGTTTGGCTGCTGCGTCGTGCCACGGGCTTGTAGTTCTGTTGTGTTTTGTTTTTTTTTCTTTTTTTTTTTTTTTTTTTTTCCTGCAGTTGCTTGAGTCTCTGAGCTGCACTGGATAAATGCCTTTCCCCCCCCGAGTGACTTTTCAGAGAATATTCGTTCTTTTGAAGAACACCACTCTGCTCTTCGGCACTTTGTTCCATTTCACTGAACGGTTTCTCTGGGCGGCAGCTGTTCTCCCTCCCGATGATCCGGGACATGAACTGCAACTGAGCGCTCCCCTCCCACCTTTGGATGAAGCTCCGGAGCTTAAATTTTAGGAAGGAAGGGGGAAAAAAACACGATGAAAGAGAAGTCCAAAAATGCTGCCCGGACTAGACGGGAGAAAGAAAACAGCGAATTTTATGAACTGGCTAAATTACTGCCCCTGCCCTCGGCCATCACCTCTCAGCTGGACAAAGCATCCATAATCAGGCTCACCACCAGCTACCTCAAGATGCGGGTGGTTTTCCCAGAAGGTAGGTGGGATGGCTCTCCCCTGTGCTCCCCTTCCCATCCAGGTGCTGCTTGGGCCGAACTCTGGGGGCCGAGTACTTTCTGCTGCTACTTCTCCCTCCCGTGAATGTTGTCGCTCCGTTCATATGACAGTTCTGCTGGGGGCTGAGGGGCTTCTGTCAACGCAGAGCCAGCAGGAGGTTTTCTGTTCTCGTCCATGCGGCGGGCATCGCCGCAAGGCAAATGGGGGCGATCCCCCCATTTATAGCTGTACGTGAGGGAGCTAATATATGGGTAAATATTTACATAAGCCTATGCAAAGTCCTAAAGCCTTAGGTGCGGTGTGCAGGTATAGGGTGCGCTCCCACAACTGATAAGCTAAGCATAACGTATCGCATCGTAAACCCACTATATCCCGATCTGTGGATCGCTGAGGCCGTCTGAGAGCGTTAATCGACCTCGGGAATTTTTCACAGAATGATTATATTCGGACGCGTCCAAGCCCCAGAACGATGCGAACAGAGGGCCTGCAGCGAGCTTCATTTTTGACTCTCGCTGGGCAGAGCCGGCCGTCACGTCCTCAGTTCCAGCTCTTCCTGGTGGCGCTGAGCCGCCTCTTGGGGTGCCTGGAGGGGCTCCAGAGAGAGTAGAGAGCTTGTTAAGGGACCGGGATGAAGTTCTGCTCTGCTCTCCGTCTGTCGCTTCTGTGAGATGCAGGGGAAAGAAAAAAATCAAAACGATTCTCGAAGCTTTTATTTAGATTGAGATGTTTTCTGCCTGGAAGAGACGGTAGTGAGAGAGAAGACTGATGGGCAGAATTTTTTTTTTTTTTTAATGATTTATCTAAAAATCAAAATTAATCATTCGTTGAAATGTGTGGATACGTAAGAAACCCCGTAATACAGACCTTGCGTTTACTTCGGGTCTGTCGGTAATGCTTCATGAACCCAGAGCGGGTACGGGGACTGTCCTGGTTTGTTCTGTTTGTTTGTTTTGCTTTTAACCTGATTCAGACCGGGAAGGAGCGGTCTTAACTCGACTTTTTAAAGGTAAATATTCGCTCGGACCTGGAGGCGGGCCTCCCCCCCTCCCCCTCAGCGCTGCGTGAGTACATAGAGCCAAAGCCATAGCAGTCATTTCCAACGTAGCGTATCTTGTAGCCGCTTCTTTAAGCAACGTTTGGTATCTCTGAGTAACTTAGAACCAAAGAATGGGATAAGAGGGAGTTGTAACACCTGAAACCTTTTTTTTTTTTTTTTTTAAAAAAAAAAAAAAAAAGGGGGGGGTGGGGGGAAGTGGAAGAAAAAGTTAAAATTCTCGTGAAACCACGTTGCCATTCTATGCTATCTATCTGCAAGGAAACTGAGCTGTCCTTTAATACTGTCAGCGCACACTTTATAAAAAGAAAGCTATGGCCAACTCCGCTGCCCGCGATGTTCCTAAAAGGATTATTAGCGGCTCCCGCCGTCTCAGCGGGCTGCCTTCCTGCGTGATTCCGAGAGGCTCTCGTCAATTACCGCCGCCGATGCAGCGGGGCTGTTTGATCAGACGAAGCATATGGTGTTGCTTGTAGGCTGCGAGTAATCACGGGCGGAGAAGAATGGCCGGGCCCCGTCCCGGGCGACAGCGCGGGATGCCTCAATGCCCCGGGGAGCCGTGCGACGGGGGGCGCGGGGCCGGGGCCGGCAGCTGCGGCTTTGAGCAGGGAGGCGGAGAGTGGCGGCGGGACCTCCGCGGCCTCGCTACGGGGGAGCTGCGAATGGAAAGAAGCCGCCGCCGAGGGGGTGGCCCCGCGGTGCTGTCCGTGCTGGGGGGTCGGAGTGGTTCCGCAGGCACTTGCCAGTATGTGGGAGGCCCTCCCTCCCCGTTTGCTCTGGGCACGCAGAGACAGCCAGAACCTGCGGAAGGCGGTAGATACGGCAGGGGACGTTCTGTGTTTTTTCCCGGGGAGGGCAGAGCTGCGAGAGCTGGGGCGCAGCCCGGATCCGGCCGAGAGCGGAGAAGCGTAGGTTCGGCCGAGCGGTGCGGTTCCCCGGCGGCCCGCCCGGAGCTTCCCTGCACGGGGCCTGACTGGAAACGGTGGGAATAAATGCACAGAACGATGTAAGCTCCTCAGCGGAGGAAGCATCGGTGGGCTTCAGTCTGCGCGTTTGGACACTGAGAGGCTCATATGCAGGAGGTTGGATGCCAGGTTCACTATGAAAACAGGAGGTTTCTGCCAGGGCCGTGCCAGCAGAGCCACGCAGCCGCTCAGCGCCGTTTGGTTTCCGTTTCACTGTCTGAAAATGCGATGCAAAGCGGTGGCACCGGATGAGCGCGGCTCTGAGGGAGTGTAGTGCGGAGATTCAGCTGCAGCTTTGCGAGTCTCTCGAAGGAGTGCAGGACTTGACTCTGGCCCAGCACCCCGTTGCCCTGCCCCAAACCTCTCGGGAAAACTGGCAAAGACGAAATGCGCCCCGCGGCTGCCGCCTGGCATGGGCCGGCTGCTGAAACTCCTCTGGCTCGGGAAGAGAGAGCCTGTTTTGCATGGGGTCGGCTTTGGGGAAGATAATGTGGAGAAGATCTGCTAGATAGCTGTGAACAGTGTAAAGAGCTTTAAAAATTATTTTTATTGAAGGGGAAAAGAAAAGAAAGACAGAAAGAGAAAAAGATAAATACCTTCCTGATGAATTCAGTCCTGTGTTAACGTTCATGGGGGAAAAAAAACTGACATTTCAGTGTAACAGTGAAGGCAACTAACGTAGCATCAAAACCTGATAGAAATAAATCCGGGGGCGAAAATAATTTCGTTACCTAAGGATACAATTCCTATAAGCAGCCCCGGTGTCCAAAAGTGAAGGCGGAAAAACAAACAAACAAACAAAAAACAAAAACAAAAACAAAAAACCCCATATATTTAATTAAGGAATATTTCCAGGGTCCTGTTCCCCTCACCCGAACAAGCAGGGAAGGACTGTTTGCTTTTCTGTCCTGTGAAGACGGATCGCTCCCACGCAGAGGCGTTCGCTTTCCCAGACAAAATCAGCGTCCGCGTTTACATGAACTTTTGCCTAACATTTCAATATTGAATCTCCTTATCTTGTTTTATTTTATGGGGGGGAGTGCGGGGGGGAGAAAAGCAGGAAAACAAAATCCATTTCCCACGTGGATAGGTGATTTAATGCTGTTTTTCTTGCTGCTAAGGGAAATGATTGAGCATTGGGTTTCAGCGGTGATTTCGTACAGAAGTTTTTCTCATTTAAGCCGCAGTTTACTCTGCGCGGTACCTCTCTGTGCTTAAGTCGGGTTTTGATGTGAACTTAACATGTGAAGTGCAGAACTGAACTCTCAGCACGAGAGCTGACAAAGGCACTTTAACGGGTGGATACAGTCAGATTTTCCTTACAAACCCCTCTCCCTCTGTTAGTGCTGAAGGACGTTTTCAACTTGTGTGTGAATAGCGTAAACCTACCCTTTCCTCCACTGTTCGTTCGGGTAAAGCGATATTTGCGTTTGCGTCTTCTCTAAAACCCAGAAGTATGGATGTTGCGCTCGAAAATTTGCCTCTTTTTTTTTTTTTTTTTTTTTTTTTTGGTCTTCCCCCTCCTCCGGTGTGGGCTCCGTTTTGTTTGCATTTAGGAGGGCAGCTCCATTACCCAAACGCTGCGAGTTCTCTCCAGTGCGGTGAATCGGTGCTACTTCCACGGCCGCTCCCCCAGCAGGGCCGTCTGTTCAGGCGGCAGAACTCTGCCTCCCTCTTACTATTATTTTTCTAAAGGAAGCAGGGCGCTCGCTTCTATCCGCTTCAAACGAACGCATCTGATTTACCGAGATAATAAATCTTGACGAAACCTCGCTAATGGCATCCGCAGGCATGAGCAGCTTTTTTTTTTTTTTTTTTTTTTTTTTTCTTCTTCTCCCTAAATGTTGCTGCTTCTGTTCCATCTGAACCCTCCGACGGCGACTCGCTCCCACACAGAAGCCTCATTTGGCAGAGATTTGGAATTATCATTAACCACCTCCTGTTAAATTAAGTGAGAAATCGGCCCGGCTGGGTGCTGGGAGGTGGCATAGCGAGTGCTGCTGAACGACACCGTTCCTCGAGGCAACCTCGCTGCCCCTCTGCCTTTGCAGGGAGGCTGTGACAAAAGCCGAGGGAGTGCGCTCGGCCGGGGTGCTCCGAGGTCTCCCCGCTGCCTCAGGCGGCCTCCCAGGGGCCCCCAGAAGCCCTGATCCCCCTGTGGGAGGTTTGAGTTGGGTTCCATGCCGAGTGCTTTTGGAAGGGGGGGCGCCGATGGCCCTGCCGTTGTTTCCTCCACTGTGAATTCGGATCGCGCTGAGGTTGGGGTAATGGTGGTAGCCACTTGGAAACGCTGGCAAATCAACGCCAAGAAGATAAGAGCTCGCTTCTCCTGTCCTCCTCCCCTACCCCCCTTCTCGCCCCCCTTCACTCCCCCCGCTACGGACAGACAAAGAAGACTGTCGAGGTTGGGGTCGGGGCTGCGTTGCGGATGCTCACGGAGGGACTGGGAACCCCGAGACCCGCGGGGCTGTCCGCGCCTCTCGGAGCCTTCTGCCACTTCGTCCCGGCCCAATTTGCAGTGATTGAGCGCAGCCCCGTTTGTTTAGGACTTAGGGGAGTTCGGCAACGATATCGCGATGCCAGCCGGTGCCTCCATTGGCTGCTGCCATGAGGGCTCGGAGCTACCCAGCGGGGCGGGGAGGCAATGCTCCCGCGGCACGGAGCTGCGGCGTTGGCCGTGGGTCCGTCCGTGGAGGGCGGCGTGCCCTGCGCTGGGCGGGATGCGCACGGGGGAAGGAAGGCGCTTCCACCGGACTGCCCCGATGCTGTCCTCCCACCAAAGAGAACGAGGAGATTTCTGCCACTTCCCTCACTTTTAAATGTGGGCAAACGGTGATTTCCCGTCGAGAAGTACTGGAAAAGCTATGACTCAGCACTCGCAGACCGAACTGCACCAGCGCACGTTCAGCGCAGCGCGCTCAAGCGCAGCCTCAGAGTGCGCAGTTCAGTAACGGGCGTTGTTAGCAAACTGAGCAAAGCCTGTCCCTAACGCCGCTGCTATTTTGTTTTGTCATTTATTTATTTTCCTTTCTTCCTTTCTTTCTCCCTCCTCCCACCCCCCAATGGAGGACATCTTCTAGGTCGAATTGTTTACCTTCTCAGGAAAAAAAAAAAAATCCTCGAGTGGAGGAGGTTGTTAGATGGGAGCCTATAATCTATATCTTGTTGAGAGTATAAAACTCATTCCGAAAGAAAAGCTCGATCCATTTATTTTTGCTTCTTGCAATAACACAGCTGGATGATGCCTTGAGCTTGCGCTGCACGATTGCTCATCATTCATTCGCTAAGAACCGGCCTAAATGGTGCCTGTGGGATTAGGTCAATTTTAGTGGATCTACTTCGCCTCATTTGGTTACTAATTGGTTTCTTGTTTTATAAATCGAAATCTCATTTTCAGGAAATTACAAAGCCCATGCAGCCAGTCCATTGAGGTAATCCGTGGGTCTGGAGTATTTAAATGGAAATGGTTCGACAATGCATCAAGTATTAAGCAACAGTAAAACTTCGCCTCTGTTTCCACATGAAATGTGAGCTCGCGAGCTCCTTAGATCCATAATAGATACATCGCTTCTAAGGCTACTTATGTAAATATGATAAACCGGACCCCGGCGGGGGAGGGGAGAAAGCAATTTTTATCTACAAAGGTTAATGTGGCATATCTTGGAAATCTTCCAAAATAGATTATGTTTTGCTTTGTCTTCGGCCACTTTAGCTGGGAAAATCCTTTGCCTAAAAACGGTTTAGTTATCCTTTCCCGCACAAAGCTGCTTGTTTCTATTCCAAAGCCATTATTCCGTTGGCTCTCCAAATTACAAGAGAATCTTTAGATCTTGTTTCCAGCGTAATCCTGAAGCAAAAGGGAGAGCTGATTTCCTTGTTTTGTTTTAAATAGACAATCAAAGGATTTGAGGAATTTTCTGCGGTAGGTCAAGTGCAAGATAGCTCAGTTTGCTCCCCCGATAAAAGGAAATTGGATGTTAAAGCGAACGGAGGGGAAAAAAATAATAAAAGGGGAATATTAATGGAGAGGTTTTATCTTATAATCTCTAAAGGCAGTATTTAAACGGCGTCGGGAGAGCCCGCCGATCTGGGTTTGTCAGTGAAGAGAATTCGTCTCCGGCTAGAAAGTGCTGAAGCATCTGGGCAATGCGAAGTGTCTTCAGTGTTAGGATAGCCAGAAGCTGGCTCATGTAGACGAGTGAAAACGTTTAATTATGAAACATTAACAGCCGCGGCCAAACAGCGTGAGATTTCCACCCGAAGCATAACGAAGGGCTCAGTGCTCCGTGAAGAACGGCGTTCCCGAAAGAAGTTAACCTGTAATGTTGATGAGCTATTCATTAACCCGCAGAGGTCGGGTTGTTTTCCCTTTTAGAAGGAGAGTAATTAGAAGCCGTAAACCCAGATTAATAAACAACTTAAATCCTAGGCGAAGAGCGCAGCTTTAGTCCAGAACAGGGAAACTGTTATTCAGATTTCCCTTCCAGTGCGGGAAGCTCGCAAGGAGCGGCTTCGACAGGGCGTCCCGGAGCTCGGGGAAAGCAAAAATACTGCGGTTTCTCTTCTCCCTTTCCCTGGAAGCCGTGCGAGAAGTGTCAGCTCCTGACTGGCTTCGGTGGGGGTCCCCGGTGGGGGACAGATGTGCCCCCGGGCAGCCCCGCTGGGGAGGGTGACAGAGCGACTGCACTTCGGGGGAGGGAGGAGAGCCCGGGGGTTGGGGACAACTTCACCGTGTCCCCGTTAATTGGCGCGGAGAAGTTAACGGGCAGGATCTTATCTCCCGCTGACACTCGGCGAGGGGTACACGCGGGCAGGGGCCGGGGCGCAGGGATGCTGCTGACTTCTGAGGGCAGTGGGTTAAGAAGAAGGGGGAAACGGTGAGAAGGCGGGTGAGGAAGGGGCAGCTCAGGATGCCCTCTCTGTTCGCCACGCCCGGGTGTCGAGCCGAGGTGAGGGCGCTCGATACCAAGGGATGCCCGCTCTGCCCGCTGCCGCTTCGTGTGGAAATCCCCAGAGAAAGTGGGCTCGGCTTCCCGAGTCCGCGCTGTAGGAGCAGACCTTGCCTTCTCCTGCCGTCAATCAGCATTTCTGTACGTTTGTGGGTTTTTTTTGTTTGTTTGTTTGTTTTTCCTTCTTGTTTGATCCTTATTTAGTCGCGTAAGCTTAAAATGCCCCTTTCAAAATGATTTCGGCAACAGCATCGTTAAAAAGCACTGCCTATAAAAAGATTTACTCCGGCCGAGTAATTTTCCTGCAGCTCTTATTCATCCTCACTTTGCATAAAACGAGCAGAGTCTGAAGCACAGGGCAGGTCCGTCCCAAGGCCGAGGGGAGGAGGGGGTTCTGGGAGGCAGCACACGCCCCTGGGCGCTCTCTTACGCGCTCCACGCAGCCAAAGGCCGCCCCGAGGGGCAGCTTTGTCGGGCACACCGTTTCGCCCAGGTCTCAGAAACCAACTTCCCCGTTAACCAAAAAAAAGGTGTTTATCTCCCACAGGAGTTAGATTTAAATAATAAAAAATCCACCAAAGAGGCTTTCCCGTACGAGGAAATCACATCCCCTTTTCTCAACGATTATATGTATACCTGTTTTAACGCGAGTTCAAGCGAAAGTATAATAATAAAAAACAAATAAGTAGAAGAGGTTTTCTCCAGCAGGCCAACAGGATTGGGTTTGTCAGCTCTTCACTTTTCTTTCTGTGTGTGTCTTAACTGAACAGGACTGGGAGAAGCTTGGGGCCACTCCAGCCGCACTAGCCCGCTGGATAACGTCGGAAGGGAGCTGGGATCGCATCTTTTGCAGGTACCACTCTGGGAACGACAGCTACGCGGTATTAACGATTAAAGAAACCAGTCCCTCTTCTGAGCTTTTAGTTGCCTCCGTGACTGATTTTTAACCGTTCACGTGTTTAATTAAAAAAAAAAAAAAAAAAAAAGTGGGAGGGGAGGGACGGGATGGACTCTTTTGCACAAACGCAGTTCAGGTAGAGGAAGGAATATTGGAATTACTGTATCCATGCTTTGTGTGTGTGGGATCGTATGGGCTGTGACACGTCTTTAACAGATTGGGGGTCTCTTCTGCTGCCTCCGCACCCAGAAGCCCCATTTCCGTCTTCTGAAACGCACTTGACAAATCATCCCGTCCCACACAGACGTTATTCACTCTGCGGGGAGGCTTACACTCCCTTCGTTTGCTTAACAGGGGCTTAAATCCCGGGGAGTTAGAAACGGGGTGGCAGCGCTCGAAAATTCTCGAGTGGTCATCAGCGGGAATCCTGAGGGATCACGGCTATAGAAGAGTCCTGCCCAGGGCTCCGTTTCCTTCCAGCTTTCTGAATAATCACAGCATGAAAGGGAATACGTCTTGACTTAGAATAGCCCCTTGGAGGACGGTACTCTATGTGTCGGTCTGTCTGTGTCCATCTCTCTATCTGTTGCTCCCTCTGCCGACCCTTTCCCCAGACGCTGGACGGTTTCATATTCGTGGTGGCTCCGGATGGGAAGATCATGTACATCTCGGAGACAGCCTCGGTGCACCTGGGTCTGTCTCAGGTAGGCTGGGGGCCGGCGCGGGAGGCGTCTGCGGAGAGGGCACCGGTGACTAACGCTCTCCTTCGTGCTCTTCCCCCCTTCATCCTCCTCCTCCTCTCTCACAGGTAGAGCTGACCGGCAACAGCATTTACGAGTACATCCACCCCGCCGACCACGACGAGATGACGGCGGTGCTTACGGCCCATCAGCCCTACCACTCCCACTTCGTGCAGGGTAAAGCGCGTCCCCCCTACATCGCATCGTCCCACGTGGACCTGGACTCTTTCCCTCGCCGCTCACCTCCCCTCTGCCTTCCCTCTCCTCAGAGTATGAGATCGAGAGGTCCTTTTTCCTGCGGATGAAATGCGTACTGGCCAAGAGGAACGCGGGGCTGACCTGCGGGGGCTACAAGGTGGGTGTGGGGGGGTACAGCCCCGCCACGACACCGCGGGGTGGATGTGGATTGAGCTCCCTGGGCTGGCCCGGCTCGGCACTCTTTAATGTGGCACTGAGTGCCGCTTGCCACAGGAGCAGCCATTCAGCTAGGGCTCGGCCGTTTCCCATTGCTCCGCACGAGGCTCCCGGCCGGGCATAGTCCAGTCTGTTCCTCGACCTTGAAGCGGGAGACGTTGTGACACGGTGTAGCGCAAGAAAAAGGAAATCTGTTGGAATAGCTCCAGGAAGAGAAGCTTAAAATAGACAACTGAGGTTGGAAGTGCATAGCAGCAATATGCAGGGAGGAAACGTACCTAAAATCTATGCCTAAAGATGCATTCTGGATCGTGTCTGCTCTGTCTGTGTAATAGATACATCTTATCCATGTGACACACGCACACATGTAAACTCTCTCACACGCATCCACTCTTCATTACAGAGCTGTAACTGCCTTGGCACTTCCTCGTCTTCCCTTTGGAGAAGAATCATAAAAGCGTAGTTAGGAGGTGGTCCAAAAACCACTTAAGTCAGTGAAAAAAAAAAAGAAAAAGAAAAAGAAAAAGAAAAAAAAGAAATCTTGTTGACTTTAACGGGCTTGAGATGAGAGTTGTTGAAGTTCTGTATGAAAAAAAAAAAAAAAAAAAAAAAAAAAGCCCACATCCCAACCCAAGAGAAAAGAGAAAGACCGGAGTGTGGGTAGGGGGGGGTGGGGCCCCGGGGCGGCGAAGTTCACAGCCCCCACTCCCAGCAGCCGTGTGTCCTTGCAGGTCATTCACTGCAGTGGCTACCTGAAGATCCGCCAGTACAGCCTGGACATGTCACCTTTCGATGGCTGCTATCAAAACGTCGGTTTGGTCGCCGTGGGCCACTCGCTGCCGCCCAGCGCCGTGACAGAGATCAAACTGCACAGCAACATGTTCATGTTCCGGGCTAGCCTGGACATGAAGCTCATCTTCCTAGACTCCAGGTAGTGCTGAGGCTGCTTCCAAATCGATTCCTCACCCCCTCCCCCGCTCCGGCCCCTCCCAACTGACGCAGGCTCCTCTGTCCTTGCAGGGTGGCTGAGCTCACCGGCTACGAGCCCCAGGATCTGATCGAGAAGACCCTTTACCATCACGTACACGGCTGTGACACCTTCCACCTGCGATGTGCACATCACTTGTGTAAGGATCTGCGCTCAGAAAACCTCACCTTGCCTTCTCCCTCCCCCAAAGGGCTTTGACTGTGTTAGTGTCCACCTCTGGGCTGGGGGAAGAATGGGCAGCACCGGTGGCGGGTGCAAACCTCTGTGCAAACCCTGGGTCTCAGTTCGCTTCGAATCCAGCTCAGGGAACAGCCTTTTTCCTTGCTCCGAAAAGGCTGTGCCAGTTCAAACACTTCTATCGAGTCTCACAAATTATATCTGCGTGGCTAAATTTGCTGCAGCGGTGAGCCTGCTTCAGAGAGCAGCCCTCTACTCTATTTCGATATCACGATGACATTAATACATGGATAGATGTATAAAAAGGATATTAATTTCCGGTAAGTTTCCTTAAGGTGGACGTCAAGAGACGAGATAAAAACCCAAAGCCACATTGAGAGAATTCAATCTCGATGACGATATGGTTGGGTGTTGTGATCACTCCCCCCCTTCCCCCCCTTCCCCCCCCCGGCCTTCCCGTTGTGTTTGTCCTCGATCTCCCCGAAAAGCCTTTGCGATAGCGAAGGGGGAGGGGATGCCCGAGGCTACCCTTTCCTCATCCCTTTGCCGCGCTTGATGCTCCGCAGCCCCCCTGAGCCCTTCTGTCCCCGCTCTGTCCCGCAGTGCTGGTGAAGGGCCAGGTGACCACCAAGTACTACCGCTTTCTGGCCAAGCACGGCGGCTGGGTGTGGGTACAGAGCTACGCCACCATCGTGCACAACAGCCGCTCTTCGCGCCCGCACTGCATCGTCAGCGTCAACTACGTCCTTACGTAAGTTCTCTCCGCGGGATGCGCTCGGCAGGGCGGGGTGGGCACCTGCCGCGGCCTCCGGCCCCGAGCCTCGACGACTGGAGAGGGGGGTTGGTTGTGGCACACGCTGAGGAGCAGGGCGCTTAATCTACGTGAAGGCTTTCTTTGACTCTTCCCTTTCGAGAAAGGAGATTTAGAGGTTTTGGCACCCGCAGATTTTCCTGCTCCCCCTTCCCTCTTTTTTTTTTTTTTTTTTTTTTTTGGTACAGTTTAAATACACCCAGCATTAAATAAAATTTAATGCAGCGTAAAAAAAGAAAAAAAAAAAAAGAAAAGGTTTTCACGTACGGAGTTATTTATACTCAACAAACAGGACATCTGTTTTTCTTTTCAAAAATCTGGGGTTTGAAGTTCTTAATTTCATCCAGAGTCTCTATCAAAGCTCCGAGGTTTCTTTTTTGTTCTTGGAGAGCGATCTTTACAGGGAACCACAAAGAAAGTTGGTGATCAGAAGGGTCAGTGAAACTTAACAAAAATGAAGATAAAATGGAATAAAGAGGAAAAAAATAACAGAGGGACTGCTTAGATACTGCCTGTCTCAACGTATCCCCTAGTATTTGGGGCTCGCCGGGTAGGTCTCCGGCTGTGCTGCTTGCATCGAGGCACGCAGGGCGGGGTGATCTCTTATCTCTGAAGCATCTCCCCTGGCCGCAACCGCTCTGGGATGCAGGGGCGAGCGGCCGGACCTTCCCAGAGCTGCGGCAGAGGCAGCTCAGTGATGTCTCCTTTCTCGGGTCCGCGCAGCACAGGTGGCGATAGGTTTGGTGGCCGCTCAACCGAAATGCAGAGGCTGCTTATGCTAAGTCTGAGCACCTGCACGAGGAGCTGCAGGGCAAGAGGTCAGTGCACGGTAATACTAGGAACCTAAAGGCAGCTGACGTACTAGTTTGACTTTCTGCCAGCAATTCTACGTGCTTTTCCATGACCACCTGAATTCAGCGGTCATTTCACTTCCCTTTAGTAGCAACAGAGTGAATATAAACCCCTTGTTCCTCACACCTCAAGAGGTTTCCGACTGCTGGGGGCCAAGTCTGCTGCTCTCCCCTTGCAGAAGCCCGCACTCCTCTGCCTGCCCGGAGCGGCTGCGGGCACAGGGCTGGGCTTTCCTCCCCACCTCCGGGTCGAGCTCGAGGCGCGCTGCGGGGTAGATGGCTGAACCGAAATAGCGCGGCTCCTCCACCCCGACCGACTTCCTGTCCTTTTGCTGGTCTTTGTATTTTTGTGCGTGTACGCGGATTTTAGAAACAAGGTTATATTTAGAGCTGTTTTTAGCCAGAGTGATGTGTGGGAGGGCTGTGTGCTCTCCCGAGCTTCCCCTCTGAGCGGCTTTGGAGAAAGGCTGCTTCTCATCGACTTGAATATGGGCAGAAGGCAGAACTGGAGTCCATCACGATCCATGGTTGCAACCATCAGGGACTACAGGGGCACCCTGACTGCATGGAACCCTGATTTTGGTAGTGCAGATTGTTCGAGGTCTTATCTACTCTGATTGCCTCTTCATTGGGTTTCTGCTTTGCAAGGCTGGGCACTAGTGCTATAGTGTTCAAAGTCTGCATGTGATTAAGGCATTTAATATAAATTCTCTGGCTCCTAAAGTTTCTTAAGGATGATAGTGGCTCATTCCAGTGGCCAAGAACTAGCTGAAAGGTGCGTGGGTAACAGCTTTTGGCACAGACCCTCGTGGTCAACTGAACAGGCAGAAGAAAAAAATGGTGAACCTCTGCATATTGCCCCTTAACTATGGGAACTGGAGAGAGAGTTTGGAAATGGCAGAGTTGCATGCGGGATTGCAGGATAGCATCTGAAAGATGGGATGCCTCTCACCATGGTTCCTTTGAAAATAGGAAGTGCCAGTGTACAGTGAACTTGGGTGAACATACCAAAAGGGCCACCAACTTTGGGCAACATTGGACACATTCCTGAGTTTGCTGAATGGGCAGCTGTCTGTCCCCTGGCATGGTATCCTTCACTTGGGCAAAGTCCTGCAGGGGGTTCATTTACTCATGGAAGAAGAAGCTTTCTCTCACTCTGGGAGGAATGTGATGTTTTGGGCAGGAGCAAACAGATGCTGGGTGGTATAGTGGCCTGCCCAGCCTGAAAGATCTGTGCCAGTGCAGGCCGAGAGGCACTGCCTCTCCTTAGAGCTCCCCTGAGCAGTATGTGGGAGGAAAACAGAAAGAATGAGAAAGGGTTTGTGTAGGACTCCTTCCCCAAACACACATTCAGTTAATTAAATAAAAAAGGGACCATTTCCATTTCCATAAATCCTAAGCTTTGTGAAAGTGAATTCCAGAATTGAGAACAAATGTTTTTAATAAGTATATATACTGAACTGGATAGGTACGGTGGCAAGCGCATGTGAGCAACAAGAGGGAAGGTTATTTTTTGTGTAATCAGAGTGTGTAAAAAAATTAATGTAAATGACCTTTAAGGATTTCAGCATTTGCTCTTCTTTGTATTCTGCTTGGCATACGCGAGCACAGACAAAGAATATCTGTTTCTTTTATTTGTTCTGTACACACTCTTGCCATATTATTGATTATTAGCTGTGCATGTTTATCACATAAAGGGACTTGAGTATGAGTCAATTAATAGAGAATGTAACTGCTGAAGTTAAGTTTATATTTAGATGGCAAACAACCTTCCTTTAAACAAATGGGTAAAGCAAAGTGCAAATCCTTTGACTTTTTGAGCAAGAACAAATATTATAATAATTTGTCCCTAGAGAAATCTAAGGAAGCTTTCCTATATACATTTCCTCATTCTTTAGCTTTTGAAAGAATAACAATAGCAGTACCATGCAGTGATAAAACCGTGCAGCAATAAAATGGATTAAGTATTTAATTATGACTAATCTATGTTGATGATATAGTACATAGAAGTTCCAGTTGCCCTCTTCACATTACACTGTGTATCTGGCTGATTAGAAGCACAAATTGAAGTACGCAATTTGTTTGAAAGATTATTTCACAAATAAATGCCATATTGATGAATGTTTTACGTAATGATGTGGTAAATGCAATTTAGAATGAATTAACAGTTAATTGTATCTTCAGTCTTCATCTTTAAATTATAACTATTTATAGCTTTGTGTACTACCAGGTTTAAAATAGTTGGATCAACACTGTGATAGCATTCTGTGTGGTGAGTTGGACTTTGAAAGCTCTCCTCCCTGGCATATTAAGCAGGCTTTGGGGAAGTCATGTTTCAGATAAAATCATAGCTCTTAGAGTATTCTGAGACAATCGCAATGAAATATTTCCATTGCTTTTCATAACTGTTCTCTTTTTGACCTGCTTCTGGGTCTCTTGACCTGCTTCCAGGTCTCACCTCTTGTTTCCTAGTCAATAGGAGCATCCATACCTCATATTACCATACCTCCAGTCCCACTTTTCTTCAGCATTTCTCTCAAATCCACCTGTTTGGACATGTGGCAGAATACTCTCCTCAGCCCAAGGTACATGGCTTGTATCTCTCAGGTGTGTGATGGAATGTGCAGGATAGTGAATAAACTGGGGAAGTTATTACAGTAGTAATACTGCACATCTTTACTCATTTCATTAGAGGAATGACTCATACAATTGTAGCTATCTACCTTTAATACTTGAGACGAGGCATGCTGACTTTAACAAGGTATTTCTTATTTTTAATTTTTTCCTTCAGTAGTTGTAAGTAGTAGAAACAAATCTGACCTGTTTTTCCTTACATTTCTCTGCATTAATGGGAATTTTGACACTTCCAGTGCACAGAACTGAATCCCACCTCATCTATTCAGTCTGCATTTTTCCTAGGACTGGAAAACCTTTCTTCACTGGTATGATCTGATTAGCAAAGTAAATATGTAATAGAACTGTTTTAATCAGCCAAAATTCTTGAAATGCACATGCCTCAAAGAAAAAAGCATGAAAGGATTCCTCTTGAACTATTCAGTGCAATATTCTGTTTGTTTGCCATAGTTTTTATTGCAGAGTTGTCTCCCTGAAGCACCGTTTATATATTTCTTGCAAATAGGAGACAGGCTTCTCCAGGTGTCCACAATACGCTTCTGCAGTTCTTCTTTGTTCATGTAGGGCCTTTCTTAGCTACCATTTATTTAATTCACTCCAAATTTCTATGCTTGTATTTAAACCAGGTGACGGTAATGGCTGAGGCACTAAAACTGTGTGCCAGAGTCTGCAGCCGCTGCTTTTTTGAACCCAGTTTTATTTGCTAGAGTGAGGATTAAAGGACTGCAACTTAGATCCACAGGAGAGAACAAAACAGTCATTAGTTTAAATGCATGCCTACTGATGGTCTCAGGCGGTGTGAAATTTAGGACTATGAGGAACAATCCGTATTCCAAGTAAGAAATGTGACTTGAAATGCTTTTCACTTCATCCTTCTCCCATTCAGTGAGCTGGCTGCTACGGCCTTTGGAAACTTGCTGCTTCCAAATGCTGAATTACAGATCTTGTAAAATGATTGTCTAGGGGTGAGACATGTTGAGCAGCAGATTTAGCAGCAATAGCTAAAGCAATTACTATCTCCATCTGCCCGCCTTGACTCCATTGACGAAAGTTCCAGGGCCCACCACAGGGATTCTTACTCCTAAAATGCCACAGTTAATGGCTCAAGGTAAGCTGTCACAGATTTCACTTTGCACAGAAGCACAGCACTGTATGCTGGAGCACAGGTGTTTCTGCTAGAGAGAATGTTTGCATGTTATCCTTGCTCTGCCCCTCAGCACCTTGAATGGCACAAACGAGCCTTGTGAACAGCACAAGCAGCTCTAGGTGCCCATGTCCCTTTTGGGGTCAACCCCAGTGATCCTTCCACAAGACACAGGTGGAGAGCACAGATTGTGGCACTGATGGTTGAAGTCAATTACACTATCATAGTTCATAGGGCTGAATGCAACCAAGGCCATTGGAAAAATGTCTGCTGGTTTTGCCACATGACATTTGTATCATTACAGTACCAGTCTGAATTGTATCAGTGGTTGTGCAGAAGAAGCAGGCCATGCAGTTGAGCTGCTTCCAAAAGATACTATTCCCATTATCATGGAACATAGCACAGACTCGGTTTAGTGATGGGACTTGGATGATCAGAATAATGATTGGGCTTGATAATCTTGAAAGTCTTTTCCAAACTGGATGATTCTATGATTCTGTTATCCTGCCAGTTCTCAGTACACAACTGAGTGCTGAACTGGCTCTCACTCTCCTAACAGCAGCAGCATGTTCCTTCAGCAGGTTTACAGTTTTACTAGCTCTGTTTCTGTTTCCTTAATCTGTTGCAAGTTTGCTCTGTGCAGCATCTCTGTACTGCTGATTCTCATGTTGTTTCACTGTAATTACCATGTGATGCAACAGGTGTGATAGGTTACTTAGCTGCTTCTGCAGTAGGCTCTTCCCTCTACCTTAAGGTGCTCTTGCTAGCTCTTATTCATACACACAAAAACACGGCATTTAGAAATGTCCTAAATTAAGTGTTAACAAATAAATCTCCTTTGTCCGTTCAACAGTGGCAAGTATCTGTTTAAAATCTAATTCTCCTTCCCTCACCTCTCTTTTGTACTTTACAGCATGGGCTAGGCTCCAGCACACATGTTCGTACTCAGTAGGTTACTTCAGAGGCAGCCCACTCGCTTTGATGACACTATTTATGGAGGCAGGCATTGCTCTGTGCGAACAAGGGTACAGAATCTGACCCCTCTGGAGGCTTGTGACGACTGCAGTCTGGAGTCAATCCCATGATCTTAAACACGCTTACACAATTTATTCCTCTTTTTTTTTTTTTTTTTTTTTTCTGTCGTCCACTTAGTGCAATTAAATCACAGAAGTCCTGATTTACTAAATAATTTGAGCACATGTGTTGTGGTTTAACACTGGCAGGCAGCTCAGCACCTCACAGCCGCTTGCTCACCCTCCCTTGATGGGGAGAGAATCAGAAAGGCTAAAGTGTGAGAACTCAGGAGTTGAGACAAAGACAGTAGAGATAAAGGTAAAGAAAAAGCTGTGCGCACAAGAAAGGCAAAACAAGGAATTCCTTCGCTATCTCCAATCGGCAGGCAGATGTGCAGCCATTTCCAGGAAAGTGGGGCTCATCGCAAGTAGCTTCCTGGGAAGGCAAACACCACTGCTCTGAACATCCCTCTTCATTCTTCTTTCCCTCAGATTTTACTGCTCAGCAAGATACCATACTGTACAGAATATACCTTTGATCAGTCTGAGTCAGCTGTCTCAGCTGTGTCCCCTCCCAACTCCTTGTGCACCCCCAACTCCTTGCTGGATGATCCCTCCTGGAAATAGAAAAGATCCTGAAGCTGTGTAAGCACTGCTCAGCAACAATTAAAACATCAGTGACTTACCAACATTATTCTCATCCTAAATCCAAAATACAGCACCAGCAGCTACTAGGAGGAAAATTAACTCTACCCAGACAAAAGTGGGACAACTTGGCTGGCTCTGAAAGTGCTTAGACGTAACTTTCAGTGCATGATTATATGCTTGTGTACTCTGTTTTGAAATAAATAAATAAAAACACACAAAAAAAAAACCCCAACAAACCTTAGGCGCACACATAGAAATAAGAATTTTTCTTGTCTTTGCCAAATAGAGATGGCTGGAAGGCCATGTTCATTACTATGTTGAATTGGGACTTAATGAAGAACAGCTGGAATTTTTCAGCTACAAACCACTGTGTATAAATCTCAAGGGCAGCAATGTTGAAAATAACAGCTATTATCTGCTGAAGTTTCAATGCAACTATGGAAACTCAAATGCTTGGTTAACTCAAGTCTGGCAATATCCCCTAGTATTGTGCAGCTACTTTGGCATCACCTACAGTGAAGATCTTTAAACCCATCCCCACATTCACCCTTCTCATATCTGTGCTTTTGGTGAGAAAGCCAATATGGAGAGTCTGCCCTGAGGGCAGCTTTGTTAAAAGTAGCCTGTGGCTTTCAGTTCTTTCTGTACAATGTTTGGCAGCTTGTAGCTCAGACTGTTGCTACAGAAAACTCCCTGGCTTAGGACATGGTTAATGGAAACCCACCCAAAGGCATTACATGCTGTTTTTCTCTTGCTGTTTCCAAAGACTGTTTTGTACACAGAACAAATAAACAATCTTTATTGACTGTTTCACAAGGCATAACCAACTAGAATATTTGCTCAAATAAATCTGGATATGGGGATAAATAACCTACTAGCTTTTTAAAATTATTTTTATTTTGCTAGCATTTGCAGCCAAACTGCTGAATATTGTTCTCCCAAATAATTTTGTTGATTCTAAGCTGTGATTAGGGGAGTTAAAGAAAAAGTATCATCTTTTGAAAGATAATCAACATCCTTAGTGCTTCCTGTGAAAAACAGCAATGGGAATGGAGGTGTGGCTTCAGTTCAAAGTAAACTGTATACCAACACGTGTGTAACTTAACATGGGAGTATGCAATCAGAGCTTCCATTCTTCCATTATCTAACGAGCTCAAGAGCAGTAGGAGAAAATATGTATTGCACCACTGGCATGAGTATGATATACTGAGTGGTGTGCTGCAAATGTGCTACAGAAATGCTCACCAAAAGCACAATAACTATCATATATTATAATTTGAATTTGTTGCGCAAATACAAATCAAAAATATGTTTAGTTCATTGACAGCTTACCTGCAGTGTTGGTCCAGAGACCATTATAGGTTGGCAGGGGAGATAATCTGTGTGTATACTGTGGACATTTGCACAGGAGCATTGAATAGCCTAGTCAGAGACTCTCCAGGCACCTAGGTTATGTGTGTATGTACTCTGATAGATGTACAGTGAAAACAGATCGGCCAAAAGCAGGTCCCCCTGCCTATTTGTGACAAAGCAAGGACCAGGAGAACAAAGGTGCTAGCCAGATGACAGATTTACATTTCATAAGACGGTTGTAGATAAAGACTATTAAAAATTCTATTTTCTGAATTTGATAGTAGTGAGTGTGCAATATATGGTGGTTTAACATACTCTGTGGCCCAGAGGGTGTAGGTAGTCAACCTAACAAAGGTTATATTGAACAAATTTTAACATTTAATGGACTCAGTTCATAGAATCATAGAACATCCCAAATTGGAAGGGATTGCCCAGGGGAAGCTGTTCTGGTGCCTGACAACCTGTTGGTGAGAAGACTTTTTCTAATCCCCAATAGAGAGCAAGGGACCTCAGATGCTCCTCATACATCCTGCCCTCCAGCCTTTCACCATCTCTGTAGCCCTCTATTGGACGCTCTTTAGCAGTAAGTTATATGATAGCACATAATAAATATAATACGTACTTTGAGGAGATTGAACCAGTAATTAGCAGGAAAATAACAAATGAAATGCCTTACAGCCTTGTGATATCAGCTTTTCTGGTTGATGTTTAAATCTTAAACATATTATATACGATATGTCTATAAAAGCTGGATCACCAAGAGAGAGTGATATGAACAGAGCCCTAAACACAAGAAAACAAATAATGTGGATGGGCTTTGGCTGCAGGAGAAGTTTGTAAATAAAAAAACAAGTAGATTAATTTGTAGGTAAAAATAATAATAATGAAAGTGACTAAGACCCTCTCTTTTCAAATGCTAAAAAATACATATAATTCCTTGCCCTTCTTTCTTCTCTTACCTTCAAGATTCAATCGAAAAGCATTTCTTAACATATCATGGTTACTTGCTTTGCGGGCAGAGAATGACAAAGAATGACCTGGAGGGACGAAGTACTGTCCCTTAACTAAAGCTGAGGGCCTCTAGACAAGTGAATGGGAAACAAATTTTTTGTAGAAAAATCTTGCTTTTTCTGAAGAAAGTGAAAGTCTTATGGCAAGAAAGGGTGAATCTGATGAAAGAGAAAGTGATCTACTGTAAGTGGGACCTCCTTGTGAAATGAGGATCATGAACCATCCTGGACTTAACATGCTTTGCACTATGGGACCAAGTTGATCAGGAAAAGCTGGCTAGAATGATGGACAAGTATGTTATGAGGCATGCAGATAGGAAATTTGCCAAGAGGGAGCTAACAGAATGAATAGTGAACCAATTTTTCAAGCACTTTGTTTTTTCTTAGATAAACCATTCTCTGGTCAAAAAAGATAATCAGAAAGTCTGTCAAATGAGATATAATCCATCTTCTCAAAGAAGATTAAATTATCACAGTAAAGGTAATTTTTCGATGTGTTCACTTCAGGATTTTAGGAAGGTTCTTGCAACAAAAACTTTAATTATGGGGAACACAGAGGAGCTGATCAAACATGATAGATTAGAATAGATTAGCATTTACAGCAAACTGTTAAAAATAACAACAAGTTGTCAGGACCACTCTTCATTGCATTCTTTTAAAGCAATTGAAGTATGAAATTACTGACCAACTATGGTGAACAGTGTAATGTAAGAAGCTGAACAGGATCACATAGATACTGATCGTGACTGTAGCAAATACTTTGGAAAGAACTTCAAAATAGGGCAAACATGCAATAATGCTTCTCCAGCACTTTTTTTCAGCATTCAAAATGTTCAAAGGACACCCTACACAGAGCTGATA